>NC_139620.1:18167176-18768150 GCF_964270895.1 Podarcis filfolensis | reverse complement strand
TGTGGGGAGAGGGAGGAGGAGGGGCTGAGCAGGATGCCTCCAGCAGAGACTATTTAAAATCCTAAGTCCCTAGTCCTTATGGGCTGAAGAGACAACTCATGTGGAGTTGCAATAGAAATGGCTTAGGCTAAGAGTTCTCTCTGAAGACATCCTAATTCCTTTCACTACACACAGAGAGACTGAATATTCAATTAACCTATAGGGTACCTTAATGCCGTAAGAAATCTGAATTGCTCATAATATCTGCTTAAATCTGCCTATCAGGGAAAAAACAGTGTTCTAAAGTAAAAAGAAGCAGCAGTACACACTGATTTTAGGCTATTTATTAATCCTGCCCTCTGCTTCCACACCACCTCTCCTTAGGACAACCTGTAAAGGCAGGGTTAGGCTGAAAGACAGCAGTCACTGAAAGATTCATGGCCAAGGGGAGTGCCTCTCTGACATTCATTCCTGCCAGCTGCTACCTTGGGGAGCAACTGAGCAGGAGAGGGACAGGGGGATCCCTATTAACATAGGCAGCACCTTCTCATTCCTAAACCCCACCCCAACTGGTGCAATTCCCTTATTCACTTTCCCCACCTACCTGTCCGGATGAAGATGAAGGCTGTATATGTTCCGAAAACAGCTGTGTATGAAAACTGGAACACTGCAAAGGGAGGAAGCAGTCTGTCAGAAGCTGGCGGAGGGGTGAGAAGGGGGTGGTAGGGGGCTGGGGAGAGAATCCTTTTTTCAGGCAGCATCTTTTGGATGAGCAAGTTACCCACACAGTGATACACCACATAATGAAATTGGCTTACAAACCACATTGCTTAGCCAACGCCATCTACACCTTTCAGTCTGAGCTAAACGCCAATCTATACATTTGTGCAGAACGAACAGTCAAATTCCTTAGCCCAGGTCAGACCCTTTTGTCCATCTAGCCCTGTATAGTCGTACCTTGGTTTTCAAAGGGCTCAGTTGTCGAACGTTTTGGCTCCCGAATGCCACAAACCCAGAAGTGAGTGTTCCGGTTTGCGAACTATTTTTGGAAGCTGAACGTCCGATGGTGCTTCCGTGGCTTCTGATTGGCTCTGGAGCTTCCAATCACTTTGGTTTTCAAACGTTTTGGAAGTTGAATGGAGTTCCGGAATGTATTCCATTCGACTTCCAAGGTACTCTGAGAGGCGGTAGCTCCCCTGGCTCTCCAGCAGAGACGGGACCGCCTGATTCCTCCAAAGGAACGTGCCAGGAATCGGAGCTGCAGATTGAACCTCTGGGTGCAAAGTGTGTGCTCTGCCACTCGGCTGACATCTCCTCCCGAAATGGTAACACGGCTGTATATGTATGTATATATCAAAAGGACCCTGTGGCCAATGTCCCGCCACCCTCTTGGCTTCTGATGTTGGGGAAAATAAGGGACCGCCCAAGCCATACCTGCGGAGAGGAAGATGCTGGCTGTGCTTCCTTGGCGAAACCGTAGCTGCTCAATGACATGGTGAAAGTGAGCTAGAAAACAAAGATGCATCTCAGCACACGTGGCAGAACAGCCTTCTGAATGGCCTTCTCCCTCCCCACATCACCTCCCTGCAAAATGCCAAGGTTCTTCCCGCGACGTTAGAAGAGCCCGTTGCATCAGTCCAGCGTCCTGTTCTCACAGTGGCCGACCAGATGCCTGTGCAAATCCCCAAAGCAAGACCTGAGAACAAGAGTGCTCCCCGTCCTGTGATTCCCAGCAATTTGGATTCACAGTGGAGGCAAAGTACAGTGGTGCCCCGCAAGACGAACGCCTCGCAAGACGAAAAACCCGCTAGATGAAAGGGTTTTCCGTTTTGGAGGCGCTTCGCAAAACGAATTTCCCTATGGGCTTCCTTCGCAAGACGAAAGCCCATAGGGAAATCTCCAGGACAGCGGGGAAGCGCAGCGCGTCTTCCCCACTGTCCTCGGACCTCCTCCGAAGGCTGGCAGTGGGGCGGAGAGACCTCCTCCCGCCGCCAGGCTTCGGAAGGCTGCTCCGAAGGCTGGCGGCGGGAGGAGGTCTCTCCGCCCCACCGCCAGCCTTTGGAAGGCTGCTCCGAAGGCTGGCGGCGGGAGGAGGTCTCTCCGCCCCACCGGCAGCCTTCGGAAGGCTGCTCCGAAGGCTGGCGGTGGGGCGGAGAGACCTTCTCCCCGCGCCAGCCTTCGGATGGCTGTCCTGAAGACTTGCGGTGGGAGGAGGGTTTTCCTTCCCACCGCCAACATTCAGAATGCTGTTCTGAATGTTGGCGGTGGGGAGGAAAAACCCTCCTCCCACCGCAAGCCCCGGGAACAGAGAAGAAGCGCTGCGCGCCTTCCCCTCTGTTCCCGTACCTGTCCTGAAGGCTTGCGGTGGGGAGAAAAGCCCTTCTCCGCACCGCCAGTCTGGCAAGCGATCTCCATAGGAACGCATTAATTGATTTTCAATGCATTCCTATGGGAAACCGTGCTTCACAAGACGAAAAACTCGCAAGAAGAAAAAACTTGCGGAACGAATTAATTTCGTCTTGCGAGGCACCACTGTACAGCCATTGTGGCTAAGTTTTAGCCACTGATAGCTAATTCTCCTCTGTGAATTCATCTAATCCTCTTTTAAAGCCATCCAACTTGGTGGCCACCACTGCCTCCTGTGGGATTGAGTTCCATAGTTTAAATCTGAGATGCATGAAATACTTTCTTTTGTCTACCCTGAATCTCCCAACATTCAGATTCAGAGGGTGCCCACGAGTTCAGTGTCATGAAAGAGGGATGTTTTTCTCTGTCCGCTCTCAATATGCCATACATAATTTTATAAATTCCTATCACATTGCCTCTTACTTGCCTTTTCTCTAAACTAAAAAGGCACAAACGCTGCAACCTTTCTTCAGAGGGGAGTTGTAAACAGATAAGGACATTGGCAGGATTACTGTAATAACCTGCAGTTTCGATAGAGTAAAGAATTAAAGTAGCTGAATAAAAGAATAAGTGAAGTTAATTTAGAATATGCAGGAAATGATAAAAAAATAAATTTAAGAAACCAGAGAAAGAGTAGGAAGTGCCCCAAAACTTTCTGGGGTACAAACAAACGCTCCAGTTTCGGCCCTGAGAAATCTGTGGCTTTGCAGGCCTCACTGGACTACAACTCCCATCAACCCCAGCCAGCAAGTGATGATGGGAGATGGAGTCTGGTAACCTCCACACAGCTTGAAAAGTTCACCATCCTTGGTTTCAGGCCCACAAAAATGTGTCAGCCTTGTGCTAAGAAGGAACTAGAAAGTCCAGGCAATTAGGTGAAGGTTGGGGCCGCCTCAAGAAAGAGTCTCCTCTTGCCGGGGGGAAATACGGCACTCACCGACTCCGAAGAACAGCGGGCAGGTGAAGACAGCAGGCCCCAATCCCGTGCAAGGGACGAGCATGGGCACCATGCAGGCCCGGAAGACCAGCTCCTCCGTGAAGGGCGCAATGACCTGGTTGCGGAGCCAGCGCATGTCAGTCAGACAGAGAACCCAAAAGCTGGGGTCTGGGGGGCGAGGAGGAGTAGTGTTACTTACACCCCACCCCTCCTCTTGAGAAGGCACAGCAGTAGCAACAAAAAAGGGGGTGTTTTGTCAATGGGTGTCCAAGAAGGAGGGCAATTATAGCCACTTGGCCAGGGGCTTAAAGTGCACATTCCACAGAGGCATGGAAAAACAGGGACTGGGATGACATCCCATCAACCAGGCTTTGCCAACCTGTGAGCCTTCCAGCTGCTTTGGACTACAACTCCCATCACTCCAGCTAGAATGAAAAGCTTGCTTCCTGAAATGAGTGCATTGCATACTCGGAGTGTCATAAGGGAAAACAAGGAGACACTCGCTTTTTGCCCTACAGCAAGGCCCAAATGCAGCCTTCCAGGCCTTTACTGTCTATCTGATCCTCAGGGTGCAACCCTTACCAGACCTGCTTCACGTCCCCCCACCCATCCAGTGTTTTTGCCTGGCTGGAATGTGTCTATGAACTCTGGTAATGCTTCTTGTTTGCCAGGACAGAAGACAGAGGAAGGTGGGTGGGTAAGTTCAGGTAAAAACTAGCCTCCTGTACAAGGGTAACGCTCACATTCGCTACTCCAGCCCCTTTTTGCCTCTGGCTCTGCCCACCCTGGAAAGTGGCCCCTGGAAGCTTCTCCAGAAGGGAATGTGGCCCCTGGCCTGTAAAAGTTCCCCAGCCCCACCCCTAGAGTCTCTCGCAGTTGCTCTCCAAGCCCTGCCATCACATGCCAATCTACGTGGTCTTACCAAACGCAACTTTCAAACCTTCTACCAGGTCCCAAGGGCAGTCCATCGAGAGCTGGATGAGAGGACCAAGGAATAGGACCTGTGGGGCGAGAGAGAAGGAGCAAAGAACACGTTCACAAGCACATGTAAAAATCAGCCCTTGCATTTTCTGCACCTGGTGTGTAAATATGGAAGAGCCACATCGGTCAGTGTGGTATTGAGGGTTGTCTTTTCCCCCTCCTCGTTTTTAAAAAGCTTTTTACTGAAAAGTTTAAAACTAGTGTAAATTGTTATAAATCAACATCATTATTCAAAATTTTGCATAATAAAAAGGGTATAAACTAAAAGTATAAAAGATCAGAATAATTTTCCTGGCAAAACATTTTGATTAGTGCATCTGTTCTAGAATAAACAAGAATCTATTCCATCCCAATCTCCGTAACTATTCTTCAGCCTTTCCGCTTCATCTTTCTTGAAATGAAGTGCATTGAGTGGAGACTGCCCTCCATCAAAAAAGTTCTCTGTCCTATTTTTGTAGAGTTGGAAGGGACCATGAGGGTCATCCAGTCCAACCCCCTGCAGCACAGGAATCTTTTGCCCAACACGGGGCTCAAACCCACGACCCTGAGATTAAGAGTCTCATGCTCTAACCGACAGAGCTATCCTTTAAACCTCTTTACTCTGGCCTTTGAAACTTGAGGTGTATATCTTTAGGACCCACCTTATTTGGGGGGTTGTAAGTTGCTTTAAACTGCTTTTAATATTGCGTCCTAATGTCATAACCTGCGGTGGGACCTTAGGGTGAAGGGTAAGGCTGTACAAAGGTAAAATGTATATTAATTGCTCCCTACGCTGGTCTCACCCAACACTTGTATGTGGTCCCCAGAAGGGAGAATGGTTTAAATTAGTGGGAGTAAATGAGCCCTGCTGAATCCTAGCAGAGTGCTGGCTGATCAAGAGCTGCACTTACCATGGTTAACAGCAAAGGCAGCACGGTTGCTGGTATAATGCCCTCAAGCCGGAAGCCCATCAGGGCAAGAAGGGATGCATCTGGCTGAGCAGAAGAGGAAACGCCTTCATTAGCCCTGGGGAAGCACAAACCGCCCACCCCCCATAATCTGCCATAGCTTGCAATGGTGCAATGCATATAAGTTACGAACCAGAACCGGACATCAATTCACGCCACAGGTCTACCCAGCTGAGGACTGTCTTCCCTGACTGCCCAGGGCTACTGGAGCTCCTTTAACTGGAGATACTAAAAACTGAACTTGGATCCTTTATACACGCTAAGAAATATGGGCTCCCCACTGGGGCACTGTCCTAGTGCTTATATAACAAATAGCTCATGACAGCTTTTCAGCGCCACCTAAAAACATTATTGTTCAGGCAAGGCTCTTAGAAATGCCGGTGTGAATTTTAACTCGGTTTAGTATTTTAACTTCCATGTACGTTTTAACGTATTGTATTTTTTCCTTGATTCTATTATCTTTTCGTAAACCGCTTTGAGGTTTGCTTGTTTGTACAATCAATCAGTGTATAAATTTTATGAAATAAATGACGGCTTGCACAAGCGAGCCAAGCCACAACTGCAGGCATAGGAATACAGGAAGCCACTGGGTATCAAGTCAGACCACTGGGTTCATCCAGATCACTGCCACCTGCAGTGACTGGCAGCAGCTCCTCAGGGTTTCAGAACGGGTCTTTCTGCATGGAAATATCAGGGGATTGAACTCGTGGCTTTCTGCATGCAAAGCAGGTGATCTACCAGAGAGCTATGGTTCTTCCCTTAAAAATAAATTAAGGTCCCAGCCCTCATGGTTCTGAATAAAGGGCTAATCTAAATAGCATGGTGCCTTCCTGAATGCAAAGTTCTAACATTGTGCTAAAAGCAGACACCACACACATCCAGACACTCTTACATAACTGACAATCTGTCCCCCAGAACAATTTTCTTTTCCATTAGGGCGACAGTAGATGGTTTCCATCACACAAGCGGTATAAAAAGCCTTACTGTAAACAATGTCACACCATTCCAATAACATCCTACGTAGTCTTCACAGGCTCAGATGCCTGAGAAGTGGTGTGATGGAGGCACTCCCATAATACTATGCAAACGATTGTTCTAAAATGTACAGGGGCACAGCAGAGGCATCGGAACAGGAACGAGGGGAGAAGGCAGCAGCCAGAGTTTTGGATGGCACTGATCATGCCGATCACCAAAACAGTTTCGAAGGAATGTCACTGGCTGCCTGTTTGTTTCCAGGCCCAATTCAAAGGCTGGTGCTCACCCACTGAAGTCCTAAACAGCTTAGGACCCAAGTAGGACCCAACAGCCTCCTCCTGTACCAACCTGAGTGCACATAAAGAGTACCAGCCCACATCCAGCTCAGTAACAGGAGATACCAGGGATTGAACCTAAAACCTTTTGCATGCAAAGTAGATGCTCTACTTTGCATCTACTGTGCTGCAACCCACGCCCAAGTCGTTTAGGCACCAGGTAAGTTTTGGTTTTTCAAAAAATACCCAGATATTTAAAAACCTTTTAGTGCCTTCAGCGTCTTAAATTCTCTGGCTTTTAAATGCTGACCGTTTCATATGTTTTATTGTTTTGATTTTAGGATTTTAAAAGGTGGCATATAAATGACCTTATTAATTAAAGAAGCTTGAAGTGACACAAATCTCCTGCTTATTTTGGCCAGGCATTTTCCAGACCCGGCCATGATCTCACCTTAATGCCTGTCACCTCTTTCCAGGCCCAGATGAAGATGGGTGAGAGGCTGGAGACAATGAGGACGCTGGTGAACCTCCGTTTGATGACAGCTGGGTGGTCCCTGGAAGGAGAAAGGCCCAGCAGGAGAAGCTGCAGGAGCTGGACCTCTAGAGGCCCTGGCTGAGGCTGCCCACCCGACAAAGATGCAAATCCCCCCAAGGCAAGACTGCCGCAGGAGAACAGCTACAGTATTCACAGGGTTTATTTCTTACATAATTTTTTTAACCTGGGATAGGAACCCCAACGGCTTCCCCATTCAACGCAGAGCTTCCCGTTTGCCCGTTTGAAGAGTTTGCAAAGAAACCCACAGACTCTTGCCTGACCCATGTCTCAATCCAGGAAGAAAGCGATTATATAAGCAAAGTTATATAGTGCGGTAGGGGGGCCCGGCTACGCCAGCAAAGGCTCCTGGACACTAATGACTCCCAGAAGTTCTTGCTATCCATTGCAGACGGGCGTTCATAGCTGAGCGCGGACTTCAAAGAAGCTCGGCCACCTTAAGCGCCCACGTTTGGAGTGCAGCGTCGGATCTGGGGGCGGGGGGGCACTCATTTTACAATCTTGCCCGGTGCATTAAATGTTGCAACTGACTCTCAGAGCAACTTCTGCCTCACCTGGAGCACTCGCCTCCCGTCTGTTCGGGCCGTGGCGTTTTCGTGCAACCCCCTCCCCGTCCAGCCCCCAAAGAGCGGGAAAGGTTCCCCCCTCCTCGAGGGAACCGAGACGCTTCAAGGGAACCTGCGAGCAAAGACTTCGCGGGTGGGTGATGGGGTCGGAGCGAGCGAAAGACGCAGCGCGCCTGGCCCGGCGGGGAGCCGAGCGGGGCTTTTCCCCCCCCCCCCCACGGGGGCGCATCTCGGCTCTCCTCCACTCACCTGGGCAAGTGGCTCTTCCACACGTAGAGGCTGCCCACATAGCAGCAGGCCAGGCTGAGGCAGGAGAAGAGCGAGGCCCAGCAGAGCCCCGAGCCGGAGCCCCCCGGCTCCGCGCCCGCCGCCGTCTCCTCCGACATAGGAGATCAGAACAGCCCGGCTGCCCAGGCAAGGCAGGCTGGGCCGCGTGGAGGAGCCTCCGCCTCCAGGCCGCGGAAGAGGAAGCCAGCTGAGCGGGCGGCGCAGCCAAGGGCAGGGGAGCGGGCCCAGCCCGCCAAGCAAGTGCGACGGTAAGACCCCCAGCCGGGGCAAGGCGGGGGCGCCGGGGCGGGGGCTCCACCCACCGCCCACTTCGCGGCTTGCAAGCGTTTCCCACGGCAAGCTCCACCCCCTCCCCACATTGCAGCGGTTTCACCGCGCTCTCTCCCCCCCCCCCAATCCCCGCTGCGAACAGACTGGTACCCCTCCCACCCCCACTTCATGCCCCAAGTCGATAAGCAGAATGGTTTCGTTTTCCAGTACTGTATTCATTCGCCCAACTTCTCTTCCTAGGAAGAGGGGAGCCACCATTTCTTTTTACTAATTGTAAGACAATCAGCAAATGCACAATTGTGAGGAGAGCTTCACCTACTGAATTTCTGTCTGTCATCCAGCTACCAAAGGCAGGAGCTCCCCTCACTTTTTGAAGAAGAAGAACAACAAAAAGGCTCCCCATAATTTTCTGTGTATTTCTTTTGAAACTTTCCTCCTAAACTCATGCCTCTTTGGTAAGGGCAAAAGTCCCCAAACTGTTTTGCTCTGCGCCTCCCCGTGTCTCTCTGAGCTTTCCTGCCCAGAATAGCATTGCAAATTTCTCCACCCCACCCCTTTTCCTCTGGCAAATATGGAACCTGCCTTTATAAACTACATTCCTGCCCTGTACTTCTGGTGGTTGTATGCTCTTGTGTGCATGCTCTTTGACAATGCTTTTCCTCAGGACATGCCTGCCAATACTTTTTCAGGATTCTGCACTCCAGTGAATTGGTGTCTCTCTCCAAAATTAGGCAGGTGGGGTATTTTCACTTTTCTTGGGTCCAGCAGTAGTGGTGGATATTTATTTGCCAAGGTTACATATTTGCTTTCCAATTCATCTTTGTAATAGAAGGGAAGTGAGACCATCAATGATTTCCCCCCTTTTATTGGCCTGCACAGAAATTCCAGAATGCAGAAATACAATGTCCTCAGGCTGCAACCATTTCAGGATGTCCACTTGGCCAAGTTTGAGACCTCTTGTTTCCAAAAGTGATCATCCTGTAATACAAAAGTGAAATCAAATAAGGACATCAGAGAGAAGACTATTTTCAGATTTACACAGAAGCCTGTCCTAATATTACTGTATTTTTTGCCCTATAGGACGCACTTTTTCCCCTCCAAAAATGAAGGGGAAATGTGTGTGCGTCCTATGGGGCGAATGCAGGCTTTCGCTGAAGCCTGGAGAGTGAGAAGGGTCGGTGGGCACGACCCCTCTCTCTCCAGGCTTCAGGAAGCTATCCACAAGCCTTGGGAGCCCACGGGAGTTCCTGCCGGGCTCCCAAGGCTTGCAAACAGCAGCCTGCAGCCCAAAACCCAGGGAGCGCAGAGGAGCACGCCCCGGGCTTCAGGCAGATATCCACAAGCCTGGGGATAGCAGCCTGTTCTGGGGGCTGGGGTCGGGGAAGCTCGGGCTTCCCCCGCCCCAGCCCCGCGCCTGGAGGGGAAATAATTTTTTTCCCTTTATTTCCCCCCCCCAAAAAAAAACTAGGTGCACCCTATGGGCCGGTGCACCCTATAGGGCGAAAAATACGGTATGTTTATATTCAGAGCCCCTCTGAGTTCCCACACTCTGAAGTCAGGTGGGTGGTGGCCAGGGAGCTAGTATTGTTAAATGCAGGACCAGAGAGCCTTGCTTGGTGCTAGATATCGTGCCCTTTGATTCCCCATTGAAATCGCTCTTATTTTCTGAGCCTTTCCAGAATATTTTGTACATTTTTTACATTACATGTTAAAAACAGGTTTTGACAACTAAGAGTTGTTGAAACTGATTCCACTGAAGATCTGCGTTTACCCAGTTTTGAAAAATGGAAAGGGCCTCTCAAAATGCCTTGCAAACCAGCTGTGAATACTCCTTCTCCACTCTTGGCCTTGTTTTGCAGATGGGTTGATAGAACTCACTGGTGCTCCTCTGACAACGTATTGGGGATCTTTGGCAATTAACCATATGACTAGTGGCACCTACTCCCTACACTGCTTTCTTTTGGTTATTAACTGGAACTGGGATGGGCCTTTTCATTCTGTTTTGGTTTCATGGTGCAATATTTCTTGACAAACCTGCCATAGATTTTCATTGCTTCGGATTTTCTTCACTGAAGGACCTGCAGACACCACCTGGCTTTTATCTTGGAGAACACCACACCCAATTTTAGTTGGATATGAGAAGAAAGAGCTTGAAGAGGTGCCTGATTCTGCTAACAGAGTCTTGTTCTTTTCCTTGCTTTTAGCCACCCCAGTGACATGTGGGTCTCCTGAATCCTCCACATGGATCTCCCTGCTTCCTTTTTGGCTCATTCCACCACAGTCTGAATTGACAAACAGAAATCCTGCAGAACATAAAACCAGAGCAGGACACCCTTGGTGTTCATGAAGCCACACACTCAAGTACAATTTGTGAACCACAAACATGTACAGGTGCAATTAACAATGCTGAAACAACACAAAAGCTCAGATCAACCAAACAGAACTACCATTATGCTTCTCTCATTCTTTAATTAATCCCATGTCACACACATGCAAAATTCACTTAGAGCATCTGGTGAGGGTCCGTTCTGGATTTCTTTGCCTTCTAAACCCAGATTTGCCTTCGCAGCCTTCACAGTCCCTTTGCCTTAGATGGAATTGTTCTCTGTTGATTTTTCTACAGACTTGCTAGTGTTACTTTAAATATTCTTACTATTTCTATGCTGCTTTTGAATTAACTTGTGATGGCTGTATTGCTGCTTTGAAGGTTCCTGGCAAGTCAAAAGTTGACTTAAAATTTTATTAATAAACGAGGGCCACCCACCAATGCCCTTTCTTCAACTGGATAATTTCTTATTTACATTGTAACCCAATAGCTTCATCTACTGAAAGGTGAAGAAATGACTGTACAATCCACCTTAGCCACCCCAAGTACACCCAAATTATAAATACACCCTGGTCTCCACCAAGCATAGTCTGTTCCTAAGATAATCAGCTTCAACCCTGGCTTTCAGTTGTCTCATCTGGATGCCTTGGGAGCCAAAGTAAGGCAGGTGACTAGCTGATGGGATGTTTCTCATAGGTTTAATCAGGAGTCCAGATACCACATATAACAGAGCTCCATATAATTCAGACAGACAAGGAGACTAAAGGTTAATATTCCAGACCTTTGATCCCTTCAAAATCCTACTTCAAAAGGACCTGAAGACATTTCATTCTCAACATCACAAGAACCAGCTGGTGCTAGGACTGTGTTTTGAGCATTATATAATGTAATTACTGCTGAAAATAACTCACTAAATGAGCTGCAGATTGTTAAGGAGCCACTACTGATTTTTTGTGTGTGTCCAAGGCCTATAGGGAAACCTGCAGCAGCATCGGGAGGGGCAGTGTCTCTCATCATCTAAACTCCAGGATCTCTGCCCTGCCTTTCTTTCTCTCTCTTAATTACATTAAGTACATCTGATAAAACAAGCGTTCCAACAATGTACAACAAACTGGATCTCTGTCTTGACTTCATGCACACACTTTTCTGATGTACCTTTTCCTCCTTGCTCCAGCTGTGCAGAACTGAAGTTCGAGCCCAATAACCTCTGGTGAATGGTGGGTAAAGGAAGGTCTGCACTAAGCAGCCCTACTCTTGCCTCATCGTTTTTAGGCAATGGCTGCAAAAGAAGAAAGGGACACACAATAGATCATAGAGTCTTAAGAGTTGGAAGGAACCCAAGGGTCATCTAGTCCAACCCCCTGCAATGCAGGAATCTCAGCTAAAGCATACATGACAGGTGGCCATTCAACCTCTGCTAAAAAACCTCCAAGGAAGGAGAGTCAATAATGTAAGGGAGGTGTTAGATCAACAGTACTAGAACTCTCTCAGCAAATTCACTCTGCAGGCCTGACCTGATAAGACATTTCATCTAGTCACACATATCTTTATGAAATCAGTCACTATTATTATACCCCTTTTATAGGAAGAACAAATGAGGCTCAGATTATTGATTGGCCAAGCCCACTGTGAGTCCAGGGATGAACTGAGAGCCCAAGCCCATCAGCAGACGTAGGCGCCATCTATGCAGGGCCATGGGGGCCCAGGCACTCACAAATTTTCAATAAGCACACCCCAGGCACCCTCTGTCGTTGGGGGCAACGTGGTGCACCTGTCAGCAGTCATTGTTAAAAGATATTTCTCCACAAAATGGGCTAGACAGAGATCTGAGCTGGATTCTAGAATAGATATTTCGGTGGAAGATTAACTCTTTGTTGCTAATAGTTGCAACTGTTCTGAACAGAAGATGGATGGAGATAGCACAAGGATCTAAGGATGGCCAGCAAACACACTTAAGCAGAGAAACTTGCCCTTCTGGCGTCACATGCACTGCTACATTTCCACTGGTTAAGAATGACTTTGTTGAAGGTATCTTTGATGGTCACTTGGAACTTCTGGGTATCTGCAACCTACAGATAAATAAATATAAACACAGGGAAAGAGAGAAACAGTTGTAGCTTTTACTCTCCACGAGGGAGGAGGTGAGCATGTCACTTTATTATTATTCATTAGATTTACCGTATATACTGCCCTTTATCAAAAGATCTCAGGGCGGTTCACAAGGTAAAATGGACTCACTTAAATGGAGTGATCTGGAAGCATGCTTAATTTAACTTTATTCATTTATTCATTACATTTATTTCCTACCTTTCCTCCCAGGAGCTCAAGGCAGTACAGTATACATGATTTCCTCTACAACACGCCCCTCCCCCACCGAACCATCTTATATTAACAACCCTGGGAAGGAGGTGAGGCTGTGACTAGGCACAATGGGGATTTGTATCCAGGTCTCCCCAGTCAATGAACAACACTGTAACCACTACACCAACCAGCTTCTCGTTGCCTTTGACGAGCTAACCACTTCTTCCTCTCCTCTCAAGATTGTATTTTAACTCTGAGCAGTATAGCTTGAACATGTGTTTGTTCAATTCATCAGTTCACTTCCCCCTTCTTCCACATATGCCTTTCTAAAGTAAGTTCAAGGCATAAACCTTGAAAATCTCACTTCCTTATTCTATGCTTATTTGCACAGTTGTTACACCACCAATTCCAACGGCTCAGTGACATTTATTTTATATGAATATACTGGCCTTCACCTGAGTTACAGGACAGTGTGTGGAAACAAAACTTAATAAGCTATATACCAAACTAACATTACAGATGATACAAAAACATAATAAAACAACAGTTCCACAAGAGGAAACTCATAAAATTCAACCAGACCACTCCCCCCCCCCAAAAAAAAAGCTTGGTGGAAGAGGTGCGTTGTAACGGTACCTGTAACTCTGGCCATACCTGCAAAGACTGGAGGCATTTCCTTCTGAACTCACTGTTAGTGCTGCTTGAAACTATACTTGAAATGGCATCTGCCATGATGGGCAAAGACTGTGCCAGTTTCTCCTGTTCCTGTGAAGACCCAAGAACATTGCGTGGCATTTGGATGTCTTACAGCCTATAAAAACCAGAGCAAGATTTCCCTGTCCTCAGTCCCGACTCACTGCCAGCACTGGAAATCATACCACTTCTCCAGAGACAGATCTGTGACAAGAATTTGAAGATCCCCTACTCTCTGCCCCATGCACAACTCTTAGCCTCAATGGTCCTTGTCTTCTGCAGTGAACTCTCACCTGGGACACTTTGTAATGCTGCTCCAGGATCCTACTGACCACTCCTTGGATGCAGCCTTTCACAGCTTGTTTGCTGCACAACAGGATAGGAGAGAGATGTGATAGGATCACTTGCCGGTCCCCTGCATCACACAAAGAGTGAAAATGACAAAGGATTAAATTAAGGATTAAATCTAGGTAAAGGGCAGTGGATGCCAAGTGGTCAAGCTGCAAATATTATATGCAAAAATTAGAACAAGAGGAATGTACCAAAACCTCAGAGATCACAGTAAGTTATGTTTTAAATAAACAAATACACTTTTTAATATTATATAATTGAACTGACTGGCCCTCTAGAGAAGAACCAGGAAACAGGATGTCAGATAGGGACCAACCTTTTACTCATGAGCTTTATACTGTTTGAATGTAGGAATACTTAGCAAATGAAAAGGTTGGACTTCCAAAATACCTAAAAGGGCAATGTATTTGTTAGGCCAACTAAAATGTCACAAAATAGTGTGCAAGCTTCCGAGTTCTCCAGAACTCTTCATCAGAGTGCTGGGGGAGAGGGGTTGGCCATGAGTCTGCATCTTTTAAGAGCCTTAGGTTGCAATGGAGGAGGAGGCAGCAAACAAAGTTCTGCAGGTTTCAGGTTGCACCAAGGCACCTTTGAGGAGAAACAAAAACTGATTCCCCATCTCTGGGTGGGCAGCTGTTACTCAGATCCAGTGATATTTTTCGAGGGGGACGCAGGGGTGCGCATACACCTAAACATTTTGTGAATCTAAGTTTGGCCTCATTGAGGGGCAGTATTTCAATGAGTAGGAAAATGAGAGTACAGTGGTACCTCGGGTTACATACGCTTAAGGTTACAGACTCCGCTAACCCAGAAATAGTGCTTCAGATTAAGAACTTTGCTTCAGGATAAGAACAGAAATCGTACTCCAGTGGCGCGGCAGCAGCAGGAGGCCCCATTAGCTAAAGTGGTGCTTCAGGTTAAGAACAGTTTCAGGTTAAGAACGGACCTCCGGAACGAATTAAGTACTTAACCTGAGTGTCAGGGAACTGACATCGGAGCCAGAAGTGGAGGCAAGGCTCCCAAGCGATGCCGGAGAAGGGCCCAGCAGGGAGAGAGGGGACTCATCGGCTGGGGAAGGAAATCAGCGTAACACCAGGGATAAGGGGGGGCGGATGGGGGAATCGGAGAGGGGGCTCCAGGACTCTTCGCCGGAGACCAGCGGGGAGAGCACAGGTCCTCCGCTACCCACACCCACCCTGCGCAGAAGACTTCCGCGCAGGGAAAGTAGGCGTAGACTTGGCGTCAAATAACTTCTTTGCTGGAAGAAGTTCAAGAAACGCCCACTGACGGATTCTGCTAGCGACTGAAACAGCCATGAAGTGAAGGGCTGTCCAGCCAGGAAAAGGTTTAACCAGGCAACCTCGCCAGGAGTGGCGGCAACTTACGCACGAGCAACCCCATATAACCATTACACTGAGGTACCACTGTACCCCTAAAACTTTTTTAGGGGAAAAAAGCACTGCTCAGATCTGTCTCCAACCTCAGGGAAAACATACAGGTTCCTTGTGTTTATTAAAAATATAACTGTTAAGTGCTGTGCTTGATAAAAGTAAGCCAGAAAAAGCTAAACTAGGCAGCTTTACCTAGCTGGAGCTGTTCCTCTCAGCAAATCCCCTAAAGCAGAAACTTTCATGGCAAAGACAGTATCCTCCTCTTCAAATATGAAAGACTGTTTTTTTAAAACCATGAAAAAACAAGTAGGGGATTACATGTTGAGAATTGTATAATGATGCATAGTAGGGAATCCAGAACAATTGATGAGTATCTGTTCTAGGATTCGAGCATGTTAAGGACCAAAAGTAGTGAAAAGCTAAAAGAGTGCACACACTTGTTTTGGCTCTGCTTCTCCAATGCCCTGGATTCTGAATCTGTGTGCATGCTCTTCTGCTCACAGCCAGTGTTGCAAATTGTTCTTTAACTGGGCACTTATTTGAGGGAAATGGTCTCTAAACCACTTCCCCCCACCCTGGCAATTTGCATTTTGTCTGCCGCCTTGGGCTCTTCAGAAAGAAGGGCAGTGTATAAATAATAATAATAATTATGATTTGCTTTGTTTCTAGAGACAACAGCTGTGAGGCCCCACTAAATGTTCTAAAAACCACATCCGCAAAGAATTTGTATTTTTAGTGTGGGGTAAACATGACCCTAAATCTCAGTTTAAATAATTCATCATCTCTGGCCAGTCTTCAGATGGCAGATCATTCCAAAACTCATATGGTACATTATTCTATTACACTCCCCAGAATAATGTAGAAATATAAATAAATAGCAGTGTGTACAGAAATTATAGACTGTCTTGTCATTAAACTGATCTGAGTAGCTGAGAAAGAGGAAGAGCAGTAGCGTTTGTTCCTGAGCATCAGAGTCCTGTTGGTGGCTGGTATGAAGCTTGTATCTGATATCAGGTTTTGCCGTATCTAAGAGACAGAACACATCACATGGCATATATAGATAGCACCAAGGATGAATGACTGTATCAAAGCAATTGAATGGTGTCAGGTAAACTAATTCCCCAGTATGTGCTTCACCCCCAGTTTTTAAAATACCTATCTTTTTGTTTTGAAACTCTTTAGTTTAACACCCCTGCTGTGCAAGATGGCAGATTTGAAGGCACTTTGAGGGCATCTGAAGACATTCCATCTTTGTACTTATGTCCACCTGCATATAATGATTGTGCAATAATTTTTTAAAAAATTATTTAGATTTGTATTGCAAAGCTATAAAAAAAATCAAGTAGTGCCAGCATCTCTTTTTAAAAGGAGGCTGGAGCTCAGGGCCATTTGACAAGCCCTTAAGTCCGCCTCATCCTGGAATAGTCAGTGAGGATGCATGTCATACTGTATAGCCAAAGCCCAAGTGAATCATCAAGGCAGGTTTTTTTCAATGCTATCTGCAGGAGGGAGACCACCCTCCTGTCCCTCTATTTCTCTAACCTGTTCTGTTATATGTTTCAAGTTGTTTACAGTTTAAAGAAAGAGGCTGGCCTCTTATGGTCAAGCTGTATCACAAACCAGAAGTCAGTGGAAAGTTACTTCCTGCTCCAGCTGGCCACTGAATTTTTTTTACTCTGCCTCCAGGAGAACTTAACCCTTGCCTCTGTGTTCCACTCCTCCACTGACCAAGAAGCAGTGTGTTCAGTTTGAATGCAGAAGACACAGATTCCAACCTCAGGCTGTGAAGTTCAGTGGATGGCCTTAGGTGAGCCACTCATTTCTCTCACCTATACCTAGAGACCTAACTACATGTTATATTGGTCGCATGCTTCCTTGCATGGTCCCTAGTTTCCCCACCACCAAATGTGTTGTTGCATGAGTTTTCACCAAGCATGAATGCTTGTTCAGTCATGTGTGATTATCCCTCAGGGTCCATTCCAGCTCTACAATTCTATTATTCCCAAATACTGTCCAATCACGCTTTTCCGTGCAAATATCCATATGTTCTTCCTAAACCAGTGATGATATCCCATCAACCTTCTGCTTAATTTCTTTCATTCTAGCCAAATAATCCCTCCTTCTTTCTCGCATTTCATTAAAAACAACAACTTGCATTGGCTATTTCTGTTCACCAGATACCACCAGAACATTTTTCTTTTCTTACTTGTTACTTCTATGCATGAGTTGCTGGCAACCCTAAGTTATGGAGTTCTTGCGAGGGTAATTAGGAAAGTTGTTATTTGCACTGAAAATACAATATACAAAATATTTCTGCTTTCAGTCCCAGGGGTTCATGAGACTCCCCCAAGAATTTACATGGATAGCATATATTTTTCATGTTCACACTGGGCACAAGTAGTTGTGCAAGTGACAAAGATATCACCTTTACCTTCTTCCCAATGGGGATCTGAATTCAGTGTTGCCTGATAGCCATATTTCTCCCATGCTATTAGACATGAAGGATCTTTAAAAAAAGAACATGATGCTTCCTTTGTGGAGAACAATACAGGCAGACCTGCTGGGTCATAAAGAAAGATATATTACTAGCTAAGGAAAAAAAATCAGCAAATGAATGGTGGTATTGATATCACAGTACATGGGCGTAGCCAGGATTTTTGTTGGGGGAGGCAGGACTTGGTTAGGGCGGGCAGGACATTTGTTGCAGGGGGGGCGGGGAGGGCAGAACCAACATGATTGGTCAGTTAGTTAAGTATTTCTATTGTTTTACTTGATGGGGGGGGCAGCTACACCTATGTTACAGTAGACCTGCAAACAGTGAACCTTACTCCATATAGATTCACTTTGACCTTCCACTCACTGATCACAGCAAAGGATACAGAGACAGCAGCTATTTGTGCTGGCTTGTTAGGGTATGGTTTCTGGCAGGGACACAGGGAGACAACAGGCATGAGCCTTAGCTCTCCACTGAAGCCTCTTTCAGCTACCTCATCTGGAATTAAGAGGCAAATTGGCTCACCAGTCATGGGGTGGATTTTGTCACAAGATGAAGGCACATCCCTGGCTGCTGACCTGGTCATACACATAAAAGAAAGGGATAAAGGGGTTTAGGAAGAATACAAGGAAATAGCAGGAGGAAGGCAAGACTGGCCATGGGCTAAACCAGCTTTCTCCAACCTAGTGTCCCTCAGGTGTTTTGGACTGCAACTCCCATAAGCCCCAGCCAGCATGGAGGGCACCAGCTTGAGGAAGGCAGGGCTAAAGCATCGTGTTTTCAGGCCACATCTGACATCTACCTGCACCTAACAGTGGGACCTGTACTGCGTTGACAGTTCAGATACTTTTGTATCAATCAGCACTCTATTAGGTTTGTCACATCTGTGAGCCAAACAAATTCAAATTATGCAACCAGGGGAAAAAACCCCACATTTTGTGACTGGTTATAATTTGCTCAAGTTACACAGACTCACATAAATTTCATTAGAACACTATAATTTATTTTTGAGCAAACATACATGGGATTGCATAGCACCTTCTTTTTGCCACAGGCTAACTTGTACACACACACCACTTTGTGTAGCAAAGCATGGTGAAAATCTCTTACAGTCAGTAAGACAAGTGTAGCCTGCAACAAAATGTTGCAGTGTATGCTTGTTTACTAATGGGAATCCTTCTGTTTAGGGTTTCAAGCCATCCAGCCTGCCATGACGCCCTCCCCCACAATTATCCACTCAAAGTCCCTTAATTTTCCATGGCCACCTGGAGGGCATCTGAAGACATTCCATCTTCATACTTATTTAGGGGGTATGTGGCACTGTCTCATAGGTGCCTATGACAGATCCCACTTGGCGGCTAGCTTTGGTTTTTCTAAGGTGCTTGTTTGACAAAAGCCAGGGATCCTTACTACACATCCAGCTCTCTGCTCCCATGTCCACCAGATGGCAACACAGACTGCTTATGAGATAAGGTGTTCTCTTCTACTTCTTTTTTTAAAAAAATCTCAGCCAGTATTTTTGCAAGCAAATAACTGAGGTGCCTAAAGCAGGGCTTTGTGACCAGAAGATTAAGGAGATGAAGCAAATATTCTGGCGCCCAGACTCCTTCACCCTGCAGCAGCATTGCTTAACCCTCTCAATGTCTGGCATTCATCCTAAATTCAAATTCGGCCAGCAATGGAAACTTACTAAGGTCACCTACAACAGTGCTCTAGCAGAGTTCCCGTAAGCTGACACGCGGCTTATACAAAAGAACTTCCAGTCCATTGTGCCCAAAATCTTTTGGCTCCAGTTTTGTAAAACAGGAAGAATAACAGTTCTGCCCCCTTTTAATCTTTTCATCATGCCTCGTACAATCCCAAACATTCCACTAGTGTCCCTGAATCCCATCTCCTTTATTAGTGCTCAACAGTAACTGCTAACTTAGTGCCTGCAGTACAGACCCCTTCCTCCAACTCCTCACCTCACAAAGTGATTCCCTTCACTCAGTAGTCTTGTCCCACCTTGCAAACATGTGGCATCTCCCCTCTCTGTGCTAGGAGCAGAAGGAATATATATTTTGAACAATAACAGCATTTGTTTTGTTTTGTTTTATCATGAAACAGAACACCAATAAAAATACATAAACAAGACCCCTTCTACACCCTTTCCTTAGCAACCAATGCTCACAATTTTCAATTAGCACTGCACACATTCTAAAAGCAGCAACACAGAATATGCTGCAGCATGACCAAGTTTTATGACTGGGCCAGTCAATTTTCAAGAACTTTAAGGCACTTGAACTTTAGGGATAATAGCTTGGACCTGGACACCATATCCATCTTTTGAAGGGGAAAGAGAGAGACAAATGGAGATAAATAATATAAATAAGTGGGACCTACAACATGTCACAGAATAGAGTACTACCATTTAGGGCACTGAAGAGAAATGAAACAGCAGCAGCGGATTTGCTTTGGGTTTTGCTTTGCTTTTCAGATTCTCCCAGGTTTGGGAAGTTCATTTGCTTTCAGTTATAGAGAGTGCAAGATAATTATGTTTAGAGTCCTCTGATAGTTTCAGGACCTTTAACATACAAATTACACTGGGGTGTATATGCTTACAACTTCACTGCTGATAGCCACTTGCCAAAAGTGAATAACAACTCCTCCCTGAAAAGGAGCTAACTAAATGCACTACTGAAAACACTCTGACCTGCAGACAAGACATAGAAAAATCCAGAAGTATCTGTAAAATGTGGATTCTGCAGTTTTTTCTTATGGACCTTTTCTTTTTAAGCTAAAATAGAGAATCAAAACAGCTCTTCCTTTGTCCTTTATATTCAACAAAATGGTGCGTGAGATTTTAGAGGTATTGATAAAAGGGAGATGAAGATTATGTTTTGAGATTAGGAACAAAAATTCTAACACAAACAATTTAAGATAAAGGAAGTCTGGGCAGTACCATCCATCTCCCCCCCCCCCCGCCCGCCCCACTTTTTACCAGAAAAATGAGATTGGGCTTTAGAGCTGCAAGACTGGCTATGTACATATTGTTGCCTTAAAATGTTGCTAGGTCATTCTTTTTCTCAATTCAGATCAAAGCTGGATGGAGCAAAACACATAAAAATGCAGTATTCTTAAGAAATGACAGGATAGTTACGGATTGTGGCTAACATTGTGTGCACACTTCACAAACCAGCAGCAGGTGCACATTGGATGCAGAGTAAACAGGAGTGCGCACACAGCCTTAATGTTAAATAAGAGCCTGTTCAGCCTAACACAGGCCACACTGCCAAGTGCCAAATCATTGGCAACTTATTCAGGGCAGTTAAATTTCAGACTCTTCTGAAGCCATTGAAAGGAGAACAGGACATCCTTTGTTCTTGGCACACACTGAGTAGGAACTGACAGCAAAGCCACCAGGACAGACCTGCCTGCAGAATTCAACACGGGCAATTCTGCAGACCAAATGAGATTGATAGAAACTCTCACAATCTCTCCTGTACTCAAGGAAAACCTGTAAGTACGTTGGCCCTAAAATGTTTAGTTTAGAAACCATATATACATTTGAGATTGAAGTGTGCCTGTAGGCTTTTGAAGTGACAACAAAAGACAATAAAGACATCTAGGTTTAGCAGTTTGGACTTATGCTGATGAAAGAAAGCCCCAAGTACCTCAGGATACATGTTTGGGTTGCAACCCTGAGCAGGAGCTGCCCTGCTAGCAGGTAAAGGATGCAATATTGTTTTTATTTTGGGGGAGGTGGAAGTTCAGGTCCCTTGTAGTATCATACAATGATTATGCTATACAGGGTCATGGTTAACTCAGTCATGGATAATAGGTGTTTCAGGTATCTCCCACACCAATAGAGAAAAGGCATGCCTCAGCTCTCTTGTTGCCAGGCCAGGGGCTGGGTTCTTTCCCCCCCTTTTCAGCAGGCGTGATAACTATTGTTTCATGTCAACTGGCAGAACAACTGAACCTTATAAACCTTTTACAGCTATCAATATTACTTTGTGGTGGAAACATTTACTCACTTATAAGTCTCAGCAGAGATTGAGCCATTCACTTTTACACAATAATGAAATTTTACCTACGGAGCAGAGCAGTAGAGAATTCAAATTAGACTCAAAACAGCAAAGAAACATAGGAAGTGGCTTTCTATCAAGACAGACAATGGGTCCATCTAAGCTCAGTTTTGTCTCTTGTGTCATCTGGGGGTGGGGGATGGGCAGGGAAGATCTGCATCCCGATCTGTGCTAGGATGGAGAAGTGCTGAGAGACTGCAGTGCCCATGGTAAGCCAGGCAAAAAGCACAATGTTTTAGTAAAGAAGGAGTGAAAATTAATAAGGAATATGGGGGCTGTGATGGAAGTTCATAAGAAACAAGGGGAAATGAATAAGTGGTGAAAAATAATAAAAATAATTTGTAATGGCAAGAAATACTGGCTTCTACCATGCCCAACCTTTGCACTTCACCCACCCACTTTTGCACTTCAGCCATGGACACTTCGACATGTGGCCCCAGAGGGTTTGCCACCTGTCAATCCCTGGAAAATGTTAACCATCCCTCGTCTACACTGTCTGGCAGTAGCTCTCCAAGGTCTCAAGACAGGAGCCTTTCCCAGCCCCAACAGAAGATGGCAGGGACTGAACTTGGGAACTTTTGCATGCATAGTATACTGAGCTACAGCCTTTGCCTGTAAGACTGGGTAAGAAGAGATGGGATCCCCACAGTAATCAATATATTTGTAGCTATAACTAAGTACAGGTGAGCCATACGAAACACAAAGTAATTTTACATCCTGCAGTATAACCTACGTCCAAGAGTTTAATCTGAAAATGTTGGCAAGTATCCCCCCCCCTTTCCTGCAGCATAGTGGGTGGGCTGAAGGAAGAATACCTCTCAGAAAGTGCTATGTTAGTCCTCAATCCTGACATTGGGAGGCATGGCTTCTGAGTTGGAGATATGGCTTCCATGAGGTTCTCATCCCCAACAATCTCTACTTTTACAGAACACACTTAGGCTGGTGCACATTTATTTTCAGTGTCTAGGTGGTGTGTTGACTGGGGGCTGGGAGTAATACTGAAGTACTAGCTATGTCTCTCCCCTTCCTGCCTGTTCTTTTGTCAATCAACCTACAGCCCTCATATATTCCAGTTAACTTTGCACCTGTGCTTACTGGCATGCTATCATTAAGCAATCACTCCTCAAGAAATGCAGAGTAAACTTTGCATGAAACCCAGAGTAAACAATAGGTTTATATGCAGACAATGGCTGTGTGCATTCCTAGTTCTGTCCACTTCACGCCCTAGCTCTGCCAGCAACCAATGAAGCATGGCAGATGTGGCAGGCACTAAACCCATTTAATCTCATTCCCTTTTAAATACCTTTAGACACAATGTGTGTACACACCAAGCCCCATGTCGGCATTCTTCATATTGTATAAGAACTGTAAAATATTCATTTTCTCCCTTGTATGAAAATAAAATGAATAAAATCAAGTCAATCAACATGGGGGGGGATCCTAGCACACGGGTAGGCAAACTAAAGCCTGGGGGCCAGATCCGGCCCAATTGCCTTCTAAATCTGGCCTGCGGACGGTCTGGAAATCAATGTGTGTTTTCACATGAATAGAATGTGCTCTTTTATTTAAAATGCATCTCTGGGTTATTTGTGGGGCATAGGAATTCGTTCATTTCCCCCCAAAAAAATAGTCCGGCCCCCCACAAGGTCTGAGGGACAGTGGACCGGCTCCCTGCTAAAAAAGTTTGCTGACCCCTGGGTCTAGCACCTGGACTGCTTCAAAGGTCAAGAATGAGAACTATCCTCTTATTCAGCTCCTTGAACATCTTCCTAGCCCCCCAACGTAGCACCCCTGTTTTCAATCAACTAGTCCTGAGGAGGCTTCAGATGGAATTATATTCTACAAAACCAAACGCAGAAGTGGAATCTTACTGTTGTGTGTGTAAGGCTGATCCGGTGGATGAATTGCTTCAATGCCAAACAGTCCTCCTCGATAGCCCCAGATTTCTCATCAAGCTGAAAAGCCACAAGATGCACCATGTTAAGAGCCCCTTTCCAAAAACTTTGCCTTAAAGCTGTATTTTATTCCGTAAGCTACCAAAGATCTCAATTTATTTCACGTCACCGCTTTGCGTGGCCATCAAATCCTCAGTTTCAATTTAGAGACTGAAAACACTGGTGAGGGAAAGGAGAGGGCATGCAATTCTTTCTTTGTTACTGTAAAGCACTTTAAGCCAACCAGGACCTGTGAAGTGCAGCACTTTATATTTCAAACAAACAAGACTCCCGTTTCCTCTTACTGTCTGTTTTTTGAAATGTGGGAACCAATAAATTTTTAATACATCTGTTTGCACATGGCACAACCCACTCCCTTACATAAGAGAGACCGTGCAAGGGGATTTTTTTCACTCACCAGTTCAAATTGGAATCTAGGTCCTTGAACCTGTCATTATGCTGTAAAGAAGAATCAGGCCACTGATAGTTGTACCAGAAGAACTAATGTGCTTTACATTTATGGTGGTGGTGCAGGAATAACTCCCTGCCTCCCAGCAGTTTTCTGTGGATTTTAGGCATCTATATAGCCCATTTTACTGTACATATGTTCTAGAAAACACTGTGACAGCAACGGCAGTTTTGGAGCAGGTTTCAGTTTTGTAGGGCAGATAAGTAGGGCTGGTCTACAAAGCTGTCCCACCTAAACATCTCTCTGAAGAGAAAGCAAGAGGCCAAGATACAGTACATGAAAAAGGGACAGCTGCAGATTGCCACCCTCTCACAGTTGTGAAGACTGGCACCATAAAAGCCAGAGGCTTTTGGAGATGTGAGTTCAGAGGCCCAAGACTCTTAGAAATGAAAACATGGACTTAGACTATGGTTGTTAAAATAAAAAAAAAGTTAACATCACCTCTAGTTTGGCCCTCAGTCCTCTGCAGGAACAGCGGTAACATATTTATTTGCAAGCAACTATTAGTAAAAAAGCTAGAGACAACTTTCAAGTTCAGGCAGTTGCAAAAAAAAGACCCCCTCCCCAAAAAAGAACTAGCAAATCCTCCTGGGGCTTGATCTTACAGCAAAGAGCTATGAAGCTTTCATTGTTACATGGAAAGATATAACACCTTGCTGTTAGATGCAGCTGCAGTACATTTCTAACCAGAGGCCTCACAGGAAATCTAATTGAAATATTGCAGGCCAGATCTTATAGGGCATCAGTGTTTGAGGAAAAGCAGCAGCAAGGATTTTAGAGAGATTTATAGCTAGCAAAACTGCAGACAGGCCAATATGTCCTCATAATTGTTCACAGGGCTGGCATCAATATGTCCAATGCCATCGCATGGGTTGTCCACATTGTGTACACATTCCCATTTACACTGCATCTAGTGTGCTCCAACTGCTAGTTTGGGAAGAAGTGAACACAAGTCATTAGCCACAATCCATATCTTTCCTGCAGTTTCTAATGAAATACTGCATTTTGATGTGTTTTTCCCCATCCTGTTTTGATCCAAATTGAGAAAAGGAACAACCTAGCTGTGTTTTAAGGTGGTAATATGTGCACAACCTAAGGTATCATCCAGGCTCTGCAGGATAATTTGCACCAGGCTTGAGAATTAAGGGCCAAGTCCACAAAAGAGTCTAACCTCAAAGGAGAGTTGAAAAGGCATGATGTCTATACATTCATGGGGACACCCCCTTCCACTCAAGGCTTTGCTCTGGCATAAAGGCAGCAAATCTTTCATTTCTGCAGGAAGGAAAATTACTAATGTAAGACAAACATTGTTAAGGCCAGCAAATACGTAAATCCTGTTCTCTGGATGAAACTATGGTTAGAAGACACAGAACGGAGGTTTGTATGTAGCTGTCCACAATACATCTTCCTTACAATAACTCAGGGATGGTGCAGACCTTTTAATGTTGGTTCCAGGTGCTGGTTAACAGGAACCCAGCATTAACAGTGAATAAGACTGGTACTGGCTTTTCCCTTAATGGTGCTTAAGGCATAGGGAGATGACCACTACAGTATATTTGGGAAGATTTAGTGACCAGTGGTCAATCTGCTGTCCAGGAGCTAACTGGTGATGGGTAATTTCAAAGCCCCCCTCCCTTCTTTTCGCTCTTTATCTTTAAACAGGACTTTGACCAGGTAACCTTTCAAACCGAGGTCTGCCCTTTAGAGAAGACTATCTGGCTTACAAAGTAGAACACATAGCCACCCAAAAAAGATAGACAGGGGGAATTCAGTCTTGTGAAGGGAATGGGTGGGAGGATGGAGCACACATTCATACAGTTGGCTTCTTAATTATGCTTAAAAGGAAGCCAGTATGATGTCTGGACCAGTAAGCGCTGAGTGAATTTGCAATATTAGGACTCAGGAGGGAATCCCTATGTTTGACTGATCGCTTATAGTAATCTGTGGCTTTGCTCACTTGCCTGAAGCATCCCAAGTTACTGTTCTGTGGGTGGTGGTCAGGATTGTATGGGTCAAGGGAGGGGAGGTGGGTGGTCCTGTCTTTGGGCATATGAGGACTGAACTAAGTGGCCTTTTTTAGTCTCTTCCAACTCTGGCTCTAAAATGAAACTAGCGAGGTTTATATTTAGGACAGCTTTACCATGTTTTATTAGTCTGAAGGAGGAGACACAGATAAATCTCAGGGGAACACTGCTGTTCTTGCTGCGCAGAAACTGTGAAATTACCTGGCACCAACTAACTTCATTATGGGAAGAAAAGCAACTAGGCATTAAAACTCTCCCACACTGATGTTAGCATAGCATGTGAACAATTTCCTACCTAAGGCCATGGTTATATTATGTGGAGTAAGGTAGGACAGGCCTGAACTGATTCCACAAGGCTCAACTCGTGATTCCCCTCATCCTGTTACAGACAAATCATGCCCCACCGTAGTCTTCTAAAAACAGTAGATGTCAAAAAAGGTAAGAGATTGCCCCTGCCTCCCCCTGTCATAAATTCAAGCACTGCCTGGGCCTTCTAAAGCTACTTGTAACTTAGTACATTATTATGGGATGCAAGCCTTAAGCCTGAGCTGTCTCCAAGATCAGGAAATCTACAGCCACAATCTGGAACCTTCAGACATTGGTAACTGAAAGGCTATTTACCTCTATACATCTGATCACTGAGAAGTTTGTAGCAGAAGTCACCTTTTGCTGAAACTGCAAGGAACAAACAAGGGACAACTTTTATTTACTGTATTTTATTTCATATTTCTGTTAAGTTCTATGAATAATGACACATCAAAATACAGCTTCCAGACTTGCAGTCTATTGCACCAAAACCACCAAATAGTCTTGTGGCACCTTAAAGGCTAACTCGTTTTTATTATGCCATATAACCTCTCTTCATCTGATGCATGGAGTGTGATCAGGTGTCAAGGGGAAAAGGCAAAAGTCACGAGTTAAATGGCAGCGGAATGCAAAAAGTAAGGTCTGTGACAACTCAATTACAGCAGAAATGTATGTAAAATCTGCTTCACGACAACAGTAATAGGAGATTAAAGACTGGTTGTAGCATCAGGGAGCGTGAGTACCTCAAGTGGTAAGTGCTGGGAGGACAGGACTATGTGTGCCAAGTGGCCTGCCTTGCACCTCTTAAGCTAGCTTCCTGCCTACATGTACAGTGGTACCTCGGGTTAAGAACTTAATTCGTTCTGGAGGTCTGTTCTTAACCTGAAACTGTTCTTAACCTGAGGTACCACATTAGCTAATGGGGCCTCCCGCTGCCATCACGCCGCCACCGCACAATTTCTGTTCTTATCCTGAAGCAAAGTTCTTCATCCGAGGTACTATTTCTGGGTTAGTGGAGTCTGTAACCTGACGCGTCTGTAACCCGAGGTACCACTGTACAGTGAACAATGCAGACCTGTAGCCAGTGTTCTAGTAAGATTTAGCTGCCAATCAAGTCAGCTTTTTTGTATGAAATAGGAGGGAGTGACTTTTTGTCCTTTGCTCCAAGCAGCAAAATGTATTGGGCTGGCACTGTGATGAAAACACAAATCAGTTTAACTTTGCTGAGTAAAATGACAGTACAATGGGAAAGCTGGAAACAGTCATCCAAACTATTGGTAGTCATGCAGAGGGCAAGAGGGCCTGAAAATGGTTGCCCGGGTGGGTGGGTTATTCCTAGTTGGTAAATATGAGGGCATTATCAAGTTCCACCTGCCTTCTTTTTTTACCCCTCTGTAAAATATAGACATTGTAAGAGTCCTTCTGAAGGCACCATTTAAACTATACTCACTAGTAGTAGTACAGTGGGAATGATGCACACGCTGGAAAGAATCTTCAATGTCCACCGAAACTACAAGTATCCCTTCTAATGTGGAAAATCCTTCTGACTGTTTTTCCTTTGCATACCGAAGGCGAACAAATAGATATTCTAGAATCTGAAATTGTAAAGAGCCTTGTGAAACATGCAATGAAACATGTAATCATATACACAAATTCTGTCCTGAAAGAAGAGTGTGGACACACACTATCCTGTTCTACTAATTTGAGCACTGGCAGGATTGAAACCACCACCTGGAAATGGGATAGTCTGGTGTCATGCCCTAAAAGCTTCAATGGGATTACAGGCAATTCTGGGTCCAAGGCGGCATTCAGTTTCTCTTACTGCTACCACACAATTCTAGAATACCAGTGTTACTCAAAGCTTTTCTTTCATCCCAAGGATTGTGGTATGATTTTTTACTGTGTCTATTTTGAATTTCCAAGCAGGGTTCTTTCTCTAAAAGGTCTGAAAATCAGAAATAACTATAAGGAGGTTTTATTTTAGGATAGAGGTCTCATCCAGACGAGTTCTATATAAAGGTTATCAGTCTTAGAAATAAATATCTGCTACTGGGTTTTTTTCTACTTTTGCTTCCTGAAACTGAATGGATCAGGCGCTCTTAATCCAGGAGTAAATTCTGAAATCTTGGCTGGGGAATCACAGCAAACCTGGAGGGAGAAAGTCCTTTGGAAGAAAACAGCTTGCAACAACAAATGTTGTCTGTCCTAGGGGAAGAAAATGTTTGGGGGAAACACTGGCAAAGTATACTGAATAGCAAAGCCTTTCTCCTCCAGCAGCCCTAGATTCTGTAATCCCTGGCAGCAAGGTAAAAAGTGGATTAGAATGTATCAGGCAGCACCACTGCCAGCATCATTATCTCTTCACAGAGTTTTTCCCTCAGGTGGGAGGTTTCCAAAATGCCTCGCATCAACTGAATGCCTTTGATTTGGCCCCTAATGTTTCTCTACATGATATACAAAAACCCTAGCTTTATTTTGACCATTGAAGATTTTGCTCAACAGAAGGTTCCCTCAACCTGAAAGCCACAAGGCCCTGAGCAATATACATGTGTTCTCAGTGGCCACTAGAGGGTACAATAAGAGCATGTACATCAATTAAGCATAGAGGCTATAATATATAATGCTGACTCTGGGCCATGTTGCTTCCCAGGTCAGATAAAAAGAAATTGTATTCAGATGCAATTATTGTAGTCTCCCCCACTAAAAGACGCCGTTCAGATTATCTGTTTTGGTCTTCAGCACTAGAACACTTTGGCCATGTAGGTTATACTACCCAGACTTTACAGAAAGGGAAATTGAGACATTAAATGAAGCTAAAGTTAAATCCAAGCCCTTCTTTGGAGGGGGTCATGTGCTTTAAATGTGCACCAGATAAGCTTTAAATGAATGATGTGGATTTCAGCTAGAAATTTAGGGAAATGGATAGTTTCCATTGTTATTTAGTCCTGGTGCCTATCCATGCAGTATATCCCTGAAACGATGTGATGTTCTCTTTTCTTTTTCTACCTCACAGATCTGTGGGGAAAGCCCATTATGTAAATTTCAACAAACAAGGAAAACCCCTGACCCCAAACTTCTGCCCCCTTCTTCCACAGTTCTTTCCTCTACCTTCCCTCCCACGAGCTGACCTCAAAAATTTAGGTCAACTTGTTGCTCCCAATATTGTTATCACCTTGCCACCTTTTCTTCCTACCTCAGGCCAGGCCTCCCATTCCCCACCCCCCATCCCAACACCACCTCACAGCTACAAGCCCACCTGCTCCTCCTTGGTTCCCAGCACCCTCAACAACCTCCCCATCCTTATCCTCACACATTTTGAGGCGGTGTTTGTGATACTTATTACGTATAGTTGTGAGCTATGAGGGGGTTAATTAGCAAGGCAGAGAGAGTATGTGTGCGTTAAAATTAGCCCCCTCATAGCTCACTACTGTCAACCCCCCCTTCTTTTTTCACTTGAATCCATCACACATTTCAACCACATGAAACGCCTTCCCGCCCCATCCCAGGGGGCGCGCGCTCACCGTGCGAGTTGCCAACGCCACGTCCCCCATGGCTAGGCGCGCGGCCGTCTCTTTTCCCGCGCAAAATTGGACACCATCCCTCCCCCCCCCCACTCGGGGACAGGAAAGCGCGCCCTCGCCAAGCGCGTCCCCGGCTCCTCCCTCTTTTCGTCAAGAGTCAGACCCGTTCCGCCCCCCTCTTCAAACCCCCTTTCTCCCTCACACACCCCCATCCTCCTTCTCCAGGTACAATAAAGATGATGATAGTAATGATGATTAGTCTTTACTGACCCTTCACGTCCGCTCCCTTTCAACCCTCACTATGTCTGTAACTATATCAATCAGTCCTTCGATATTGCTAAGTTTAGATGACGCCCCCCGGTTATAATTACAGTATCTCCATTTTATGTCTCTCTCAGGAACATTTCCCCCCGCCCCCCACTCCAGCAACACACTTTTAATTCCACCTCTAGCCTTATATTATTATTTATTGAATTTATATACTGCCCTATACACAGAGGTCTCTGGGCGGTTCAAAGAACAAAATCAAAATGTTGTTGCTGTTGTTTAGTCGTGTCCGACTCTTCCTGACCCCATGGACCAGAGCACGCTAGGCACTCCTGTCTTCCACTGCCTCCCACAGTTTGGTCAAACGCATGCTGGTAAAAACCATAAAATATATAATCAAAATAAAAACAACAACCCAATAACACACCACCACCAAAAAAAAACACACCCCACGTTTTAAAAGGACGTAGGATGTCAATCCAATCAACCAAAAGCCTGGTTAAAAGGGACTTCAACAGATATCCCCCCCACCCCTCCTATCTTTAAAGACGCTTTGTCCTCAAAAGAATTGACTGACACCCCCACCCAGGAGCTCATCAGATCCAGCAATCTCAGTAACACCCACTCCAGATTGATTGATTGATTGATTGATTGCATTTATATCCCACCTTTCTCTCCAAGGAGCTCGAGGCATCCTACCTGGTTCCCCTCAATTAATCCCCACAACAGCCCTTTGAGGTAGGTTAGGCTGAGACCGAGCGGCTGGCCCAAGGTCACCCTGTGAGCTTCATGGCCAAGTGGGGATTTGAACTGCAGTCTCTCTTGGGTCCAAGTCCAGCATTTTAACCTCTGCACCAGCGGGCTGTCTTCCTATATACAATTTCCCGATTGCTGGGTCTGTGCTCATCAAAGCTGCCCTCTGTCTCCCCTAGTACACAGCCACTTTTATCTCCAAACTCACATTTCATTTTCCCCTAATCAGGCGCATGTCCAAAGTCCGTTTGGGGGGCCTAATCTGGGGTAAAATGGTAAAAAAAAAAAGCTCAACAACTTCAATCCTAAAAAAGGCTCAATAACTTTGGGGTAAAATCGTAAAAAAAGCAACAATTTTAGTTGGCCCTCATGCGTGTTCACTTCATCAAATCTGGCCCTCTTTGAAAAAAGTTTGGGCACCCCTGCTAAACACACCTACCCACTCCTACCACATTCACATTATTCAAATTACTGGGTGTACAGACATTGGTTTCCTTGCCAACCTTGTTTGATCTCCTATTTTCCGCCCCTAAAGCTAGCACATTATGCTGCCCACCCACGCCCCTTCAAATGGCAAGGTAAGGAGTTTGAGGTCAAACTTGTTTTGGTTGAAACATAGGGTTCCTGGCATTGAAGGGGAAAGTGGGTATTTTTTTTCCAAACCTTGTGGAGGAAACAAAATGGGGCAGTGAGGGTCATTGATAGTGGTGTGCTGGAAGGAAGGGTGGCAGAACGCCAGGACTTTATTTTTCAGGTCAGAAGTAATGGAGCTGTATGCTGAAGCACCTGGAAAGTGAATGCATCTTTCAAGTTGGTTTGAAACTAAGGAAGTCAGAGAATGAGGGAAATGATCAAGCAGAGGTTGGATACGTCTTTCCTTTTCTTATATGGGGTTCCTAATTCATACTAGTAGTTTAAATGGCAGCAATTCTTTGCAAGGTTGTTTGCATTCCTAAGTAAAAGCTAAAGGCTGCAATTCAGCTGGCTGAAGATCTCTGTATGCTTTACAAGCTGAGCCTATGCAGTCTGAAGTAAGCACCACTGAGGTCAGTGATATTTACTTCCAATAAACTGTGGATAGGATTGCAGTCATGCTGATCTTCATGTATTAGATATTCGTTGAACATGTACTTCTGCTCCTTGATGTCTGTGTATGCATGCATTTGGGATCAACACAGCTGTCTGCATTTTGGAGCTCTTCTTGGAGGTTTGGTTATGGGGCCTGTCATGATGAGCTCCTGCACTTCAAGATTAACCACTGCATCACAGAGAGGGAATCTCAAATTCATTAGTTTAGGCCAGGCAGATGGCTTCTGTCTGTAACTATGGCATTTGGGATTCCTAATTTTAAAAAGAACAGGAAAAAAGGGTAATATCTGACTTCCAAGGTTGACATGAGCACACAAATCACTCGTGAAGCTGTTAGTGTCATGTGTACCACATGATCACGCATGCCAACCAGGTGCTGCACCCATTGTTCCCTGCAACAATGCAAGGAATCTGGGAAGAAGGCGTTTGGATTGTGCAGGTGCAGGTGCCTGAGATAGACGATTAAAATGTATCGGGTTGACCCTGTTAATTGCAGCATTCTTTCAGAGGGCTAGAAACAGGAATAAAGAGGAATAAACAATGGGCTGGATCATACATAATGCCAAAACATTACAGAAAATAAGCCCTGAACACATAATATGTGCTATGTGAATCCTAAATAGGAATATAATAAAATGCCTTATACCAGGTCAGGTTAATTGTCTGCTGAGAGCAGTAATGTTTACTTTGACAGCAGCCCTCCAAGGTCTCTTGAGTTTCAGAAGCTGTTGCCCCCTGAGGTTTTGCTGTGTCTCATCATTACATCTTATGGTATACAGTAAACTATAAAGCACCTCAAATTGGTTATTTACCCTTCCTGCTATGTCAAAGCAGCAGGAAAAGAAGAAGGTGCAAATGTGGCCTAAAGAAGCCTGGCACCCCCCCCCCCCCGCCTTTAAAACTATGGCCTTTCTTGCAGACTGTCACTACTTCATAAAGGGACACTCCTTCTTTCATAATGCATAGAAATAGAACCTGAGTCTCTCTTCGATTTTGCATTTTGATGTGGCAACCCTTCATGAAAGTGCCATACATTTCCATGGGGGTTGAGTTTGGCATGTTCTGTTTTTCTGTGTGTGTTTTTTTGTTTTGTTTTGTTTTTTTGTTAACGTATCATGGGTTACAGTTATGGATGGGTACTAATCTGGTTCAGTTTTATTTTATTGCAAACCTACCTAATTTGTACTTTCCAAAACAATATGCAAACAAAAAAACAGCTATCCTTCAAAATCCACACTTCAATAAAATAATACGTGTCAAATGCATACATTAGGGGGAAATGTGTACAAAAATGTATATAGTAGTGAAAATAGTATATAAAATGCATTGTGTTAGGGAAAATTGTTTGAAAAATGTGTAAATCAGACAAAATCTCATATAAAAATATGTAAGGAGAATACTACACTACTAGTTGGAAGCAGGCTAGATTGTTGTCCTTCTGCCTCCCTAATGTTGTTATTTTTGTCCTATGGATTACCGTTATGCACTGGAGCAAGGCAACCTTGCAGTCAGGGTTGAAAAAATGCCAAAATCCTAGGTGTTTGAATAAAACGTTAGGCACCGGAGGTATTCCTAACTCTGCTTGCACAGTAAATGTCACTTGTAGGTACAGCATCCAATTGTAACACGAGATCAGGTTCCTTCACATTAGATCACACCTAGGAGAGGAGAGTTGAGGACCTGATTTATGCTTCAGATTTTAACCCTCTCTCTCCCCCCACAACCCTTTTGCTATGGGCTTGAGGATTCTTTGTACCTGTCTGGCTGAAAGATGAGAGAGACTCTCTTCCTGTTTCTTTTTTCCAGGTAGGCCACATCCCCTGGTTCTCTGCGGCTGAATTTAGTAACACAGGCTGGCCAAACTGACTGCAGTGTGAAGCAGATCGAATAGCACACCCCTCTCTGTCTCTGTGGAAGCTCCTAACCACTGCCTGTGGTCTGCACTGAACCATGGCTTCTTCTGTTCTCTGGGCAATCGACTATGAGGTTTATGGGGAAGTCCAGGGTGAGTCCATTTAGTTTCCCCCACCCCTTGTACTGCTATTGTGCTGCTCTGGGTGGGATTTTTGTGCGTGGCTATGGAGATGGTTGCTCAGTTCCCCTGCGGCTCATGCTGCAAATAGTATAGCCCTTGAAATAAGATGCTAGCAGCAGAGCCCTCTCCTCCAACTGCAGAATCTTTATTCGGCTCTAACTGCAGCTAGGTTGGCTGGAGCTGCTGTGCAGCTAGAATGACAGTCCGCAAGGACTCCAGAGGAACTTAATTGAAGCTAATACACACGGGGTGTATATGGAGGAGACTAATTGGGAACATTAATGCAATTGGGTGTTGAATCTGCATATCCTAGAGCGCAGTAGAAAGGTGCTGTATCTTTGCGGTGTGGAGATCTGGGCCATTACAGGGAGGGAGGCTGAGCATCCTTGATTCAACCTCATTTACTTGATTTAATCCACTCCCCCACCCCACTCTATTTAAAAAATAGCAATTTTGTAACGTGATCTGTAACATTCAGGATGCAGCATAGCCTAAGCCACCATAGTACAGAAATGAGAACTCGAAAGAGCTGCTTCTGTGGCAAAAAGGAAGAAATTTGGGTTCTTGTGCTGCATCCTTTGTCACTTAGGTCTTAGTTGCAGGATGTGGTAGGTTTGCCTTTTAGACTGTCAGCCCTTTGAAGTGCAGGCTAGAGCTAGTTTCACATTATCGGATATACAATGGGCCAAAAAATCATGTTACCTCTAGGCCCTAGCTATTAGCTGAGTTACTGTGATTTAATGGAATGTTCAACAATATCCTTGCAGGATCTAACTGCTCAAATTGAACATGTACAGTATGCTAAAAAAGAATCCAGCTTCAATAAGGGAAGATGATTTTGAATGGAATTAACTTCATTTGAGACACACCAAAAAGAGATGTGTGCTGTTGAGAGAAAGGACGTAGGCAAACAAAGGTGCTGGGGGGTGGGTCAGGGAACTAAGGGGGAACAAAGGCTACAGAAGTGATATGAGCAAAGTTTCAGATTGAAGGCACTCCATTAACTGCCAAGTGGGCCATGATTTCATGGGTAAATGATAGGACAGGGAGATTCAGGTGACAGGTACAACAGTTAGGAATAAGAAGGTGCAGATCAGGATGTGCTGGATTGACACAACAAGATATCTCTTTCAGTAATAAAAAATGACAACTTACCACTAAAGCAAATAAATCATATACGTTTTGAGAGCTAGAGTTAGCACGTTGGGGAAGAATCAGGGAGGCCCATGTTCAAACCCTACTCAGCCATGAAGCTCATTGAATGACCTTGGGCCAGGCACTCTCTTGACCTTTCCAGGGTGTGAGGGGAAATAGGTGGCGAAGGACGTGTGCTGCCTTGAGCATCCTGGAAGAAAAGTGGGATAGAAGTGTAATAGGGAATAAACTAATACATAAATATCAGGAGGAAAAGCTGGGGAAATCAGGCATAAAGATTGGAACACAGCTTGCTGAAGGCAAAAGCATAATCACCACTAATGAGAAAGCATTAAATCCAGAATGAAAGTCAGTATTAGACCAGTCAAATAAAATTGTGGGCAACTGACCATTCAAATGTTATCAAATAATCAAGCATTTAAACAAACAAACAAACAAACAAACACCAATTTATTAGAAGCAGGGCGGGGGTGGGTGGGTGAAGAAGAATTCCAAAATCTATATTAAGGCAATATATATGAAGATTATGCTAATTACAAAATCTGCTTTCCTTCAGAGTGAGGGATCAGTCCCTCACAGATGTGTCACTAGATCACATGGAAGCATAGGCCAGTTAGCAATTGTATACTTGCAGGTGTGATAAATACTTGTGTGTGTCCTAGGAGTTCCCTTTCCAAAATCCCTAAAATTTCAACACGTTGTTGGTAGTGGAAGCCACATGGCTTGATTGGGAAGAGAGAGACAATGTAACACAGCCGATTCATTAAGGAGGTGTGCCATGAGGAGTGCTGCTGTCCTGCTAGATATCTGGCTGCCCACTGTGAGAACAGGATGCTGGACTAGATGGGACACAATCACTACTGGAGGAAGCAGAAGACTGGACTATAAAAACACTAAATATGTAGCTATAGGACTTTGATTGTTGATGCTTGTTATGAATGTGATCGCTGACTTCTCTTTCTTTCATCTTCTAGGTGTCTTCTTTAGAAAGGTAGGATATATCTGCATGTGAGATGTGGTGAGGCATTCTACAGCACATAGCCAAACTGTAGCACTTAGCAAACTAAGATTGCAAAGGCTGATGTTTCTACTTGGACGGTAAATTACTGGAATAGCTGGAGAGAGCACTTCTCAAGCCAGCTTCCGAAGCTTGTACCCCTCCTAGATATAGGTCCAAGTCTAGTGTAAGGTAATGGATACCCAGAGAAGCTGCCTATAGGAGCAGAGAGGAGAGTATGGCATCTTCAAATCAGAACCAGTGAAGGCGGTGAAGGTCCTGTGTGAGTGCCTGGAGGCGGTTGGAGGATGGATGGCAGCTAATGGATTGAAGTTGAATCCTGACAAGACAGAAGTACTGTTTTTGGGGGACAGGGGGTGGGCTGGTGTGGAGGACTCCCTGGTCCTGAATGGGGTAACTGTGCCCCTGAAGGACCAGGTGCGCAGCCTGGGAGTCATTTTGGACTCACAGCTGTCCATGGAGGCGCAGGTCAATTCTGTATCCAGGGCAGCTGTCTACCAACTCCACCTGAGACCCTACCTGCCCACGGACTGTCTCGCCAGAGTGGTGCATGCTCTAGTTATCTCCCGCTTGGACTACTGCAATGCGCTCTGTGTGGGGCTACCTTTGAAGGTGACCCGGAAACTACAACTAATCCAGAATGCGGAATCTAGACTGGTGACTGGGGGCGGCCGCCAAGACCACATAACACCGGTCTTGAAAGACCTACATTGGCTCCCAGTACGTTTCCGAGCACAATTCAAAGTGCTGGTGTTGACCTTCAAAGCCCTAAACGGCCTCACCCCAGTATACCTGAAGGAGCGTCTCCACCCCCATCATTCTGCCCGGATGCTGAGGTCTAGCGCCGAAGGCCTTCTGGCAGTTCCCTCATTGCGAGAAGCAAAGCTACAGGGAACCAGGCAGAGGGCCTTCTCGGTAGTGGCGCCCGCCCTGTGGAACGCCCTCCCATCAGATGTCAAAGCGATAAACAACTACCTGACATTCAGAAGACATCTTAAGGCAGCCCTGTTCAGGGAAGTTTTTAATGTGTGATATTTTAGTGTATTTTTGGTTTCTGTGGAAGCCACCCAGAGTGGCTGGGGAAACCCAGCCAGATGGGCAGGGTACAAATAATAATTTATTATTATTATTATTATTATTATTATTATTATTATTATTATTATTATTTGGAAGCAAACTCAAGCAAACTTGTTCTCAAGTAAAGAACAAAGCAGTCTGACTCCTGACTTGCTAGTACCAAACATCAATGTCAGTGTGAACCTAGGAGGTTTATATACCTCTTCCAGCCAATGAAATGTCAAGACTGGGAGGCAATCAGGGCCTTAGAAATCTCTGCAGGAAGAGAGAAAGATTTCATTGCTGTTGATGTTGCGGGCTGCTTGGTTTTGCCATAGTAGTACTGTTGGTTTTGTTCCCACCAGGGTACAAGCAGGCAGAGATATTATTTCATTTCATTTTTTTCATTTCACTTTTAATTTGTATACCGTCTTTCTATTTAACAATACCCAAGGCGGTTTACGAGCTGAAGAAACAAAGAATGTACACCTTATAACAATCTAATCCAATACGAAAATGTGATAATAAAACATAACTTTAAAATAAGCAACTTATATCAAATAAAGTAATATTCAACAATCCATTAGCATAGTATAGAATAATATTAGCTATCAGCATATAAAAATTAAACAGAAATCCACTATTAACAATTATAATTAATTTCTAAACTATAATCAATAAAACAACGGCAAGTCACAGTGCATAAAATAATAATAATTCCACAGGTACTATGCACATATGCTATGGGGAAATGAAGCAGAACCCTAATTATACTTCTTTGTTCACTTTACTCTATCAACATTTCCAGGAATTAAAACATTTGCCCATCTGAAAAGAGACCTCACAGAGCATATACCACTGACTGAGCTTCCATGTCACCTGGCATAATCACAAAACTCAATGAAGGCTGCTCACTCATTCAGCCACCAGTCATCAAACGAAGAGACTGAGCAATGTATGTGCCATTGAGAATCAGCCTTGCAAGCTTCCCTGACCACTCTCTTTCTGGCTTTTTTCACCAGTACACAGAAGAGCAGGGGAGGAAGTTGGGAGTGGTTGGCTGGGTGAAGAACACTGCCCATGGGACAGTGACCGGACAAGTGCAAGGGCCCAAGGAGAAAGTGGAGATCATGTAAGTATGTGAACTGGGCTCCTTCAGCAGTGGCTGAGGGAAGGGCTGACCTTACAATTAGATAGCGAATTCGGTTTGTTATGAAAGGGCTGCAAATTATTAGTTATTTAATTTATTGTTGCTATGTATTTTTTTTTTACTGCCTGGGAGAGGTGACTGTGGGATTTTCTGTAAAGGTAAAGGAACCCCTGACCATTAGGTCCAGTCGTGACCAACTCTGGGGTTGCGGGAGGGAGCCGGCGTACAGCTTCTGGGTCATGTGGCCAGCATGACTAAGCCGCTTCTGGCGAACCAGAGCAGTGCTCAGAAACACGGTTTACCTTCCCACCGGAGCGGTACCTATTTATCTACTTGCACTCTGATGTGCTTTCAAACTGCTAGGTTGGCAGAAGCAGGGACCAAGCAACGGGAGCTCACCCCGTCGTGGGGATTCGAACCACCGACCTTCTGATCGGCAAATCCTAGGCTCTGTGGTTTAACCCACAGCGCCACCCACGTCCCTTGGGATTTTCTGTATTGGGTGCTAAAATAGCTTGGCTAGTCTTGGATACTATGCACTTCGACTTGCAGCTTCAGGGCCTGTATTTTGGGGATTGAGTGAGGGGTGGCGTCGGCTAAGCAGAGTATAAAGGGTTAAAGGGGAACCACTTAATTTGCTTAGCTGACTAGAAGAGGTCAGGGTGAAGGAGAGGGGGAAAGGGGCACAACTTTGTGCATCATGTGGAATCTGCTTTGTTCATGGCATTAACAAGATTGAAATTGGAGACAAACCTTGGAACACGAGCTCCCCATAAAATCCAAGAAGTCCAACAGGGCTGTTTTGGACTTGATCATAGACAGAGCACCCTGAATCTACCACAACTGGCCCCATACATCTATGTTTCAACACTGACACTTAATGCTACTGAGCAGAGTGAGGCACAAGGCATCGGGCATGTAGTATATAGATGTCAGGCAAACTCCTCCCTTAACCAGAGTCTCTCTTGAGCCATCTCTTTTTTTGTTGTTGTTAAATATCTAGTGCCCTGCCTGAATACAGAACTAATGTACTACTTCAGGTGAATAACCCTCCCCACTGAAAGAGGCAGGGCAAGATTTATAGCAAAGTTCAAAAGCCTGGTCTTTGTTATGTTCAAAATGAAATTGCAAAGGAAGAAACGAGGGGGGAGCATTTCATCTTAAAAGTGATTGTCATGGTTACTTGTATATTCTTTCTAATATCCAGAGATGTTGGTGCTGCTGTGATCTGAAACATGGGAGGGGGGGTGACTGCCCCCTTGGCCTTCCAAAATGGCACCCCTGGTTCTTATCTGGAGGAAAACTGGTGGGATGAAGAGGGATAAATGGCCTGTAATAATGGTTTCCATTATCCTTATCTGAAGAGAGCCTGGCATTGGCAATCTGTACAGCCTTCAATCCCACTCCACCCCTCCCTCCCCTCTCCATCTGAAGTGTCTAAATAGGGCACCTCCCCAGACTCTCCCTCAACAGTGAATTGACACCCTGTAAATTTGGGACTTGGGTCAGCTTGCAATTAGGAAGTTGGTCCAGGAGGAGATGGAGAAAATTGCTTTATGAATTTGTGAGCAGCAGCAGCGGGTGGAGGTGGGGGTGGAGCAAAGGAGTGAAGAAGGGGGTGGGGAGAGGGATGGTGCGCTCCCAGGGCGACCCTGGGGGTTTGTGGTGATGGTGAGACAGCTTCTCTAACAACAGGCTCTGTCACCTTCAGAGAGATGACAACCAGAGGCAGTTTCTATAGCGACAAGTCTTCCCCCCATCACCTTGAAGTTACATAGAGAGAGGGAACATGCAAGGAAACTGGGACAGTTTCCATAGCAACCAGCTTCTCCATTTCTTCCACCTTCATGTCTTTGAGGGGGGAGGGGGAAATTGGGGCCGCTTCCATAGCAACCATACTACTCCATCCCTTGCAGGAGATAAGCAGGAGTGAGATAATCCATAGCAACATGTATTCCACCACCCCACCCCACCCCACCCCGCATTTACTCTCTCCTCCTCCTGCTCTCTCTTTTTCAGATCCTGGCAGGGAATAACAAAGCAAAAGTGTACAGCCATCTATTGAGCCCCCACCCCTTTTCAATTAGGGTTCAGGTGGGAATCTGTAGCGCCCCCACACACGTGTACCCCCCCATATGCACTCACTTCAATTTTTGAAATGGAAGAACAGCTGAGTAAGTTTATCGTGCGTGGGCAGTGTTTGAACAGCTTTCTTTTTTCGTTAACTGGAGAGCTTCATTCATGGGTTCTTTGGACTTTTTGAAGATGAAAAAGCTTTCCTCCAGGTTCCTCAGATGCTTCCTTCCTGACTAAACAAACAAACAAACAAACAAACAAACAAACAAACAAACAGGTTTCTTATTTTTTTGCTGAATGTGGGCAACTATTTCTCATTAGAGGCTGGGTAAATTGGCAATTGGCAGCTTACGGTACATTTTAAACCGAAACAAATATATTCTTGTTGCGCCTTAAAGACTAGCAGTTTTATTTTGGCATAAACCTTCGTGGATTAGAGTCTGCTTTGTCAGATGACCATAGGCCTGGAAAGCTTATCCCATAATAAAACTGTTAAAATTCCCAGCAGATTTTTTGAGTGTTTCTAGAAAGGTGTTTATTGTGGAATAGATATTTCAAAGGCATGCAATGGTGGGGTGTTTTCTGTTTGTTTGTAGAGTCCACATGATGGCATGAAAATGCCCCCACCCCCATTAATCTGGATTTACCCTTTCCTGGGAAAAAACTGATACTTAAAAAAAGAAAGAAAAAGCAGTTGCCAGTCACCTGTTTGTGATATCCGAACAACCTACTTGCAATAATAGTCTGAATTAGTCCTCAGTCTGCAAGCATTTGTGTGTTCTTCATACTGCAACAGACTAATGCAGCTACCTCTCTGGAAGCAGTTACTTTAAACTGAATGCTCACTGGGTCAGGGGCCTATCTTTTTAGTTTAATCAGCAAAGCACCACATACCTCATAGACATTGTCCAGCATATTATTATTCATCTACGACATTGGTATACATTATGCTTTTCGACCATAATGGTTTTTGAAGTATTTCAAACTAACAGTGCAACAGTAATAAAAATAATGTAAAATACTAATTAAAGTAATTTAGAACTATCACCAGCTAAAGGAAGCAAAAGAACAAACAGAAGAGGAAAACAGTTATGGAATATGCTCTAAACTAGAAAGGCACAGCAAAGCAGAAAGGTCTTTATTCCCCTTGGAAAGAGAGATAACATACTAGCCTAATCTCAAGGAGGAAAGGATTCCACTGTTTTGGGGCAACTATCAAAAAGTCCCTGCTCTAACTGTTCAGCATATGAGCCTGATTGAGCCCTAAAATTGGAGCAGGAAATGAATTTATTTTGCCCAGATTGGCTAGTCACTATGTCATGAATCTACCCCTCATCTGCCCTGGCATGGCTTAGTTTCTTGTGTCAGCTGGAGCCATTTTCTCTGCCTGAATCTTTATTTAGTGTACCTAATGCAAGAACATAAGTAAAGTCCTGCAGGATCAAACCAAAGGCCTTCAGTTCTCATAGCAGTCAACCAAATGCCTATGGGAAAGTCCCATTCTTTCTAGCAGAGAGAGAGTGAGAGAAAGAGAGACTCGTGTGTGTGTGTGTGTGTGTGTGTGTACACATTAGATTTGATTACCCTTTGGTTCCGTCAACAGCCATGTTCCTTTTATGACCATGCAGAGAGCACAGGTGGGACTAAAAGAGAGAGGAGGGTAGCATGGGTGGGTTGCTAACTTGTGTTCCTTTCCTCCGTAGGAAGAACTGGCTACGCAGCGTAGGAAGTCCCATGTCTCGTATTGACCAGGCTGTGTTCTCCAATGAGAGGGAGATCAGTACCCTCGAGTTCCAGTCCTTCACCACCAAATACTAGAGCCTGCTGGCTGGTCAGGATGGGATGTCCACCTCCAAGAACAAGGAGGGATACTCCACTCAGAAGGAAGCACCACTCTCCCTTTCTGGGACAGGCTGTGCTGCTGATGACCAAATTCGACTGTGTTCTAGGCCCATGGCACTTCAAGTACCCTTTTGGATCCTTCCAGCTGCTAGCTATCTGGAAAGTACCAGTTGCCCACTGTTGTCTATAAAGAGGTTGTAAGCTCTTTTGTTGCTTTCCATCACTTATGAGGGGGGCAGAGGCAGAAAAGAGAAAAATCAATTGGTGGGGCCTTGCCTACATCCGTCTCTCCAGGAGGCCTTCCACAATGTTATTTTCACAATGTGTTCACGAGCACTATTGGCTGGTTTTCGAACCCTCTTTTGGACAACCATAGGGATAAAAGGCTTTTGAATAACAGGTAGCTCCTCAGTTACACACTTGCTCACTAGAGCCATGCTGTTCTCCCCTTCACATCAGTGCCCCACTCAGAATAATATTGGCTCATTAAATATTACCTTAAGAAAACGAATGGCCTCTTCTTTTTGGGGGTAAGGTCAGGTGTGGGCAGGACATTCTTGGATAAGGAAGATAATTTATGTTTCCGGAAAACCTTATTGAAAAACCTGAAGATAAGAGTTAGGAAACAGAAGGTGAGTGGGGGAATGCAATGGTCTAGTGTTGGCAACATGCAGGCCTTCCCCCGTCAAGGCGTGGCCTGCTTTTCGACACATTAAGGCTCAGCTGTGTTATATATTTTTCTGAATAAGTAATGTACTTTCCCCTTTCTTCTGTGCTGCAACTAAAATGCAGAACCTGCATGCTTTTGTTAAAGAGTTATCCCCATTCTGATAATCCTATCCACGCCTTGGAATATCTGTATGCTAGGACACAAGCGTCTTTGTGCATCCCTGCTTGCGCCAGTAAAACATACTTTGGTAATTGTGCATAGTTTCCTGCAACTACTGGTTTGCTGGTGCTTTTGAATTATGGAGAACTTAAAACTATTCACTACAATGTGAAAAGGAAAGAAATATCAAAATGCCGCAGTGTACCTGTGCCAACTGGTAAGTGATGGTGGTGAGCAGTGTTGGCCCAAGCATGCCACCAAATGGTGCCCCTCCCTGCTGGGAAGAAGAAGGAAAAAGGGAACAAGAAAGATCTACATTGGGATCTGCTGCCCCGTGAATCCTGCTGCTTGAGGTGATCGCCTCACTTTGTCTCCTTGGTGGGTTGTCCCTGGTGATGAGCGTAGAGCAAGAAATTCTGCTCACAACAAGTGGATGTAGTAACAGAAAAGCCCAACTAGCAAACTGTTTCCCATTCCTGACAGCTGCTTATATTCCGTTTTCTCTTATACTAGACATAGCATTATGAAGATCTGCAAAATGGATACACCCATCACAGAAGTTATATATGAACTCCCTGCAACAACAGGACAATTTTTGCCGCAATGATTGCAGATGCTTTTTTTTTTAAAGTCTTGTACTTTTAGGGTCTTTCTTCATTAAGCCTGAAATAACAAATTGAGTATATTAGACTTGCTTCTTGGGAAGTTGCCAAGGCGGTAAAGGTAACTTGAATGCCAAACATTCTTTGGAATCTCTTGACATGGGCTGTGGGTATAGTGCTTGCTTAGGCTAGTTGAGCAGGTAGAGGCTGATGCTTTTGAATTACCATATTTTTCGCCCTATAGGACGCACTTTTCCCCCTCCAAAAATGAAGGGGAAATGTGTGTGCGTCCTATGGGGCGAATGCAGGCTTCAGGAACTATTCGCAAGCCTTGGGAGCCCGCGGGAGTTCCCGCCGGGCTCTCAAGGCTTGCGGACAGCAGCCTGCAGCCCGAAACCCGGGGAACGCAGCGGAGCGCTCCCCGGGCTTCGGGCAGATATCCGCAAGGCTTGCGGATAGCAGCCAGTTCTGGGGGCTGGGGTTGGGGGAAGCTTGGGCTTCCCCCGCCCCAGCCCCGCACCTGGGGAGGAAATAATTTTTTTTTCTTTATCCCCCCCCCCAAACTAGGTGCACCCTATGGGCCGGTGCGCCCTATAGGGCAAAAAATACGGTAACTCTCAATTACATATATGGGCATGGAGGGTTTTTAATTGGCATAATATGTTTCAGTAAAGATCCACACTTTCGTCACAGGGTGACAGCTTAGCAAAGATATCTAATGGGGAGTAGGACGTTACTTGCTCTATAGGATTGTTTATGTTGAACTATGTCTTCATCAGATTTTTGCTGAAATTGCTGCTTTGTGGAATAGATAGTTCTAGAACGGGGGAAAAAGCCTGATTTTGTATATACTTTGAGCACTTCATTTTATTAGTCAGGGTTTGCTTTTGGCTTTTTGAAGTAGTAAATTTGCCCAGCCATAAATAAAACAAAGACATGGTACAAAATTGCAATACTGTATAGGAAAGGGACAAAAACTGATAATCTAGTCCCTTTCTGAAGCTTTAAAGGGGAGGGAGGGTTAAACTCGTCCCAGTATGGATGGGTAACAACAAACTAGCATGGGATTAAGACATGCATTTAAAGTAACATGTTAAGATAGAAGCTTAACATATCATGAAACCTTGAAAGATAGATTCCCAACAAAACCAAGAAAGGAAGTTTAATCCTCCCGCTGGGTAAAATGAATGGGTCAGCCCCACCCCCCACCCGGCTCAGCGTCTTGTCTTCCTGAGCAGCTAGCTCCAGGGATGCTCATTAACAAGACACCAACTTAAGGCAATAGACATCCCTTGCTGTTAGTCCCCAGTGTCTAGAAATCAGTAATCCTGTGTCTAGGAACATGGATATTGCACTATTGTGGCTAGTACTCATCCATCAATTCAGCAAAGATAGGTTTTTCACACCTCACACTAAAAAGCAGGCTTGTGCTTTTCTCCTCCTTTTGTCCCGAGTGTGAATGTTGCAGATGAAGAAGAGAAAGATTAAAGCCAAAACCAACAGAGTCCTGCAGCACCTTAAGAACCATTTATAATGGCACAAGCTTTTGTGGATTTTATCACATTTGAAGCAGTGGAGAGCATTCTGGCAGCAGAGGGTGACTGAAATGTACAGAAACGTAAATTCCACTTTAATTCTTTGTAAAGTTATTCTGCTAGCTGCCTTCTCAGCATCACTGGACAGGAGTTCCAAAGATCCGTTATGTGTTGCTTTCTGCTTTCTGCCTTTCTATTTATTCCAGGGAATTACACAGAGAGCTTGTCAACACTTCCACTTGTCCCATGCCTAGACAAGTATGAGTGGTTTTGCTTTTGCTCCACTGCTTTCCCTTGGAAAAACTGCTCTTTAGTGCTAAATCGGCACAAACGTAATTTCACGGAAAACCCAGTTGCTGTTTGTTCTTATTCAGCACTAAACTGCAGGTTTTCACAGGCAACGTGGCAGGGCAAATGGAAGTGTGGATGTGCCCCGAGTTTTTACAATATGAAAAGTGCCTTCTTTTAAAATATTTCCTTTGCTGCTGGTGAGGAAGTAAAACCTTCCATACTTCCACATCCATCATGATTTGATGTAGGGTTTGATGTGGAGCCAGCTATCTAGAGCAAGGACAGGATGCTGCCCTGGCACTTTGGATGTTGTGGGGTACAGGCAAAGAGAGGTGGTGGGTTGCCGGATCAATATTTAACTTACAAGCATTGATAACATAAATGTGCACATGCGGCTGTGTACATACAATCCATTTAAAGCACATGACTCCCCCCAAAAAAAGAATCCTGGGAACTGTAGTCTGTTCAGGGTATGGGAATTGTAGCCCTGTGGGTAAACTACAATTCCCATGATTATTTGGGGGGTGGGGAAGCTACATGCTTTAAATGTCTGACATATTTGCAGAAACAAGAGTCACATGTGATGTTCTGCAGAACAGTTAGGGGCTGAAATAGAAAGACTATTTCCTTTGGGTCTTAATCCACTTTGGTTTCCCTTCATAAGAGCATAAAAAGCTGGTCAATGTCAGAAGCAGATTTAGGGGAGCAAGACTGGTTTGATCGTACGCGGAACCTTGGGAGCCACCATAGACGCTGCAACTATTTTGTTTTTGTTTTTTTTTTAAAGATATTTATTGAAGTTTTACAAAAACATAAATTTACAAAATGAAAAAAGGTCATATAAAAAGAAAAAGATACAAAAAAACCATAGAAAAATACATGAAAAAGAAAAAAGAAGAATAAAAATACAAAACACAGAAGACAAATAGCTAAAAAAGAATTAAAAACAAATCCATTTTTGTAACTTTAAACTCATTATCTTATTTCCTTGGCCTCCTCACACCTCCCCTTTTTGTATTCCCATTTAAATAATCAAATCAGCAAATCCTTACCCTCTTTCGTTTATCTTAACTCTGTATCTTAACATATTATAACTCTATATTTTCATCCATTATCAATTCAATTTTGCATATTCTTGTTAACTTTGTTGCTAATGCCACTTATTTTCAATCCAACATCATTTTAACATTCATTAATTTTACAGTATTTCTGAAGATAGTCTTTAAATTTCTTCCAGTCTTCTTCCACCAACTCTTCTCCCAGGTCTCAGATTCTGCCAGTCATTTCCGCCAATTCCATATAATCCGTCACCTTCATCTGCCACTCTTCCAGGGTGGACGCTGCAACTATTTTGTGGAATAGAGCACAAGAGGCACTTGGGGGGGATTTTAATGCTTCACAGGGCACTGCTGAAATATCAGACCACAAGGTCCACCACTACCAATGTCTTATAGAGTCAGGTCACTGGCAAATCTAGCTCAGTATTGCCTACTCTGGGGGTGATTGGCAGTGGCTCCACAGCAGGAATGGGGAACCTGCCGCTTTCCAGATGTTGTCCTATAAAAAGGAATGTGATTTCCAGCAATTAGTCTTCAGAAGCCAAGCCTTATGAGGAACGATTGAAGGAAGTGGGTACGTTTAGCCTGGAAAAGAGAGTGAGAGGAGATATGATACCCAACTTGAAGTATCTAAAGGGCTGTAACATGTAAGATGGAGCAAGCTTGCCAGCATGGTGTAGTGGTTAAGAGCAGTGGACTTGTAATCTGGGGAACTGGGTTTGATTCCCCGCTCCTCCACTTGCAGCTGCTGGGTGATTTTGATCTAGGCACACTTCTCTGAAGTCTCTCAGCCTCACTCACCTCACAGAGTGTTTGTTGTGGGGGAGGAAGGGAAAGGAGATTGTTAGCAGCTTTGAGACTCCTTAAGGGGAGTGAAAGGCGGGATATCAAGTCCAAACTCTTCTTTTTCTTTTTTTTCCTGGAGGTTTAGTTGGAGATTCCAACTAAACATCAGGAAGAACTTTCTTACAGTAAGAGCTGTTTGGCAGTGGAACAGTCTTCAGCAGAAGGTGGTGGACTCTCCTTGGGAGGTTTTTAAGCAGAGGCTGGATGGTCACCTGTCATGGATGCTTTAGCTGAGATTCCTGCCTTGCAGAGGGTTGGACTAGATGAACCTTGGGGTCCCTTCCAACTCTACAGTTCTATGAGTCTATGAAGCATTCCTGCCTCCAACACTGGAAGCAAAGCAGAATTCGCATTGCAGCCCCCTACCCAAGAGTGGGGAGACCTCTCTTTTGACCATACTTTAGCATCTCCGATGTCACATGCGCAGAATCTTTCACATCTTCATCCACTAGACCACCCTCACAGTTAGGCGCAAAGCGCGCGCCTTGAGAAGGCCCTGGTCGGTCTTGCGCGACTTCAGGGCGGCCCCCAAGGAGGAAAATGCGTCTTCCTTTGAGACAAGACCCACCCCTTCCCTGGCTGAGCTCAGAGCCGGCCCCGCTCCCTGGAAGCGTCGCGTCCCCTTCCTCACCACCCACCCCCGACAGCAGGGACCTCGTGCGCATCGGGCTCCCCCGGCGGCTGCGCGTGAATGGCGGGGAAGGCGCCCAATGACTGATCCAGCATCGGGGCTGAAGGCGGGGGCTTTTCGGCAAGCCAAGCCGGGGCTGGGCAGCCGATTCCGCAGCCGGGGCCGCTGGTGCTGCTGCTCCTCCATCGACGGGTGGAGGCGGCGGTGGTGGCGGCGAGGAGGAAGAGGCTGCCCACTGCTCGCCCGCCTGGGTTCGCCCCGGCGCCACCTGTGATGCTGACGCTGGAGAAGCGGACGGGAGACGGCGATGCGCGCACCGGGCGCGCCTTGAGCCGACGGAGACGCCGGGCGCCTGCCGGAGGAGGTGGAGGAGGTCGGTGAGCCGCAATCGCGAGGAGGAGGAGGGGCTGTTTATTGTCTCCGCATCGAGGGCAGTGGGATCCTGCCGGGCAACCAAGCGGGGCCCTGGCGGCAAAGGAGGCGCGATCCGGGGGCGCAGCTCTCCGGTGCGGCACCTGGCTGGCGAGAAGCGCCGCGCTTGGCGAGCCCAAGGCCCGCCCGGGGTGTGCGGCCGCTCTCCTCGGAGACCTGTGGCGAGGCCGGCGGCCGCTTTGGGACCGCTGAGCCCGGGGAGGGAAGGCGATGCTGGAGGTAGCGCAGCGTGCGGGCGCCGCCGTCCAAGCCCTGGGGCGGAGGGCGTGCGCGCTCCGGGATGGACGGACAGCCGGCCTGGCTCAGCCCCATCCCCCGCTCGCCTGGCCAGATGGCCCTTGTTTTAGACAGAGAAAGGGAAGCGCGCGGCAGCGAGACCGCTCCTCTCCTAACGTGGTCTCTCCCGCGCCCCGCAGCAGCAGCAGCAGCATGGAGCAGATCCTGGGCTCTGATTCGCCGTTTCAAACGAAAAAAGGGATCTCCCTGGGAATGGAGGCTTCTGCTGCTGGAAGCCTCCCATCCCTGGCATATAACCGCACCACCTAATGCGCTGCAGTTGAAAGTCAGTGGTGGGGGCACTCTGCACTTGCTCAGAGAACTAGCTGCTTCTATCGCGTGGCAGATTAAACCACCCCAAGGCATGGCGTTCGGAAGAGTGGTTTTGTGTGTGTATGGAGGGCGCGGAGGCCTGGCTGACGTCGAGGCTTGGTGGGCAACCGCTTAGTGGCTCCCTGCTCCCATTGGCGGGAGTTGCGGGGGATCTCTTCATCCTTAATGCTCGGCCTATGCCTGCCATTTCTCGATTCCAACCTCTGGGCTGCTTCCTGATCCTACCTGTGTGTTCCCCATATGTAGTAATTCGTTGGTTTTTGTTTTGCCAAGAAATGCCCTCTTCACAACGTGCTGGGGCTGCTCCAAGCTGCTGCTGCTGCGTTTTCAGGAGGATCAAAGAGAAGAAGCCACTTTGGCCTACAAAGGTGTTTAAAAAAACCTCTTTCCCTCACCCCACCCCAGGGCCACGTGGGCAGGGGATTATTGTGGGGTTAGATATAAGGCAAAGCTTTGACCTTAGAGGCCAGGTAGGTGTTTGTTTTAGAACGGAGGCAATTGTTCTGTCAGTTACAGTAGGGAGAGGCTGTGGAAATACAGAATTTGGGTTTGGTGCCTGAGGCAGAAAATCCAAATTATCTCCACCGCCCTTGCCATGGTTCAGGTTTGGTGCCTTCCCGTTATGATGCCATTTGCTGGTACCCCAAATTTGTTGCTTAAGGTGATCTGATCTAGCCCCAACTCATAAGAAGGCTACACTGCAATGATATCAACAGTGTTCTTACTGTAAGGCTTATTTCCTTCTCTTTGAAGTTCCACCCCCTCCCCCAAGATGCCTTACATTCTTTGGAAGGATAAATTCATGCCACTGCAAAAAATAAAAACATTATTGGAAGGGAGGGTAGGTTTCCCCCCAGTACCAGACAGACTGATGCCAGCAATAACAAGAAGTCAGCTTTTGGGTGATATAACTTAAAATGCAATCACTATTCAAAATTTGATGCTGCAATTTATGTAATTCCCCCTTCTCCCCCCCCCAAAAAAACCCCTTTCTCTTGCTTCTTACAAAACCAATCTTTATGTATGTTTACTTGGAAGTAAGGCTAATTGTGTTCATTGAGGTTTATGTCTTGGTAAATATGTTTAGGATTACACCTGGAAACATGGAACAATCAGTGAAAATTCATTGAGAGATGGGGGAATGCCAAATATGTGTTGGAGGGGGGGCTTAATATACCTGAATCAGAATTTTAAACCTGGGGCTTTCGTGTTTATCCCTTCATGGCAATCTTTCATAGTCCTTCTTGGCTTGTTTTGGTTTTTTTTTAAAAAAAAGGATGAGGATTTTGGACTATGTTGTTGCATATAAGAAAGAATCAGCTGTTTATTTAGCACTATTAGATAACAAGTGGGACTTTCAGCAAAATTTAACAGTCCCTAAGAATCTTGTTCATGTTGAGAGCTTCAACCAGCCAGAAACATGAGCCTTGTAGGCCTTTTCTGGCCTTGCAGACCAGTCAGTGGTGGTGATTATTCCCTCCCTCCCTTAAGTGCTATCTCAGCATCTTCTTCTACTACTATATATTTTGAAATACATTTTGAGTTGCCTGTCTGCCTGCTCTCTATGCATTTGGATGCCTCTTGAGATATTGTTGCCAAACTTGGCATGATGTTTCCTGAGGTGGAGCAGCCATTTTTTGGTCTTATTTTTGGATACCATGGGACGCCATTTTGAATTGAAATGTTCCAAACTGTGCCAATTTGGAAACCTCTGAATACATCATTCTCCCCTTTGACATGAAGGTTCCTGAGATGGAGGAGCAGGCTTTGTCCTATGTTTAGAACCCCCAGACACCATGTTTTGAATCAAGGATGGCACACCAGAACCTTCCAAACTACACTGATTCGGACACCTAGGAAGATATCATCCTGTTGGGTACTGTTAGATGCCATTTTGAATCAGAAGCCCAACCAAACTGATCCAAACTCCACTGCTTTGGATACCTAGGAAGGTATCACCAAATTTGGTGTGATGGTTTCTGAGATTAAGGATGCATAATCTCTTATGTTTGGATACTGTTGGATGCCATTTTGAATCAAGATGGAGGACTGAACCGTTCTAAGCTGATTTTAACCACATTTGGCAGGACGCTAGTATGGCAAAGTTGAACCAGATCAGGCCAATTTGAGCAGATCTAGGTTGGGAGCAGTCAAGGGCTCTCAGCAGGTGGGGAACTGGGTGGGAAGAAGGGGAGGCAGTTTCTGCAAAGAGCAGGATGGGACATACTTGTCCCCAGCAGGGGAACACACACGTGCTGTCAAACTGAGCAGGGCCGAGCTCTTTGCTCAGCCACTGGTGATTAGAGGGTGCAATCCCTCTGGTAGCAGGGTTAAGCTTTGCTAGTACGTTAGCCTCAGGGAATGTGCCATCGAAGCAGATCCCATCGGAACTGAAAAAAAGGAAGGTTGAGACCGCAGAGGTCAAACAGTGGGTGGAGGAGACCTAACCCCAGGACCAGGGGGCTGGGGGAAGAGGAGAACCGTCTACCACCCCTGTGTTGGCTCAGTGCCTGGGGTCTGTTGGTTATAGCCCCCGTGGTGATGGCTGGAGCAGAATATGATTTTTTTTGGGGGGGCAGGGGGCGATGATGAGTGAGGTGGGTCTGGCACAGGTGGGTGGCTACAGTGCTGTGGCAGCTCCGTAAGTGGCAGCCATGAGCTGGGAGGTGGTGGCAGTGCCAGCAGTGACTGCTGGGGCATGAGTGGCACAGAGCTGTAGCATGTACCCAGCAAGGATGCGGGCCTGCTGCTCCCCTGCATGCTCCCAGCAGGATTGAACAACTGTCCCTCTCTCAGCAACATCATCAAGGCGATGGTAGGAAGAAACAGCATCATTTTCCCCCTTCTGACCACACGGTTTTAGAAACTCTTCAAGTAAACATGAGCCTTGCTCCCAGATTGATTCGGGGCAGGATTCCGGTTGGGTGTCCACTGGGGCAGGTCAAGGTGGCAGTGCACAGCCCTAGAAACTAACACATTACATTATTATCTATAAATATAAATATCAACATTTTTTTCATTTCCCAAGCAGCACCAGGCACTTTCTACTAGTTCTTTCTTCTTTGGCCTGGAAGTTCATTGTCAGGCTGGTATTTGGAAGTTTTTTTTTAAAAATTCTTGCAATTTTTGCACTTACCATATTGGCCTGAATATAAGCCACACTTTCCCCCCAAATTCCGACCTTGAAAAGTTAAAGTGCGGCTTATACTTGTGACCTTACGCCACCGGCAAAGCCCCCCCCCCCCCAGGAAGCAGCCAGGGTATTGTTTTTCTTTACTCCCCCCCCCCCCCCCCGCCATCAATTTTAAAGGTGTGGCTTATTTGCAGGTGCAGCTTATATTCAGGCCAGTACAGTAAATAGTTTGAAATACTAGGAAGGCCCCCCAGGTATGCAGAGACCACTGCCCTGTTTTTGAGTGGTCCCATTTCACTTCCATACTGAGGTCCTCTACCACTTGATTTTGCTCTTAGAGGGAATGAACGTATAATTAGTTCCTTCCATCAGTATTCTATTAATAATCATATTCTCTATATAACCTTTCGGTACTGTGCCCTTTAGAATTTTTATTTAGGGCACGATCCGGCCCTAATGTTAAAGACTTTAAAGGGTGCTTGCATGCCTATGCATATGTGCTTAAGAGTAAATCCCATTGAACCACGTGGCTTACTTTTAGTCAACATAAATAGGATCGGGCTGGAATCCTTTAAAAAGCTATTAGCATGCAGGCTGCAACGAAACATTGCAGTGTTGAGTGCTCTATGCCAGTCACCCATGCCCCTTTCCAGGATATTCAATTCCCCTTCGAAAACTATCAATATTCTGTGTCTATAATGATTTCTTTTGGTACTTAATGCAAACCTTGGAGTCCCCTCTTCTGGCCTCTTCATATTCCCCTCTTGTGTGTGAATATTGCTCTTGGTTGCGTATGCAGCAACGTTTGCTTCTGAACGTCAGAAATGGGGAGCACCTATGCTTTCACTCTTTGAAGGGGGTGATTAGATTGCCACCTGCTTTGGACCTGACTTTCATAGTGTATTCGCTGGAATCCAGTGCTGCCCTGCTAAACACACTTACCGTACTTTTCCGTCTATAAGATGCCCCCACAGATAAGACACCCCCTATTTTGGGGAACTCAAATTTCAGAAAACGGGGGGAGATGGCACAGAGTTGTTGAGCTTTTATGGAGGGGTGACCCACGGTTGCTGAGCTTTCTTTAGGGGGGATTGCCAAAAATTGCAGTTGCTGCCGATCGCCCACCCAATTGCCGCAGCGTCAGCCAATCAACACCAGCCATTGACGCAGCAACCAATAACACACACAATATCCGCTAACAGCTGCAGCAGCAACCAATCAAATGTCCAGCCTATTCACTACCCATGTGTAAGACGACCCAATTTTTTCACGGGATTTTTCAATAAAATAATATAGTCTTATACATGGAAAAGTACAGTAAATTGCTAGTAAATAACATTTTATTTGGAACACAATTAGGATTGTTGTGTACACGTTCCCTCGATTATTTAGCCTCTGCTTAAATGTCCCCCGTAGTGGGATGTCGGTGCTTAAGTTTAGGCTGGAAATGGATTGGGGTAAGATATGATAGCTTGTTCAGAGCCGTCCAGATAGTGTCAGGGAGGAATGGGGACCTGAGCCAATTGTAGGAGTAGCTGCTGCCCCACCGAGTTGGATCACCTGAGGCCTGCTGGCATGGCCTTAGCAAAGCCCCCGTTTCCCATAGGATGCCACCAGCACTTGAGGGAACAATCCTGAGCACAGGTACCTGGTGCAAGTTATGCCGGCATAAATCAAGCTGGCATAAATATGGCACATGGAGAAGCTGCCCAGGAGGCTGAGGGGGGAGGGAAATGCTGGCTGTGCTGGCCACAGCCCAGCAGAATGGGGAGACATCGCACCAAAACACAGAGCCACCTTGGCTGGTGTCCCCATGGGGACCGGGGCCACCTGTGGACACAGGGGAGCGTTCCTGAGCCGACTAGTCGGATGTGTACAAACCGCGATGCCACATGGACCTCGCAGTCACCAGGCCCAGAATGCCAGCGTCCCTGGCAACGGCCAGACGGCCAGTGCTAGAAATCCCCCAGGTGTGTTTTGGGCCAGTTGCAGCCATATGGAGATCTCTGGATGCCAGGCTGGCAACTGACATCTCCATCTGACTGGCGCCTCTAGCTTTCTAAAGCAGGTAAGCAGAAGAGCTTATGCATTGTGTTTATATTCCACATTTTCCTCCAAGGAGTCCATGGTTTGCTGCTGCCGCCCTCAGTTAATCCCTACAACAGCTCTGTGAGATAGGTTAAGAGGCTGTGAATGGCCCAAGATCACCCAGTGAGCTTCATGGCCAGTGGGGATTTGAACCCTGAACTTCCCTTTGTTGCCTCCAGTTGCAATGCAGCCATTTGCCTGGTCTTTGGCCAGGTCAGTTGACCTATGGGTCAATTACGTCTCCTTCACCTAGTCTCTGGTGCGTATTATAGCATTGGGGCTCCATCAGGGTGTGCTGCGTGCTTCCTGCTTCCACTCCTAGGGAAAACAACCACCCATGTTCCTGGGGGAACAAGAAGCAGCAGCCCAGAGAATGAAGACAGAGCCCTAAAGCTACATGTCCTGGATAGCCGCTCCCTCGCCCCTGCTGCTACTGATTCTCCAACCTGCTGGGCTTCTGGGAGTTGTGGTCCGGAGGCAGAGTCCAAGGATGCTTCACAGCAGGTCCCAGTGGTGGCAACGTGATCTCCCTTGCTGTCACGACCCATGCGCAGATGAGACCCGAGATTGAGAGCACTTTGAAATGGGGCTCCTCTCCCACTAAAGATGTGCAGGTGATGATCACAAGGCTGCATCTCCACACGAGGGGCCTCCATGGTGGGTGCAGAGTGCAGCATCTGTTGAATTATGGCCTGGCAAGCAAAGGAGAAGGCATGGAAACGTGCGTAAACAGTAGCACCTTGGTGCAGTGTGTTGGGTGTGTATGCGCAGTGCTGACTGCAAGAGGAGAGGGGGGTCGGAATTGAGAGAGGGGCTGATCTTATGTGCTGTTGGTACATTAGCCGAGGAGGGGTCTGTGCCCCCCCCACCACATGGGTCAATGAGGAGCAAGATTGAGGGTGCTCCTTGTGTTGGGATCACGGGGCCTGCATTTTGAATTGTGGTTTTATGCCTTTACTGCTGTAAACGGCTTTGATTTTTTTTTATGATAGAGCAGCATACAAATATATTTATATACAAATAAAATTAAAAGGGAATGGGGCTCCTGGATATTTAATAGGTTAGTAGTACAATAGTAAATTGTAATCTTATGTTGTGAACCACCCTGAGATCTACGGGTGTAGGACTGTATATAATAATAATAATAATAATAATAATAATAATAATAATAATGTGGAAGAGAAAATTTCAGCAGGGTGTAGCACAGCTATTAAAACTAGAGCCCACTTGATCTTTTCCACCTGGTTGGCTTACTCACCAAACTCATTTCCAGGATTCTCTGTGTCAGTTAAACTAGTAAAAATCTGAAGAAAGGGTCTTGTGTGTGTCAGTCTGTTTGCTCCCCTCCCCTCTCTGCACGGCTGTTTTATCACATCATGAGCCATGAGTTTCTAGCTTATTCTGGTTTGCTGTGGAATGGTAACTTGCTTGTGAGGCATGCCACCTGACTGCTGCTGCTTTGCTGGCTCAGACATGGTAAATAAACCAGGCAGCCTCCATTTCCTCTTGCACCTGATCCAACGATCGTGGTTTGTTGTTGCTGCCCAACCTGAACTCACACGGTTTGTTGGCTTGCTGATCATGGCTTGTTAGGGAGCAACCAACCACGACCCCCAGTTTGAATGTAAGAGGAAACCAATCCTTCCTGGTTGGTTCTCCTGCTTGCGCCGGGGAAGGAGCAATTGGGCAGCAAGCAAGAGAATGCTGTTCACTTATGGCTAACCACAATAAGCCAGGAACGTGGCTTACTGAGATGCACAAATATAGTCTGTGTGTATATTATATATGCACATTCATATTATATATGCACATTCATACATAATCTTCTATGGCGTGTAAACATATACATAGTACATAAGATGCTTTTTTCCCTCCCCAATGAATTGACTCCAACACGGAACAATTTTCTCATTTTTTATAAAATGATTTCCTCATTTTTGCTTTCTTCTTCTGAAAGTAGTAGTGATTGGGAACCTCTTTAGAACATGTTCTTCTCCCTCCTCTCCCCAGCATTCTTGCAGTGGATTTTAAAGCTGATTCACAGTTGCACATAGACTGTTGAATGTTTCCTCCCTTGGTGACCGGCCGCTGAGAACTAGCCTTGTGTGTTGAGGTGATATAGAAGCATACTCTGCAGTGTTTGACCTGCGATGGCTCTTTGAGACAAGCAGATGGCACTTGGCGTTACAATTGCTGTGTGTGAACTTGCTCTGAAGGGGGAAGTGAGAAGGGAAGGCATTCCAGGATCTTGTAAAAGGCTGAAGGGTGGCAAAAACAGCAAGAGAAACAATGGGGTTCAGCATTTTTATTCTGGTGGTGGCAGACTCTAAATGCTAGGTTTGGGCTATTCCACTGCGAAATGCGAATTCTTCAACGTTTGTTTGAGTAATGGGTGCGTAAACAAGTGAGGAGGGGCTAATGCCACAGTGGTGGGCGAATCCCAGGGAGAGCTGCTACTGCTTTCTTCAGGTCTTGCTAAGGGGCTTCTCATCGGGGCATCTGGTTGGCCACTTTGAGAACGGGATGTTGGACTAGGTGGGCCCCCTGTGGCCTGATTCAGCAGGGCTCGTCTTATGTACATAACTGAGAAAACGAGAAGACTCACAAAATGCATTTTGCACATGTTCCAAAGCACTTTTCTTTCTCATATGCCTTGGAGCTCAGCTCTGGTGCATCCTGGCTAACAAAACTAAACCCACGGCCAAGCCAAAGGAGTGAGTCGGCATCGGTGACATCAGCAGCCCATAGATCAGCCTTTGCCAACCAAGTTCCTTTTGGCTTACAGCTTCCCATGAGCCCCAGACAGCACAGTGACAATTTGCAGCCGTTTGATAAATGTGACCTTTTCATATGGGTCCAGTTGCATGGCATATGCTAGCACAGATTAGGAGATCCATTGCATTAGGTAAACAGACAAATTGGGGCAGCCACGGGCATCGGGGTTCCACTATGAGGTCCAGCTCATCCGTTCACAAAGTTGCTTGTTCACATTTATTTGTGTTAAACCACAGAGCCTACGGCTTGCTGATCAGAAGATCGGCGGTTTGAATCCCCGCGACGGGATGAGCTCCTGTTGCTCGGTCCCAGCTCCTGCCCACCTAGCAGTTAGAAAGCATGCCAATGCAAGTAGATAAATAGGTACTGCTCCGGCGGGAAGGTAAACGGTGTTTCCGTGCGCTGCTCTGGTGCGCCAGAAGCAGCTTAGTCATGCTGGCCACATGACCTGGAAAAACTGTCTGCGGACAAATGCCGGCTCCCTCGGCCAATAAAGCGAGATGAGCGCCGCAACCCCAGAGTTGTCTGCGACTGGACCTAATGGTCAGGGGTCCCTTTACCTTTACCTATCCTGCTTGCTGGGTAAAGCTTTGGAGGTTGGAGGGTTTGTGTATGTGTCACTGAGTGAGATTGTTAATGTAGACATGCCTTGTCCTGAGCCTTCCATTGTGGCTTTGGCAGGGATCTTGGTAGTCGCCGCCAACTTGGCTTGTGTTATTACAGTGCATCTCCAAAAGCCCTGCTCATGACTGGATGCCCCCCAGCAATGAAATTGGGGTGAGGGGGCTGAGAGGAGAGAAATCCTGTCCTGCTGGCTCCTTTCCTCTTTGTGTGTCTTCGGGGGGCTTTCTGCCATCTCAGCTTTGTCTTGCTGCAGCTGGCTCTCTGTGGTGGACACCCCTTGGGGGTACCTTGAGACGCTTGCTATTGTCTTAGTCCCTTGCCCTTTGCAAAACGCCCAACTATCCGCTTGCCTGCTCTGTTTAAATCAACCCACTCGGCACCTGCCCCCCTTCCCCACTGCTTGTAGCCAGCTGGCCTGGCAGGGGGAGGGGAGAAAGGGTGGCTTGTAATGCAGGGATAAGGAAGCTTTCTCCTCTCCGCCCACCCCCACCCCACTTGAATGTAGGGGAAGGGAAAGGATTCGTTCCCATTGGCAAATGGATCAGGGTTGCAGTGGCAAAACCACATAGCCACCTGTAGGAGCTGATACCTAGAATCATAGAATCATAGAGTTGGAAGAGACCACAAGGGCCATCGAGTCCAACCCCCTGCCAAGCAGGAAACACCATCAGAGCACTCCTGACATATGGTTGTCAAGCCTCTGCTTAAAGACCTCCAAAGAAGGAGACTCCACCACACTCCTTGGCAGCAAATTCCACTGTCGAACAGCTCTTACTGTCAGGAAGTTCTTCCTAATGTTTAGGTGGAATCTTCTTTCTTGTAGTTTGGATCCATTGCTCCGTGTCCGCTTCTCTGGAGCAGCAGAAAACAACCTTTCTCCCTCCTCTATGTGACATCCTTTTATATATTTGAACATGGCTATCATATCACCCCTTAACCTCCTCTTCTCCAGGCTAAACATGCCCAGCTCCCTTAGCCGTTCCTCATAAGGCATCGTTTCCAGGCCTTTGACCATTTTGGTTGCCCTCCTCTGGACACGTTCCAGTTTGTCAATGTCCTTCTTGAACTGTGGTGCCCAGAACTGGACACAGTACTCCAGGTGAGGTCTGACCAGAGCAGAATACAGTGGCACTATTACTTCCCTTGATCTAGATGCTATACTCCTATTGATGCAGCCCAGAATTGCATTGGCTTTTTTAGCTGCCGCGTCACACTGTTGGCTCATGTCAAGTTTGTGGTCAACCAAGACTCCTAGATCCTTTTCACATGTAGTGCTCTCAAGCCAGGTGTCACCCATCTTGTATTTGTGCCTCTCATTTTTTTTGCCCAAGTGCAATACTTTACATTTCTCCCTGTTAAAATTCATCTTGTTTGTTTTGGCCCAGTTCTCTAATCTGTCAAGGTCGTTTTGAAGTGTGATCCTGTCCTCTGGGGTGTTAGCCACCCCTCCCAGTTTGGTGTCATCTGCAAATTTGATCAGGATGCCCTTGAGTCCATCATCCAAGTCGTTGATAAAGATGTTGAATAAGACCGGACCCAAGACAGAACCCTGTGGCACCCCACTAGTCACTCTTCTCCAGGATGAAGAGGAACCATTGATGAGCACCCTTTGGGTTCGGTCAGTCAGCCAGTTACAAATCCACTGAGTGGTAGCATAGTCAAGACCGCATTTTACCAGCTTCTTTACAAGAATATCATGGGGCACCTTGTCAAATGCCTTGCTGAAATCAAGGTAGGCTACATCCACTGCATTCCCTTCATCTACCAGGCTTGTAATTCTGTCAAAAAACGAGATCAGGTTAGTCTGACATGACTTATTTTTCAGAAATCCATGCTGACTATTGGTGATCTCAGCATTCCTTTCTAGGTGCTCACAGACTGTTTGCTTAATGATCTGCTCCAGAATCTTCCCTGGTATTGATGTCAGACTGACTGGGCGGTAATTATTTGGGTCCTCTCTTTTCCCCTTTTTGAAAATAGGGACAACATTTGCCCTCCTCCAGTCTGCCGGGACTTCGCCTGTTCTCCAGGAATTCTCAAAGATGACTGCCAGTGGTTCTGAGATCACATCTGCCAGTTCTTTTAATACTCTTGGATGCAGTTCATCTGGCCCTGGAGACTTGAATACATCTAGACTAGCCAAGTATTCTTGTACTATCTCCTTAGTTATTCTGGGCTGTGTTTCCTCTGCTGAATCATTTGCTCCAAATTCTTCAGGTCGGGCATTGTTTTCTTTATCGGAGAAGACTGAGGCAAAGAAGGCATTGAGGAGTTCAGCCCTTTCTGTGTCCCCTGTTTGCATTTCACCATCTTCTCCTCTGAGTGACCCCACTGTTTCTTTGTTCTTCCTTTTGCTACGAACATACCCATAAAAGCCTTTTTTGTTGCTTTTAACCTCTCTAGCAAGCCTGAGTTCATTCTGTGCTTTAGCTTTTCTGACTTTGTGTCTACACGTGCTGGCTATTTGTTTGAATTCCTCTTTGGTGGTTTCCCCTCTTTTCCATTTTTTGTACACATCCTTTTTTAATCTTAACTCAGTTAAAAGTTCTTTAGATAGCCACCCTGGCTTCTTTAGGCACCTTCCATGTTTCCGTCTCATTGGTATTGCCTGAAGTTGTGCTTTTACTATCTCCCTCTTAACAAACTCCCAGCCATCATGAACTCCCTTTCCTTTTAGTATTACTGTCCATGGGATCTCACCAAGCACTTCCCTAAGTTTTATGAAGTCGGCTTTCTTAAAGTCGAGAAATTGAGTCCTAGTATGCTTGGCTGCTCCTTTCCGCTGTATAGTAAACTTCAGAAGAGCATGATCACTCGCGCCTAATGATCCTTCCACTTCTACCCCACTAACTAGGTCATCAACATTGGTTAGGACCAGATCTAAAATGGCTGTTCCTCTTGTTGCTTCTCCCACTTTCTGGACAATGAAGTTGTCTGCAAGGCCAGTGAGGAATCTGTTTGACCTTATGCTCTTGGCTGAGTTTGACATCCAACAAATATCCGGGTAATTGAAGTCCCCCATTACTACTATCTCCCTTCCTTTTGCATGCTTGGCCATCTGTTCCAGGAAGGCATCATCTATGTCCTCCGTTTGGCTTGGGGATCTATAGTAAACTCCCACAATGAGGTCACTGTTATTCTTCTCTCCCTTAATTTTGACCCAAATGCTCTCACTTTGGCTTTGAGGTTCTAAATCTTGGATCTCTTCACAGGTATACACATCCCTGACATATAACGCCACTCCTCCTCCTTTCTTGTCTGGTCTGTTTCTCTGAAATAGATTGTATCCCTCCATTATTACATTCCAATCGTGGGACTTATCCCACCAGGTTTCAGTGATTCCTATTATGTCATATTTAGTTTGCTGTACCAAGAGCTCAAGCTCATCTTGTTTATTTCCCATACTTTGCGCATTAGTGTACAGACATTGAAGTCCATTAATCATTCCCCCGTGTCTCTTATTTAAGGATTTTTTCCTCCCACCACTAGGTCTGCGTGCTGTTTGCTCCATTCGGTCTATGACATTTGGATGATCATCTTCATCAATTGATAGACTCCTACCTTCAGGAGCACTGTCTCCCTCCCCCACATTAGTCAGTTTAAAGCCCTCCTGATGAGGTTTCTGAGATTTTTTGCAAAAACATTCCTCCCAACCGTTGTGAGGTGCAGCCCATCGCTTGCCAGAAGTCCATCTTCAAGAAACTGCATTCCGTGATCTAAGAAGCCAAACCGTTCCTGTTTACACCATTTGCGAAGCCAGTTGTTCACTTCCACTATTTTTCCCTCTCTCCCTCGGCCACGTCGTTCAACTGGGAGGACAGATGAGATGACAATTTGTGCATTTAATTGCTTCAATTTCCTGCCCAGAGCCTCGTAATCTCTTTTGATCTTCTGGAGGCTATTGCTTGCAGTGTCATTGGTTCCCACATGAACCAAGAGGAAGGGGTATTTGTCAGTGGGTTTTATGATTCCTTGCAGTCGTTCAGTTACATCTTGGATCTTAGCCCCGGGGAGACAGCACACTTCCCGAGACATCTTGTCAGGCCCACAGATCACTGCTTCTGTTCCCCTCAGTAGGGAATCCCCTATCACCACTACACGCCTCCTCTTAGGTCTGGTCGGGGTTCTTCCATGAGCTGTCCATTCCAAGGTCGCCTGCACATTCCCTGAGGACTGCCTTTGCTGCTCGTCTTCATATACCTGATCGACTGTAATGAGGGAGAGATCCTCAAATGGAGTCTGCTCTTCGTCTTCCATGCTAGGGGAAAGGACCTCAAAGCGATTGCGTATTTCTAAACAATCAGAGCGAACCCTGGGCCTCCTACTTCTTTGAGTCACGTTTCTCCATATATCTGGCTCCTGTGTTGGTGAACTAGCCTCCTTCTCAGGGGAGTCCCCTGTCTCCTCCTTGGTGGAGACGGTGTGCTCTGTTGCTTCCAAGAAGAGCTCCAGCTCTCTAATTCTTTGGAGCGTAGCTACACGTTCCTCCAGTTGCTGGACTTTGTCTTTTAAGAGGGCAATCAACATGCAATTGCTGCAGGTAAAGCTGCCTGCAACCTTTGGCAAGATGGCAAACATTGCGCAGGAACCACAGGCGACTGCAGCTGTTCCCTCACCCTCCATCTTGAGAAGGTGTCGTTGGGGGTGACTACAGCGGTCCTCCATCATAAAAAGCGTGAAGACAGGACAAATAAATCCCCCCAAATAAACCTATATCTCCCCCAACAAACGTTTGAGACTAGCTCTCCTAAATCTAAAAGATGGATCAAACTGCGCGCGCCGCTAGGCGCGCGCCGCTGCCCTACAAGCTCTGACAAGCTCCTCCCACAGCTAATCACCTACCTCAACAGAAGCCCTGCCCCCTCTGACCTTTGCACAGAGAAAGCAGCTAATCAGCCACAAGAAACTCACACAAGAAAACCCTTTTTGTTCCTTCTTCAGCCGCTGCCCTACAAGCTCTGACAAGCTCCTCCCACAGCTAATCACCTACCTCAACAGAAGCCCTGCCCCCTCTGACCTTTGCACAGAGAAAGCAGCTAATCAGCCACAAGAAACTCACACAAGAAAACCCTTTTTGTTCCTTCTTCAGCCGCTGCCCTACAAGCTCTGACAAGCTCCTCCCACAGCTAATCACCTACCTCAACAGAAGCCCTGCCCCCTCTGACCTTTGCACAGAGAAAGCAGCTAATCAGCCACAAGAAACTCACACAAGAAAACCCTTTTTGTTCCTTCTTCAGCCGCTGCCCTACAAGCTCTGACAAGCTCCTCCCACAGCTAATCACCTACCTCAACAGAAGCCCTGCCCCCTCTGACCTTTGCACAGAGAAAGCAGCTAATCAGCCACAAGAAACTCACACAAGAAAACCCTTTTTGTTCCTTCTTCAGCCGCTGCCCTACAAGCTCTGACAAGCTCCTCCCACAGCTAATCACCTACCTCAACAGAAGCCCTGCCCCCTCTGACCTTTGCACAGAGAAAGCAGCTAATCAGCCACAAGAAACTCACACAAGAAAACCCTTTTTGTTCCTTCTTCAGCCGCTGCCCTACAAGCTCTGACAAGCTCCTCCCACAGCTAATCACCTACCTCAACAGAAGCCCTGCCCCCTCTGACCTTTGCACAGAGAAAGCAGCTAATCAGCCACAAGAAACTCACACAAGAAAACCCTTTTTGTTCCTTCTTCAGCCGCTGCCCTACAAGCTCTGACAAGCTCCTCCCACAGCTAATCACCTACCTCAACAGAAGCCCTGCCCCCTCTGACCTTTGCACAGAGAAAGCAGCTAATCAGCCACAAGAAACTCACACAAGAAAACCCTTTTTGTTCCTTCTTCAGCCGCTGCCCTACAAGCTCTGACAAGCTCCTCCCACAGCTAATCACCTACCTCAACAGAAGCCCTGCCCCCTCTGACCTTTGCACAGAGAAAGCAGCTAATCAGCCACAAGAAACTCACACAAGAAAACCCTTTTTGTTCCTTCTTCAGCCGCTGCCCTACAAGCTCTGACAAGCTCCTCCCACAGCTAATCACCTACCTCAACAGAAGCCCTGCCCCCTCTGACCTTTGCACAGAGAAAGCAGCTAATCAGCCACAAGAAACTCACACAAGAAAACCCTTTTTGTTCCTTCTTCAGCCGCTGCCCTACAAGCTCTGACAAGCTCCTCCCACAGCTAATCACCTACCTCAACAGAAGCCCTGCCCCCTCTGACCTTTGCACAGAGAAAGCAGCTAATCAGCCACAAGAAACTCACACAAGAAAACCCTTTTTGTTCCTTCTTCAGCCGCTGCCCTACAAGCTCTGCGAATAGGGCTTTTAACTCTTTCTCCTCATCTCCGAGAGGGTGAGGATTTTTATGTGTCTTCTTGGGAGTCTTGATTTTTACCTGTGGCTCCTTTAGATCTGTGCCTGTACAGTTCCTGGTCTCTCTGTGTGTAGATGTGGATTGGTGCCCCGCATGTAAGTCTGGGGACATGCACTCTTATATACCCTCCGTCCAGGATGCTATGGGTTGTGTTCAGCAGAGCCCTGCCCATTGAAATGAGTCATGTCCAATAACTTCAGTGGGTCTACTCTGAGGAGGACTGGTGTGGAATACCGTCCTCTGTGTATTTGAGTATACAAACATGGGTGGCGCTGTGGTCTAAACCACTGAGCCTTTGGGGCTAGCTGATTGGAAGGTCAGTGGTTTGAATCCCCACGACGGAGCGAGCTCCCGTTGCTCTGTCCCAGCCAGGGGTGTAGGAAGAGGGGGTGCCCTCACTGAGGGGGGTGGCATTCGGTGTGCCGTCCGCTTGTGACTCCTAAGCCTATCCCGAGCCGTTGGGGTATGGGGGGAGCTGCGCTGCTTTGCTGGCAGCATTTCCCCCCTTCCCCCTTTGTTTTGACAGCTTGGGGGAGGGTTGGGAGTCGTGGGCGGGCAGCACATCAAATGTCCGCCATGGGTGGCTCGCTCTGCCCCTGTGAGTTGCTCGCTCTGCCCCCGGATGCAGGGCACATGCGCTGCTCCGGGCACCCGAGCGGCTATCCCGCACCTGGTCCCAGCTCCTGACAATCTAGCAGCTCAAAAGCACGCCAGTGCAAGTACATAAATAGGTACCACTGTGGTGGGAAGCTAATTGCGTTTCTGTGCACTCTGGTTTCCTTCACGGTGTTCCGTTGTGCCAGAAGCAGTTTAGTCCTGCTGGCCACATGACCCAGAAAGCTGTCTGTGGACAAACGCCAGCTCCTTCGGCTTGAAATCAAGATGAGCGCCGCAACCCCATACTTGCCTTTGACTGGACGTAATTGTCCAGGGGTCCTTTACCTTTCAAATCTGTGCCTGCTCTAGATCTTAGGGGTTTCTTGGGGAACAGGAAGATGCCTTACTTGAGTCCAATCATTGGTCCATCTAGCTTAGGAGAGTCCCTGGCAGTGCTTTTTTCCAAGAAAAATAGATGCCGGAATCCACCATTAAATTCTTACAGTGAATTGCTGGGCGATTCGGAGCAGCCCCAAACAGATGCCAGTTTGACAGCAGCTGCATTCACCGCCCACAGAGGTGCTAAAATCTACAGCAAGTTGCCTCACTAGCTGGTTGGGGGGGGTCATCCCTGGTTCTGGTGCAGGTAACATAAATGCACCCCTGCCTCCCTCATTCTCTTAGATTCAGGCGGACAGCTATGGTAGCTCGGAAGGGCCCTCTCACAAACACGCACACGTGCAACAGGAAAGGCCTGGCTGGAAAGTTTGAAGCCCGTCACTGCTACGCGGGAGACCGATTGAAGGAAAGGAAATCCAAATTGGCCCTGCCCTGTAGCTTGAGCAGTCGTACCTAGGAGCTAGGAGCTGGGTGGAGCCATAGATGATGATGATGATGATGATGATGATGATGATGATGATAATAATTTATTTATACCCCGCCCATCTGGCTGAGTTTCCCCAGCCACTCTGGGCAGCTTCCAATCGAGTGTTAAAAACAATACAGCATTAAATATTAAAAACTTCCCTAAACAGGGCTGCCTTCAGATGTCTTTTAAAGAGAAGATAACTGCTTATTTCCTTCACATCTGAAGGAAGGGCGTTCCACAGGGCGGGCACCACTACCGAGAAGGCCCTCTGTCTGGTTCCCTGTAACCTCACTTCTTGCAATGAGGGAACCGCCAGAAGGCGCTCGGAGGTGGATCTCAGTGTCCGGGCAGAACAATGGGGGTGGAGACGCTCCTTCAGGGATACAGGACCAAGGCCGTTTAGGGCTTTAACAGTCAGCACCAACACTTTGAATTGTGGTCAGAAACATATTGGGAGCCAATGTAGATCTAATAAAAAGTATAGATTTGCACATGCTGGCCAACTTCTGTTCTGGCTTGAAATGTTTGTTTTGGGCTTCTCAGAAGTAGGTAAAGGCAAGCGTGTAAAGGGAGTGCTGGCTGGAAATGGCACCCACCTGAGAGGTGCTGTAACTGGGCTCCGGTGCGCTCCGGCTGAAAAAAAAAATATCACTGGTCCCTGGTTCAATCCTTGGTATCTGCAAGGAGGACAGGGAAAGCCTTCCTGCCTAAAACCTTGAAGAAGATTGAAACCAGCTCATTTAGACAATATAGGTGGGTCAACAGTCTGAATCGGTATAAAGCAGCTTCCTGTTTTCTTCTAACACTGGCAGCATCTCTCCAGGGTTTCACGCAGGATATGCCAAGGATTGGGACAGTTGGTATGCAGAGCAAGTGCTCAGCTGCCGAAAGGAAAGTTTCCAGTCCTCATGATTCTAAATAAAGGGCTGATTTAAACTGGGGCATAGGAAGATGCCTTCTACCAGGTTAGAAAACTTGATCCTTCTAGTTCAGCACTGTTCCCATTGATTGGCAGTGGTTCTCCAGAGTGCTGTGAGGAGGAGCAGCAGCAGCAAAAGTCAAAAGTGAGACCCTTGCTGAGCTGTGGACCTCAGCAGATGCCCAGTGATGCTGAGCTGATTGCTGACCCTAATGTGAGTCTACTGATCTCTTGATGACTTTGCATTTCCAGGATCTCAAGTGTGTGTGTGTGAGAGAGAGAGAGAGAGAGAGAGAGACAGACAGACAGACAGACAGACAGACAGAGTGATGGAGAAAGAAGCACTTGTTATGTGCATGCAGATCTTAGTATGTGCAACTGCATGCGTCACTCAGTGCATGGACTTGCTCTGTGCATTGTGGGTCATGTGAATGAGAATTGCTTGAGAGAACCTCTTCCCCACAAAGTGCACCCAGCGTCAGAACTTCATTGCTTGATTTAATATGTGAATACTCAAGGCAGCAATAGACCAATTCCTCCAACCCAATACAAATCTACTTGGCTCTTTTAGGTACAGTGATACATCGGGTTAAGTACTTAATTCGTTCCGGAGGTCCGTTCTTAACCTGAAACTGTTCTTAACCTGAAGCACCACTTTAACTAATGGGGCCTCCTGCTGCTGCCACGCCGCCGGAGCACAATTTCTGTTCTCATCCTGAAGCACAGTTCTTAACCCGAGGTACTATTTATGGGTTAGCGGAGTCTGTCACCTGAAGCGTATGTAACCTGAAGCGTATGTAACCCGAGGTACCACTGTATATGCATTAGATTTCTTTCCTGAGTCTGTGCTGCAGCCAAGTATTGTGAATCTGCTTAGAATGTGCTGATGGCATTAAACTCTCTGGGGAAGTGAGAGGAGGGAAAGAGAGAGGATGCTGGGAAGGAAGGGGGACAGATGTTTTTGAGTCCTGAATACGGTACGGTTTTATTCTGTATATATTCTGTGCGTGTGCTGAAACTCAGTAAAAATTATATTTTTTAAAAAACAGATCTGCTTGTCTCCCATTGTGACACTCTTTGCGGCCACCACCCTCAAGCACACCATCTGAGGTGGCCACCTCACTTAGCCCCATGGTTAGGGGGTATCTCTGTATGTGGGGTGTTCCATATAACAGCCTTCGCTACTGGTACCCTCCTGATGTTTTTGACTACAGCTGCCATCAATCCCAGCCAGCACAGCTGTTGGCAAAGGCTGCCCATATAGCATTTTGCGCAGAAGAAAAGCCCCTCTCCCAGGCGTCCCATAACTGATGTCTATTCTGGGCCTAGAAAACACTCTGGCACTGAGTGGCTTTAGAAAGCCATCTTCATCCTCACCCTCTTATGATCTAGAGTTGAAGTGTTCCATGGCATTGTGGGTAGAAAGAAAAAAGGAAACAAAGTAAGTCCCAGAGTCTTGCAAACCTCAGGAACAGGGGGACACCTTTGTGGCAGGGGGTCTAACACAAGTGTCCCGTCTCTCTCCCCCCCCCCCCCCGGCAACTCCTAAAAAATCCTGGAGTTGCTCCTGGCATCATCTTAGAAGGAAGAAAATGGTTGGGAGATGCACAGCTGTTGAGCTTGAGAATAAGCAAGACCATGTCTGTATCCACAACCACTCTATCTGCACTGCACTAGCAGTATTTGAGCATGGGAACACTTTTTCATAGTCAGCATTTTTGCCGTTTTCATAATAATTACAAAAGTATAAATGAACACAAGGCCGTTTCTCCAATTCCCCCTTTCCCTCCAAGTGATTCCATGTTATACAAGATCCATATAAGTGTGTATTGGATCATGACTGGTTGTGATCGTTGAATATTGTTGTTCTCATTTTAGCATCTTGCTCCAGAGAGTACCGTGAGTTGCTGGTGGTTTTGTCGTTGTGTCAACTTTCCTAATGTATGAAATAAACATATACCATGTTTCCTCAAAACAATCTTTTGACATTTGCATTTTTTTTTAGAGCGTTAAGCTGCTTTGACAGTTTTTCCACGAGAGCAATGTTCATACCTTTTTCCAGCCAAGCCTCCAGTGTTAAATTTGTTGTTTCCTAAAGCTGAGCTAGAATTTGCCTGGCTAGCTGTCACAAAGAGGAGTAATAAGTCTTTAAACATGAGTTCTTTTAAATAATCAAGAAACAAGTTTAACAATGCAGTTTTGGGGTCACAAGATACTTCCTGGCCTGTAATGAGACTTGCTTATAATTAGCTTCCTAAAAAATTGAACCTTTCTTGTGACTCCATTAACTAGGATTGTAGGACCCCATTTGTAGGCAGCCTCTCAAACAGCCCATAATGCTATCTGTGTTAAAAAATTAATACTATGTTCTCCTGTGTTTGCTGACACTGAGTTGAATAGCCATTTCCTCTTTTTATTTTTGCCAGTCCTACATTTCTGTGTCTCTTTGCCATATTGATTTTAAGGAGCTAAGGCCACTTGTCGCTGAATCACATAGGAGCTTATGTAGTTTGATAGCAGTTCCTGAGAACAGTATTTAGGATTCGCTCTGGTTCACCCTGGTGGCTTCAGATAAAATTGTAGAATTGGGCATAAAATTGTACAGTCTGCGTTTCCCAACTTTCCTTTTAGTTGCATACTTGTGAGAGAGGTGCCATATCTTTATATAAATTCCCGACTGTTCCTTGTCCTTTTTGTTTCTAGCCTTTAAACGGCTGTTCCCTAGTTTAAGTTACAAATATTTTCTTCTAAAACAAATGGGACAGTGACAAAAGGGAATAAGAATTGGTGAAATGGTTGGTGCGAGATTTTTGGTTTAGATTTGTAAATTAGCAAGTGTTCAGTATATTTGGAGGAACAATTGGATGGTGTGTCAGGAATAGAAGTGCTGCTGCACATTTTTTAAATTAAAAGCGTCTCGTTCCAAGGAAATCCAAGTGGGTTGTAACAAGTGTTAACATTATTTATAGTGGGCCAAAGTTATTGTGCTGCATTGTGGCACCATGTTAAATTCGATACTCTCAAGTGTTCCTGAGCTACTCTATTTATTTAGGACAAAGTTTGACTTTAGATTGATGCTATAAAATGTAATTGTTATGAGGGGGAGAGACTGATGTACATCATTTCCCTTTTCTAAAAAATAATCATTGATTTCCATTCCCATCACTCTGTAATTTCCTCAAGAGCAGTTGGTAAAGAGGTTTTAGAATTCCATACCCTTCAACGTTTATCTGATGAAAATAGGGACGTCCTAGGGGAAAGCGGGACGTTCCAGGATCAAATCAGAAACCAGGACGGCTTCTGTAAATCTGGGACTGTCCCTGGAAAATAGGATTGACCAGGAATTGACCAGCAAGGCTACATTGTCTACAAAGAGGTTTGTTTTATGTGCCGGTGCAGCAGACTTTATTTCCTGTACTGAGCCATTTTACCATTTTTTTATTAGCTATTGGTACCATGGCGTTGTGGTCTAAACCACCGAGCCTAGGGCTTGCCGATCAGAAGGTCAGTGGTTCGAATCCCTGCGACGGGGTGAGCTCCCGTTGCTCGGTCCCATCTCCTGCCAACCTAGCAGTTCGAAAGCACGCCAAAAAAGGGCAAGTAGATAAATAGGTACTGCTCCGGCGGGAAGGTAAACGGTGTTTCCATGGGCTGCTCTGGTTCGCCAGAAGCGGCTTAGTCATGCTGGCCACATGACCTGGAAGCTGTATGCTGGCTCCCTCGGCCAGTAAAACGAGATGAGCGCCACAACCCCAGAGTCGTCTGCGGCTGGACTTAACTGTCAGGGGTCCTGTACCTTTACCTTTACCTTTACCTTTTTACCATGGCGAGAAAGAAAAGCAGTGGTGAAAAGGGGGCAGCCCTGTTTCATGCCCCCCTCCGGAACCAAGGTGTGTCCCATCCATTTAACCTAACCTTAGCTTGGCCTAGACGTGTTTTCAGACCATTAATGCATTTTCCCCAGCAAGGTGTACAAGAAATCCCAGCTCAACTTGTCAAACACCTTGGTGGAATCCGATGAAGCAATAGAGATTGGCTCTTCATTCTTTTGGTATTATGAACTATATCAGCCATATAATTGGGTCAGCTATGAATTTGTGTCTAATAAGGCGTATTCGGTCTTTATCTATTATCAAAGGTGTTAATAATGCTAATCCACCTGCTAAAATATTGCTAAAGATTTTAGCATCTTGGTTTATGAGAGCTATGAGCCTGCATTAGTCTTCTTGGATAGGAAATTTCCCAGGTTTCTTCCATTCAGTAAGGATTGGGTCTCCTTGCAGTATAGAACTGAATAATTTTAGTCTATGGCTCAGTTGCTCTTTAAATGTTTTATAGAACTGGATTATAAAACCTGGATTTATAGAACTGGATTATAAAGCTTTAATTTTGTTAAGGCTTTCGTAGTATCTCCATCCAATATTGGTTCTGTTAAATACTTTCGTTGATTCCTTTCTAGAGCATTTAGTTTCGCTTCATTTAAATACTTGTTCGTTTGCATAATATCTGCTGTTCTGATCTGAATATCTGATTGAACATCTAATCTGAAAGGAATGCTTGCAATTTTTCTCCCACTGTCTCTGTTTAGTATTGTTGCTCTCCATCGTGTCCTTGTGAACTTGTTGAAAAGCGAGAATTTTTATCAGTGTGCTCATAGAATTTTTGGTTAGTATATTGCCTTGCATATGCTATCTTCCTAATTTCTAAACCTGTCAATTCTGTTCTTTTGTAATAACGTCCTGCATATTTTTTACTGTTGTTGCCTGATTGTTTGTGGGTGTCTTCAGGTTTCTTTATTTCTGTTTGGAGACTAAATTTTGATGCCTTCCTTGACCTTTAAAGATGTGCATATTTAATTCTAATATGGCCTCTCTTACCACATTCACTTAGTCCTCCATTAAGACTTCGTTCAGAAATTAAATTCTAATATGGCCTCTCTTACTACATGCACTGAGTCCTCCACTAAGGCTTCATTCAGAAAGGTCTCTAGTGTCATTGATTAAGAAAGAATAAAATCTTTAAGTTCTTCCTTCAATTTATTGACTATGTGTTAAGTAGTGGATTCAGGTTTAGCTTCCGTGTTCTGGTTTTTAGAGGAGAGTCCATTATATGTACGGTAGTGAAAACAGAAGCATGATCCAAAGGACCTGGAGAGTTTACTGGTTTATAACAGTTGGATCAGCTAGACTTTTTGAGCTTAAACTATAACTGTATGAGTAACATGTTATTATAATGTGTGTGTGTGGGGGGAATAGTAATCTCGATTAGTGGTTCCCAAATGTTTTCCCCCCATGGACTGCTTCAAAATCACGGAGAGTCTTGTGGGACCCCTAAATATTTTTTCCTGCCTTTTGTAACAATTGCAATGCACCTTTGCTGGATGAGGGTATGGATTTTTCCTCAGGGTTTACTCCCGAAGCTTTTCTCATAAGGCAGTGGATCAGAGTTTTCCTTTTCCTGGATGGGCTGCCTTCTTAGGTTGACAAGAACCCCATAAAAGCAAGTATGACACAGATGTACTTTTAACCAAAATTTAGCAAGGTTGTGCTGCATGCACGCTACTGCAGTGAAGAACATAAGGGCCGCGCCAGCAGCAATGACAGAACAGAAGTACCACAATTCTTCCGTCCCTTGTAAGAGACGCTTTACCATTATTTCAACAGAATTTAATAATTTTTGCATTACATCTTACTGACCAAGAGAAAGTACTTAAACTCTCCTGTTCAGAGGAAGACATAAAAACGCTTCCTTTTCAGCTTGGGTTTCAGACAGAATAGCTTCCTCAGGTTGCCATTGTTTTTGCCGTTTTTCTTTCTTGTTTTTCTTTGGTTTCTTCTGCCAGCTGTATAGATGGTTCTGTGCTTTCTCTGGATCTTTCTGGTCATTATTTCCAGTTCTGCCACTTCATCCTGGCCCAGATTCAGTTTTCCTAGCTCCCTCATCATGAGTAGTAGCAGTTGGCATGGTTCCTTCTTTGATTACTGCCGGTTTAAAAAGGAAAAACAAATGGTATTGAATATCCACGTTTCATAGTTTTTCAGTACAGTATATATTTTTTGAACTCGAGCCTTTTTTGTAGGGTTTCATTACTCAAGTCCTGAAAGAGACTTTTTTTTATTTTTCATTTGGTTTTCCCATGTAAGGTGAAGAACTGTGTTAAATCTTCTTTTACTTGGAAGTCATGAAATGGAATTATAATGGCCTTTGCCTGAGGAATGCGATCAATATCCTTGCTTTCCAGCTGAAGCTCAGTGAAAGTCTCATTAGCCCAGGTTATAAAAATGGGGAGGAGGTGCTGTCTTCCTGCAGATTTGGGCAACCCTCTCGCCCTCGGATTATTTCACCAGCTACAATTCTCCCAGTTGTCCATTGGCTGGTTTTGGATTTCTGGGCTTGCTTTTTCCAGTCCTGCAATGGCAGTTTTTGCTTTAGGCCAAGATTAAGGGTCACTCCTGCAGTTTAAATACCCCCCCCCCAACTTGATCTTGACCTTCAGGAAGTTACGAGGGTCGCTCATTAAAGATTTCTTCTGACCTACTTCCTGTTATCGTAGGGGATGAAATTGCACATGTATAATGATACATCTCTCCATAGGTAACGTGGTAATTTGTAGCTCTGAACTCCTAACAGTTTCTCTGTTATTGGTGCTAACGTGGAGTAACATCTGATAATAGAACCAGTTGAAGCAGAGCGGTCATCAGGTTCCTGTACTTGAAAGGGCACACACCACGGGAGATGTTCAACGAGATGAAAGGGACTTATGGGGAAGATGCCCCATCGTATGACGTAGTCAAGCACTGGCATCGTCAGTTCAAGTGTGATCAGACTTCGGTGGAACGGCTCCCATTCCTGGGCAACCACAGTCCATCATTGATGAAGACACCATGCGGCAAGTGGTGGCCGCCATTTTGGAGGATCGCCACATAACCATTCGCCAACTAGCTGCAGATCAGTGTGGGCTCTGTAGAAAAAATCATCCATGACTATTTGCACATGGGAAAGATGGCCGCACTGTGGGTTCCCCAGCTGCTGACATCTTTCCAGAAGCAGGAACGAGTCACATGCTCACAGGCTCTTTTGGTCATGTGTCACGAAAACCATGATGACTTCTTCGCCAGACTAATTACTCAGGATGAAACATGGGTCCATCTTTATGACCCAGAGACTAAATCCCAGTCCAAACAATGGAAGCACTCTGCCTCACCACCTCCAAAGAAGGCATGTGTCCAACCATCAGTGGGCAAGGTCATGCTCACGGTCTTTTGGGACCAGCGTGGAGTAGTGGTGATGGATTTCCTGGCAAAGGGTACCACAATTACTGGGACATACTACGCTTCACTGCTGTAGAAATTGTGGAAGGCCATCAAACTTGAGAGGCATGGTATGCTGTCCAAAGGTGTCTGCCTCCTGCAGGATAATGCCTTGATTCACAACTCGCACGTTGCTCCGATGAAAGCACGATCCTGTGACTATGAAATCCTTCCTCATCCTCCTTATTCTCCTGACCTCACACCATTGGACTTCCACCTCTTTCCAACCATGAAGTTATTTTTGAAGGGCAAGCTTTTTCCAGACAATGAAATGCTGATTTCTGAGGTCAAGCTGTGGCTTCTGAGGCAACCTGCCAACTTCTACAGACAAGGTCTCCACAGCTGCATAAAGCGATGAGAGAAGTGTGTGACTCTTGCTGGTAGCTAGGTAAAGGTAAAGGGACCCCTGACCGTTAGGTCCAGTCGTGACCAACTCTGGGGTTGCTCATCTCGCTTTATTGGCCGAGGGAGCCGGCGTACAGCTTCCAGGTCATGTGGCCAGCATGACTAAGTCGCTTCTGGTGAACCAGAGCAGCGGACAGAAACACTGTTTACCTTCCCTCTGGAGCGGTACCTATTTATCTACTTGCACTTTGACGTGCTTTCAAACTGCTAGGTTGGCAGGAGCAGGGACCAAGCAATGGGAGCTCACCCCGTTGCGGGGATTTGAACTGCCGACCTTCTGATCGGCAAGTCTTGGCTCTGTGGTTTAACCACATCGCCACCTGCGTCCCTATGGATGCAGAGATGTAGAGATGGACTAGTAACTGTGCCCAGTTTCGTTTGTCTCAGTCCATGGGGAAGTATGTCAGGGGGAATCTTTCATCAATGCCCCTCGTATCTATAGCTAGCCATTCTTCCCTAAAGTCTTTTCTGAACTGCCACAGTCGTTCAGACATTTGTGCCATGTCTTCCTTGGGAATATGGGCTGACACGTGGCACAACGAGCCCATCTTAGTATTCCTTCAGGCCTAGATTTGTGGTGTTGTGTCCCTGTTGCGCAAAATAGGCTGTTAACCATTTCCCCTTACCTCAAGTGCGGTTTTGAATCTTTGCCTTTCCAGGTGTTCTGAGGCTGAGTGCTATTTCCCCTCTTTTGGGGGATGATATTCAGGAATTTTTTGGCAGTGGAGAGCTGGACACTCCTGACAAGGGTCTACACTTTGATTTGGTGTTCTCTTTTGCATTAAAAGTTGTATATATGACGTTGTGGGGAAGGATTTCATTTTATATACGCCAGCAGCACCCTTCAAATTGGGTTTGTTTTTGGCGGTTGCTGGAGTGGGGAGCGCAAACGATTGCAGGGTTCACACTTGCGGTGTGAACATGTCCTGCTTTCTTGGCTCATGTGCCTGTTTAGGCCCCTTCTGCTGTTGGCTCTCAATCCAATCAGTGTCTGGATTAAGTCTTCATGGTATTAGCAGTGCAAGGAGAAGGGTTTTTCAGGGTGATGGGGGGGGGCAGCAATGAAGAATATTGGCAGAAATCCCTGTATTTGTTTGGACATAGCTAATAAATCCCGCTCTGCTGGGGTGGCGACATATGTGCTGCTTGTAGCTTTTATGCAAAATATCAAATGAGGCTTCAATTAGTGCACAGTTTCTGCAAAAAGGAGTGCTGGAACTTAAGCCTTCCTTTGAAAGCCGTACACTTTGGCCTGGTAACTTTGCTCCCCCTAAAATGCTCACTAAGTGTTGATGGTGGACACTCTGCACATGCCCAGGAGACGCTCTCCCCTGCTGTGTTCCAGACCTTGAAAAAGAGGCTCTGGGCTGGCACTCAGGAGCCTGCCCCCAGAAAAAAAACTAAAGAAGCCTACTTTGGAGGGGGGCAGGTGTTGCTGTGAGAGGAATCCCCCACATTTTAGAAGCAAGGTGTGCATTGCGAGCCCTGAGTTAAATAAAGGTTTTCCATTCTATATAGAATCTGACTGCCTGTGAAATCGAAATCCCTATTTTTTATTATTTGTTTTAACGAACAAAAGAATTCTAGTCCTCATTGTTGTTGGGTGGGGAGGAGTCCTTTTTATTGTTGTTGAAAAAACACAGGCAGTGTACAGGTCCATAGCTGGAGTCCTTAAGAGTATAAGCTCCCTTTGGCAGTCCAAAGCTAAGAATAAACTAGTCAATTGGCCCACGTAATCTGCGGATTAGCCACTCTGATGCTCCTAGGTTTGGTGTTGGGATGGTTCTGATAGCCAGGGCACAATAGCGGCTGGTATCGGGAAATCTCATTTCTTATTGCCAGAGGTGTGGAAGGTTACATTAATGTTTTCCTCCCCCCTCCCCCCTCCCAATAAGGCAGCTAGCTAAACCTGAAATCCAGGGAAGGCATCACAAGCACAATTGCTTTGTGGTAATTCTGGAAAGAGTAATTGTTGATCAGGTAATATAAGCAAAGAAATTGGTATTTAAACTTTTGAACACATTTGCTGATTTCCTGTCTCCGCTTCTCCCACTCTGAATTTTCCTCCCCAAATCCTCAGTGTAAAATGCCAAATTGGATGCTTTGACTGTCTGCTAGCTTTCTCTCTTGCCCTCTTAAGGCTTCTTTTTTTGTGTGTGTGGGGTGGGTGGGGAGCGAGCAGCCAAACTGGACCTGCAGTCGGAGTCTAGAGGGTGGGAACAGTTTGGAAAAGGGAAGTCCTCGCCTCCTTTTTAAAAGCCCTTAGTGATAAAATCTCAAGGTGAACATGCTAAAAATGTGCTGGTGCGCTTTTTTTTATTTTTTAAAGCATTTATTTATTTATTTTAAAAAATCTACTTTGTGAATTAGCTGGAACAAGTGAAGTGGGAAGGAGGAAATCAGATTTGTGCATGTGTGTTTAGGTAATGGATCGTGGACTTAATCCTTAAACTGAAAAGCCTGCCTAAGCGTGTTGTCAGAAGCAGGCTGCCCCTGAACTCAAAAATGTGTGCTGAGGGAAGGGACTGCTTGGGGTTGAGGGGGGTGGAGGAAAGGAATTTTGCACATGCTCAGAGGTAGCTTTCTTTTTTTTTAAAAAAAATATTTTTTAAACTGCCCTTCATCAATACAGTTCCTAAGATGTTATTCACACTCCAGGATTTAGCCTAGCTACTGATAACAAGACTCCAGGGACTTGGACCCTGGTTGAGGCCTTGGAACAAATGGATTTTAAAAATGTGGCGATTTTGAGTCTTGGTCATCGGCTGCACTGTTTTAAGATTTCTAATAAGTCAGCTCATTGGTCTTTCTAGCCCAGCATCTCCCTAGAGCTTGAGGCGAGGGGCTGTAGCCAATGATAGTTCTGTTTGACTAATTTAGGCCTGTTGATTTCAGTGGGTCTACTCTGAGTAGAACTTAGTTGGCCACAACTCCAGGTGGTTTCTTCCTCTGCCCTACCTGGAAATATCAGGGATAGAACCTGGGGTCATCTTGCTGGCAAAGAGCTCACTTTTAGGCACCCTTGAACCAGAACATATGAAAGCCCTACTAGACCAGGCCAAAGGCTCATAGGGTCCAGCATCCTGTTTTTGCAGGATGGTTTTGACCATCACAGTGTCTTAGAGGAGGGAATGCTGTAGTTTAAAGTCTGTGTGTGAATAACTACCTTCTGTTGTCTGTTCCGAATCTTTCGCTATTTAGCTTCATGGGATGTCCCCAAATTCTAGTATTGCGATGAATTCAGTAAATGTTCTCTGCAACAGGGCAGGGTTCTGTCTGCATGCATGCAAAATGGGAAGATAGCAAATGGTTTTGTAAATACTTGTGGGCATGCCTGCATTTTCTTTGTGCAAAGGCTGCATTTTCATCGCAGCTTAAAATTTACCTCCGGACTTCCCAGCGGCGGTTTCGGGCCTCAGCTGTACATTTGCCGCCTGTCACTTTTCCAAAAGGCTGCATCTGCCGTCTGTTCTGTGTTGATTTCTTTCTTGCCTGGAGCAGAGTTGGCGGGCACATGAGCCCCCAGAAGATAAGAAGGCAGGGCAAGCCAAGTGACCTGGCTTGGCTGCTTGACCCGGATTTGGCACCACAACTGCCACAGGGAGTCTGAGTCATCGGGGCTGTGACCCAGATCTCCATTTTCCGGAGGGGTGGGCACTGCTTGTTGGTTTGCTGACTGGCAGCCCCAGTGTATCCCTTGCAGCCAAACCTTCCGATTGTCAGATATTTCTGGGGAAGGAAGGCGCTGGCTCTGTTGGGGTGGCAATGGGTGTTTTGTTTTTTAGGCAACGCGGTCATTTCATTAGGCAATTGCAAAGGATGTATGCAAGGTTTTGATTAATTGGAACTCATCTTCAGGTTGGTTGGTTGGTTGAGCAATGAAAGCAACCCTGGAGGAGGCAGCAGGAGAATGGAAAAAATTATGGGACTGATGGAAACCCTAGTCTGCAGTTTGTAGTAGCTATAAGAAGGAAGAAAGAGTGGTTCGTAGATCTTGGGACTCAAATAAAAAGATCTGATAAATCCATGCCCTCTGCCCTGCCCTGCCCTCTGGGTATTTTATTCCTAACTACATTTTATTGTTTTTTGGGATTATTTTTTTTAAAAAAATCATACATACAAACCTGTAGTACAAGAAATAATAAGCACAGAAGCAGCAAAAATCTTGTCTTGAACATATGTGTTGTAAAATAGAATGATAAATGAATACTAATAATAATAATAATAATAATAATAATAATAATAATAATTTATTTGCGGTATACCCTGTCCATCTGACTGGGTCCCCCCAGCCACTCTGGGCAGCTCCCAACAGAACATTAAAAATGCGATAAAATATCAAACATTAAAAACTTCCCTAAACAGGGCTGCCTTCAGATGTCTTCTAAAAGTCAGATAGTTGTTTATTTCCTTGACATTTGATGGAAGGGCATTCCACAGGGCGGGTGCCACTACTGAGAAGGCCCTCTGCCTGGTTCCCTGTAACCTCACTTCTCGCAGTGAGGGAACTGCCAGAAGGCCCTCTGTACTGGACCTCAGTGTCCGGGCTGAACGACGGGGGTGGAGATGCTCCTTCAGGTATACTGGGCCGAGGCCATTTAGGACAGGGGTCAGCAACCGTTTTCAGCCATGGGCCGGTCCACCGTCCCACAGACCATGTGGTGGGCCAGACTATTTTTTGGGGGGGGAATGAATGAATTCCTATGCCCTACAAATAACCCAGAGATGCATTTTAAATAAAAGCACACATTCTCTTCATGTAAAAACACACTGATTCCCAGACTGTTCGCAGGCCAGATTGAGAAGGCAATTGGGCTGCACCCGGCCTATGGGCCTTAGGTTGCCTAACCCTGGTTTAGGGCTTTAAAGGTTAGCACCAGCACTTTGAATTGTGCTCGGAAACATACTGGGACTGACTTTTATGTCAATTTGCCTTATAGAATCAATGAATTGTAGAGCTGGAAGGGACCACAAGCGCCATCCTTGCAATGCAGGAATCTTTTACCCAGCGTGGGGCTCAAACCCACAACCCTGAGATTAAGAGTCTCGTGCTTTACCAACTGAGTTATCCCCGGTCTATTGCTGAGCTTTGCCAAAGCAGATTTGAGTCAGTGTTTGGAGTGAGGGTAAGGATCTGTTGGCATTTTAAATGCAGAAGATACCAAACAGAATCAAATTTGTCGTGGCAGAGCCAGCCATGTACAACCATACTGTGCCGTGTTGGTTTCTCTGATATCAAGCCATGTCCTGCCACCTCTCTGTGGAGAGACCACCTGCAATTTCCTATTGGGATGCTCTCTCCCTCTGAGCTGCAGCAACAACAGCATCAGTTATTAGCACTGCCAGTTTATCTGTGATGCTTAAAACAGCAAAAGCAGAATCAGGGGAATCTATTTGTCTTGTGATTGCTTCCCAGAAGCAGCTTCCCAGAACAGCTGAACCCAGATCACACTCTGGGCTCCCTCGCACTTCCAATTTGCCCAGCGACTTTCTCCCGGGGAAACCCGCAGTTTAATGCTGGGTTTTCCATGGACTGCTGTTTGTTCCAATTTATCACGAAAGAGCGAGTTTTCTGGGGGTGAAACAGCAGGTCAAAGGGAAAAACTGCTCAGACCCTTGCCTAGAAAGCAGAATATCGTTCTGACTGTGCTTTCTAGGCATGGGACAACTGGAAGTGTAGCTGAGCCCTCCTCCCATCATTTATGTAAAAAGGCACGCTGCCCTGTTAAGTCTTGCTTGCAGCCTTGCTTACCATCGCCTGTGGGCCCTGCCCAGCCGCAGGGAGGAAGCTACTCCTCATACAATGCAAGATATGATGCTGCTTAATCCACTTGTAATATTTTAATGGCTCTCTTCCTCTTACATGGCTCTTGTGTACCGGTATATAACGGCTGCCTTCCTGGTATGTGTGCACAGACTCTTTGTTTTCTCTGCGCCCAGTGTGCTTCCACTGCTGGTTTGGGAAGCAGTGGACCCAGGGTGTTAGCGACAATCCATATTTATCCTGCTGCTTTTTAATGGAATACTTGCAGTTTGATGCATTTCCACCCCAAATGAGATTAGATCCAAACTGAGAAAAGGAACCTAGCTGCGTTTAAGCTCACAGTGTCTACACAGCCTATTTGTCTCTGTTTATAATCAATATATTCTGCAAATCTGCAGCTAAATATTTGGTTCGATCAGTTCAGGACGGGTGAATTTTAGAGCAGGAAGGGCCCTGTTTGCTCCACCATTTGTGTGACGGCCCTTCAGATATTTGATGACATCTATCACCTACCCCTAGGCCTAATCTTCTCTTCCCCAGGCTAAACGTACCAATACATTTTAACTATTAGGACCATATTTTCAGACTACTTGCCATACATGTCATCATCCTCTGGAGACAATCTAGTTTGTGGTGGTCCTCCTTCAGATTTGCTAACCAGAACTGGACACAGTACTCCAATATGAAATTTACTTTCTTACACAGCAACATTATCTCCTTGGTTTCCTGACCTCCATTCTCTTAAGCTCTAAGGCTGCAGTCCTATACACACTTACATGGGAGTAAGTTCTATTGAACTCAGTAGGACTTACTTCTGAGTAGACAGACCTGACTTCTCTTTTCCTGCCCCCAAAACAAATCCTTTCACTTGGCCACACAGAAGCAATGCTGTTTGTTAACATTCTTTTGCTGACATCTTCCCCATGAAGACTTACAATGTTTGTGGATGTTCTGTGACATCCACCGTTCAGCGAGTGAAGGAAGGGGCTTGCAGACAACAACTGTTGTGAAGCAAACGATTTTGGGCATTGTACATAATGTGTTTAAAGTGCGTTGTTGCCTACCTCTGGGCCTTGAGAATGGTGCGGGTTAATAATCAAGTAAAGAGGCTACACATTTCTCCTCTCTGTGCTTGTGTGTTACAGGTCCTTGTATAAAGAACAAGCTCACGAGCAGACACGCAGCCGTGGGGAGCTGAATACTCGGACAGCGTGGCATTCAGATTGGCAGAACCAGGCTGACTTTCTGTGTAAGTGGGGTCTGGCAGCTGTGCCTTAAACTTGGATGAGGTGGATACGAAACAATGCTTTCCTTTTATTAAAGAATTATTACAACAGCCCTGCAGGGTGGGGCAGGCCAGGAGCAGGAATGGCTCACTCATCATTGCTGTGTGTGTGGCCGGGCAGGGTCATAGCACAATGCTAGAGTACAGCGGTACCTCAGGTTACGAACTTAATTCATTCCAGAGATCCGTTCTTAACCCGAAACCGTTCTTATCCTGAGGCGCGCTTTCACTAATGGGGCCTCCTGCCACCGCTGCGCCATTTCCATTCTCATCCTGGGGCAAAGTTCGCAACCCGGAGCAACTACTTCCGGGATGGCAGAGTTTGTAACCTGAAGTGTTTGTAACCCGAGGTACCACTGTAGATGTTATGCATGGATTTGTCTGGTTAGTTCAAGATTTCCCCCCTTCCGTCCTGAAACTCATGGGAGGAGCTGCTTTGCATTCAGAATGGTTCAATCCCTACCAGTCAGTGTAGAGTCAAATGAACAGTGCTGGCTCCAGGTGGGGGGTTTTTGTTGGCGGGGGAGAGGGTTTTTGCAAGAAGTGGAAGGGCCATAGCATGGTGGTAGACGCCTTGCTTGGCACGCAGAAGTTCCCTGGTTCAATTCCTGCCATCTCTTGGCAGCAGTGGGAAGTAGTCCATTCTAAATCTGCATTGCCAGGCAGTGTAGACCACATTCCCTTCTGGACAACTTTCTGGGGCTCACATGCTAGTGGTGGGAGGGGATAGAGGCAGTGTTATTTTTTCTTCGGTTCCATTGGCTACTTTCTACACACACTTTATTATTATTAATTGAATTTATATACCGCCCTATAAATCAAGATATAAAACCACAAAATACCTAATGAAAATAAAAACAACAACCCAATAGCCCCTGCCCCCCAAAAAAACACATTTCAAAAGGGCATAGGAGGTAATTCGGATCAACCAAAGGCCTGATGACAAAGGAACTTTTTGTCTTGCACCTAAAGGTGTATAATGGAGGCACCAGGTGAACTTCCCTGGGGAGGAGCCACTGCAGAAAAGGCCCGTTCTCGTGTTGATACCCTCTGAACCTCTCAAGGAGGGGGCACACGAAGGAGGGCCTCAGAAGATGATCCCAGGGTCCGGGTAGGTTCATATGGAAAGAGGCGGTTCTTGAGGTATTGTGGTCCTGAGCCGTTTAAGGCTTTATAGGTCAAAACCAGCAGTTTGAATTGTACGCCCCTCTGTCCTCCATTCAGACAAGCAAGAAGCCTTATCAGAGTCCAAGGGTGCATCCCAGCCAGGTCAAAACACTCAAGGGAGGTGCAAAACAGGACCACTTGAGAGTTTAACCTGTAGAGCCTTGGAATGCTTATAGATATTCTGTGAATGAAAGATATATGGCTGAGGAGGGAGCATGTTTGATGTATTACCGTATTTTTTTTGGAAGCCGCCCAGAGTGGCTGGGGAAGCCCAGCCAGATGGGTGGGCTATAAATAATAAATAATACATTATTATTATTATTATTATTATTATTATTATTATTATTATTATTATCCTGAGGGCCAGATAGAAAGGCCTTGAGGTCCGCATTTGCCTCCCAGCCCCAAGGTTTCCTTTTTTTTAATAAAAATATTTGTTAAGATTTTACAAAAACATAGGTTTACCGAATACAAAAAAGACATATGAAAAGAAAAAGATAAAAAAAAAACATACAAAAATACATAAAAGAGAAAAAATAAAAATAAAAATACAAAATACAAAAAATGAATAGATAAAAAAGAATTAAAAACAAATCCATTTTTGTAACTTTAAACTCATTAGCTTGTTTCCTTGACCTCCTCACACCTCCCCTTTTTGTATTCCCATTTACATAATCAAATCAGCAAATCCTTACCCTCTTTCATTTATCTTAACTCTATATCTTAACATATTATAACTCTATATTTTCATCCGTTATCAATTCATTTTTGCATATTCTTATTAACTTTGTTGCTAATGCCACTTATTTTCAATCCAACATCATTTTAACATTCATTAATTTTACAGTGTTTCTGCAGATAGTCTTTAAATTTCTTCCAATCTTCTTCCACCAACTCTTCTCCCAGGTCTCGGATTTTGCCAGTCATTTCCGCCAATTCCATATAGTCCATCACCTTCATCTGCCACTCTTCCAGGGTGGGTAAATCTTGTGTCTTCCAATACTTTGCAATAAGTATTCTTGCTGCTGTTGTTGCATACATGAAGAAAGTTCTATCCTTCTTTGGCACCAATTGGCCGATTATGCCCAGGAGAAAGGCCTCTGGTTTCTTCAGAAAGGTATATTTAAATACCTTTTTCATTTCAGTATAGATCATCTCCCAGAAAGCCTTAATCTTTGGGCACGTCCACCAAAGGTGAAAGAATGTACCTTCATTTTCTTTACATTTCCAACATTTGTTATCAGGCAAATGATATATTTTTGCAAGCTTGACTGGTGTCATGTACCACCTGTATATCATTTTCATAATATTCTCTCTTAAGGCATTACATGCCGTAAATTTCATACCGGTGGTCCACAACTGTTCCCAGTCAGCAAACATAATGTTATGACCAATATCTTGTGCCCATTTAATCATAGCAGATTTAACCGTTTCATCCTGCATATTCCATTTTAACAGCAAGTTATACATTCTTGAAAGTATCTTAGTTTTGGGATCTAACAGTTCTGTTTCCAATTTTGATTTTTCCACCTGGAAGCCAATTTTTTTGTCCAAATTATAGGCCTCTCTTATTTGATAATAATGAAGCCAGTCTCGCACTTTATCTTTTAATTTCTCAAAACTCTGCAATTTCAATTTGTCTCCTTCCAGCCCCAAGGTTTCCCTCCCTCCCAATGGTGTAGACAGTGCTGAGCTTGGTGGACCAGTCATCTGGCTCTGGGCAAGGCAGCTTCTATTATTCCTAAGGTGTCGGAAAATGTGGTGTAGTGGTTAGAGTATCTAACCACCACAGTGCTCTGCAGCAGCTTTCAAAATTCGCCAGGCGCATTTTGCGCCTGGCTGTTGGCCACTTGCGACCAAGTGAAGATGCCCAGGTGTCAGGATGGCGTCTAACGTCTCCACCATCTGGATGTGCATGCCTGGGGTCTTTGGGTCTTGCCTGTTTTCACACACTAACAACACATCCTTTGGAATTCTATCTGTGATATTTTATCTGCACAATCGGAATGAATTTCAGGAACCAAAAAGTTGTACTGTACTGGAAAACTTGGTCCTTTGCTTGCAAATAAAACTGCAAGATTGTGGCCACACCTTGGATTAAAAAATACAGTAGTCCCTTTAATATCTGCTTTGTGGGCAAGAATTGGCCGGTGAGGGGGCACTGGTTGCCTGTCCCTGAGCTGGAGAGCAAATGCCACAGATTCAGAGGTGCTGTTAAAGAAAACAAAACTTCAGTTGTTTGGTTCATTCTTTTTTTGGAGGTAAGGAATGCAGTCGGCATAAACTAGTGCGATGCTTTCTTGTTGGTCCTTTGGGAAACTGATGGACTGCTTTTAGATTTTTCTCTCCTTGGAAAACCACTTAGCACAGAGAAGAGAAGTAATTTACTCCCAGGGTGAGCGGTGTTTGGTGCTGAAGGCCACCTGCCAACTCACACACCACAACCTGAGATCCGCTCACTTGCTCCTGGTGCCAGCTTTAATGGGTTCTACCTGTCCTAGGGGAAACAGCTGCCGTTGATGGATACATCTCCTTAGTGCAGGGCTGCAGACTTGTGGGCACCATCCCACGGCTGTGTCTTGGCAAGCAGAACAACAGCCCAACGACTTGATGCCGGGTATATTTTGTTAAATTCACACCTTGTCTTTTCATAAATGAAAAAACAAACAAACCCGTAACTATAAGGCAGGAGTAGGGAATTTCAACCCCAGGTGGCCTAACGCCACCCTGCAGGTCTCTCAAGACTCTTCCAGGCCACATCTTCCGCTAGTGCTTTTGTGACAATGTCTCTTGCTTCTTTGGAAGGAAGATGGTTTGTGTTGGTCTAATTGTGTGTAGATACCTCTGACTTTCCATGGTTGGAATGTAGCCTACTATTCAAAGGTAAGAGTTCCATCTGTGGCTCCACCCACTTTGGCATCTGGCCATGCCCTCTGCTGGTATGCACTCCCCCCCCCCCCCAGTTTGTGCAGAAGGGAATGCAACCCCCAGTAAATAAAAGGTTCTCCACCCCTGATTTAGTGAGAACGCCCCCTGGGAACAAATTATGTCAGCTGCCCAGGTACATAAGTGGCTCCTGACCATTTTACCTTAAGAGTGGGGAACATTTGACTCTCCAGATGGTGCCAAATTACAGTTCCCAACAGTCCCAGCAAGCATCCCCAATGGCCAGGGATCATGGGAGTTGTAGTTCAGCCACATCAGGAAGACCAAAGGCTCCCCACATCTGCTGTGCAGATGATGCTGGCCTCTGCCGTTGCTGTTCCCCCACTTTGCTTGAGTTACCATGACACAGGATCGTAGAAGAGACCACAAGGGTCATCTAGTCTAACCCCCTGCAATGCAGGGATCTTTTGCCCAATGTGGGGCTCGAACCCACAACCCTGAGATTAAGAGTCTCATGCTGTCCTGACTGAGCTATTCAGAGAATTTATAAGAGTTGCAATGCAGAGAAATTCGGCTGTTGAAGCTTCTCACCCTCCCCACAGCCACTACACCTCCATAGAAGGGCCATCTATCTGTAAAAAACATGGCAGAAGAATCCTACGAGTTGAAAGTGACCTGGGAGGTCACCAAGCCCAATACCCTGCTCAGTGCAGGATTCAACTGCAGCCAGGGCCCGTGCTATCCTTAGGCCAGCTAGGCCAGTGTTTCCCAACCTTGGGTCTTCAGCTGTTTTCGGATTACAATCCCCATCATCCCTAACCACTGATCTTGTTAGCTAGGGATGATGGGAGTTGTAGTCCAGAAATAGCTGGAGACCCAAGGTTGGGAAATATTGAGCTAGGCAACCACCTAGGGTGCAGACCTCAGAGGGGAACAGTTTTATACAGATTGGTATAAAATTATTCTGCACTGATAGCAATATTGAACAAATGACTTTGATTGTACGTTAGGTTGATGTAAGCAAACCATCAGATACTGAGATATCCAAGCCAGAGGTTATCATAAGAGAACCTTTCTTGGGATTTGTTCCGCTAAAGGGTAGGCGTATATTGGAAACACCCGTGGAAGAGCTTTGCAAACACTCTGTTCTGCCCCCTACCCCACCCCCTTCCACTCCTTTTTGTGACATTTTTGGGTCACTTCCTGGTTCGGCGCAATGCGTGTGTTCACAATTGCGCACATATTGAAAATGCGTAAACCTGTGTGCGGTGGGGGTTGCCTGTACAAGATTTGTAATGAAGCCCTTCCATTTCATGGTAACAATTTGCAAGACGAGAGTGACCGAATTCAACTTCTGTGAACTGATAATATCCATTTAACAAAGAGCGCTGAAATGGCCCCCCGGATAAATCTTAAATTCCCTGCCAAAATCTGAGCAGGTTAGTGAGCTTGAATAGAAGCAAAGCAAAAGTCCTTCTGCTGGAGAATTTCTGGGTGGACTTGGGATGCAGCGTCACAATCCATCATTTTGAAGAAGACCAGACAGACAGGAGGCCAGATGGCCACGGTGTCCTGTCCCCCCACCCCCCGCCACCCTGTGAAAGTGTAAATAGAAAAGCTGTCTGTTTCAGCAGAGGAGCCGTGACAAACGAGGCCTGTCTGAAGGGAGCGGATGAGAGCCACAGATGCAAAGCAGAGCTGGGGAAGGTGGTGAGGTTTAGGAGAGGTTCCTCCAAGGCAGGATTGAGGAGCCATTTTCAGCCTGAGCTCTGCATTCCCTTAAGGCTGGGCAACCTTCCGGAGTCCGTGAGCCCATGGTGAGTGGGGGCAGAGTGACAAATGTAGATTTTTACATCTGTACAGCAGGCTAGCTCTAAACGAGCAGGGGGTGTTAATAGAGTTCAAGGGCAGGGTTGGGCAATACCTGCTTTTCAGCATCGTAATGCATTGCCAGCGAAACTTGGCGATATGGTGGTATATTACGATGTCGGGAAGGAAGAAGGCAGTTGCTGGCCACGGAGACAATTAGCGCCACAATGTGCAGCTTCTGCTTCTTCCTGTTGAGACTGGGTGGGTTGCGCTGCCCCAGGCAGAGCACATCAGCCGATGTGCCACATGGCGCTACACCGCAGAGCTGCCATCCTCCCCAGACCCGCCAACCGCAGCTTGCCCCGATGTTCTGTTGCTGTGCAAGCGGTGGCAACCAGGAGTCATTGTTCTGCTCGGTGTGAGGAGGAACAGAGGAAGGAAGCAGCCTGCTAACGCTTGTGCGGCCAAAGAAGGAAACTAAGGCTCTGGCAGGCAGGCAGGCAGGCCAGCCCCACTCCCAAGGCCGGCAGCTGGGCCACAGAGGGAGTGGGCAAGCATTGGGCAGCCTTATTGAACTGTGCGATGCTGGCAGCAAGTGGGGCCGGGGATTCACAATACATTGCCTGATGGGAAATTTCTGAAATTAGTCCCGTGATTTTAACTCTAATCTGGTTTCAGGCAATGTATTGATACATTGCCCATGGCTATTCAGGGATATATTCCAGCCAGGCAAAAACACTTGAAGATAGTCAGAGGAAGACTGGTTGGGTGTGTGGCCTGGGGACAGACAGACAGGACTGCACAGAAGGACTTGCTCCAGCCACATGGAGTCCAGGATGCTGCTTGGTTTTCTGAGGAACTCCAGGCAATGAATTGAACTGGGCGCTGGCTAGAGTGCGGGCAGTCTGACCGAACAGGTATGAACACACAGCCAGTCCTGCTACATGGTGTCAACTGCATTCTTGGGGAATTGCCCAGCAGAGCTGTTTAGAGTAGTAAACTAGCTGGTTTGAACAAGAAAAGCAGTCTTGTGTGTGAGATTTGCTTGCCATTTTGAAGGCGACATCACTTTTATTCATTCTGAATTGGATGCCACAATTGGCCCTGGTCCATTGGAGGTCGCTGGTGCACCATCAAAGAATTTATTACGGGATCAGTTTCAGTTGCTGCAGCTGGAGGATGTGAGCAGAATGTTTTTGGCAGAGAGGCTGACATCATGCCCTCTTGATTCCTGCACATCATGGCTGATGAAATTAGTAGGAGCAGACTGGTTGGATTGGTCCAGGGGTGGTTAATAGCTGATTAAGGGAGCAGCCTGGAGAGAGAGGGACGTGGCTGAGGAGGTGATGTGACCCAGGCAAGGCCACCGTGGGCTAAGTAGAGTGGTCTGGAGGGACACATTTGGCCCTCCACCCTGGATTCTCCACCCTGGCTTAAAGAATTACTGGCAACGCACTGAGGCCTATGGAAATTGAAACATGTTTGGATTTGTGAACGCACACACAGAGATTGTGTTGCATTTTGAGAATTTCCCTTTAAAAGTTTCACTGAGTATTCTGTGTTTGTGTGTGTCCGTCTGAGAATATTCTAACTTGGGGGGCTTGTGGCAGCGCCACAAAAATCCCTATGCATGCTGGCTGTGGCTGCTGTGAGCAGGATTTAAACATTTTCCGCATCACTGCAAGCTCTATTTTCTCTTTCTCACTCACTCACTCACTCTCTTCGCCAAAAGCTGATTTTACAACTTTTTTTAAAAAAAACTGTGCACATTCTAAAAGGCTTCCAGAAGACTAGCTGCGTTTCTTTGCTGCAGCAAAAGCAACTGAGAATCCCGTAGTACCTTGAAGATGAGCAAATATTTTATATGGCATAGAGTTCATTTCATCTGATGCTTCTGATGAATGGCAGTGTATGACGTGATGAATCTGTTCATCTGGAAGGTGTTTCAGGAAACCTTAGTCGTTTTTCCTAAATGTGGGGGGGGGGGGAGAGAGAGAGAGAGAGAGAGATTGGAAACAGTAAGATCCACCTGGCACCTTCACTGACGCTATCCCAAGTAGAACCACCGAACATATTTATGCTTATGTTTTCAAATGTAAGTTGCTTGGAGACCTTTGAGCAACAAGCAATTAACAAATCCAATTACTATTAATAATAAAACTGCACAAAGGGCCTTTGGAGAGAGCAACTGCAGCTCATTAGCAGAGCACCTGTTTTGCATGTTGAAGGTTCTCCGTTCCGTTAGTGAATCTGGTGGTGGGAATGATCTCTGCTGGGACCCTGGAGAGCTGATGCCAGAATTGAGCAAGGCAGACGAATAGTCTTGACGTGGTGTAAGGCAGGCTTCCTCTGCCCTTTTTCTCCCTACAGTTGGTCACAGATAAGATTCCTATGGATCTTAACATCTATGTGCTGTGATGCCTATAGGGACCCTTTCAAGGATCTGGCCCATAGAAGTAAGGCGCCCCCCCCCAATAATGGGCATTGCCATTCAAATGATGTGTGTGCACCACATCATGTAATTGATTATGCGGAGCGGGGCTTACTGGACCCCACCCAATATTTTATTCAAGTTCGCACCCTGGACTCTAGGAATTCTAGTTCTGTGGGGGGAATGGGGGTCTCCTAAAAATTCTCAGCAGCCTTAATGAACTACACTTCCCAGGATTCTTTGGGTGAGGCTATGACTGTTACTCTCCTGCCCCTCACCCTCCAAAATCTTAGCAGGCAGCTTTTCAGGCTCCCTTTCCTTTTTCTTTCCTGAAGAATCATAGGATTGTAGAGTTGGAAGGGACCACGGGGGTCATCTAGTCCAACCCCCTGCAGTGCAGGAATCCTTTGCCCAATGTGGGGCTCAAACCCATAACCCTGAGATTTAACAGTCTCTACCAACCGAGCTGTCCTCAGGATAGAGTCGGTGTAGAAAATACTACGCCAGGGGAAGAAGGGCTGTGGCTCAGTGTTAGAGCATCTGTGTTGCAGCCAGAAGCACCCCCCCGCCCCCCGGAGAGCTGCTGCTGCTATTAGTGTGGGTGTAATTGAGCTACAGGAACCAGGTATAAGGTGACTCCCTATAAGGCTGTGTACACTCTATACCTTTAAAGCACATTCAAAGTACTCCCCACCCCCTGCAAGAGTTCTGAGTTTTGTGATTTAGTATATTTTATTTTTCACGAGTAACCAAAGTACATTCAGTCCTCCTTACAGGTCAATGGCATTCAGTTTGTTGAGGGGGGAAGAGAAGTGGGGAGAAAGAGGGGAGGAAATGGAAAGAAGGGAGGGGGAACAGTGAACTTTCATTCTTTTACATAGTACGTGAGCGGAGCTTTTGCATCAGTGGCCTGTGGATAGGTATCTTATTGGGCACTTGGTTTGTTCAGGGTTGCTGGGAATTTTAAATCTGTGAGGGGTAAACTAAAATGCCCAGAATTTTTTGAGAGAAGGAACGTGGTTTGAATGTACCGTACTTTAACGGGATAGCGTGTATGTCACCTAAGAAAGCTGAGGATCTGTGGCTCCTAAACGGTTAGAGAACAACGTACAGTGGTACCTTGGTTTCCAAACGCCTCCTTGTCGAATGTTTCAGTTCTCGAACAGTGAAAACCCCGAAGTAAATGCTTCCGTTTTCAAACTTGAACATCTGACATGGCTTCCTCTGAGTGCAAAATGCTCTTGCAACCAATCGGAAGACACGCCTTGGTTGTTGAACGTTTTGGAAGCCAAACGGTCTTCCAGAACAGATTACGTTCAACAACCAAGGTACCACTGTATATACATTTTTTAGAATGGACGTAAAAGAATACTTGGTTCGGTATGAGTTGGCCTTGTGCCTGAAGGCTCTCACTGTTCCCTCTTTCACTTCAAGGCGGACGTTGGCCCTGTTGCCGAAATCGCCATGAGCAGCACCCTCTCCCCTACCGACTATGACAGCCTGGAGATCCAGCAGCAGTACAACGACATCAACAACCGCTGGGAAGTGGCCGACGAAGACTGGGACAATGAGAACAGCTCGGCCCGGCTTTTCGAGCGCTCTCGCATCAAGGCGCTGGCAGGTAAAGGGGTGCCAGGGAGCTTGTCGTTTTGCCAAGGCTGAGCTTCCCTGGCACTGTTTGCATTGCGACAGTTTGGCCTTGTGACAAGGGAAGCAGTGAGCATGTGCAGAGCGTAACTTTTTCTTGCCTAATCTACATCACAGGGTGGCTGTGAAGATAAAATGGAGGCAAGTGGGTGGGCTTATTTATTTTTATTTTATGTACCGTATTTTTCGCTCTATAACACGCACCTGACCATAACACGCACGTAGTTTTTAGAGGAGGAAAACAAGAAAAAAATATTCTAAACGAAACAGTGGATGTATGATTTTTGTGGTTCATGCTGTGGCCACAGACATGTGATCTGACGGTGAGTTTGGGGTAGCCCAATGCAAAAATCCTGAGGATCCATGTGGATCCGTGCTTTGTAACCACGTTTTAAGTGGGGAGGGAAGGAAAAGAACTCAAGGGACAAGGAGCACGCGTGGGGTGTGTGGAGAAGGATGCTGCTAATAATGCAGGAGAGGCTCCTCTCTGGCTTTGCTCCTTTAGAACAAGCAGGCTCTGCGTCTCTCCCTCCTCCCCGGCAAGGAAACCATGATAGTAACCACTCTGAGACAAATCAAGAAAAATTGCGACCAACACTCTCCCCCAACAAGCGCAGTGAGGTCAAAGCACACACACACACGCAGAGAGAGAACTGGCCCTAAAGTCACAGGGGTGCTGGGGGAGTGAACGGGAAGCAAGAAAAGGAGAAGGAGCCCTCACACACAGAGAGACACACAGAGTGTCATTCTAAAGTCGCAGGGGCGCAGGGAGAGTGAACGGAAGCAAGAGAAGGAGAAGGAGCCCTCACACAGACACAGACACACAGAGTGTCAATTCTAAAGTCGCAGGGGCGCAGGGAGAGCGCAGGGGCGCAGGGAGAGTGAACGGGAAGCAAGAGAAGGAGAAGGAGCCCTCACACAGACACAGACACACAGAGTGTCAATTCTAAAGTCGCAGGGGTGCAGGGAGAGCGCAGGGGCGCAGGGAGAGTGAACGGGAAGCAAGAGAAGGAGAAGGAGCCCTCTCACACACAAAGACACACAGAGTGTCAATTCTAAAGTCGGAGGGAGAGCGCAGGGGCGCAGGGAGAGTGAACGGGAAGCAAGAGAAGGAGAAGGAGCCCTCACACACACACAGACACACAGAGTGTCAATTCTAAAGTCGCAGGGGCGCAGGGAGAGTGAACAGAAGCAAGAGAAGGAGCCCTCTCACACACACACACAGACACACAGAGTGTCAATCCTAAAGTCGGAGGGAGAGCGCAGGGGCGCAGGGAGAGTGAACGGGAAGCAGGAGGAGGAGAACGATAGCTCAAGCACACACACACACACAGCCCCTACAGTGGCTAATCCAAAATCGGACAGCAAAAAACTGCAGGCAGGGACAGAGAGCATGGGGTTGTTTTAAAGCAGCCAACCCCGCTCGGCTTCTCTCCCTCCTCCCGGCTAGGCTGGCTGAAAAGCTTTGCTGCTACTTAGCAGCTCAGTGGGGAGGAGAGAGGAACATAGAGGACGGGGTTGTTTTAAAGCAGCCAACCCCGCTCTGCTTCTCTCCCTCCTCCCCGGCTCCGCTAGCTGACAGGAGCCGCTTACTGTTTCAAAGCGAGCCACGGACTGCTCACAACTGCAGCAGATTCCCCCGCCATCTGTAGGCATTCGCTCCATAACACGCACAGACATTCCCCCCTACTTTCTAGGAGGAAAAATCTGCGTGTTATGGAGCGAAAAATACGGTATTAAATTTGTACATGGTACTTCCCCAAAATACATGGGGGACGGGGCTGTCAAAGTCTGCTAGTCATACTGGCTGTGTATTCTAGGATTGGAAACGCCATGACTCCGAATACCAGTCCCTGGAGTACCCAGTCAGGAGAGTGCTCTTGCAGTAATTAAGGGAAAATAAGGGAAATGTTTGTAAATACGTTTGAATTGGAGATGGAGTAAGAAAAAGGCATAAAATAAATAATGGCAGAAAGGAGGGGAGGGAAGTCAAGGGGAAGGTAAAGTAGATTTGTAAAGATTTGGTTTTTCTTGTCAAAATATTTGTAAAAGCTGAAAATGAAAAATAAAATTATATATAAAAATGAGAGTCCTCTTGCCCTTAGGTCCTGCTTGCAGGCTTCCTGCAGGCACCTATTTGGCCACTGTGAGAAACAGGATGCTGGACTAGATGTACCCCCTTTGGTCTGATCCAGCTTCAGGGGTCCTCTTGGGTTCTTAGGGAGGGGAAATGATGCAAAGTCAGAAACCATTTTTTAAAGTTGCTTGAGAGTCCCCCCTCAATACTTTGCAAGTGCAAGCCAGGCTAGCAACTCAACTGTGTTCACTCATTTGAAGGCTGAAATGTAGATTAGGGTAGGAGCAGGGTAAGAATGGATGAGGATGATTTTATTTACTGATTTGATATCCATCCTTCCTCCTCAGGTTGCCCAGGGTAGCAAACAGATACACAATATAAAATCCTGCAACTGAGTTGAGACTTCATACTTGCAGGACAACTTTAGAAAAGTAGGTCGAAAAATCCTAGCATCTCTGATAGTCAGGGACACTGAAAAGGGGAGAGGAGGGGGAGATATTTCTGTCTAGCTTTTACTGGAAATTATCCAAGGAGTAAAATAAATTTCGACCCATGTGCTCTTGAACTTTCATGCCATTCTGTCCTCTTCTCTCCAAAACACACAAATAAAGTTATTGAGTCATAGTGGTTGCAGCACAGGAACAGAATAGTCTTGACAGCAGCTGCAAGGGGAAGCCTTGTAACGAGCACACAGTGCCCCAAAGTATGATGGGAGTTGTAGGCAGCTTTGGAACGGCAGAGTGACACCATTGTACAGGGTGATTTGAATGTTAAGTCTGCCACGTGTTCCTAGGAAGGAACTCCTCAGACAGAGCTATGGGTATATTCTCCGCCTTTGCAGGGGCTTGCAAACTGATGTTTAGGTAGAGAGTCTTCCTAGGCTTATACAGTGGTATCTCGGGTTACGAACTTAATTCGTTTCGGAGGTCCGTTCTTAACCCGAAACTGTTCTTATCCTGAGGCGCGCTTTCACTAATGGGGCCTCTCACTGCTGTCACGCCGCCACCACGTGATTTCCGTTCTCATCCTGGGGCAAAGTTCGCAACCCAGAGCAACTGCTTTTGGGTTAGTGGAGTTTGTAACCCGAAGCGTTTGTAACCTGAAGCGTTTGTAACCCGAGGTACCACTGTATTGTGGAGAGGCACTCAGCTCATGCTCCAGTGCACCATTCAGTGGATCGTGGCTCTCATATTTCACACAGCTTCTTTGGCACTGCTAAAATGTTTTTGATCACTTATATCAGTAGTGCTTTCCCTTCCTTTTAATTGAAAAAGTTTTCTAGCACACTTGGCTCTGTTCTTTCACCTAGCACCAGAAAGTCAGGTTTCTCTTCCTCCCATTTGTCCGATAGGGAAAGTGAGGCTGGCTTGCCCAAATTTTATACTAAGAGTCTGTGGCAGAGACTTTGGAGATGTGGAAGGGAGGTTCTCCAGATCCAATCCCAGTGCTCTCTCTGTAGGATTGTACTGTTCTGTCTTGGGGGAAACTGAAACATGCAGCAGTTGAATCCAGATGGTTTCTGGCTCCAAGAGCGCAAAGCGGTATTCCTTCTCTCCCTTCTCTTGTCTGTCACTGTTGGTTGCCTGTTGCACTTTGCTCCCAGTGCAAACGGCCTTGCTTTTCTGTTTACCTGGCTGGGTGGGTGGGTGGCTGCTGTGCTTAGACCAGCTCCAAAGAATGAGGCACCTCCTGCATGCATGAATCCAGTCTAAGTCTCAGCTTGGGGGTACTTTCCTCAAGGAAGACAGGGACATCGGCCCACAGGAATATCAGCAGGGCATTCCATTTATTGGTGATGTTCAGGGATGAGTGCCACTACATGGCCAAAACCATACCACCCACACTGGCAGAAATGCTAAACAGGAGCATTCCCCACTGTAGCATTTTGTTACAGCTTTCCTTTGTTAACTCCTAATTGCAGTGTGCTTACCCCAGTTCTTCACCTGCTCTTGCTATTTGGGTGTGGGTGTGTGGGTGTTCAACCACTAACTTGGGGTGGAACCATTTCATATATCATGTTTTTGCCATTATTGCATTAGCTGCTTATAATTATTTATCTGTGGTTCCCAGTTATTAATCAGTGGTTCCCAAACTCCCCCCTCCCCATGGACTACTTGCTGAGGGTCTTGGAGGACACTTAATAGTTTTTCTGCCTGTTGTAGTGATTATAATGTGCTGTGCTAGGTGCTGGATGATTTTTAATTGTAGGCAGTGGAAGACAGGAGTGCTTGGCGTGCTCTGGTCCATGGGGTCACAGAGTCGGACACGACTAAACAACAGCAACAACATTTATTATATCTTGGATTACAGTTTGAATTCCATATAATGCAAATTGTAATATAATATTCAAATTGTATACAATATTCAAAAGCCATAAGAATACAGTTAAAAAGCAATATGAACATTTAATGTGATGGATGTGCCGACTCTTTAATCACAAATCCACAGACACACGATGGACCTCCTTAATGGCCCGTGGACCACAGTTTGGAAACCCCTGATTTAAATGATTGATTGTAATTGTTGGTAGTGGTTTTGTCTAATTAATTCTGATACTTTGCTTGCTGATCTGTGTACAGTGGTACCTCGGGATGTGAACGGGATCCGTTCCAAAGCCCCGTTCACATCCAGAAGCAAACGTAACTAGCGACGGCATGTCTGTGCACACGCACGTCGCTTTTCGCCGCTTCTGCGCATGCGTGTGACGTCATTTTGAGCATCTGTGCATGTGTGAGCGACGAAACCCGGAAGTAACGTGCTCAACATGAAGCATATTCAACCCGAGGTATGACTGTATATTGTTTTGTCCTTTCTATGAATTGGTGTACAGTACAACCTCGACTCACCACCGCCCCTACTCACGAACAATCTGACTTGCGACCGCGGCAAACCCAGAAGTAAATATTGGGTTTGCTGTGATTCGTGCAAGCACAGAAGTGGCTTCTGTCGACTAAACATGCACAGAAGCGGCTGCTGCCGTCTGCACATGTGCAGAATGGTGCTTCTCCCAGCAACCTGGATCGACTCACGAACGGACCTCCGGAACGGATGCCGTACGTGAGTAAAGGTTCCGCTGTATGCTCTACCACTGAGCTAAAGCCCTTCCCTAAGGGCAGAATGCCCCAGGGTGGTCCTCTACCTCCTTGCACAAGCCCTACTGAAGTGAACAGAAACTATGTAAGACCGGCCTGCCTGCCTTTTCATTTGTATACTACTTTTCTAGGGCACATAAACAACAACATTATACAATGGAAAATCACATAAAATAGGGGTTACCAAATCTTGGGCCCACGGAGATATTTGCAAACTATAAATTGTTGCCATTCACACAGTGTATCCTGTTCTGTTGGTTGCAATGGAATACTTGTTTCAAGCCAGGTTTTTTTGGGGGGGGGGCGTTGTGCCCCGTGGGTACCAGAGGCGGCCTCTATGGGAGCCACATTTGTGACCCTGTGGTATAACAGTTGGATTCAGTGGGGAAAATTCATGATGAAAAGTACAATTGCAGAACAGTTAAAATCAATTACCATAAAATATAACAATGCATTTTTATCCAATATTACAAGAGAAGTTCAACTAGCAAAACATAGGAAAACAATGGAACAAAACTGCTCCCAACGCTTACAATAAATTGTTTATAATCATTATGTGCACCCAAAATAATAACAGCAAAGATGCAATATGTAAAATGTTCCCTGTTGGGGGGGGGGGACTGTGGAGAGGAAACAGGGCATTTTGGGGCAGAGGTGTCCCCAAATTTCTGAATGGGAAGTAATGGAAGATTTAAAATGAATGCTCCCATCCTAAATTGATTTTCTCTGGATTAAATCTCAACCTAATTCGCTGTCAAGTAAGCATGCTTAGCATTACAGCCTGATTTTGATGAAAATCGTATTTCTGTCTTAGCTTTTAAAAGCAACCCGAATACTTTGCTGGGGTAGGGGTACTTGCCCCCCCCCTTTGGTGCTGCCCCTTTCTTAGACCTCCAACTTGTAGTCTTTTGCCCGTGATGCTGCCTTGTGTATTTGTATTTAGACTCTGGGATTCCCCCACCCCGCCACCCTTTTTTGCGAAGGGTAGATTGGCTTTATGAGGGACTGGGATCATTATTTATCACAACCCGCAAGGGGAAAGTGCCAGCAAACACGAGATAGCCGAACGGAGGCAGAAGCCAAGGACTCAGCAGGCCGGCCTTGGGCCTGGGCTCCGATAGCGCGAGCAAGTGTGGCCTTGAGTAATCCCAAAATGAGCATCAGGGGGGAAGGGCCATAGTTCAGTAACGGAGCATCTGCAGAAGGTCCTGGGTTCAATCCCCAATGGCATGGCATCTCCAGGTGGGGCTGTCTCCCCATCTGAAATGCCCCCCCCACCCAAGAGGCTCTGCCAGCCCACATCTTGAGCTGCTGGGTAATGGACCAAGAGCCTGATTTCGTATCCAGCAGCTTCCTGCAGTTGCTAAACTCTGCCGCTACCTCAGCGTCTCCAGCCCTGTTAACGGCTGGGGGAGGATTGCGAGGGAAAGGCGGCCTGGGAGAGTCAGTAAACAGTCACTTAATGACAGTCTGGGATGATACCAAGCAGGGTGGGGCGGCCAGGCAGGCAGGAAATACTGGAAGCCAGTGGTGGTGGCGGCGGGTGGGGGGCACCCTGGGTGTGTGTTTTATGCGTGTGGGGAGTTCCAGTCATTGCTGAAGATCAAGGGCAAGGCAGTTGTTTCTCTGTCAAATTGCTTTGGGTTGCCGGAGGAGGAATTTATTGTTGTTTTTGTTCTTAATCGTTTAACAACATCCGTATCTCACTTTCCCCTCCAAAGAGCTCAAGGTGGTTTACATGGCTGCCGCCCCTCCCCCATTTTCCCTCAGAACCACCCGGTGAGGTAGGTTAGGCTGAGAGGCAGTGACCGGCTCAAGGTCACCTGGTGGCTGAGCAGAGATTGAAACCCTGGACCACATGCGCACTGTACACTTAAAGCACTATGATTCCCTTTCATAAACTGTTATGGCTTTCGGGGCCCCCACAAAGGATTCTGGGAAATGTCACTTGTTAAGGGTGCTGAGAGTTGTGAGGTGATCTCTATTCCCCTCACAGCGCTACAATGTTCTGAGTGGTTTCACCAACAATGGCTCTTCACAGGGGATTCTGGGAATTGTGGCTCATAGCACTTAAAATGTACAGTGTGAATGTGGCCTGCCGTTCTAACTGCTTTGAGTTCCACAGAGCTCTTTTGCAAGCAGAGATGTTCAGAGTAGTGGTGGGGAACTATCATGCAAGAAAACATAAAACAGATGAACCAGGGTTGTTGTGGAGAACCTAATCAAGGGGGTGGGGGGATGGGACTGGCAGGCTTCAACCACCTATTGCTCTCAGTAGCCTGGCCTGGAATGTCTGTCCTCCTAAGTCCCTGTAAAAGCTTCCTGTGCTTGCTGGGTGTGGAGAGTAGACAGTCTGCATTTGTTCAGAGATGTTCTCTTCTTGGTGATTATGTGAAGGGCCCAAAAGCTGGGTCTTGCATTTGAAAAGCCCATTCTGGAGTGCAGGGTTGGTTCAGATGAATAAGGCCCCAACTAATGACAGGTGAAGCTCAGCGGATGGCCATGCCTTCTAACTGTCAAAATTCCACATCTGACCTGAAGAAGAGTCCTGTGTGACTCCAGAAGCTTACACAACAAAACTGTGAATCCACACTAGACCTTTTCAGCTTGTTCCTGTTTGGATGACTGGGAGAAACAGCTTTCTGAGGGGGAAACAGGGAGGCAGGTATAGGGCCAAAGAGTCACTTTGCTGGCCCCACAAGGGTACTGGCAGGCCTGGAGAATTCACGGCTCAGCCTGACAGCCACACAAAACAGACAATGGGATGCAAATCCTGCATTGTTTGACCCTGGCGGCTGGCTGAGCTCATCTGTCCCTGTCCAGCACCCCGCCCCCTTTTTGGAATAGCTAGGAAACCAGCTGTCCTGTTCCTTCCCTACCCTGCTTGCTATCTTCCCCCGCTTGTGTGCCCACAAGATCACCTGCTTCTTACTATGAAGGCCAGAAACCCACAGTCCCAGATCCACAAATCCTACCTCACGTCTCAGAAGAAGGTACTTTGCACATGCTCAAAAGGGTTTGTATTCTTGTTGTTTCACCTGTGGGTTCTTCAGATAAAACAGTTCTAGGGACTACCGTAAACTATGGTGGCCAGCTAACCCTCCCCATTTTACAGATTGGGAAGAGGAACAGGTAAAGAGGGAAAGAGGGGCTTCTCTAAGGCCATGGGATAGCTCTAGGCGTCTTTAAACCCAGGTCTCCCAAATACAGGAGAATACAGGAGACAAAGACAGGACTAGAGATTATTACCTGCTCTTTTACAAAGTACTGCATTAAGAGCTGGTGTGATGTGGTTAGAGATGTCAGACTAGGACCTGGGGGGCCCAGAGTTCAAATCCCGCCCACTCAGCCAACATACTCACAGGGTAATTTTGCGTCACTACTCCCTTTCTGTCAGCCTAACCTACCTCACAGGATTGTTGTGAGGATCAAATGTTAGGGGTAGGGTGAGCTCCTTGGAGGAAAAGAGGGATGTAAATGTCGTAGTGATATCTTAAAAATAAAAAGAAACTGCACACCTGAGGCTGGAGGTCAAGGATAAGTCAAGCAAGAGAAGAAGAGACCTCAGCCCCCCACTATGGGCTGTTTCCAATGTTATTCATACTCTTAGTAGACCTATTGACATGAACGGGCATGGCTAAATTTGGTTCGGAGTCAACTTTAGTTGGATACAACCCTGTCTTATCTTTTTTATAAACTTACCTCGGCAAGCTCCAGAATCATTAGTCCCCTCTTAGAAAGGTGAGGAGGGGGGAAGAGAGAAAGGATCCAGTAGTCCTGAGCCCCAGTCCCCTTTCACACATCCTGGTCTGGAGCTGAGGGTAGAGCCCTGAGCCCTATTCAATAAGAGCTTTGGCTAACCCCCAATGCTGAGATTTGCTAGTTTTTCAGACTATCGAATTGTGTGTGTGTGGGCAGAGTGCCCAACCCGTTCCCCTCCCCTTTCCATGTCTGCCTGGGCTCAGTGAGTGTACTCTACACACACACACACACACCATTCAGAGCAACCCAACCTGTTTTTATGTAAATTTCCCAGGGTTGCCGCCCTCGCCTGGAAGGGGGCAGCAAAACTCTCTTGAAACGCTCAACTCACACCAAGGTGCTGGAGCTTCCCTTCCTGCTACCTGGGCCCAACTGCGGTTGGTTTTTTTCCGGGGTGGGTGGGTGGGCAGGGGGCTGCCGTGGTGGTCCAAGTGGAGGTACCCCAGCCGCAAGGATGTATGAACCTGATCCAGAACTGCTGGAGGTGATCCAGGGTCCTTCTCCCCCTCCTGAGCTCTCCCCGGCCGCATTTATCAACGCAGTCCAGTATGCCAACGTGTTGGAGGGCAGGTTCAAGCAGCTTCAAGGTAGGCACTCTGGAGAATTGCGGGGAGGGGGGTGATCAGTAGAGATTTGGGGGGGGCAAGCTCTCAGCCAGGAGTCTTCCCCCCACCACCCCAACCTGCAAGATCTCTCTGGCCTGACTTAAGCGGTGGCAGCAGGGACCCTAATCCGCACAGTGATGCCAGGAATTAGCTGAACGCACGCTGGATTTGCATGGGGCAAACACAGCAACGTGGTTGAGATTCTTTGGGGCTGTGCCCAGCTGCCCCCTGCCAAAGCTACCCTTCTTCCCCATTTTCCTGGAAGCTGAGGGCAGGAGACCTTGTCAAGAGAGAGAGGAGCCTTGACAGGCAGTCGTCCACAGTACACACCGACAGACACAGCCTCTGTGACTCCAAGGACTTCTCTGTTTTACACCCTGCCCCTCTTTGGTGGGAAGTACTGTTCTAGGAATGCTCACCTTGACCCCACTCTCCCTCCCCCTCAACACACAGAGTCACAATTTCTTTCATTTACTTAATTTTAAAAGGTTTGCACCCTGACTTTCAGTCAAAGGTTCCAAGTCGACTACCCATAATAAAAAAACAGAATAATTCAAAAACTTACATTGCATTAAACTGTAATTCTAAAAAATCTCCAAATAGTGAAACTGCAGTAAAAACAGCAATAAAAAAGTAAAACAAATCCTCCTTGGGGGAGCCATAAAATGACCTCCTTTTGACACCAAAAACGTAGGCAAAGTAAGTGCCAGCTGTGTGTCTCCGGGGAGAGTAGTCCACATAACTGAAAAAATTATTGCCCACTGGGTAGGGCTGTTGTCCCACATTGTGTAGTCCCCCCCCCCGTCACCCCCAGCCTATTTACCTTGCCAAGGTTTCACCCCAAAATTTCTGGTGCAGCATCCACCACCACCGTATGATCTGGGCCCAAACTCTTTTTGGTGTTGGATTCCCCTGAAATGTTATCCACCCTCCTTCATTCTATGTGAGCAAAACAGGTCAGTGTTATTTTCACTCGCTGCTTCGTTATCGCAGAGTACAAAGATGTGCTCTTGTGAACTTTGTCGCAAAATTAGACAAACTTAAGGGTCCTTTTTGCAGCAGCGGTTACTGACAGTAATACCACGTTACCAGCTATATACTGTGCTAATTCAACACCTGCGGTAGGAAAGAAAACCGGAGTTCTGATTAAGCCCAAATTGAATAGAATCAGATTTGCTGATCAATTCTCATTCAGCACTTTCCCCTGGCAGCCTCCCTTTGGAAGTCTTTTATGCTGAAGCCTGGTGGCTGACTGAGGTCATCAGCAGAGTATCCTGGGAGAGGGAAGTTGTCTCCCACTGGTTTCTGAATGTTGCCGTTTTCAGTGTCTAATATGGGCCCATATTGAAGTGGTGGCTTATATCATGCTGGAGGATGACCTGGTGTACAAGTCCCTGACGGTATATGGCTAGTTTTATTAGAGCCTGCAATAGTGTTGCCTGATTGGAAATGGGGGACACAACTGGTGTCAAGGATTGCTGTAGCATCTAGTGACTGAATTGCTGGTGGGAAGGTGTTTTAGATTAAGGGGCTGCCGAAGGTCTCTGGTTCAGTCCCCAGCATCTTCAAGTAGGGCTGGAGAGGCTCCCTGCCTGCGATCCTGGGGAGTTGCTGTCAGATACAAAACTAGATGAACTACTGGTCTGACTCATTAAAAGGCAGCTTCTAATGTTCCTGTTTAAATTGGCCATTTTCCTGAACTTTGACTACTGGAGTCTTACATTTGTTTTGTTTTGGGGAAAGGTCATAGCTTTGCCTGCTCAATGTCCCAGGTGCAGTCCCCAGCATCTGCAGGTTGGGCTGAGGGAGATCACAGCCTGGAATTTATTTATTTGTTGCATTTATACCCCTCCTTTTTATCCAAGGAGCTCAAGGTGGCATGTGTGGTTTTCTCCTCTCCTCAGTCAATCCCTACAACAACCCTGTGCAGTAGGCTGGGAGCAAGTGACTGGCCCAAGGTCACCCAGTGAGCTTCCTGGCCGAGTGGGAATGTGACCCTGATCTCCCAGTGCTCTAACCCACACATCTCACTGGCTCTCATTCTTGACTGCTACTCCTAGTCAGTGTAGAAATCACAGAGCCAGATGGACCAGTGATCTGACTTCTGTAAGGAATGTTCCTACGTCCGCTCCCCACCTTTTGCACTGGGGAGAGACAAGGATTGTTGTCCAGGATGCTTAGATCACAGAATATACTTCTGTCTTAACAGCTGGAGGGGGTCTTTTATCAGTCTCTAGGGTGAGGGTGGTGATTGGGGGAGTATGCAGCAGCTTGCAGACAGCTGAGGCTTCTTGAAATGCTGTTCGGCTCAGGGTTAGCAAACAAGCCCTGCTCTGACACGTCCCGGTGACTCAGGCAGAAGGGCAGGCTGAGCCCTCCGTTGCCTCTGCATGCACCGTGCATGCATGCATAATGTCTGTTGGGTCGAAGCACAGGAGCAGCACCTGCCTGGGCAAATGCCAGCTGCAGAGAAGATTGTTAAAAACAACCCAACCACACATGCCCACAACAGCAACAAGCCCCAAACGCAGGATGACTGTGCAGGCCATGGGACTACAACTCCCATCATCCTGTGCTGAATGGGATTGATAGGACTTTTTGGCCAAGACGCATCTTGGCCAAACGTGCACCTGGTTGGCAAAGGCTGGTGTGGCCCTAATTTGAGCCAGGACTCAGGGTACTTCCTTCTGCAGTGGCCAGGAGGTTTTGGCCCTGCAGGATGTGAGAGAAGAGCGCTGGAGAGAATGTACCAGTAGCAGTTTGGTGCAGTGGTTAGAGTGTAGGACTGAGATCCTCAGCCATGAAACTCACTATCACTCAGTCTAACCGACCTCACAGAGTTGTTGTGAGTATACAGTGGAGAGAAGGAGAGCCGTGTGTGCCACCCTGTGCTCTTTAGCCAAAGGAGAGATGTAAATGTAATAAATAAATTACCCTCTAAAATAAAGGATAAGCCAAGGAGGGGTGGAGTGACTGAGGCCTGCCTGTGTCCTTTCCTTTCGGCTTCGCTTTTCTTACCCTGGAGCCAAACACTTGCTGGGGTTGCTTTGCATTGCATGCAAACAAGGTGGACGGCAAGAGGAGCTGGAGGCAGGACTGGTGGCATCTCTCAGCCCAAGGTTAGGGTCCAGAAAGGTGATGTGCAGGCAGAAACAAAAGCTCTTTCTCCCTTTTATAGGGTTAAAAATGCACCTCCTTTTCTAGTTGCTACAGCCCTCTTGAACTTGAGCTTTACAGGTCTGCATCAGCTGCTACTTCAAGGTGCTCACATTAGTGTTTAAAGCCCTAAATGACTTAGGCCCCAAATACCTGAAAGAGCACCTCTCCTTACACACCCTCCCAGGTGTCAAGATCAACAGAGGGGACCCTCTTGGTAGTTCCTTTTCCCACATAAGTTTAGGGCAGGCATCCCCAAACTCGACCCCCCAGCTGTTTTGGGACTACAACTCCCATCATCCCTAGCTAACGGGATCAGCAGTCAGGGATGATGGGAACTGTAGTCCCAAAACAGCTGGAGGGCCGAGTTTGGGGGTGCCTGGATTAGGGCATGGCTCGGGACAGGGCCTTCTCTGTGGTAGCCCCTAAGTTTTGGAACTCTCTCCCTGCAGAGGTATCTCTGGCTTATCCACTATGCAGCTTTCAACAAATGCAGAAGACATCTCTTTACCCTGCCATTTGACACCCAAGATGTGTGTTTTTCAGAGGCCCTTCTTCTCCCATTCACGTGAATGCTATTTGCTTTAACTGTTTTTATTCTTAAACTTTAAATCACTGTAACCTGCCATGGGACCTTCTGACAAAACACTGGCAGTACATTTAGTTGGTATTATTATTGTGAAAAATCAGAATACTATAGAGGACCCAGGTGTCCGGGCTACCACTTAATTTCTCTTCCTAACTATCTCTCACCTGTGTACTAGTATAATTGCTTGTGAACTTCTACAAATCTTTTGTGTGTGTGTGTGTGCGCGCGCACACACACACACACTGGGTGGAGTAGAAACAGGCAGGAGCTGCTTGTGTTTTTTGGTAGCAGGGCAAACATGATGGGAGGTTTAGCCCAAAATATCTGTAGGGCTTCAGCAAAGTAAATTGATATTATTGAGGGTTGGGGAGAGAAGAGGCTGAGAAAGAGTATATTACCTAAGGTTCCCTTCTTAGCTTAAGGCAAGGAGCAAGATTTGAACCAGTTCTGAACAGCAAAACAAAGTAGAACAGCAGAACGAGGCCTAGCTTGCTCAAAAGAAGTAGGGGGTGGGGAGTAAGAGGATTGGGGAGGGGGGTTGTCTGGTGTATAAAGACTTGCAGAATATATCCTTTAGTGGCTCCTAAAAGTTAGCACCAAAGCCCTTCCAGATAAGTTAGTTAACGATTACTGGGAACGCTAAGATTGCAAGCCAAGAGATGTTAGCAACGTGGGCTGCCAACCAATTAACTTGTTTTTCTAGTTGATCTGATAATCAATGAATTGCTTAAAAGGCAGATAAAGTAAACCTGTGTATTACAAAATCATCAACAGATTCCTTATGGAGATATTGAAGGAACTGTGCAAGAAGTTACTTGGTTTATCAAACTAAATGGCCGCACTATGAATATGTTCACATTACTGCCATAGAGCACAGTGAAGAAGTTGTGTGTGAGAGACCCCCACCCCCGCATTTCATACTTCTTCCTTCCCCAGCTGTTCACATCAGCGCAGACTGGCCTCAATTCCTTTTCTGTTTGTGTACACATCAGGGAGTAAGGATGTATTTACCTTATGCAAAGGTGTTCACACCTTGGCTAGAGACAGAACAGTTTACAGACTGTGTGTGAAGCTGGTTTTAGAAACATCTCCTCAAACAGTAGTATCTTATAGTACTGTACAAGATACATATGCATTTTGGATAACATCATGTGAACCCAGATTAAAAACCCAGCACTGGAAATGCTGCGAGTTCACAATCAACAGAAATGTGTACATGGCCTCTGCTAGAAGGAAATAACCACAATTAACCCCCCCTTTTTTTTCTTTGGCTTGTGATGTATCAGAACCAAAATAGCTTCAAAAAGTGTACCCTTCTCCAGACACACAGATTAAAATTCATGTAGCAATTAAACTGCCCCCTCCATTAATCAAGAAAAGCTTTTATAGCTAACCTGCTGGTTTAACCAATGGAAAAGCCTGCGGTTCTACTTTGTTTTTCATAGTGCAATCTTATAAATGCCTACTCAGATGTAAGCTCTATTTCCAGCACAACTTGCATCCAGATAATGTGCATAGAATTGCAGTTCAAAACCTTTTCTTAAATTCTCAGTGTGTGCATGTTTGTGTGTCATTCCTTTTCTTTAAAAAATATGTCCTCAATGCCATGTCCCCCCCCCAAAAAAGTGATTATTTTTAATTCAGAGAATGAAATTAAGCTTTTAAATCCATGTAAGAGCTTGTTCTTATGAGTTGTGCGTTATTGATAGCTTGGCTCTTGTATTTTTATCACCTGCTTTCTACAACGTTGGGGCTTTCCTCCAGAGCTGGGATGGATAACCTCGTGTCCCCCAAGATGTTCCTGGACTACAGCTCCCATCATCCCTGTCTGTTGACCATGCTGGATGAGGCTGATGGGAATTATAGCCCAACAACGTCGAGAAGGTACCAGGTTCCCCATCCCTGCTCTGGAGAAGGCAGCTTCTCTTCTTGACAAGACAGGCCACCCAACCCCATTTTCTTTCTACAGAAAACTTTCCATAATGTAGGTTCATTCTGTGCTATCGTGCAGATACAGGGCATTTTTAAAATATACACAGCAATGGTCACATGTGGTTGGTTCAGCAGAATAAATCCTTGCAGGACTTTTATCTCTTGTTCTGGGTCACACTAAGTCCTTGTTCAGATAGTCTGCAAACAGTATGGAAATTACCAGTGCCAGCTCCAGGTTTGTTGGGGGGTGGGGTGGCTTGAAGGGCTCCTTTAGTGGGCCCTCTCCTCCTTCCCGCCACCACTGCTTTCCATTTGTATACCCCCCCCCGGGCCCAATCCTTAGCCACAGGTTGAATGCAAAGCAGATATTCTGTCACTGCTGTAAGTATCCAAATACAGGGACCAAATGAGTGGACTCAAGTGTGTGGTTCTTTCTGAAATGCCCATTTCCCCAGGGAAAGGAAGGGAACATTTGATTGGTCCCTGCCCACTTTTATTTAAATGCGAACCACACTGCGTGGCCTGGGAGCTTGCTCTAGAGAAACTGCTATGACACCACGAGCAGTTCAACGCAAACAGGGCACAAGGGAGATCAACAGTGATCAGGGAATCTCCTTTTTAAAAATGGAGGACACAGCTTGATGTGCATGCTACTAGGATTTGACCATCAAAGGCAGCCTATACACAAACAGAAATAAATACAAGTTGAGGGATTGCTCTTCTTCTTCCTTGCATAGTGCAAAATGAAGTCAAAAGCTTCAATCAGGTAAACTTAACCCAAGGGTGGGGAACCTGCAGTCCTCCAAATGTTGCTGTACTATAGCTCCCATTACCCTGTGCTGGTGGGGGCTGATTGGAGTTGTAGTTCAACATCTGGAGGGCTACAGGTTCCCCATTGCTGTCATACTTTTTTTTTTATTCTAGCAGGCCTACCCAGACATATAGTTTCATTATGTATATTTGTTCTTAAAAGCCTTACTGATTTTATCTGTGTTTTTATTGATACTCATTTCATGTATGCTTGTTTTTTAAAAAAAACTGTTTTGCACATTTCAGCTTTGTTTTGATCAATAGTTACGTGCACCACTTACAGAGCTTGGGGATTAAGGGATTTATTGGTCTTTCTGATTACACATTATCTGAGTCTAAGCTGCATTGAACTCCATGGTTTTCTTCATCTGAAGGGCCACAAGGTCTGCATCCCTGATATTAGCCAACAGAGCACACAGGAAACTGCCACTTGCCAGATCTGACCTTTTTTACCAGTATTGTCTACTCTGACCAGCAGTATCTGTCCAAGGTCTCAGGCTGAGAAAGGTATTTCACCTCCAACCCAACTGTTTTAACTGGAGGTGCCAGGGATTGAAACGGGGACCTTCAGCATGTAAAGGCTACAGTCCCCTCCTGCAAATAGAATTAGGTACATCTGTGGGGAGTTTCAGCCTAACATTGTCATTTAAAATAGAAACATGCATTCCACTGATCCTCCACCATGTATCCCGGGTTGTTGGTTCTTCCATTCAAGATGCTCTCTTGGTTCCATTTTTCAATATTCTGCTGCTGAGAGTTTCCTCTTGGGCCGATGGAATGTTTTGCAGACGTTCTGTGACATCAGAAGCAGCTCAGCCAATGGCTGCTAGGGGCTTGCAGGCAAAAGGCAGATTTTGAGCGGGCCACAGAAGTAATGAGCTTCCTTACTGGGAAGGGGTTTGTATTGTAGAGAAGGAAGACTCTGGAAGCAGCCTGTTGTGTGGAGCCCTGAGACAGCTGGTTCTCATGAAGGCTGCAGTGAAGTCTCTCCTACTCTGAGCATCACATGCTTTATCTTGCAGATGAGCGAGAGGCCGTGCAGAAGAAAACCTTCACCAAATGGGTCAACTCTCACCTGGCTCGGGTCACGTGCCGGATCAGTGATTTGTACAGCGACTTGCGAGATGGGCGGATGTTGCTGCGCCTGCTGGAGGTGCTCTCAGGGGAGCAATTGGTGAGTGGTCAGAGCAGTAGCATCATGGGGCTGGGGGCTGGGGGGCAGCTTCCTAGAACTGGAGCAACACAGTGCACCAAAACCTCAAATTTGCAGTAAGAAAAATGAAGTGTCAATGTATTCATTAAAAAAAAAAAATTATTTGGCAGGGTTCTTTTTAAAGATTGTGCCTCTCAAGGGCTTATTGATATATTTTCAAAGAACAAAAATTAAGCAGTAGTACAAAGTAGTAACATGCCAAATCCAATACTTTACATCTGTTCCTCCCCTTCGTTTCCTAAACTTTCTATCCACTCATCTATTTGCTGGCTTCCTCCTAGGAAAGGTGATAGGCAATAAATTCAGTATTGGTTAAAAAATAGAATTAGGGTTGGTTTTTTATTTTATTTTAAGGAAAGGCTTCTACATGAAACATTCATGAAATTTAATGACTTAACCAGGAGAATATCAATACTTTTGCAAGCACGTTTTAAGTTAGAACAATAGGCTCGAAAATGTGTCATCTCCCCAGGGGATTGCCTGTCTTTTACTGACAGTGATTTTTTGTGTCAGTTGGCAGTAAGAATGCAAAGTGTTGATGCTCCTCATTCTCACAGCAGCCATTTTGCTGGTATTATCCTGTTGTTTGGATGCCTGATTTTCATCTTCCAAAGCAACAACTCTATTCCGAACTTAAAAATGGAAAGTAATGCTTGGTGGTCAACAAAAGAGGTTTAAAGACTCCCTCAAGGCAAATCTGAAAAAAATATAGTATAAACACTGACAATTGGGAAACACAGGCCTGCGAGCGTTCCAGTTGGAGAATAGCCTTTACCAAAGGTTTCATGGGCTTTGAAGATGCTCAAGACAAAAGGGAGAAACATGCTAAGAAGAAGGCATGTTTGGCAAACTCTCACCATGAGCAAATCCTGTCCGGAAACTTATGTCCCCACTGTGGAAGGATGGGAGGGGATGGAATAGGGTTTTTCTTAACAACTCTCAGCACCCTTAACAAACTAACTCCCAGAAGCCATGGCTGTTTAAAGTGGTATCGCAATGCTTTAAAGGTATAGTGTGAATGTGGCTAAAATGTTTATCTTGCAAGAAGGCTAGTGTGGTCTGTACTTTTCCTAAAATACACCTCACTTGCTACTGATGCTGTCTGACATCTTATGGGCACCCAGCCTAATGGAATTTTGATATAAATTAGTTATTTCTGCACCGATTCATCAACACAATATGAAAAATCATTGTCACCATTATTATTCCTACCAGTATGAGAACGTCTGTTTTTGAGTCTGTTTTCCCCATTATTTTTTTAATTGTGTAAAACTTGACATGGGGTCATCATTTTGTACTTAGAGGCTCCTCCTATTCTGAGGCCTCAACTGTAATTTTGTGTTTGTGTGTACAAATCTAGCTGAGAGAAGATTTATGCTTTAATAGAAATGAATATAGCAGCCTCCAGCTGTGCTGGTATGCATCAAACAAACTGAATCATAGAATCATAGAGTTGGAAGAGACCACAAGCGCCATCGAGTCCAACCCCCTGCCAAGCAGGAAACACCATCAGAGCACTCCTGACATATGGTTGTCAAGCCTCTGCTTAAAGACCTCCAAAGAAGGAGACTCCACCACACTCCTTGGCAGCAAATTCCACTGTCGAACAGCTCTTACTGACAGCAAGTTCTTCCAATGTTTAGGTGGAATCTTCTTTCTTGTAGTTTGGATCCATTGCTCCGTGTCCGCTTCTCTGGAGCAGCAGAAAACAACCTTTCTCCCTCCTCTATGTGACATCCTTTTATATATTTGAACATGGCTATCATATCACCCCTTAACCTCCCCTTCTCCAGGCTAAACATGCCCAGCTCCCTTAGCCGTTCCTCATAAGGCATCATTTCCAGGCCTTTGACCATTTTGGTTGCCCTCCTCTGGACACGTTCCAGTTTGTCAGTGTCCTTCTTGAACTGTGGTGCCCAGAACTGGACACAGTACTCCAGGTGAGGTCTGACCAGAGCAGAATACAGTGGCACTATTACTTCCCTTGATCTAGATGCTATACTCCTATTGATGCAGCCCAGAATTGCATTGGCTTTTTTAGCTGCCGCGTCACACTGTTGGCTCATGTCAAGTTTGTGGTCAACTGGATAAATAATTTTGGAGAATGCCTTGGCGTTTCCTCAAATACAGTTAATTATTGGAAAACTCAGTTCAGGTGTATTATACAGATTCATAGCCCCCAAAAACTTTCATTTCCTAAATGCCGACTCATGGAAATGCTTTGCTCAAGACACCCATTACTGACAAAGACCTTAAACCATGTGGCTATAATGCACACACACAAAGTGGTGAACTACAATGACATCACCCAGTGGTTGTGACTGTGCATGCCCACAGGTGTGGCAAATTATTTGTGCTGCACCGTCTCAGAGAAATGTATTATTTTATTGAATTAATAGGGGATCCTTTGAATGGCTTGCTGTATGGGAACAAATCTCGCCAGACTGTTGGGACAAAGCCTAGTGATGACTGGTTCCCATGTCTCTGCCACGTCTCCTTAAACCTCTCCAGGCTAGGCCAACCTCAGCCCCCACCCACCCCTGAATAGAGAGCCAAGCACCTGTTCCCAGAATTCCACGCTTCGCCTCCCTTGCAGCCAAAAGGAAAACAGCCCGTTCGCAGCCTAAGCGAGGCAGTTTTTCCGGTTTCCAAGCAGCCTGGCAGCTAGACTGTCTCTGCTTGGCAGCTTGGCAGGTGCTTCTGTTATGGCTGCTGAATTCCCTGGGTAGTATTAGCAGAGAGACACTGAAGCATGCTAGAAGATGCTGGAGATCTGAGGGATTATGGGAACTGAGCAGGTTTAACCAAGGTTGTTTTTTTTTATAAATATTTATTGAATTTTCCAATTTTATACAAACACAAAAAGAAAAAGAAAAAGATTAAAAACAAATCAATTTCAATAACAGTTTTTCAATAACATGTTTCTTTGACTTCCTCATACCTCCCCTTCTTGTTTTCTAGTTCAAATTGTTAATCCAGCAAATCCTAATCTCTTAACATTCCTTTTAACTAACACCTTATTTTCCAATCAACTTTTTAAATTTTATGACTTAAACAATTTTAATCCCAGTTATTTTTATCATAACAGCTAGAGACCACATAAGTTCAATCCAGCATCTTTCAAAGTTCATTAATTTTGTAGTATTTCTGTAAATAGTCCTTGAATTTCTTCCAATCTTCTTCTGCCGACTCTTCTCCCTGGTCGCGGATTCTGCCGGTCATTTCTGCCAGTCCCATACAGTCAATCAACTTCATCTGCCATTCTTCCAGAGTGGGTAGATCTTGCATCTTCCAGTGCCTTGCTATAAGTATTCTTGCTGCCGTTGTAGCATACATAAAAAAAGTTCTGTCCTTCTTTGGCACCAAATGGCCTACTATGCCCAGGAGAAAGGCCTCTGGTTTCTTCAAGAAGGTATACTTAAATACCTTTTTCATTTCATTATAAATCATTTCCCAGAAAGCCTTAATCTTTGGGCACGTCCACCAAAGGTGAAAGAATGTGCCTTCAACCTCCTTACATTTACAACATTTATTATCAGGCAAATGGTATATTTTTGTGAGCTTGACTGGTGTCATGTACCACCTGTATATCATTTTCATAATATTCTCTCTTAAGGCATTACATGCTGTAAATTTCATACCGGTGGTCCACAACTGTTCCCAGTCAGCAAACATAATGTTATGTCCAACATCTTGTGCCCATTTAATCATAGCTGACTTAACCGTTTCATCCTGTGTATTCCATTTCAGCAGCAAGTTATACATTTTTGACATAATCTTAGTTTTAGGTTCTAGCACTTCTGTTTCTAGTTTAGATTTTTCCACCTGGAAGCCAATTTTCTTGTCCAAATTGTAAGCCTCCATTATCTGAAAATAATGAAGCCAGTCTCGCACTTTATTTTTTAGTTTCTCAAAGCTCTGCAATTTCAATCTGTCTCCTTCTTGTTCCAAAATGGTTTAACCAAGGTTTTGAAGGGCCACAGCTCAGTGGTAGAGCACCTGCTTTCTAAGCAAATAGGCCCTGGTTCAGTTCCCTGAATCTCCAGTTATGGCTAGAAAGGACTTGGGGAGTCTGCTGCCAGCACTGGACCCTCCAAGGAGCTCACGGTGGTGTACATGGTTCTCTTCCTTCCCATTTTATCCTCACAACAACCCTGTGAGCTGGGTTAGGCTAAGAGACTGTGACTGGCCCAAGGGCAGCCAGTGAGCTTCATGGCTGAGTAGGAATTTGAACCTTGGTCTCTCCCAGGTCCTAGTCCGGCGCTCTAACCACTACACCACTCTGAATGGATAGTGGTGGCACTGAGTATCCTAAAAGTGAAATGCTTAGTTTGCTGCAGCGGGCAAGAGGACGGTGACCTAACGGTACCTGAGAGGCTACAGGAGAGATGAGAAGGTGTTGGGACTCCCAATTCCCATCAGCCCCAGCTGTCAGCACTTTGGCCAGTGGTCAGGGAGTTGTAGTCCAGTAAGTAACCTCCATAGGGCCCAGTGGGTTCCCCATCCCTTGGCACCAATCATGTTTGGAAATATTTCAACATCAGTAGAAGAGCAATGAATGCATTTTAGTCCATGAAAGGCACAATCCTGATCTAATCGGAGAGAAATCAGCAGTGCATTGCATCCTCAAATGACCCTTGGGGAAGGGAGAAATAGAAGGGGCGCGAGCTGAAAAGCAAAGTTCTTAAATGGCATCAGTGGGTGACTTAAGAGCCTCCCTTTCATGTCCCAACCTCCGCTCCTCTTCCCATCCTCAAGGCCTGCGCTGTCATTTTCTCCCCTCAAACTCCACCCACCCAAGCAACCTGTTTAAGGGCAGGAGGTTTGCTTTGCAAAAGGAGAGGACATTCTTCTCATAGGCAGGGCACTTTCTCTGCCCCTCCTTCAGGGGTTTTGAACCTCAGCGACTCCTCGGGCAACTCTTGTCTGGGAATGTCGTGTAGGAAGGCAGCTCCGGTGCCAGTCCAACCGGCTCCCTGGCAGGTGCAACCCTGGTGTCTTCGCGCCAGGTATACTCAGAAGCAGGCGGCAGAGCATGCTGGGAGGGGTGGTGGTGGAAACACCTGACTGGGTTGCAAGGAACAATTAGGACTTTCCAAGAGGAGGCAGCTGCAGTGGGTTGGTACATGCCAGCAGCATCCTGGCTAAGGGAGGTGCACCTTCTCTTGCACACACAGTCGCTAGCTAACTATTTTAAAGTATCCTTTTTGCCCCACCTTCCATTACAGGATTGCAAAATATGTGGTAAAGAGTAAAGTAGAATGAAAACAATCAAATAGATAAAAGTGGCCGATCAAATAATAAGTGAGCTACTAAAAGCTGGGGTTTTTTCTTGTTTTTTAATAAAGCAATAAATTAAAAAAAAACAAACAAACTGGCATCTAAAACATCTCACATTTGGTGCCTAATGAATCATAGAACTGTAGAGCTGGAAGGGACCCTGCGGATCATCTAGTGCAGGGGTCGGTAACCTTTTTCAGCCGTGGGCCGATCCACCATCCCTCAGACCATATGGTGGGCCGTTCTATATTTTTTGGGGGGAAATGAACAAATTCCTATGCCGCACAAATAACCCAGAGATGCATTTTAAATAAAAGGACACATTCTACTCATGTAAAAACACCAGGCAGGCCCCACAAATAACCCAGAGATGCATTTTAAATAAAAGGACACATTCTACTCATGTAAAAACACGCTGATTCCCGGACTGTCTGCGGGCTGGATTTAGAAGCCCCCGGGCTTCTATTGGGCCAGATCCAGCCCCCGGGCCTTAGGTTGCCTACCCCTGATCTAATCCAAACCCCTCAACGCAGGAGTATGAAGCTGTCCTATACAGAGATTGAACCTGCAACCTTGACACGAGCTATCCCAGCTGGCATGAGCTAATGAACATGAAAGAAAGACAGGTCTCTGTGACTGACTGGGTGGCCTTGGCCTTATTTATTTTATCCGTTGCATTTATATTCTGCCTTTTGCTCCAGGGAGCTCAAGGCGATGTGTGTGGCTCTCCTCATTTCATCCCCACACCAACCCTGAAAGGTAGTTGAGGATGAGAGGCAATGATTGTCACAAGGTCACCAAATGAGTTCCGTGGCTGAGCATGGATTTGTTCCCTACTCTCCTAAACCATAGCCCAACACTCTAACCTCCGACACCACCACTGGCTGAGCACCTGCTCTGCATGCAAAAGCTCCTTGGCTCCATCCCTGGCATCTCTAGGCAGCACTGGGAAAGACCTTAGGAACATAGGAAGCTGCCTTATACTGAGTCTGACTGGTGATCTTTATAGTGCAGCATTGTCCACACTGACTGGCAGCAGCTCTCCTGGGTTCACTGGCAGCCCTTCTTCACAGACCTACAATTGCCAGAGTGGTTTAACAATCAGTCCCTCGTTCCAGGGAACTTAGGGAATTGTAGCTCCGTGCTGGGAATAGGGGCCTCCTGGCGACTCTCTGTACCTTTAACATACTACAGCTACTAGAATCCTGTGGGAGAAGCCACGACTCTTTTAAAGTGATGGTGTGCTGCTTTAAATGTTTGGTGTGAGTGTGTTCTTTCATCCTTGGAATTAGAAACGGTAGGTGTGCTTGGTGGCAGAGGAAAAGCACTCTGCACCAGCTCATGGGTACTACACTCATCCCCTGGCAGAGTTATTGGTTAAAATTAAGGCCTATCTCTTTCTCCCCTCATCCTGCTTTTGTTAGCCGAAGCCGACCAAGGGCCGGATGCGCATACACTGCCTGGAGAACGTGGACAAGGCCCTCCAGTTCTTAAAGGAGCAGCGCGTCCACCTGGAGAACATGGGCTCACACGATATTGTTGACGGCAACCACCGATTGACCCTGGGCCTCATATGGACCATCATTCTCCGCTTCCAGGTACAACCTGAGCCATGCCTTTTTCCCTTTTCCTCCCCCTTTAGAAACTTCCCTTGATTTCCCCTTGACTGGCTCCCCGAAATGTCAGCCTCCAGAAGGACCCCTCTCTCCTGCTGTCCATTCCCTGCAACTAGAGTGATACATACACTGCATTTCCATAGAAGTGCAGAAAAAGAGCAGGTTGTTGTAGTAGAGATGCAGAATTCCACTTCTTCAGCTCCTCCACGTTCCTCTCAAAAGGGAATGGGGAGCAGGTTTCTAGCCCTCATGGCCGCAAATACTATCCTGCATGCATGCAGAAAAACAGCTAAATAATAATTTCAGCAGTTGGCAGGCAGCAGAAGGGGCATCAGCCTTGTTTTCCCATTCTGTCCAGCAGCTAGCAAAAAAGCCAAATTCTGCAATAGGCCTGAAACTTATACAGGGGTTATGTTCTGGGGGTCTGTCCAAACTGGCTTGCTGAGTGGCAAGAGCCTCATAGGACCTTACAGAACACGGCAAGCAAGGCAGAGGGCTTTCCTTCCTGAAGCAGGAAAACCCAGCATGGAAAGAATTTTTAAAGCCCTTTTGCCTTGCTTTCTGGGCTCTGGAGTCTCTTGTGAGATCTCGCACAGCGGCTTTTGGCCGTTTTCCTTTGCTCTCCTGCTCCCTTCTTCTTGATTGATTGATTGATTGATTGATGAGGCGTGCAAAGATGCAATCTTGTAAGTGATTTGCACATAAGTTTCAGGCCTACTGTGCAAAGTAAGAGACGTGTACAGCGTTCCTTAATTTGCATAAGTCACACAGGTTGCAGAATTACCTTTCGGTGCAGAATTTGGATTGGTTTGGCACAGGTTTTATTTTATTTTTTTAAATCACAGTTTGAATATATGTAACATGTATAAATGCAGCTCTGGTCATCCTCAGCTCTGATTAATCATAGGAAAAGCCCTGGTGGATCAGGCCAAAGGCCCTTTTAGTCCAATGTCTTGTTCTCATAGTAGCCAACCATAAGCCCAAATGGGAAGCCCACATACAAGCCCACTCTTCCCATTGGTGACTCCCAGCAAATGATATTTACAGTGGTAGCTCTGGTTACAAACTTAATTCATTCCGGAGGTCCGTTCTTAACCTGAAACTATTCTTAACCTGAGGTACCACTTTAGCTAATGGGGCCTCCCGCTGCGCCACCGGCGTGCGCTTTCTGTTCTCATCCTGAGGTAAAGTTCTTAACCTGAGGTACTACTGCCTGGTTAGTGGAGTCTGTAACCCGAAGTGTTTGTAACCTGAGGTGTTTGTAACCCGAGATAGCACTGTATACGCATTCTCCCTCCAACAGTGAAAGGAGAACTGAGATATTGTTATTCTGTCTTCTTTTGCAGATCCAGGATATCAGTGTGGAGACAGAAGATAACAAGGAGAAGAAATCCGCCAAGGATGCCTTGCTGCTTTGGTGTCAGATGAAAACAGCTGGGTAAAGGAATAAGTGGGGGACTGTGAGCCAGGGGTTTCCCCTTCCCTGTTTGGGCTTGAGGTTAGGAGCTGGCTGCCTCTGAGGCTAAATCCAGCTAGATGTGACACAACCAAGGTTTAATATTACTACACTTGGATGTTTCAAGAAGCCAGAAGGGGAAATATGCATTTCAGTTGTAGTGACCTGTCTCGAATGTTCAAGGGAGGGCTGGGTTCAAGAATGCGAAACAAAGCAATATAAATAAGCCTATTCCCGGCCCCCTGCTGTGTGTTTACAGGTACCCGAATGTGAATGTCCACAACTTCACCACCAGCTGGAGGGATGGCCTGGCTTTCAACGCAATTGTCCACAAACACAGGTCAGTGAAGGTTGGTTGGGGCCTGACATGGCTTCGTAGCAGCTTGCTCCATCTTGTATGCTTCGGGGGAGGGTAAGGCTATCAGTGGCTACCAGCCACAATGGGCATGTTCCAGCTCCATTGTTGGAGGCAATACGCCTCTGAATACTAGTCCCTGGGAATCACAAGTGAGGAGAGTGCTGCTGCACTCAGGTCCTGCTTGTGGGCCACTGTGAGAACAGGGTCCTGCACTAGATGGGCCACTGGCCTTGTCATGAAGTAGTGATTCTGCGAGCAAATATCGCTGGTGTAGCAGGCTGTTCTTATGTTCTTATGCTTGCTTTGGTGTCCTCATCAGGCCAGACCTGATAGACATCGACACCCTGAAGAAATGCAACGCACACTACAACCTCCAGAATGCCTTCAACATTGCCGAAAAGGAACTGGGCCTCACCAAGCTTTTAGACCCTGAAGGTGAGCTCAGCAGGGAGGGCACCTGGATCTCTGTTCCTGTTTGTCTCTGTTGGCTTGGCCACATGTTTGTTTGTTTTAAAAAATCACACGAAAAAATCAAACCTCCTAAGTGGTTTTCAATAAAAAAAAAAGAATTTACCTTAAAGTTATCAGTAAAAGTGAAAATTAAAAGCAGATTTTAAAACAGTCAAAATGGAATTTAAACCAGGAGTTTAAATAGCTTGCAACACATGTCAGCTTGTACATGTCAATGGGCAGGGAGTTCCAGAGTGTAGGAACTGCCACAGTCTAAAATTCGTTCCTTACTAGTGCAAAATGAACTTGTAGAAGTGCTAGTTTTGCAGAGGAAAGTGGATGAGTGGGTGCATACAAGGTAAACTGGTCTGAAGGGCTTTATATACTGACAGTTGCACCTTGAGCTTGGAGCAGCAAAAAATCAGCAGTGAGTACAGATTTCTGAGCTGAGGTGTTATATGCTGACTGGATATCATGCCTGTCCACACTAGCATTCTGCGCTAACTGCAGTTTTCAGGCAAAGCATAGAGGAAGCCCCACAGAGAGAACATTGCAGTAATCCAGTATTGAAGTTATCAGTGGCTGCACTACTGCGATCAAGCTTTCCTGGTCCAGGAATTAGTCTCAGCTGCCATGCCAGCCAACCATTGTAAAAGGCACCTCTAGCCTCTGAGGCTCCCTGGGCCTCCAGTGACACTGAACAAACTAAAATGATGGTGGTGGCCATCTGGAAAAATAGCCGTTCTTTGTCCTGTTTCTCTTGCTCCTCTTTATTCTTCACTTCTCCTTAGATGTGAACGTGGACCAGCCTGATGAGAAGTCCATCATCACCTATGTGGCCACTTACTACCACTACTTCTCCAAGATGAAAGCCTTAGCTGTGGAAGGGAAACGGATTGGGAAGGTACCATGAAGAGGGCTGTGGTGGGAGCTGGGGAGTGCTGGGAGCCGAAATGAACTTGGATTCCAATGCCACTGAGATTGCAGGAAGAAGGGCAGGCATTTGAGGAGATGGGTGATATATTTTGCTGGGACAACCTGTGTGCAGGAGGTAGTTCAGTTGGTTAGGGCGTGGTGCTGATAACCCCAAGGTTGCAGGTTCGACACCTATATGGTACAGCTTCATATTCCTGCATTGCAGGGGGTTGAACTTGATGGTCCTCAGGTTCCCTTCCAACTCTAAAATTCTATTGTTCTTCCAATTCTAAAATTCTATGATTCTTAAGTGCAGAAAAAGCTTTCAGTCTTCACCAAACTCGTCCTCAGGGTGGGGTGAGTGGGTGGGAAGCAATGCAAAATATTAAAAGGATATTTTAGGTCCTTTTAAAAGCACAACTCCAGATCTTACACCAGGAATGTCTATTCTGTGTCCCTCCAGATGTTGTTGGACCTGCAGCCAATGGTCAGGGATGGTGGAAGTGTAGTCTAGCAATATCTAGAGGGACACACAGTCCCACATCTCTGGTCTCCTTCCCTACCCTGCCATGTGGTTTGCTCTGTCTCAAAACTCAGCTCTGCCATCTACCCAGGGCAGGACTGGACCACAGCTGAGCTATAACGAGCCGAATTATAGCAAGATTAGATTGTTTTATCCATTTTGGGACTGTGTGGAGCAGCTGGTCTGCAAGAGAGCCTGGTTTAGATCAGATTGGATTATGTAATCTCACTTTTCTGGCCCGAAGACTCCCAAAGTGAATTATAAAATTTAAAAAGAATGAAACAAATTGGAAAGCCAAACAGCACCAGGTCTGGGCATGCTCGAACATTCACCCTTGCCCATATTCTCCCTCAAGAAAGGCTGGGTAAGAGAAGGCAGCATTAGTCACTGTTTCCTAAAGGTGCTTGTAGCACCCAGAGGTGACGTAACCAAAAACTGCCGGCACTTCAGATTGGGCCAGGATGCAAATTAGGCAGCCGTTGCAGGTGAGGCAAGTCTAGACCAACATGCTTCGAGGAAGGGGGGCGGGTCTTTTGGCCATCAGCCCCTTCCCAGGGTGTCTGAGTGATGCAGGTTCCCGCAACAGGTCCTGGACCATGCCATCGAGGCCGACAAGCTGATAGAGAAGTACGAGACGCTGGCCTCTGACCTTCTGCAATGGATTGAGCAGACCATCTTGACACTGAATGACCGGAAGCTGGCCAACTGTCTGAGCGGAGTGCAGAACCAGCTGCAGGCCTTCAACACCTACCGCACTGTGGAGAAACCCCCCAAGTAAGTTCTGGCCTTTGTGGACCTGGCAGTGAGCAAGGAGGAAGATATTCAGTGGGGTCATGGTAAATCACAGGTGGGGAGCCTCAGGCATAGGGGGACAGATGTGGTCCTCCAGGCTCTCAGAACTGTTCCCAGGTCACACCCCAGCAGGGGGAATATATATGTATAAATGTGCAGTAGCACCTTAGAGACCAACTAAGTTTGTTCTTGGTATAAGCTTATTAGCTTGGTATAAGTGTGCATTCACACAACAGCTTATACCAAGAACAAACTTAGTTGGTCTCTAAGGTGCTACTGGACAATTTTTTAATATATTTTGACTGTGTTAGACCAACACGTTTACCTACCCAAATCTAGAACCCCAGTAGGGGGAGTTGTTGGATGCCGAAGAGGCAACGGGATTTAGTGAGCAAGGAGAGCCTGTGACAAGGTGTAGTTCAGACTCAGAGGCTGAAGTAGAGGAGGGGCGGGAAACAAGGGGCTGCAGAAGAATCCCAGGAGTCTGTCTCTCTGACTGCAACAAACTCCCCTACCTCCCCCCCCCATCTCCAAGGACACGCAGGATGATGCATAGAGCAGAACAGAGATTACAGGTTTCCAGATGCAGTTTGAGACTGCTTGGGAAACATCCAGCAGTGGAGGATTCTTAGAGGGGGTTGAAGGCGGAGGCCGTCAGTCCTGGCAACTGCTGTATAGGGTCAAGTCTAGCTGGGTAATGTTGCTGAGTTGAATGCCGTTTCTTTGGATAAAGAGTTAACTTCTCTGACAAACTGCTTCTTGCTTGCTGACCTGCATCCTTCTCAAGTGCATTTTGCCTGGGTGCAATATGTCCTTGAGTTGGGGTAATATTACTTGCTTGTCTTAATGGAGGAAGGAGGAGTGTGTGTGTGTAGAAACCTGTGACTTGTCTGTGGCTTTGCAAACTCTACAAAGGCAGGAGTCGCACCTGCTGCTCCACCCATGGCCCCACCTTCCACTGGCATGTGGGCCCTGGAAGCCTGCCAAGGAGGGAAGGTGGCCCTTGGGGCTGCAAAAGGTTCCTGTGGCTAATGATTGAAGTGCAAGAGCTCATCATGGCAGCCACCCTAGCCACACCCACAAGAAGAGCCCAAAGTGCAGGCACACACACACACACACAAGCTTCCATCCCGCAAGAGCTGCAATTTACAGCACAGTGCCCAATTTGTTAGGATTAGCTGGCAGTCATAGAACAGAATAAGTAAAAATCATTGAACATTAACAAAAGATTTTTAGCCAGGTGAAATACTAGCTTTAGCTTCTAATTAGGAAAGCAAACAATCTTTCAAAAAAGCGTAACCGCCTTTTCAACTGCTAGCCTGAAATAGCAACCCCATCAAAGGAGGGGGGATACAATATCCTGCCTCTGCTTGATTATATTTCCTCATTCTCTACCTTTATCTATGCCAGGGGTGGGGGACCACTTTCATCCAGTGGGCCAGATCAGAAGCCAGCCAGTCCTTTGCATTTCACAGGAGATAATTAATCTCACCCCAGAGCTGCAGGCCTTACATTTGGTGCCAAATTTAAATTAAATGCAAAGGAACAGGGCACACTCTTAAACCATGAACTCCCAGTTGCTCCTGGGCAACCCCAGCTTTACCTGTCTCACATCAAGTGTCCTATGGCATCAGGTGAGTGACAGGTGGTGTGTGGCTGGCCAAGAATGGCCTCGTGGGCCAGATGGGGTGATCTGGTGGGCCTAAATTGGACCATGGGTTGGAGGTTCTCTGTTGTTGCTCTGTGCTATCACAAACAAACTTGAAAGACCCATGCACTTGCCGGAAGAAGGAAGTTCCATCAATTACTGTGATGCTCCGGCAGATGGTGGCATCACTTCAGCTCTAAATAAAGTCCCAGAGCTGCTTGCCCTGCATAGCCCCTCCACCACAGTGCTGGGAAACAAGCACTATTGTTGTGGGTGCTGTAAGAATGTGTGTCCGTCTTCTGTAGGGATGTCGGGAGGCAGTGATTTCCATCACGTGTTCACCACAATCAGTGCTGTTGCTGTTCTGTTGCAGTTCGGCTTCTGTTAAAACCTACACTGTTCATCTCACTATTTGCTAAGGCTGAAGCTAACATAATTGATTGCATGATTAATTTTGGGGGAAGGGAAACATCAAAAACAATGCAGAAAATAGTGTAATGTAACATTTGCAGACTAAGAAAACAAATCATAGCAAATGCCATTTGTGTGTGATTCCCATATAAATTATTGAAATTTTTCCTCCAATTTCCAGTGGAATTCTCTGACTTACAAAGTCTCCTGGAAATTCCTGCATGCTCTTAACAGTGAGAAAGGGGCCTCATGCAAAGTAGTTTTGAAATGTGCATTCTTGCTCCTAAACCTGGCTTGCTGTTCTCCTTTCTCCCTCTGCCCACCTCCTCTGCATGCATTTTCCTACTCCCAGGTTCACAGAGAAAGGGAATCTTGAAGTTCTGCTTTTCACTATCCAGAGCAAGATGAGAGCCAATAACCAAAAGGTTTACACGCCACGAGAGGGGAGGCTCATCTCTGACATCAACAAGGTGAGTGCCATGGACTGGCTGGACGAAGAGGTGGGAGGCTCCAGCCAGGGAACCCCCAAGGGAAACCCTAGAGGAGGAAGGCTCAGAGCCAAGGGATTGGTGGTGGAGCTGTGGGGGTCAGAGAGCCACTGATATTACTGAACTTGATGGCCCAACTGGGCTGTTAGGGTACAAGGCAACTTTCTGGGTCCCTGTGCTGACTGGTCGGGGGTTGGGCCTGGGACATTCTGCATGCATAGCATGTGCTCTAAGTTGTGCTCCCACCATTGGAACTTAGCACACTGCCTTAGACTGAGTCCGGCAACTTGTTCATATTGCCAGGATTATTGACACTGGGCTCCACCGCTGAACTTCCTCTGCAGAACTGTGGGGTGGAAGGGTGGTGTACTTAGGACCTGTCCATTTGCCCAAGGAAGCACACTTGAGAGTATATTTTGTTGGTGTTCCTGGGTAGCTGAGGCCTAGTGCTTACCAATCTGCAGATGTTAAATATGTGTGTTGTATTTGGTGCATCTGTGTCTGAATCTACTAGAACCACCTTGATTTTAAAGAAATGCAGGCTGGAAACACATTATATGATGAAGCAAACAAATAGTTATGTCGAGGTTCAGCTGGTATTTGTCGATTCCAAATAGAAGCCATCAGCTAACAATGATTAATGATTAATAGGCAAGTCCATTCATTTGGGCAATTTCCTGGAATCTGGATTTAATTTTAATCAAGAATCAGCTCATGAACTCATTTCCAGTTGAGCACTGCAATAATAATTAGAATAATAATGGGGGCATTACCTCTGAGCATGTGCAGAATGCCTTGAAAATTCTGCAGCCAAAGCTTCAAAGCAAACTGAATCTCTTCTCCTTTGAAAGAAATTAAAACACTTGTTTTGGAAATGTTTGTCTCCATGGTTTCCTTCCTCCTCCACAGGGCTGGGAGCGGCTGGAGAAAGCAGAGCATGAGAGAGAGCTGGCGCTGCGCAATGAGCTGATTCGGCAGGAGAAGCTGGAGCAGCTGGCAGCACGCTTTGACCGCAAGGCAGCCATGCGCGAGACCTGGCTGAGTGAGAACCAGCGCCTCGTCTCCCAGGTCAGTGAAAGGAGGAGGAGCATTTAGGTTGTGTCTAGGGACAGATCCACACCATACATTTAAAGCACATCCAATGCACATTTAAAGCATATGACGTCCCCCAAAGAATCTTGGGAACTGCATTCAGCTTCATTGGGACCTTTGAAGTTGACTGGGAAACTACAGTTAATCCGGAATACGGCTGCCAGACTGGTGACTGGGAGCGGCTTCCCAGACCCAGCTAAAGGATCTTACATTGGCTCCCAGTAGATTCCGAGCACAATTCAAAGTGTTGGTGTTGACCTTTAAAGCCCTTTGGTTCTGCATACCTGAAGGAGCATCTCCACCCCCATCGTTCAGCCCGGCCTCTAAGGGCCTTCTGGCAGTTCCTTCACTGTGAGAAGTGAAGCTACAGGGAACCAGACAGAGGGCCTTCTCGGTAGTTGCACCTGCCCTGTGGAATGCCCTCCCATCAGATGTTAAGGAGATAAACAACTATCTTCTGACTTTTGGAAGACATCTGAAGGCAGCCCTGTATAGGGAAGTTTAAAATGTCTGATGTTTTAGTGTGATATTATTATATTATATTATATTATATTATATTATATTATAATATTTACTAATAACAATAATAATTAGAGGAAAAACTATTCACTTTCTCCATGCCATGCATTGAGGGGAATTGCTCCATCCCCTTGATCATTTTGGTGGCACTTTTCTGAACCTGAAGTGTCTGTCTCTCTGTCTGATCTGGGAGAGTGGGAGGGACGGACAACTTTACCCCAGCATCCTGAAGAATGAGATTCTTTCTCTCCTGCTCTGCAATCTGCAGGATAACTTTGGCTTGGACATTTCGGCGGTAGAAGCCGCGGTGCGGAAACATGAAGCCATCGAGACGGACATCGTGGCATACAGTGAGCGTGTGGCAGCTGTGAATGCGGTGGCAGCTGAGCTGGAGGCAGAGGGCTACCACGACATCAAGCGGGTGTTGGCGCGCAAGAACAACGTGGCGAGGCTCTGGGACTACTTGCGCGAGCTGGTGGCTGCCCGCCGGGAGCGCCTGATGCTCCATTTCGAGCTGCAGAAGATGTTCCAGGACTTGGCCTACCTCATGGATTGGCTGGAAGAGATGAAGGTAGCTGGCGAGGCTGTGGTGTGCAAGAGGGGTGATGCTTGAGAGTGCATTTACTGCATTGGAGGGGTGTGTGTGTTGGGCTATGCCACATTTGAGGTCGGGTCCAGTGCTATGGATTGCATCAGAATAAGGGAAGAGGCCATAGCTCCATGGGAGACCACCTGCCCTGCACACAGAGGATCCTAGCTTCAACCTCCAGCTTCTCCAGGTAGGGCTAGGAGAGAACCCTGCCTGAAACCCTGGAGAGTTGCTGCCAGTCAGTGTATACAACACATAGCTAGATGGACCAATGGGTCTGACTTGATGTGAAGCAGTTTCCAGGGTTCCTATCGCTACCAGATGCAGAAAACCTCTGAAGCCAACAGGAGTGTTGCATTTGGGCCCTGTAGTAAATTGTCCTGGAGTCAATGACTGCTGAGGTCCTTTCCAATTCTGATATTATGAATTCACAGGTTATTATTTATTTCTGTTGGCCGAGAAAGAGAAGTGAGGGAGCTTCATGTTTGGAGACTCACCTGCCCTGGAAGACCCTAGTGGGGAGAGGGAAGAACAGCTTTGCCTAGGAACCCCCTTCGTCTTTTCTATTGTGTCCCCAAGCAGGGTGGTTGAGATGAGGCCAGGCGTCAGGTCTCCCTCATCCTGTGCTGCCTTTCCTCACAGGGCCGCCTTCAGTCTCAGGACTTCGGGAAACACCTGCATGGCGTGGAGGACCTGCTGCAGATCCACTCTCTGGTGGAGGCCGACATCTCCGTCCAGGCCGAACGGGTGAAAGCCATCAGTGCCGCTGCCCAGCGCTTTGCCACCCCTGGGGAAGGTGAGAGCCTCAGGAGCTTGAAGAGGAAGTATGGATGAAGGGAGGGAGGGGGAACAGAGTGGGAGTGCCCTTGGCCCCCCATTTCAAAACCTTATCTCCCAACTATCCCCTCTTTCCTATCCTTCTTGCTGTTCCCTGAGACTTCCACAGCAGTTGTAGGATTCTCTGTTCAACATGGGATTTGCTAAAATGATCAGTGTGACTCCACTGCAAATTATCATTGCTTTATTGTGGGTAAAGGGACGCGGGTGGCGCTGTGGGTAAAACCTTAGCGCCTAGGACTTGCCGATCGCATGGTCGGCGGTTCGAATCCCTGCGGCGGGGTGAGCTCCCGTCGTTCGGTCCCAGCTCCTGCCCACCTAGCAGCTCGAAAGCACAATTAAGTGCAAGTAGATAAATAGGTACCGCTTTCTACCGGGAAGGTAAACGGCGTTCTGTGTGCTGCTCTGGTGCCGGTTCGCCGGAGCAGCTTCGTCACGCTGGCCACGTGACCCGGAAGTGTCTGCGGACAGCGCTGGCTCCCGGCCTCTTGAGTGAGATGAGCGCACAACCCTAGAGTCTGTCAAGACTGGCCCGTACGGGCAGGGGTACCTTTACCTTTATTGTGGGTAAAATGGTAGGTGTAGGGAGCAGGTTGAAGCCCAAGTAGGCAGCGTCAATTTCTGCCTTGGATTTTGCGAAAGTTGACAGGAATGCGGCTCCTCACTTTTTCCTGCCTGCAGCTTACAAGCCCTGTGACCCCCACCTTGTCCAAGAGCGCGTGGCAACACTGGACCGCTGCTATCGGGAGCTGGTGGCATTGGCAGCGCAACGGCGTGCCAAACTGGAAGAGTCGCGCCGCCTTTGGAAGTTCTTCTGGGACATGGGCGAGGAGGAGGCCTGGATCCGGGAGCAGAGCCAGATCCTGTCGTCGGGCGACTTCGGCAAGGACCTGACAAGTGTGTTGCGCCTGACCAGCAAGCATAACGCCTTCCGCGACGAGATGAGCGGCCGTGCTGGCCCGCTGCAGCAGAGCATAGCCGAAGGGCGCCAGCTGGTTGCCGAGGGCCACTTTGGGGCTGCCGAGGTGGCTGAACGGATCCGGGAAATCGAGGAGCAGTGGGATCAGCTGGAGGCGCTGTCCCGAGAGCGGGAGCAGCGCCTTCTCCAGGCCTCCAATCTCTACCAGTTCCAGGCGGACGCCAACGACATGGAGGCCTGGTTGCTGGATGCGCTGCGCTTGGTGTCCAGCTCTGAGGTGGGCCATGATGAGTACTCCACCCAGAGCCTGGTGAAGAAGCACAAGGATGTGGAGGAGGAGATCCACAACCACCGCCCTGCCCTCGACGCCCTCCACGAGCAGGCCCGGAGTCTGCCCCCTGCCTTTGCCCATGCCCCTGAGGTGGACGGGCGGCTCCCTGCACTGGAGCAGCGCTACGAGGAACTGGTTGCGCTCGCAGAGCATCGCAAGCAAGCCCTGCAGGATGCTCTCAACCTTTACAAGATGTTCAGCGAGGCAGATGCGTGTGGGCTCTGGATTGGGGAGAGGGAGTACTGGATCGAAACGATGGATGTCCCTGAGAAGTTGGAAGACCTTGAAGTGGTTCAGCAAAGGTGAGTAGGTTCAACCAGCAGCTACCTTGTTCCCTCTTCTAGCCCAGGAGTGGAGGGTTGGTGCGTTCTTCAAAGTAAATACTTCATACTGTTTGCAGTTAAACTCTGGCAGGCCTAGGGAACATCCAGTCCGTGGATTTAAGTAGACTCAGCACGAGTCCTCGTTTGGCCCATGAGGCCCATTCCCCAAATCACAGCCACCTGTGTGACACCTGACATCATACATGACATCACATTACTATATGATGTATTGTACTATATGACGCATTACGTATTGTGTCATATGTGACTCCATTCGTTTTAAGCACTGTTACACCATTTTAGCAGACATTGAGAATCCTGAGGGCCGTAGTTTGTTAAGGGTGCTGACCTCACAGAGTTCCCAGCATCCTTAACTGACTACAGTTCCCAGGATTCCCCCATGACGATTAAAATGTACTCTGCTTTGACCTTCCTTGGGTGGAACTGGGGGGGAGATGATGAAATGTAAATGCAGTTAATTAATAAATTAATTCAATCTCTCGCCCACTTCTCGTTTGGTCCTTGTTGTCTCAGGTTTGAGACTCTGGAGCCAGAGATGAATAACCTGGCCTCCCGCATTGCAGCAGTGAATGAGATTGCGAGTCGGCTTTTGGGAACTGACCACAGGAACAAGGACAGCATCCAGGCCACTCAGGAACAGCTCAATGCCAGGTGAGGATCTAGGTGTGTGTGTGTGTGTGTGTGTGTGTGTGTGAGTGTGAGTGAACAGGGAGATGGTGCAATGGTCTGAGTGATTGACAAGCCTGACCCAAGAAATCTGAAAGATCACCTCCTTCCCTACAGACCTTCTCAGGTGTTAAGATTGGCAGAGGGGGCCCTCAGAAGTGTGGTTTGTGTATGTGACGGCCCCCAAACTAGAATTCTTTTCCTGCAGAGCTGTATCTGGCACCTTCATTGTATAGTTCTTGTCATATGCTCCTTACCTGAGATATTATAAGGATGTGGGTTGCGCCTCCTGCGCTTGCCGATCGGAAGGTCGGCAGTTCAAATCCACCTGACAAGGTGAGATCCTGTTGCTCTGTCCCAGCTTCTGCCAACCTAGCAGTTGGAAGGCACGCCAGTGCAAGTAGTTAAATAGGTACTAGTGTGGCGGGAAGGTAAATGGCGTTTCCTTGCGCTCTGGCTTCTGTCATGGTGTTCTGTTGCGCCAGAAGAGGTTTAATCATGATGGCCACATGACCCAGAAAGCTGTGGACAAACGCTGGCTCCCTTGGCCTGAAGAGAGATGAGCGCCCCACCCCATAGTCGCCTTTGACTGGACCTTTTTAAACCCCCCCTTTTTTTACCTGAGATATGTTTTTAGTACCACCTAATAATAATAATAATAATAATAATAATAATAATAATAATAATAATAATAATATAAGAAAGAAAATAACAGTGACTTTGAAATATACCTAATGACATATGGTTTTCATTATCTTGTACTTTCTGGTGGGTTGGGTGGACACCTGAACAATGTGGTTGGGGTGGCTGCTGGTGGGGAAAGGGGAATCACCCAATCTCAGCCTAAAGTTAATTTAAGGAAGTTGTCGAAGGAAAGGTTTTTGTCCTCCACCTGCGCCCTATCATCGCACATTGTCCTGGAAGGTTCCTGACCAACCCCCCCTCCCGAAAGGCTTTTTGGGGTTGAAGTGGCTGCAGGGAGTAAGAGGGAATGAGAAGCTTTCCTTCCATTGACTTCTGTAAGCTAACTTAGGGTCCAAACCAGTAGCTATCCATTTCCTGCCTTTTCATGACATCGTATTTAGCTACCTAAGGCAACTGCTGTCTCACTTTGACTAAGGCTGGGGTTGAGGACTAGATCTGTGGGCCAGATCCTTACCTCCCTTGTGAGCCAACTTTGACCTGCCCACCTGACAAAAGAGGAGGCTCGATTCCTCACATGAGCCAGAGGTTCCCCACCACTGGGCCCTGGACTGAGTGGGAAATGAAGATGAAATGTTATCTTTCAATATAAGAGTTTCACATTAAAAATGGAGGTGGCGGCCACAGCAGCATTGAACTGGATCTCCCCTCCTTCGCCCTTCTCTCAGGTGGCAGCAGTTCCAAGCCTTGGCCAGCCGCAAGAAGGACGCGTTGACCTCTGCGCTCAGCATCCAGAATTACTACTTGGAGTGCAATGAGACCAAGGCTTGGATGCGGGAGAAAACCAAAGTGATCGAGTCCACCCAAGGCTTGGGCAACGACCTGGCAGGGGTCATGGCCCTGCAGCGCAAGCTGGCGGGCATGGAGCGGGACCTGGAGGCCATCCAGGGCAAAGTGCGGGACTTGCGGGAGGAGGCCACCCGCCTGGCGGACCAGCACCCGGAGCAGGCTCCTGCCATTTTGGACCGCTTGTCCGAAGTCGACGGGACCTGGGACGAGCTACGGGGGACCATGCGCCGACGCGAGGAGTCCCTGGGAGAAGCCAGCAAGCTTCAGGGCTTCTTGCGGGACTTGGACGACTTCCAGGCGTGGCTTCTGCGCACCCAGACGGCCATCGCTTCGGAAGACGTGCCGGCCACCCTGCCGGAGGCAGAGCGCTTGCTGAACCAGCATGAGACCATCCGGAACGAGGTGGAGCACTACAGGGGCGACTACCGGCGCTTGCGGGCCATGGGGGAGGAGGTGACGCAAGGCCACACCGATGCCCAGCACATGTTCCTGCAGCAGCGCCTCCAGGCCCTCGACACCGGCTGGAATGAGCTGGACCAGATGTGGGAGAACCGGCACCAGCTGCTCTCCCAAGCCTACAGCTTCCAGATCTTCCTGAGGGACACCAAGCAGGTGGAAGGGGTGCTCAGCAACCAGGTAAGGTACAGTTGGGGCCCACAACCTCGGGGGCCAGATGCTGCCCTCCAGAATCTATCTAAGCCACCTCCTCTCTCCCCAGGTCACACCCCTCAGTGACCAGTTTTGTACCCTTCGTGGCTTTTTTTGGTTGACTGGAATCCGTCTTTGACTGGAATGCCTCCTCTTTGCCTGGATCATTGTTTTCCAAACTTGGGTCTTCAGCTGTTTTTGGACTACAACTCCCATCATCCCTAGCTAGCGGGATCAGTGGACAGGGATGGTGGGGTTTGTAGTCCAAAAACAGCTGGAGACTCAAGTTTGGGAAACATTGGCCTGGATGGAGCAGGGAGAGGGTGTGTGAGTGTGTGTAGAAACTAGAACTTTTACGATTGTTGCTCCACCCACTTTTGCCTCTGGCCCCGCCTACCGCTGGCAAGCGGTCCCCCTAGAAGGAAATGAGGCTCTAGGGCTGGTAAAGCCTTCCCCACCCCTGAGGTGTAAAGGGTTGTAGGAACAACAATGGTGCCAGCATTGACCCATAACCTTGCAGTGCCAGAAGATTGGGACCAACTTGGGACATGAACAGTGGTTGAGTAGGCAGGGCTTTTTACCCCCAGCAGGAACTTGCCAGAATTCGGTTCCATCACCTTTCAGGTGGGGGCGCCATTGCCATTCTAAGAGAACGAGGGAGGTGTTCATGGTGAGTCCTGGCACCTTTTTTATAAAGAAAAATAGCACTGCAGTTATTGCCCCAAAGGAGAAAATGCAAGTGGCTACCTTGCATTCTGCGGATTTGAGGAGAAGAGAGATTGGAGGAAGATGTTGCTTCGTCCACATTTTTAAGTGAACCACTTTGATTGGCAGAACCAGTGCTGTTCCAGGTGCTGTGTATTACTTGTTCTGCATTTGTAAGAAATTGATCTTTTAGTGTGGCAACGGCCACACTTTGCAACTCCCTGCCTATTGATATCAGGCAGGCTCCTTCAGTGTATCTTTTTTTTATTTCTGTTGAAGACCTTTTTTATTTAGGCATGTAGAATATTGACACGTGTTTAAATGATCTCTGATTGCTGATTTTCATTATTTTTGAATGTTTTAAACAACTGTTTTTTACTGATATTTTTAAAATTCTTTTTGTAAACCACTTTGAGGTTTCCCACCTCCTACAGTCAAGCTGTATATAAATTTTATGAAATAATGAAATAAACAATTAGGCTCACAGCCTAGAAGTTCCCCACTTCGGCTCCAGGGCTTATGCAGTCTCCATTTTTCGCCTCTCCTTGTCCAGGGTGTTCTCTGATGATGCTTTATGGGATGATCAACACCCCCCCTTTTTTTTCTTTTTTGGACAGGAATATGTGCTGACTCACACAAGCATGCCCAGCTCCCTCCAAGCTGCTGAGGCTGCCATTAAAAAACATGAGGATTTCATGACCACCATGGAGGCCAACGGGGAGAAGATCAAGGGGCTGGTGGACTCTGGCCGGAAGCTTATCATGGAGGACGGGCTCCACTCTGACAAGATCCAGGAGAAGGTCAATTCCATTGACAGCAGGTGAGGGGGATTACTCTGTGCAGAAACGCTGGTAGCGGTAATCTGATTTGGAAAAGGGAGCACGATCTAGCAACTTGGAGCAGGTAATGGGCAGAAGGTCAACAAGGAAGATCTTTGGGTTATTTGCAGTAGATATAGGGAAGAGTTTCCGATTCCTGACAGACAGACTGCAGTCCTATCCATAAGCTAAGGCTTTGAGCCTTAGTGATCACCAGCTGTAAAATGGGACTTGGAAGAGTGCTGGCACCGCTTTCTGTTCCTCAAAGTTGCAAGTAAAACAGCATGTGAGACCTGCAGCAAAATATTGCAGTGTTCAGGGTTCCAGCCTGCCAGCCACCCCATTTTCCAGGATTCCCCCTTCCATTTGCTCATCACCCTTTCTGTCCCTGTCCCCGTTGATCATTTACTTTATGCTCAATTTTTTAAATTCTGTAATCCTCCATTTTATTCTGCATTGTTCCATTTGGTTATAGCTGTTGTTTTGTGGGCCTTTCTAGTAACACTAGTGTTGAAGGGTGGGCTATATAAATCCGTAAAATAATTGTGGCACTCTCCTTGCTTCCTCTCCCAGGAAAACAGCTGTGGGCAGTATTGCCAAGCAGCTCCTTCTGGTTACTTTACGCCTTGTCTTCCCTCTCTCTTCCAGGCATAGGAAAAACCAGCAGGCAGCTCAGGACCTTCTGGCCCGCCTCCGTGACAATCGGGAACTGCAGCATTTTCTGCAAGACTGTCAAGAGGTGAGCAGGATTGACAAATTATGGATGCCCAGCCAATGTGAATTTGATACAAGTTACATTTATTTCTGTGTTGATTTATAAACATAATATATGACAGCCATGGCAGTTTAAAATGGTATCATCATGTATGGTGCATGATTGTGGCCATAGTGAGCTTGGGATCAGCATGGGTACCCCAGCCAGAGTCATATTCCCCCACCGCCATTTTAAAAAGGCAGAGCTCAGGACAGCTGTATCCTTTCTCTGGGATCAGAGGCAGCAAGTCCCTGAATGCCAGTTGCTGGGGAACATGAGTGGGAGGGGGCTAATGGCCTTCATTTCCTTCTTGTTGACCTCCCAGGGACACCTAGTGGGCCAGTGGTGGGAAACAGGATGCCATGCTAGGCAAGTCTTCAATTGCATCATCTTATGGCTGGCTCTCGTGCCCACCTACATTGAGAACTGAGATCTATTTAGGGGAAAGTTTTTTAGCATTAGGTGTTCTTAGGATTGCTGGTTCTCCTTAGGGGACCCTCACCCGATGATGCTCTCTTCCTGTCTTTCCTCCAGCTCACCCTGTGGATCAATGAGAAGATGCTGTCAGCTCAGGACATGTCGTATGATGAAGCCCGGAACCTCCACACCAAGTGGCAGAAGCACCAGGCCTTCATGGCCGAGCTGGCCTCCAACAAGGGCTGGCTGGAGAAGATCCAGAAGGTGGGTCTTCTTACAAAGCCCTGAGCTGGTGCTGAAACCTCCTTGCAGTGACGTTATCAGCCCTGGAAGCCCACTAATTAATAACAGAAGTAGCTGTGTAGAAATGCATGTTTTGCACATGCTCAGGGGACCCCTTGGTTTTCATGCCCTGGCTTCTTTGTCGGAGAGTTGCTGGGGCCTTGAGCCTGCCTTAAAGCTTGGAAGCAATCTCTGTTAATTCAATGGGTGGCTGTGGTTTCTTCGGTGGTAAGTTAAAGCACTCCCTTCTTCACGTAAGCAGGCTGAATTATAGCAGATGATGATGATGGGGGACCTGTAACAAAATGTTGCAGGGTGGAGTTTTCCTGCTGCTCAGGGGTCCAGTTAATCAGCTATGACCTGTTCCAGGATACCCCATTCCACCTCCACTCACACTATTCCATTCCGCCCCCTGCAACATTTCCGTCAGCATCTGTGTCCTCCTTTCGGCAGGAGGGAGAGCAGCTGGTGGCCGAGAAGCCAGAGCTGGAGCCCGTGGTGAGAGCCAAGCTGGACAGCCTGCAGAAGCTCTGGGAGGAGCTGGAATCCAGCACCCAGAGCAAAGCTCAGTGCCTCTTTGACGCCAACCGCGCCGAGCTCTTCACTCAGAGCTGTTCCGCCATGGAGGCCTGGCTGAGCGGCCTTCAGGCCCAGCTGCACTCTGATGACTACGGGAAGGACTTAACCAGCGTCAACATTTTGCTCAAGAAACAGCAGGTGAGTGCGTGCTGTGCGGCAGGGGTGAAGGGCTTGGCTGTGATGAATTTCCACCTGCACCAAATTCCTCTTTGGAGGAAAGGGCCAAAATCTGCAGAAGCAGAGGGGGGCTGCTGGGATGAAGTGGTAATGATGCCGCAGGAATTTGCAGAGCTGCAACACCCCATGATCCTTCTGCATTCCCAACACCTTCTTTCTCCACTCCCAGATGCTGGAAAACCAGATGGATGTGCGGGAGAAGGAGGTGGAGGGCCTCAAAGCCCAAGCACTGGCCCTCAGCCCGGAGGACTCCAACACCGTGGAGGTGGATGGCAAACTGCAGGCAGTGGAAGACAGGTTTGCAGAGCTGCGGGCACCACTCAGGGAGCGCTGCGAGAAACTGCTGGCCTCCAAGGAGGAGCACCAGTTCAACCGCGACCTGGAGGATGAAATTGTGAGTCAGGGGAGGGATCAGAGGAGAGGGAGAGCTGCTGTGCAGGGAGCCAGGGTTTCAGGGAAATGAGCACTACTGAGTAGGGAGAAGCAACCTGTTTCAGGCAGCGCTATCAGATAGATGACTGCACCTGAATGGCACAGCCAGACTTTATAAAGGGTTGGAGCTAGTGGAAGAGGGGGGCCCATTTGGGCTCCATTGCAGGCACCGGAATGTCTTAGGACGCCAGAGACTTTATGCTGCTTTTATGTAATTTTTATAAAATGTATATTTTCAGGATATCTGAATAGTTTATTGCTCTTTGGCCAACCAGGCCTAATGCATAAACACACTCATGCTATAGACAGTTACCATTTTGTGCACGTTTGATTGTTCCAGGATGGCTGGCGCATGTGCCGTTTTATGTCCTGGAAAGGGATGGGGCAGGTTTATTCTCATGATGACCTGGAATGCAACCCCAGTGCAAATGGGAAGTTGCCTGTAATATGCATTTCACAGAGCCAAAATAAGCATCAACATAAGTATATGCAGAAAACATTGCCATTTTTTTAAATTATTTTTTAAAAAACCTGCTTATAAGCATTCCCTCACAAATGCAGGGTGGTGAATTTATTTACACCTGTGCGATCTTCATGTGCAGTCAATAGTTTTCACTTCTCCATAGCCTTTGAATTGCTTAACAAATTTTCTGGTTTTATATGTATATTTTATGTTGTTGCGTCCTTTATCTTCATATATTGTATACCACCCTGGAATATATATATTTTAAATTAAACTGGTGGGATATTGTGTGTGTGATTTATTTATTTTAAATAACAACCCTCGTCCCCCCGCCCCCCTCAAATGAGCAGTAAGATGACTCTTGCCCCGCTGAGTTTTTCTGCTATGGAGCCTCTTGGCATTTCTTAACCTTTTTCTCGCCTTGTGTCCTGCAGTTGTGGGTGAAGGAGCGGATGCCCATGGCAGTCTCCACTGACCATGGCAAAGATCTTCCCACTGTCCAACTACTGATCAAGAAAAACCAGGTAAGGCTTAGTTGGGTGTGGTGGTTTCTCTGCAGAGGCTCCCCCGTTGTGGAATGCTCTCCCCAGGGCCTGCTGCCTTCACTGTATATTTTTAGGCAGGAGGCAGAAATGTTCCTCTTCCACCAGGCCTTTGGCTGATGAATATTCTACAGCCTTTTAAAAGTGCCTGTGGGAAGTGGGGGTTATTGTTTTGCTGTTTTGTTTAGCCCATTTCCTTGTTTTCATCTTGTGTTTTATTCTGCGAAACGCCGGCCCCCCCCCCCGAGATCTTACGATAAAGCATGGTATGTAAATCTAATAAAATAAATAAGTAAGTGAAATAAGAAAGGGAGACAAACATCTCTTTCCACTTTCTCTGCACATCACTGTACTGAATTTTACATGCCTTTGTCATGTCACACACACCCTTGCTCAAAAGAACGCCAAGATGAGCCCTGCTGGATCAGGCTGAACACCCAACTAGCCCAGCTTCCTGTTCTCACAGTGGTCAACCAGATACCCATCATGAGAAGCTTGCAAGCCCAACAACTGGCATTCAGGGCACACTGCGTCCAGCGGCGGAGGGAGAACATAGCCGTCGAAGCCAGTGGCCACTGATAGCCTTCTCTGCTCCAGGAATTTGACTAATCCTTTCCTAAAGCTATCCGAGTCGGTGGCCATCGCTACCTCTTTGGGGGAGCGAATTCCAGAGTTTTAACCGTGCACTCTTCTTCTTCCCTCTTCCTGACACTTCCAGACCCTGCAGAAGGAGATCCAGGGCCACCAGCCACGAATCAATGACATCCTAGGGAGGTGGCAGGGGCTGGCATGCAGCGGCCTGGAAGCGGAGCTGCAGGGGCGCGTGGAGGCTTTGCAGGAGATGTGGCAGGAGCTGCAGAGCCAGGTGGAGCAGCGGCACGGGCGCCTGGAGCAAGCGCAGATGGCCCAACAGTTCTACTTCGATGTTGCGGAGGCTGAGGCCTGGATGGGCGAACAAGAGCTGCACATGATATTAGAGGAGAAGGCCAAGGTCTGTGTTATTTTTTTGCCTGTGTTAATTCATAAACCCATTCTGTCCTAGTTCTGCATTAAAAAAACAAACCAAACCAAAACATGCAAAAATACTCATTCATTTAAAGGAGCATTTCTGGATGTATTTTAACTAAGAAACTTAAAAAAAAATATTTTTTGGAGCCAAAAACTGCATTGCAAAATTCTAATACACATATTAGCTGGGGAAAGTGCAGATCATGCTGGCTCATACTGGAATTCGCAAAATACTTAATTTCTCTAGCATTCTTTCCTGGGCCTAGCATTTCAGAAGAGCAGTGCCCTTCTCGCTAATCCTAGATGTGTGAGAATTCATTTGGTAGCATTCAAAAATGCACTCTGCAAATCTCTTCTTTATCGCAGCACACATTCCAAGGTTGCATGCTGAAATCGAGTGAGTGGGGGAGGGGAAAGCCTGAGAACTGTGCTTAACTCCTCTCCCACTAGAGACAAATCTGCTCTGGGGTTGTCCTTTATGATTAGTAAGAATAGTTCTAGGACTTGCCAGAAGTCACATTTCTCTCTGGTTGAAAGTTCTGTCCCCTTTCAACCCCAGATATACACAGGCTGGTTGCAGTTGTTCAGCAGTGGGGAGAAAGGCACTCTGCACAGTCCCCCATCAGAACCCTTTTTTCACATAAACATTTTGGGACTGAATCCTGATGTGGAATAACAGGTCTCGATCCTAGTTCAAATTTTAATGTTGCCTACCCCATCCTCTTTACCCCTTGCTTCTGTTTCTGAAGGGGTGGGAGGAAGCAAACAAACAGGAACACACTTCTTTCTTTTCACCAGGATGAACTGATTGCTCAGGCCATGGTGAAAAAACATCTGGTGATGGAGCAGGCTCTGGAAGACTATGCCCAGACCATCCACCAGCTCTCCATCCAGAGCCGTGATATGGTAAACAACGGGCATCCCGAGAGGTAAGGAAGCCCACCATTCCCCTACCGAGACAGTTGGGGAGCCTATCCCCACATGCCCCATCAAGTTCCCTGCTGTGGCCCAAGTCCTGTTTTGGATGTCATTATACCCCTCTTTCTCCTGGAGATCTCAGAGCCGCACCTGTTGTGTGAATCAGTTTACCAGCTTATTACACCACTCTTTTGTGGGGGGAGAAGCCAATCAGGGATCCTGGGATTCCATGCAAAATGATGACAGCTGTTGGGCCAGCCAGCACTTGCCTGGGATTTTGAGGCCTGATCTCCTTGGCCCCAGTCCTGTTGGGATGTCATTCCTCTTAGAGGTCTCAGGGCATGCACCTATAGTGTGAACCAGTTTACCAGCTTATTGCACCACTCTTTTGTAGGGGTGGAAGCCAATCAGGGAGCCTGGGGTTCCATGCAAAATGACGACAGCTGGTGGGCCAGCCAGCACTGGTCAGGGCTTTGGAGACCTGAATTCCTTGGCATCCGTGGATGATGTCTGTCCCTCTCGCTTTCCCTTTCCTGCAGTGAACGGATCAATCTCCGGCAGGGCCAAGTGGACAAGCTCTATGCCAGCCTGAAGGACTTGGCTGAGGAGCGCCGGGCCAAGCTGCAGGAACAGCTCCGCCTTTGCCAGCTGAAGAGGGAAGTGGACGACCTCGAGCAGTGGATCTCGGAGCGCGAGGTGGTGGCTGCTTCTCATGAGCTTGGACAGGACTACGAACATGTCACGGTGGGTCTCCCCCTCCCAAGGGATCCCTAACATACCCAGAGGCAAGAAGCACCCCTCCAGATCTCTATACCTCCTTCACTGAGGTGGCTGGAGGGTGAACAGGGCACCCAAGTGATCCTAGTTCTGCACCAGGAAAGCCCATATCAATGGTGCATTATTTGCCCTTTTGCATGCATAGCACGTTCTCTTCCACTGAGCTACATCCCTTCCCAGTAAGATTCCAGTCATCATGGTTCTGAATAAAGGGCTGATTTAAATAGGAACATAGGGAACTGCTTGCTGTGGAGTCAGATTATTTGTCCAACTATCCACTGTTATGTCTTCTGATAGCAACTCTCCAAGGTCTCAGATAGAGAAAAGTCTCTCTGAGCCCCTATTTCTTGTGATTGTTTTAATTGGACATATCTAGAACCGAACCAGGAACCTTCTGTGTGCAAAACGGGTGCTCTACCTCTGTGCTATTATCCCTCTGCCTTTTTTGCCCCTTTGCCCTTCACACTCTTGTTTGTTTCCCACCATTGTGCCAGGAGCTGGAGTCAGGAGCAGGTCAGCAATAAAACACCCTGTGTCAGAGAATTCAACTCTTTATTCAAAGCAGCAACTCTTTCTATCTAGTAGGTCTTGCCCCAGTGAGGCAATTGCCTTCATACTGCTTTCTAAGGCTGCTCCTCCCCTGGGTCCTTCCCCAGCAATCTGAGGCTCCCTTGTCTTGTCTCTCTTTGCTCCATCCTCTTCATTCCTCCTCTATGTTCTGGGAGACCAGGCGGGAGTGGAGCTGGTTGCAGCAAGAGGGGGAGACTCCTTGGCAGCCTGCATCATCTCTGCCTCTTGGCCCCCCTGCTCTCCAGCCTCCACTTCTGCCTCTGATTCTGGACTGCTCTCAGCCACAAACTCTTCCTGCTCACCAAACCCAGCTACCTCTTCAGCTTCTGACACCTGCTCCTCCCAGTCTCCCACTTTTCCCTCTGACCACTCATCACTGTCCAACCACCAATCCCTTGGCTCTGAGCCTTCTTCCCCTGGGGTTCCCCAGCTGGTGCCTCCCACTGTTCCTCTGCATGAAGCCACGCCCATGACAATTGGGACCTTTGCAGTGTGTTACTGTCTGGTTCACAGGCGATCAAAGTCCCGGCTGGGGATGTCGGGACCGGGTGGCAAGATGGTGGGGTGGGAGCAGGAACGGGAGTGCAGAAGCCAGGAGTCAGGAAGCCAAGGGTCCGAGGATCAAGAAGCTAGGAGTCAAAGAACCAAACGCAGCAAGGCAGGGAATGTGTTGCTGTGACAAACAGCCGAAGGGAAAATGCTGACCTTGTATCCCTTTCCTGGCTCTTGCCACCAGGTGCTGTGAGTTACCAATCGGTGCTGTGAGTTACCTTGCCTCTTCAGAACAAACTTAGGAAGGTCCTAGTCCTGCAGAGTCCTATTGGTCACAGGGCCTGGCTCCTGCATGCACACCTGACACAGTGCTCTCTTCTTCCCTACAGATGCTGCGGGACAAGTTCCGGGAATTCTCACGTGACACCAGCACTATCGGTCAGGAGCGGGTGGACGCCGTCAACCGGCTGGCAGACGAGATGATCTCTGCCGGTCACTCCGAAAACGCTACCATCGCCGAGTGGAAGGACAGCCTGAACGAGGCCTGGGCCGACCTCCTGGAACTCATTGACACCCGGAGCCAGATGCTGGCGGCGTCCTATGAGCTGCACCGTTTCTACCACGACGCCCGTGAGACCCTCAGCCAGGTCCAGAACAAGCAGAAGCAACTGCCCGATGAAGTGGGCCGGGACCTCAACACAGCGGAGGCCATGCAGCGGATGCACAGCGCATACGAGCACGACATCCAGGCGCTCAGTACCCAGGTGCATTTGGGGGACTGGGAAAGGGAATAAAATCAGTGCAAGGTCCAGACTCTGCCTACTGAGAGGAGGAGCAACAGGAGAACAGTGGAGCAGTCTCCAATCAGCTTTTATGTTTTAATGTTTGTGTAACTTTTTTTATATATACTTGTAAACCACTATTTCTTTAAATTATTTAACAAAAAAAATCACATATCACTCAAAAATATTTTTTTTTTGAACAACAACAACAAAATTGTTTTTTGAGTAATTGCTGATTAGGAAATTACACATTTTAGCCAAAAATCTGGAGATCAATTTGTACTAAGCATCGCTTTACCCTTGTTTCTACAAGAAAAGTATCTCCCAACTCCAGTGATCCAAATCATTTGCCCTGCCCTGATCAAGGGCCTCGGTGGGAGCGCCTGGGACACTCTTGATGGTGAGGGACCCTGACTCACCTGTGGCTTGTTTGGCTTGGCAGGTGAAGCAGGTGCAGGACGATGCGGCGCGGCTGCAGAAGGCTTATGCCGGCGAGAAGGCAGACGACATCCGGAGGCATGAGCAGTCCGTTAGTGAAGCTTGGTCTGACCTGCTCAGCAGCAGCAGCGGCCGCCGGCACCTCCTCCTTGACACTGTTGACAAGTTCCGCTTCTTCCGCATGGTGCGTGACCTCCTACTGTGGATGGATGATGTCAACCTCCAGATCGATGCCCAGGAGAAGCCCAGGTAAGGGTCAATAGGAGCAGGTCTCTGTAGGTGGCAGGTCTAGTCCCTAACTCACCCAGGCCACATTCACATCATACATTTAAAACACTATGGTGCCACTTTAAGCAGTCATGGCTTCCCCCCAAAGAATTCTGGGAAGTGTAGTCCATTAAGGGTGCTGAGAGGTATTAGGAGACGCCCATTTCCCTCTTAAGAGGTCCCAGAGATCCCTGTGAAGACAGATTCTTTGTTAGAGTGGTTTCTCTAGGAATTGTAGCTCTGTGAGGGGAATAGGGGCTTCCTAACAACTCTCAGCACTCCGAACAGCTCCCAGAATTCTTTGGGGGAAACTGTAAGTGTTTAAAGTAGGGTGAATGTGGCCATCCTTGGATGTGTCCTTGTGGAATGATGTGCTGGGACCAGACCGGGCCTTTGGGTGTCTCATTCTGCCAGCTCCCCACTTCTTGACTTGGCAAGGTAAGTCCTTCTTGCCTTTAAATGAAACAAAAAGAGCCTTATGAAGAGATGCAGCAAGAGACCAGGGCTCAGTTTTGGCATTCACTGAGCCTTGTATCACAGCTGGATGATAAGCTCCCCACTTCTTGCCCTGCTCTGCTTAAATGTGATTTCTAGGGGAAAGCCTAGTAGCCGGCTTTTCCTACATTCCCCCACAGGGACGTCTCGGCAGCAGACTTGGTCATCAAGAACCACCAAGGGATCAAGGCCGAAGTTGAGGCCCGGACAGACAGCTTCAACGCCTGCATCGCCATTGGCAACGAGTTGTTGGCCAAAGGACACTATGCCTCTGACAAGGTGAGAAGGCCTCCCCTGAACTGATGCAGCTATTGCTTGTTTTGCAGGAAAGATGTACAGTCATACCTCGAGCTAAATGTGCTTTGGGTTGAGCGTGTTCGAGTTGCGCCCTGCGGCAACCCGGAAGTAATGAAGCACGTTACTTCTGGGTCTCGCCACTCGAGCATGTGCAGACGCTCAAAATGACGTCACGTGCGGAAGTGGTGAAACGCGGCACGCGTCGACGCATCTTGTGTTCTGTTTGGGATGCAAACGGGGCTCCAGAACAGATCCCGTTCACATCCCAAGGTACCACTGTACTGATTTTGGAATTATGCACTTTTTAAAGCTCATGTATGGTTGTTGGTTTTTATCAGTTTAAAATAGGCAAGGTAAGTCCCTCTTGCCTTTAAATGAAACAAAAAGAGCCTTATGAAGAGATGCAGCAAGAGACCAGGGCTCAGTTTTGGCATTCACTGAGCCTTGTATCACAGCTGGATGATAAGCTTTCCCCTCCTGAGATGTTCTGCAGCCACACAATCGTTAAAGATCAGGGATGTTTTTCCTCTACTGGCAGCTGCCTAGGTCAAGTCATGCTGGCCACATGACCCGGAAGCTGTACGCCGGCTCCCTCAGCCAGTAAAGTGAGATGAGCACCGCAACCCCAGAGTCGGTCACGACTGGACCTAATGGTCAGGGGTCCCTTTACCTTTACCTTAGGTCAAGCTGTTTGTCCATCTAGCCCACCACTGTCTACCTCAGGCATAGGTAAACTCGGCTTTCCAGATGTTTTGGGACTACAACTCCCATCATCCCTGACCACTGGTCCTGTTAGCTAGGGATGATAGGAGTTGTAGTCCCAAAACATATGGAGGGCCAAGTTTGCCTATGCCTGGTCTGCCTGGAGATGCCGCAAATTAACAAACCTTTGCATGCAAAACAGGTGCTCCACCAATAAGCTCTAACCCTTCCCCTAATCCTCGTGGTAGAGAGTTACACAGGTAAACCTATGTACAGCTTGATGTAGACTGCCCCAACGTTCAGATTAATTGGCACGACTCTGGATTACTATTTCTCCCCAGCTAAGCTCCCTCTGCATCTCTCTGCTTTTGTTTTGCTCAGATTGCAGAGAAGTTGACCCAGCTGCAGGACCGACGCAAGGAGATCAATGACAAATGGCGGGAGAAAATGGACTGGTTACAAATTGGTAAGTGGGTGAGGTTGTGTGGGCCTGAGGACTCGGGGAGTGGGGCTTCAGAGGGCTAGAGTTCATTTTGGGGCAGGCCCAAGGAACTCAGGTATGGCATGTGTGGATGCAGCGCACATTATCCCCACAACAACTTTTTCTGAGTACAGTGGTACGTCGGGTTAAGTACTTAATTCGTTCCGGAAGTCCGTTCTTAACCTGAAACGGTTCTTAACCTGAAGCACCACTTTAGCTAATGGGGCCTCCTCCTGCTGCTGCTGCGCCGCCGGAGTACAATTTCTGTTCTCATCCTGAAGCAAAGTTCTTAACCTGAAGCACTATTTCTGGGTTAGCGGAGTCTGTAACCTGAAGCGTATGTAACCTGAAGCGTATGTAACCTGAAGCATATGTAACCCGAGGTACCACTGTAGGTTTTTCTGAGAGGTGGTTACTTGAAACCAAGGGCACCAGCAGAACTTCATGGCTAAGCTCAGGCCTCCGTGGTCCCAAGAGGGAGGTTCTGCTTCAGGCACCATTGCCATTCTAAGAGAACCAGGGAGATGTCCATGGTCAGTTCTGGCACCTATTTTTCTAGAAAAATAGCACTGCTCATGAGGGAACGTGGCCCTCAGGCTAAAGAAGGTTCACCATCCCTGAACTAACAGCAAGAACTTGAGACTCAGGATTTGGAGTCCTCACCACTGACTACTCTCTCTCTCTCTCTCCCATCACCCCTCCCTCTGCCCACAGTCATGGAGGTGCTAATGTTTGGGCGGGATGCTAGCATGGCGGAGGCCTGGCTCTCCAGCCAAGAGCCGATTGTGCGTTCTGCAGAGCTGGGTGGCAACGTGGACGAAGTGGAGAACCTCATCAAGCGCCACGAGGGCTTCCAGAAATCAGTTGCTGCCTGGGAGGAGCGCTTCCTGGCACTGGAGAAGCTCACGACGGTCAGTGGGTGAGATCAGGGAGGGCGGGGGTCACGCAAATCCTTGGGAGGCTTGTGGGAAGTGTCCGAGTCAGCTCTTAGCCACTGCCCCTTGGCACCACATTACAGCAGCCTGGTTCTCAGAGGTACGTTTCCTCAGCATGAAGATTCTGCTTCCAGCAAACAGCTCTTCCTAGGCCATCCTCCGTGAATTTGTCCGGTCCTTTTTGTTCTCCCAAAGGCCCATCTCACAATGAGGGCAATAAGGCGAAGGCAATTGCTTCCTGAATTCCTCAGCTCCAGGCCCAGGGTTCAAATGCAGCCCTCCAGGCCTCTGTTTCTGGCTCTCACAACTTTTCCCAGGCCACATCCCCTCTCCAGCCCTACTGCACGCCCTGAATGTTTTTTGCCCGGCTGGAACACGTCCTTGAACACCTCTTGTAGAAACTAGACTATTGTATAGAGGTAACATTCACATTCATTGCTCTACCAAACCTTTGCCTCTGGCCCTGCTGACCCCTGGCATACGGCCCTCAAAAAGTTGCCCATAAGGGAAGGTTCCTCACTATGGACAGACACCATGATCCAAAGGCCACCTCTGCTTTGGCCCTCTTCCTCTTCAAGGAAAGTGCCTCTAGACAGGACTTGTGCCAGGCCTCCCCTTACGCAGAGAGATGTGGTTGCCTCAAGCGGCTGACTTTGTGTATTAAAAGTGCACCACCATGGCAAGCAGGACTTGGTTTTTTCCAGCCAGAACTCTCTGAGCTGGCATCCTAGACCCCTTCCAAAGTGGCTGAAGTTGAACCACACCATGCAGAGCACTTCCCCTTTGGCCTGTGTTCTCACAAATCACAGCCCCCCACTTCCTTTCTCCTCCATCTGTTTTTTTTTTCATTAAATATTTATTGGCATTTTCAAGAAACACACAACAAACAAAAACAAGAAATACACAAAACAAAACAGAGAAGAAAAAAAAAAACACAAAATACATAATATTCCAAACTAAACAAAAAAAAAAAAATAGAAAAAACCACATAAAATTTCTGATACTTATTATTCTTAACCTTATTTCTCAGACCTCCTCACACCTCCCCTTCTTGTATTCCAATTTAAATTGTCAGTTCAGCAAGTCCTTAACTTATTTCTTTACCTTAACTTAAACATTTGTTCTAACATACTATTGTTTTACTTTACTTCTTTTTTCCATTTCCTCAATTTATTTCTAACAGCCTTATTTTCAATTAATTTAAAAAGAAAAAACCAATTTTACCTTATTAAAATCACACATCAATACTTATACCTCATTAATTATTCTTAAGCCTTTTTCCTAAAGTCGACCAAAATTTCCCTTCCACGATTTACCCAATTTCCTTACCACTAACAAAATATAAAAAGCAAATTATCCTTATGTACCCTTTGGATTCCCAACCTCCACCCACCCTTCTCCCGGTTCCAGTCCCCAACCAATATCCATCAGTCTTTATGTTATTTATTTAGCCTGGAGATCTCACGTCCGAGGCCCTTATATCTCTCTCAGTTCCTTTCTGCCGGTCTCTTTGATAGTCCTTGATGTTAAGCCCCAAGTCTCGGAGGGGCTCCGGCCCAACAGACTCCATGTTGCTTCCAGCCAGTCCTCCATACTTAAAAACAAAGCCTATGGGGTACTCCAACTCTTGTTTCAAATTTCTTTCAGATCCATATGTCCCCAAAGCTCCAGCTTTCACCTTCAACAAATTTGTAATCCTCAGGTCTTCAGATCTCCTCCAAAGGGGATCTCTCCATTTTCCAAAGTCCCATTCAGACCAGGCTTTCCACATCCAATTTTTATTGTCCTTTTTTATCATCATGTCAGGCCTCATATTGTAACTCTCCTTTGACTCCTGCAAATCTCCTGCTCCTCCTTCATTTTCTTCAAAAACAACATATTGCTCCATCATATCTACACTTTCAGTTTCATTTATTTGTTCAGTTGAATAGGCTTCCTGTTTCAAGTCCTTATCAGGCTCAAAACTGTTATTTACTGTCCAGTGTAGTAATGATACCTCTGTAGACAAAGCATTGTATTCATCTTGCAAGTTTCCCAAGAGAACGAGTGCTCTGTCCAATTCTGCTTGGATTTTACATACTCCAGCCATTTTTGTGGTGTAATGTCCCTATTACCCCTCTAGGGGGATTTTAGTTCCTTAATGTTCCTTTCGGCTCAAAACCAAAAGTCCAGTTATTTTGTATCAGCCCTCCTTATTTTCAACAAGTTGTACCAAATAAACCAGCAAAAACAGCAGAAACAATGTTCTCTTTTTCCAGCTGACAGCTCACTTGACAGCTGTCAAAATCCTCAATACAACAGGCTTTCTCATAGGACGTTCCCGGGTCTCGGGGGGGGGGTGAAATTTCAGCTCCCAAAATTCTTTTTATCCTCCAGTAAATCTTCTTATAGTGTCAAAACCGTGAAGTCAGGATCTTTCATTAAAAAGCAACAAGAAACAAATTATCTCGACCTTAGCTGCCCAGTCCTTTGCTTTAAATTGTTTACAAAGAGGGGGGGGGGTGGACTTCCTTTTTAGCCCCTTCCCGCTCGTTCCAAATCCAAAATTAAAAATTTTTAAGATTCCAATCTCCGTATTACTCACGGGTTTATATTTTAGAGTCCAATCGGTCTTGGAAGAAGTTGGCGCTCTCTGTCAATGGCTTGCGGCTTCACTCCGTAGGCGAGGGAGTACTCTCAGCACCACGCCCCACCCTGCCTCCGTTCCGAAGCCTTTAAAAAGGCTCCGTCGCGGATTGGGGGGGCGCAAATGGTGCCCGCCGAGTCTCTGTGTTCACAGGCATCCGCGCCTGTGATTTTAAGGGTCTCCGCTTCGCCGCAGCGGCCAGACCCAGACGCTACGGAGTCGATTCCCTCCGGAGCTCGGAGGGAATCCGCCATTAAACAATGGCGCCAACCCGGAAGTCCCCTTTCTCCTCCATCTGGGGCCTGCCAGCCCAAGCCTGATCCTGACTTGGAGCCCATGATTTCTCTTCATGTTTCCTTAAAACTTCTGTCATGGCCAAACTAGACATCTCATAGAACAGAATCAGAGAATCGTGGAACTGTAGAGTTGGAAGGGACCCCAAGGGTCATCCAGTCCAGCCCACTGCAATGCAGAAATCTCACTAAATAAGTCATTAGAAAACATGTCCACACCCCCTTGTTTAAACTGGAATGCCTTCTAACTTTGGCTCTTATCACCTCCCACATGACTCATGTAGCTCCATGCCTTTACCCTGGCCTGCGATACTAGAGATATTTTTCAGACGCACCCTATCCTTCTGATTGTAATTTGTTTTAAAGGAGTTTAATGTTTCCTTTTTATATTGTAACCCTTCCTGGGACCTTAATGATGAAAGGTGGGCAAGAAATATGAGTACATCAATAAAATGGTCTCCTTACCTAAACTGAAAAGAAAAGAAAAAAGGACCCAACATTATCTTATTTTTGCCAACCTTGTTCCATCAGTTTTTTCTTCTTTTCCGCCAGCTGGAAGAGAATGAACGTCGCCGACGTGAGCAGGAGGAGGCGAGGAAAAAGAGGCCCCTGACTCCGCCTGTGCCAGAACCCACAGCCATGATGCCACAGAACCAACATCTGGAAATGCCACATGCTCCCAGTGATGCCCGGTGAGAGTTGTTTCATGGGAAGAAGAAGGACATTTGGAGTGGCAGAGCAGGCAGAATGCTGTGACCGATTCAGTACAGAAGAAAAGTTGAATGCAAAATTAAATCCACTCCACAGCCATTGGTCTAACACTATTTTTAAGAATTAGGAGGAAAGTGTGTTTGTATGTGTTTATCGTGAAAATTACATTTGCAGGAACTGGGGATAGCGGAGAGAAGAAAAGGCTGTTAAAGGAAATGGTTGATTACCCACCTGAATATTTAATGGAAAGATAAATTGAGTGGGTGGGGAAAGATTTATTTTATTTTATTTAACCAGCCTCCCTTGAGAACTTTCTGGTGGTAAGAGCTATTTGACAGTGGAACAGACTGCCTTGGAATGTGGTGGACTCTCCTCCCTTGGAGGATTTTAAGCAGAGGTTGGATAGCCATCTTCCTGGGAATTCTTCAGCTGTGATTCCTGTGTCGTTAGGGGGATGGACTTGATGACCCTTGGGGTCCCTTCCAATTCCCCTGCAATTCTATGATGAGAGATTCAGGTGCATAGGTTTGAATAAAATTGCACACAGTATGAACGATAACAGTATTGTAGAGCAGGAATCAGAAATGAAACATCGTCAAACTATTGTGCCTTCTCTGTAGAGGCATGCACTCCCTCTGAGCCCCCCAAAAGACAAGCATTTGCAAAATGCTGGCAGCAAGCCATAGAGTTGTAGCAGCAAAATGCAACATGGGAGATAAAGAGGTGAGAGTCTCTCCACAGATGTACTGTGACCTGGTGTGCTTGAACTTCAGCACAGACTCACACACCTGTCTTCCCCAGGAGCCCTGGAGAGCGAGGCTTGTCGCTGGAGTTACCATCTCTGAACGGGATTGACCCTGATTCCGAGTCTCCACAGGTGAGGCATGGATACTAAGGAATGATGACTGGGGGCGGGATTGGGAGACACAGAGGTGATTGGTTGGCAAGTAAAGCCTGAGGTGGAATCCTAGAACCATAGAGTGGCAAGGGATGGATAGTCAACCCTGAGTTAAAAAAGAAAATTCCACTTATTTTTCCCAAGAGAAAAAATTGCATTGGGTTCTAAACCATTCATCAGCCGTTGTGTAGTTTTGGAAGCCCCCAGTGGCTCAGAGGAAGGAGAAAGAGAACACAGGATCTCTTAGCGGTGTGGCACTTTGCTTAGAATGTCAGACTAGGACTCGAGAGATGCCAGGCAAAGTCAGGAAGTTTAATGGGTGAATTGGGCCAGTCATCAATGTAACCTACTTCATAGGGTTGTTCTGAAGATAAAACTGGGGAAGGTGGAGAAAAGCTTGGTGGGATATAAATTGAATAAATAAATACCAATAAATTGTCCAAGTCCCAAGCTGCCCCTTAGACCTACTACTATCCCCCCTTCCCGCCAAACACCTATGCCAATGCAGTTGTGTTTCCTTTCAAAATCCAGCTTTTGGAAAAGTCTGTGGCTTCACTCTTTCCCAGCTATAACCAAACTTAAATGGCTTCGTGTCCCGGTTTGTTCAGCAGAGAAGCACAGGAGAGCTGTGGTGGTGGGATGTTGCAATCTGTGGCTCTTGATGCCATTTCTATGCTGGTTGTGCAGGAAGTAGCTTCAATTCCTGCATATCTGCTATAGAAGTACAATAGGCTGGCAGAAGAGGGATGGATGGAATTTCCTGTCTTCACTTGTGTGGAATTCCTGGTCCCCTCTGCTGATCAGGGAGGTAGTCCAGTACAAGGCTAATTTTCTTAATTTTACATGATTTTTCCAAACTACTTTTTGTTAGCATACAATATAAATGTTGTAAATAATAATGATGATGTATTCTATTCATACCCCCACCTTTCTCCCATTAAGAAACTTGTGCAGTATTTGCATTTTCCCCATGCCACTTATTCCGCTTCCTCAATTGTTTCCTCCCACTGACAGCATTTATGGTGTAAGCTCCTTGGGACTGAGACTTGTCATTTATGTATCTAAGCTTACATTACTCTGCAAGACACCAAATAAAGCTATAACAACTCTGCAGAAATAGATGAGGAGAAAAGACATCCTTACTTACTCCCACTCCTTTCTTCCTGTGAGCCACAGCTGCAGCCCTGTATAGCTTTGTAGGCCAATAGGCATGTTCAGAAAATGAAATCTTGGCATTGTTTACTAACTAAGGTTAGTGGCTAACTCACCAGGATCTGGAAGCCAGCTTAAAACCCTGGCTTCATATTCTTACTGGACTATCGTTTCCCAGTTCAAATGCAACAGGAAACTATGGTTAACTGTGGCTTTCTAGTTTTTTCGCTTGCATGAAGGAAGAATTGAAGCAGCTGCACAAAGCTTGTTCGTATCTTGGTGGGAAAGTGGTCAGTAGCAAGGATACAACTAAAAAGGGTGTGTGTGTTTTTAGAACCCCATAACTCAGCACCTCCTGTCTCTTGCAGATTTCAGAGACATCTGGTACGGTAAACGGGTCACGAATGGATTCCTTGTCCCAGGGGAAGGAGCCCAGCCCAACCCCATCACCTCAGCTCCATTCCAAACCGCCTGCCCACAGCGATCCCACTCAGTTGGCCACACTGGCCCCGCGCACACCAGACCCCTCGGCCTCAGAGCAGATGGAAGGGATGTTGTGTCGGAAGCAGGAAATGGAGTCACATGGCAAAAAGGCAGCCAACAGGTGAGCTCTGCATGTTTGTGTGTGTGAACCTGGGGTGCTGGATAGGCTTGTCATATGTCAGGAAAATTCTGTACATGTCCTGGTTTTCGGGTGTCAAAATGGCGTTGGGGGAATTTTGTTGAATTGGCAAAATGTCAGGGAAATGTATAGCAATGTGATGGGCAAAGCTCAACAATTTTTGGGTCTTTCTAAAATAAAGCTCAATAACTTTGCGGGTGTCCAGAATTTTACCTTTTGAAAGTAAACCCTAGTGTTGGACAAGGATTCTACTTTCTACTTGTGGGCATAAGACAAGGCCATTGAGTAAAATCTATCTATCTGCCTATTTCAGCAACAAAGCATCTGCCTTGCATGCAGAAGGTCCCAAGTTCGGTCCCCGACATCTCCAGGTTAGGCTAGGAAGGACCGTGGAGAGTTGCTGCCAGTCAGTGTAGGCAATACAGAGCTTGGATGGACCAAAAGGCAGCTTCCTGTGCCCCTATCTAATGATTTCCTATGTGAAACAGTACCGTATCATCATTTTGTTTATTCATTTCAACGTTAGTCTCTAAGTCAGTGTACAGTAATGTTAAAAAGATATGATAAACATAACATCAGTTACAACCAACCATAAAGTCCAAAAACTTTCTTAAAACACTTGCTGAAGTAAAATAAAAAGACTTGAATTCAAAGAAGTTGCCACAGTGGTTTAAGTCCCTAAAATAAAAACTCATACACAGGAATAAAGTTTGCAAATCATTCCGAACTTAAACAGACACAACTTCTGCTGCTTCTAGCCCACTGTGGGGAGGGGGAAGTGCAACTTTGGGTGGCTTGGGAGTGAAGGGGGTCACTGAGAGATGCTCACAGCTCCCTTCTTACCCCACCTTGCCAGGTCCTGGCAGAACATCTACTGCATTGTCCGGAAGGGCAGCCTGGGCTTCTACAAGGACAGCAAGAGTGCCAGTCACGGCATCCCTTACCATGGCGAAGTGCCCATCAGCTTGCAAGGGGTGCAGTGCAACGTCGCTCTGGACTACAAGAAGCGCAAGCACGTCTTTAAGCTTGGGTAGGTCAGCAAGGTTCTTTCAGCCAAGTGGCATTGACCACACTTACTTTTATGTTCTCCTTGTTTCTGAATGTACCACTGGATGCTCTCTGCTCATGCAGCTTAACTGCCGTTTCCACAGCGATTCTTATTTAAAATCTTTGTGAATATTCTTCAGCATTTTTGTGAGCATTTATTCTGTACACAGCTTTGACCAAAGCACACATAAACGCAAGCAGTTTATCCTAATATAATGCATGCTTTGGATGTTATTTTCGCTAAAATATTTGCTTTTATGCACCCTTTCCTCTAATACATGCATTCTTGTGTAAACATTCTTTGGTGGGAGAACTGCATAGCAAATTTTGGATGAGTGCAGATTGTGAAGGATGGCTGTTCTTTGGTTTTCATATTGTTTCAGAAAATGCAAATTTGAAAAATTCAACATTAAATTTGAACTGAACGAAATGTCTCTCACAGCCCTGGGGGTCATGTGAGCTATGGGGGAATCTTGTTGTAGCTCTCAGCCCTAGGAATCTTCAGAACTGTAGCGAAAGCAGTTGCAGATCAGTTCACAGAATTTTCAGTACCCACCACAGTGCAAAAGTACTGTCCTAACAGCACAGTCCCATGCATGCATTCAGAAGGTGTTAATGTCAGGTAAGGTTGTCTATAGGTGTTGAGGGGGCAACAGAAAAGAGATCCATTTTAGGCCATTTGGTTTCCCTTTATAGAATAAATGAACATAGAGGAGCATTGCAGGATGGTCCCAACAGTATATACAAAAATATACAGGGATGTCTTTATTTTTTAGCCATTCATTCATTTGTATTTTCCAGTGAGAAATTTAGTAACGTGTAAAAAGGTAACAGTGGGGGAAGACGACACCTAAATATTCAAACTCTGCTTTTGAGAGCTTAAGTTTATATTGTTTTGTATTGTATTGTCTTATATTGCACCTTGACTTGCAGTGGACAGGGGTCCTGTTTCATGTAAAGAAGGCGGGTGGGTGGTGTTTTTGGTAGTTTATTCGTAGTAATATCTTATGATTGTGTACTGGCTTTTTCTCAATATATATGTTTTTTAAAAAGAAAAGGCAAGCATGTTTAGGACTTTGTGTTTTGCACAAAGTAATGTGACTTTTTTAAAGTCAGATTCCTAGCTCCTGTTAGCAGAGGGATTGGAGTTTGGATATGATCCACAGACAGGCACCAGAGCAATCTTACCTTCCTTCTCTCTCTCCTTGCAGGTTAGCGGATGGCAAAGAATTTTTATTCCAGGCCAAGGATGAGGTGAGTAGAGGTCCAATTCTGCAAATCCTGCTTCTAGAGGACAGGCGGCTCCAAGGCCTCCGACCCCCCCCTCCCCCACCATGAAGCCAAATTGCAGCCCTCGTTTCAGCTCCAACTCTTCCTCCTACATTACAATCGGGAACAGCCTGGTTTGGGAGCTGCTGAATCAGACTGATGGTCCATCTAGCACACCAAGTGGCAGTGGCTCTCTGGGGTATCCGATGGACCTTTTCCCCAGCCAAACCTTGAGATGGTGGGGATTGAACCTGGGATGTTCTGCAGCACTTGGCTATGGGGCCCCTCCCCACTTTCATCTGAATGGCTAGAATTTTTCTGAAAGTCTGTATGGAAAAAAAGGATACGTTTAAGGTGCGTGGCTTCTCCCCAAGGAATCCTAGGAACTGTAGTTTATAAGGGTGCTGGGAATTGTAGCTCTGTGGGGCATAAACTGCTGTTCCTAGGATTCTTTGCAGGGAGAGAGGTGCTTTGAATGTGTGTCGAATGTGCTTTAAATGTACAGTGCGGATGTGCCGCTCAAAAGGTTCCAGTGCTGCTCAAAAGCCACACCCTTTGACCTGGGTGCCCCCCGCTCCTGATCCCAGGAATGGGACAGGCTCTAGATGTTTCTTGCCCTCACTCTATGCTCTTTTTTACCCATGCCTCCAATGCTAAGTCTAGGGACGCGGGTGGCGCTGTGGGTTAAACCACAGAGCCTAGGACTTGCCAATCAGAAGGTCGGCGGTTTGAATCCCCGCGACGGAGTGAGCTCCTGTTGCTCGGTCCCGGCTCCTGCCCACCTAGCAGTTCAAAAGCACGTCAAAGTGCAAGTAGATAAATAGGTACCGCTCTGGCGGGAAGGTAAACGGTGTTTCTGTGTGCTGCTCTGGTTCGCCATAAGCGGCTTAGTCATTCTGGCCACATGACCCGGAAGCTGTACGCCGGCTCCCTTGGCCAATAAAGCGAGATGAGCGCCGCAGTCACGACTGGACCTAATGGTCAGGGGTCCCTTTACCTTTACCAATGCTAAGAGTTGAGTGCCACAGATTAAGTAGCCAGAAGAAAGATTAAGTAGCCATGTACAAGAAAGGTGGTCATAGTAGGATTGAGGTGGAGGGGGGGATTCCCATCAACTCAGGCCATTGGCTGTGCTGGGTGAGGCTGATGGGAGTTGGAGTCCGTGAGTCCATAAAATGAAAGGAGCCGCCCATCCGTGCCAGCCCAGCCTCCGACTCCAAAGCCCTTAATATCCACACTCCCTTATATACCCCTTAGAGGGAGAATGGTGCCATTTCTCAGGGGCATGCTGGGGGGAAAACACTCCGCACATGCTCAGAAGGACTATCGGTTCATGCTTTGCCTCCTCTCCCACTTCTTCCCCCATTCCAGGCTGAGATGAGCAGCTGGATGAGAGTCATCAACGCTGCAGCTGCCTGCGCCCCAACACCACAAGGCCCTGCAGAGGACCAGCCGCCGCTCATCAGCAAAGGAATGACCCGGGCCTTGACCATGCCTCCCGTCTCACCTAACAGCGCCCCGGAAGGGACTGTCACTCTGCGTAGCAAAGAGTCCAAGGAAAAAGATCGCGAGAAACGCTTTAGCTTTTTCAAGAAGAACAAATAAGGGGCCACACCCGGAGAAGTGGGGCAGGGTGGGGGCTGCAGCTGCCGAATCTGTACAGAACTGATCATCAGAGCGGGCATGGCGGGGGCTTTGGACTGGGGGGGGGAGGGAGGGAGGGGCCGGGGCATGACACAGCTGATGGAGACCACAGTTGTTTTTCTTTTTTTAGTACTGCAGATTGCATGAAGCATCTTCAAACTTTATGAGGAATGCCTCTCCTCCTGCCTCCCCGCCCTCCAACAAAAGAAAAAAAAAAACTAAACAAGCCATGCTGCCTCTATCGAATCACGTTTGCAGAAGCCCCTGGCAGAGATGCTGCATTGGAGGGTGGGGGGCGGGCTGCCTTGAGATGGGAGGGGAGGGGGGGTTGATGAACTCTGGGTGTGATGGGAGGTGCACATCTGGGTCATCAAGTGATGGGTGCTGCGCAGGTCATGGGGAGAGGGAGGAGGACGGCCCGCTACTTCCATTCAATAGGAGCAGAGGGATCCCGACCTTTCTGGGATTGCAACGGCATGGGCTCTGTGTGAAAGTTTTCCGTTTCCAGGTGCCATCAAAACTTTGTCGGAGGTGAAATGGACTGTTCAGGGTTTTGTCGTTGAGAATCTTCTCCTATGATCTCATCCCTAGCCAGGAAATGCTTCCACTGCCTGAGGAGCCCCACCACCTCATCCCATTTTCCTCCCTGCGATACCTGGTATGCTCCATCATGTTTTTGCAGCCTCCTGAAATGGGCCCTGTCCTGAAGGCTAACAGGAAGGAACAATATATGGTTGGTTTTGAAGAAAAGCCTCTTTTCCAGTGCACTGCTGGACCCAACCTTGCTCCCTGTCTTTCCCCTCCAAATTTTTTTTTTTTTTAGCTAAATCATGTCCCCAGCAGCTGTCTAAAAACAGTAGCTAAGCCACCTTCTCAATGGGCAAGTAAGTGAGTTCCCCTTTAATTAAGGACCCCGGTCCTTGGCTTTCATCAGGGATGGGTAGAAGTTAGATTGGAATCTTGTTAGTAGATCTCTGGCTGTTTTGTGGTAGATCGGCAAGAGGTTTTGACTCCTAATGGTCTGACAATAGTAACTGCCTCCTCCCTCAAATCATACTGCTTTGGGAGGGAGTAAGCAAGAGTGGATTTTTGTATGAAAGGATTTATGATCTTGATACTGGATACTGATCACTACTTCCTGGACTCCGCATGTGCTCAGAGGGCACACTTTCATCCTTAATTCTTATTAAGTCCTCAGTACATTTGCTCAGTTGAGCTCCTGTTGTTGCACCTGGCTCCAGGTGGTAGATCTCAGGGTTGTAGTGGGGGGGGGGGAACAAAGTAGATCCCTCAGGCCTACACTCTGCCCAGGTCTGGATTAGGGTTACGCTACCTAAGCAAGGAGAGGGTGTTTGAATGGAGACATTGTGGGTGAGCGAGGTAGGGGGTGAAGGCCCCCCCCCCAGTCTTTGAAACTGCCTCCTCCACTGTGATTCTTACAATTTCGCAAGCCTCCAGACTGGGAGCAGAACCGGGATAAACAGGTGGTTACAGGAGAGGGGCAAAAGTCTTGCATGAGACAAATTTAGCTTTCTTCTGTCTACCAGGGCCAGTTCCATGTTTTTGGGGAGTGGGGGCTGGCAAAGTACCCTTCTGGACCCAGGCTTATTGGCCAGCTGGTTCTTGAAAACTAGCAGCCACATTTATTTTCCCACAATACTCTTGGTGCCCCTGGAGCATTGTGGGAAATTTTAAAATGGCAGACGTCATTGGTTTGCCAATGGTTGGGGGGGGGGCTGAACCAGATGTTGGCATCACTTGGGCCAAAGCAGGCATTGCTGCTGATAGGTAGGCCATCTGCCAGAGGCACCCATCACTTCCACTTTAGATCATATCCCCTTCTATCACTCACTCTCACTTTCTCTCTCACACACACACATGCTTTGCTGGCTGGGACTGATGGAAGTGGTAGTGCAGAACATTTGGAGGTCACCAGGATTGGAAAGACTTGTTCTACAGCAGTGGGGCAGAGCTGCATCCCAAGAGACACCTTCTGCCAATCACAATTATCTATGGCTCTGGTAATCCATGCCACTATTATAAAAACCTCTCGCACACCCCTGCCTTTTTCTGGCCTTGATTTCCTCATTTTCTATGAGCTCAAACATCTAATCCAGCAAAACTCTCAAGCAGCACCTCTTGTAAGTTCTCAGCATCTGTTATACCAGCCTTCTCCAACCGGATGCCCTCCAGATGTCTTGAACGACAACTTCCATAAGCTCCAGGTAATACGTCTATGCTACTTGGGGCTAATGGGAGTCGGGGACCAAATCACTTAGGCTCCATGCTGGAGCAGGTTACAGTACATGGAAGTATCCTGCCTGTGAACATAGATATTTCTTTCTGCACTACCGTGGCTCATAGCAGCTTCTATACTTCCCAGCCACAGGTCCAGTCTCCACATCCTGTGACCATGAGTCACTCTGTTCTGTCTTAAAAGGGAGACTTTGGAATCAAAAGGGAGCAAATGCATTGTGTTCTGGGCAGTGGTTGTATTTTATTTTTTTGCAAAGCCTGTCCTGAAAATAACTCCTCTCTGGGCCCTTTTTTAAGAAAAAGAAGCAGGAAAGGTTGTTCCTGAAGGCTATATTGAAGGGAGCCAGTTTACATGGCTGGAACGTGTATTCGGGTGGTGGTGGTTGGGTATTACAAGAATCACATTACTTTGCCCGGTTGTAGGAACTGAGGTTGCTCTGTTGGGTCCACCTGGATTCGATGTCCATCGAAACCTCACCAGCTTGCCTGATCTCCACAGGCATGGAATTCCACTGCTGATCTTCACATCCCGCACAGCTGTGTACTTGCTCCATTCCCGTTTTTCTAGCTCTGGTTTTTGACCTGTGTGTGCCTTCCTTTTCATAATCATATGCTGCCCTGCCTGCTACACTTCCACCCCCCACCCCCTTGCCATGTGAAGATAACACTGCGCCGTCACCCTTGCCACAAAGGATGCAGAGGCTGCCTCAGCACAGGGCCCACAGCAGGGTGCGCAAAACCCAGAGAGCAGCCATCGCCTGCCTCCTGACAATCTGGATTACAGGAGGTGACTTGGGAAGAAGGTTCTGTTTCTGAGGGAGGGGGCCTGGCTTTTAAAAGCAAGGCACTCTGTGCCTTCCCAGCACACCTGTCAGGGTTCCCTGCTCCCAAGCAGCGTCCCGGTGGTGTATCTGTGCTTGTGGGAGACCGTTATTCACGTGTTTGCAGTGGCATCTGTTCCGATCTTTTTGGACAAATAAAAAGAATCTGTGTAGAGAGTAGCCAGCCTGTTTCATTCCTGCCCACCTGTTGCGATGGCAGCAAAATCTGAAATCCCCTCCCTGTGTTGCTGTCTCTGCGTTAAAAGGCAAATAGGCTGAGCAGGATCGTATTTACTTATTTATTAAAATACTTATATACCACCAAATGATATACCGCAATGGTTCACAACATTAAAAAGATAAAAACCATATAATAAAAGTGTCCCAAAGTTAAAACAAATTTAAAAGCAAAAAGTTTTAAAACTAGTCTGCTTGGTCAGTTGCTTTTTTAAGAGGGAGAGAGCTACCTGATGAGCCAAAATATAGGCAGGTGAAGCTTTCCAACACGGAGAAAAGCTTTGCCTTGTCTTGCTAGTCACTGCAACAAGTGATAATGCAGAGACATGTATGGAGTTGGCATTTTCAGGCACCTTGACAGGGTCCCCTTTGCTGATTACCAACCAGAGCCTATTGATGCAATTCTCATCCTTGTCACCTGCAAACCTCTTCTCACTCACCTGCCCTTTCTCTCTGGGAAAAAGTGAAGATTGGGCTCAGAATGAGTGGCTGCAGGGAGGAGGAGAGAGGCATGCACTGCATCTTGCCCAAGGGTTTCCCTGGAGAGTCAATGCCAGTGTTGAGTTAGAAAAGCCTGACTTGGGGCAAGGCAGCTGCTCCTGTTAAAAACCCTGAGTCTGCAGCATGCAACACTTTAACTGGTGCACCCCAAGAGGAGACCCGTCATTTGAAGTGGAAACATGATTGGATAAGTATTGTTAACCCAAAGACGCCCCCACCTCCACTGCAGCCTTCTATAGTCTCCGGCTACTGCCATCGGCTTCCTTTAAAAAAAGGCTGACAGTGCTTCTGTGTCTTTTAACAGACATAACACAGGCAAAAGTTTAGCATAAAAGGAGCCCTAGTAAACCAGAGCCCATCCCTGTCAATAGCCACCAGCCATTATGGTTGTGCTCTACCTCCACTGCCAAGAGATAGCATGCCTAAATGCCAATTGCTAGGAATCAAAAGTGGGGGAGGAGAGTGTTGCACTCAGGTCCTCCTTGCAGGCTTCCCATAGGCATCTGGTTGTCCAATGAGAGAACAGGATGCTGGACTAGGTAGACCTTTGGCCTGATCCAGCAGCCAGGCTCTCCTTAAGATCTTAACAACAGCCAGGGAGACTCACAAGCATGAATTATGTCTTGCCTGCTAACTGATACTCAGCTTGCACCTGTCCATGGAGGTTCCGTTTAACTATCACTGTCCATAGCCTTCATTCAGTAGGCATCTCCTCTGTGATGCTTAATTAGAAGAAAAGTACAGCCCCATTTCCCCCTTGGTCAGACCTTATCTGGCATACTTTCTTCCCTTTTGACACTCTGCATCTGCCCATTGGAAAAAAAGCTTTCCCTACTGGATTCCTGCCCATACTGTGAGCTTTGAATGGGTGGGTGGGGGGAACAACTGAAAAGAAAAGTGTTTCTATGCTACTTCAGACACCTTACGGAGAACCCCCACAATCAAGGCTATTTTTGGTGATACTACTCAGTGTTCTCATTTCATCCTCAGGGTGACCCTTGGAGGTAGGTTAGGCTGAGAGATGGGGAGACAGTGAGTTTCATGACTGAATGGAGCCCCAAAGCCTGGTTATTGTCCAACACTAACCATTATGCCACACTAGCTCTCAGATAATTTTCAGGAGTCTTCCCGAGTCCTACCAGGCATTGTTAGGAATTGAACCTGGGACATTTTGCATTGCATAGCATGTACTATACCATTCGGTATGAAGCTCCCACTGGGTGACTTTGGGCCAGTCCTCCTTGCTTGGCCTCCCCTACCTCACAGGGTTGTTGTGAGGATAACACGGAGAGAGGGGAGCCTGGAACAGAATAAAGTAAGTGGGGTAACAGCGTTAATAACGGATAGATGGGAAAACATTAATAAAGGTACTCCGAGGCTCCTTTCCCCACCCTATTTTCAGGGGCTCCTTCCCAAAAGTACTTTCTATCCCCTCTCATCCACCACCACCTCGCTGCGAGCCCCTATGGAATAGTCCCCGCCACCTTCCCTTGGAGCAAACCATATTCACTCCCAACACCACCCCCGCCTTTTCGTGGTATCACCCAGAGGGGGGGGGACTTCTCACCTCCACGCGCCTACCATTCAGCAACATACGCTCGGCGGCCCCCACCTCCCAACTGAGCACCCCCACGCTCCTGAAAATGGTTTGACCCTTCGCTCTCGGACGACGCGACTCGTCATTGAGAACGAAGGATCAGCCGACGTAGGCGGGTGGAGAGGAGAAAGCTGGGCGTGGGCGCGCTAAGGGGCGAGAATTCCCCCCCGCTCCTCCTCGTCGTCGACGTCGGATGCTGGGAACCAACCCACATGGCTGCCTTTTCAAAGAGGGCTCTCATTGGCTAGACCTCCTTGATAGACTCTGGCCCGTGCCCACTCACCACGCGCAGCGGTTCCTCGTGGGACCAATTAGGGTACAGCGGAGCGCGGGTTAGGGGGTTCGGAGGGCGGGTGAGAAGCTTTTCCGTTGTCTCTGCCGCCATTTTGTGCCGTGGGCTGCTGCTGCCGCCGCTGCTGCTGCTGCTAAGGCAAGGTAATGAGGTGCAATTCTGGGCGGTTGGCTGAAGTGTAAAGCGGGGTTGGGTGGGTTTTGTGGATTTAAATAATACTGATAATATAATTGGTAATAATTGTTATGTTATTGACATTAATTAATTCCTCCTCGCCTTATTCTTCTGTTATATATCGATACTTTAATATCTAACATTTTTTAATTATATGCCACCCGATAACCAACTTCTCCAGGCGGCGTATACGAAAACAGCGAAGTACGATAACATACAATACTAGCAGTTATTTTTTAGAAAGCAGTATGTGGTCAATATGAACCCTTTCAGTTTTATCCTAATTGATGTTGACACGTTGTTAAATACTGTAATGTAAACTTAATAAGATCTTAATATTATCCATAACGTGCTATATATTGTTAGCACATTGTGTTTATACTCTTAACAATAAGCATATTCCAGTGTTAACCTTCATTTCTATCAAATAATGAAGAAAGTATTACGTTACGTGTGCTATTGTTGTTGCTGTTGTGTTTCTTGCCTACCCCTGCCAGACAGTCCCAAGGTGGAATTGCAGCATTTAAAAAACATGAGACAGTAAAACAGCTCTATCATCCATAACCCCGCCAAAATAATTCCACACAGCGCATTACTCAAAAGACCAGGATATAGAGGTGTGTCTTCAGCAACGGATGGAAGCTGTAAAGACATGGTGCCTGTTGTGGAGAAGGAGTTAACTGTTCTTGGGGGCATCCCTGAGTGGGCACTCTCGTGAGCTGTAAGAAGTTGTTCAGGTGGCTTACAAAATAATGGTTTTGTTAGCATTATTGTTGTTGCAGTTTATTATTATCTTTGCCTCAGTGTCACTGTGTATACGTAAATTTACAAAGTCTTAAGTGTAAAGAGAGAGGGCAGGGGGTCCGTGTCCCAATAAGTTTATTATTAAAATGTATACCCTATCTTTCAATTAAATTAACAAGGCGGGGTATGGATCTTTGCAAACAATAAATAGATTTGGGGGCTGAAATCACCCCCTTCTCATTTTACTTATGACACTTCAGCTAGTGTGGTGAAGTTGTGGGGGGGAGAGAAAAGCAATTAAGTCATTGTGTGACAAAAATACTTTATTTGCTTTCTACTATCCTGTTTAGCTTACCTCATTTGAAAGTGAGATACGTAAAGGTTCTTGCTAAACTGAAGTATTGTGCTTTTGCACCATCTTCTGAGTGAAATCCAATTTAATTTCAATGAGTTTTTGTGGCAGAGTACAATGGATATGTGCTACTTTTATTCTTGGGATTAAATGTTATGTATTACATTCCTCTCATGGTAATAAATGGGGTAGAGGGGGTCTGCTTCTGATTGGGACTGTGACAGGAGCAATGGGTTAAAGGCTGAGGCCCTGGTCTCCCTGTCAAATGTTCTGATGGAGGGGACACTAGGCCAATTTGCTGCTGAGCATCCTCTCTCAGTCCATGGAGGTGATGGGGCCCACTGGTTCTCAGGAGGACCTTTGATCAGTGAAATGGACTGGTTACTGCTTTGAACATAAGTGGCAAAAGTCTCTCATGGAACATGGCCAAGCAAAGGTAAGAGTGTATGTTCACACCTACCATGTGGTGGTGATGGCTTATTACTTTGCCACCATGGCATCCTCAAATAGCCGTTTGGCAGAGCTGTTCTACATAGTTCAAGGTTTCCCACCCCTCATGAGGGGGAACTATGGTTATCACTTGCTGTGAGAGATTTGCAAGGTACTTCTAATACAAAATCATTTGTACTTGGTCTGACAGGGACTGCATATTTCTGCAGGTCAAGGGGAAGTCTCTGGCAGTGTCAAGGTTGGATAAATGGGATCAATTTCAGTTGTTGTGCCCCAATGACCTGGTGAAGATACTTGAAGGGGTTTGGCCTACCACCTGCAATCTTAATCCTTTGCTCATCCTGGTTTATAAAATCTAGTTGAAAGTCCTGGGTGAATCCCAGGAGTGGTGAATACTTCATTTAGGGAGGATTGTGCTGTGTTGGCTGCCTTGAAGGAGAGTGCAACCCCTCCTGAAGAAGCCTTCCTTAGACCGAGAAATATGATACCCACTTTTGGGAGCAAGGCAGTTGAGAAGGTGATAGCTGTTCAACTTCAGGTGTGCTTGGAAGAAGCAGGTTATCATGGCCTATTTCAGTCCACAGCCTAGTTTGGGCACAGAGACAGCTTTGGTTGCGCTTACTGATTACGGTAGTTGAATTGGGAGAGGGATGGGAGTGTGTATAACTCTGCTGATTGTCACTTAACAGCTTTTGATATACTTAGCTCTGGTGTCCTACTGGGCCGCTTTTGTAAATTGGGAATTGGAGGCAGTGTTGTGCAATGGTAGTTCATCTACTCTGGGTACCAGATTCAGAGAATAGCCTTTTGAGATTCCTGCTTGACCCCATAGTAATTGCACTATTCAGCTTTGTAAGAGGTCCATCCTGTCTGCCATGCTGTTTAACATCTATGTGAAGCTGTTGGGTACCATCATCAGGTGGTGTGGGATGAGTTGGCATCGATATGCTGATGATGCCTTCTTTGCATTGGAATCAGAAGGGTTTTGGGTGTGAATTGATTGCCTGGAAGTGGTGGAGGGCGGGGGGTGGGCACTGAGCTGAAAGTATGGAGATTTTGTGGCTTTTTGGTCCTATATTCAGGAAGTGGGTTCACACCTTATTCTGGAGAGGTTGCACTCCCATTAAAAGATCATGTATGTAGACTCTAGTAGCCACATTGTCACAGAGTGTCTGGTACTAGCTACTTTTGGTTTACCAGCTATGGCCTTTCTTTGACTGAGATAGAGTGGCTACAGTAACCCATGATTTGGTAATTTCCAAACCAACTACAGTACTGCAATGCACTCTACATGGGGCTATCATGCCATAGGGGTTTCAGTGATGGTTGAAACCATTTTTGTTTCCTCTGGGTAGTGGCAGAAGAATAAATGTATTTTTATCATATCAGAAATGTGTGTGTTAGTTTTAGTTGTATAATTTTTTAATTTTATTTTTTATTTCTGTTGATGTGACCCATACCCTACAACCTTTGGGTGAAGGGCAGGGTATAAATCTCAATAATAAATAAAACTTCCCCTCAGCCCACACTACTGTCACAATTCAGTTTCCACCCCACACACCGACTATTTCATTAAAAACAACTATGCAATACTAAACCAGTGTCACATCTAGTTTTGCCATAAACTAAACTCATGCTGCATGCACACCATACATTTAAAGCAGTTGGGGTCTCCCAAAGAATGCTGGGGACTATAATTTACCCCTCATTGAACAATTCCCTGTACCCCAACAATCTACAGTTCCCAAGATTCCTTAGGAGAGCTCTTGTGCTTTAAAAGCACAGTGCATATGCAGCCCATATTTAGGCTTCGGTCTTACTGAACTCAAAAGCTTGTTTCTATAGAGCCATGCAAAGGACTGCATTGTTAACTTACTATCTAAATTAGAAAATGAGAGGATGGTGAGGTAAGCAGGTAGCAAAAGCAATTAAATGCATGTACTTGCATTTTTGTTTGTTTGTTTGTTTGTTTCAGAAGTTTATATGCCATCTTTCCACTCCTTCAATAGAGCGCTTGGTGGCTTGCAATATATATGAAATAATAGTCCTAACAATACATTTTTTTAAAAAACACACCTTAAAAGAGCATGAAAAGAGATGCAGTGTCAATCTTGGTTATAATTGCAGTGGTGAGAGTGGGGGGATGTAATCCAAAGGCCCTGAGGAGAGACTGGTTTTTTGAAAAGGAATTTATTTGAAGGTAGAGAGCTGTGCACTTCAAGAGGGTGTGGCACAAATCCACAAAGCAGCAACAACACAAGGAGCTCCAATTCAATAGCAGATATTGAATAAACCAACCCAGCCTTAATCCCCAAAGGTTAGGAGAGATGCTGCTTTGTGGAAGGTAATTCCAGAGGGATGTACCTCACAAAAGATGTTCTGATCTTCTGCTATAGCAACAATCTGTTGCCCAGAAATTCTGTAGGGGAAGCTTTTATTGCATGAAGTGAATGTAAAATAATCACTTTCTAAATTTTTCTATGCCAAGCCGCTGTTAAAGGCACAGATAAAGGGCCTGGAAAAAAGAAAGTAGGAATGACAATGCTTATGATAGGTTGATAGGTTTTGTTACAACCAAGCAGTATACAGTAATACCTTGGAAGTTGAACAGAATCCGTTCCGGAAGTCCGTTCGACTTCCAAAATGTTTGAAAACAAAATTGCAGCTTCTGATTGGCTGCAGGAAACTTCTGCAGCCAATTAGAAGCCGCGGAAGCCCCATCGGACATTCGGATTCCAAAAGACCGTTCGCAAACTGGAACAATCACTTCCAGGTTTTGCGGCATTTGGGAGCCAAAATGTCTGAGTTATGGGGCATTTGGTATCCAAGGTACGACTGTATAAATAAATGTTGCAGCGTGTGGGCGGAATGCATCTTTGGATTTGTATGCAGAGGCCTGCTTTTACAGAGACTTTAAACATGATTAAGACATTATTGTGAGCTGCTTTGAATATCTGAATGCTTAAGAGGTGAATATAAATCTGTTGAATAAGTGAATCTTCTTAGAAAATCAGTTTGTGGTAAATAGGATAGATCACTTGCTTTGGATATATAGGAAATCCAAGTTTAGATCCTTCAGTTATTATTACTCTAGAAGTTTATATTCTTCCTTCCAAAGGAGCTCAGGGAAGCAGGTACATAAGCCTAATAACAATATTTATAAAAACAGGCAGTCCATCTGCTGCATGGAGAAAGAGGGGGGTTGTGCCTGCACACTGCTATCCACACACATAAGAGAAGAACTTCTGAAGAGGAGAGTCTGCCTGAAGTACCTGTGACTTAGAGCCCTGATCACACTGGTTTGCAAACCATGGGAAGGCTACTTAACTAGAGTCTGCTTCTCTGCACAGATATCCCCCCCCCACCGTATGGGGGTAGAGCCATACCCCCAAGATTATGATCTCTTGGAAGATAGCACTTGAAGGGGGCTTGTGAAATTCATTAGATGCTATTGATCTTGATGTGAGGAATTGTTCTTTGACTAGTGAATCCCGGTTTGGTTTTCTTTCTTTGTGTAAGTGTCTTAATACTGTTTGTCTTCCTTCATTGAAATGCAGCCTCTTTCTTGTCCCCCACGCTCAGCATTAGCCACCATGGTGAAACTTTTTATTGGCAATCTTCCTCGGGAGGCCACGGAGCAGGAGATCCGCTCCCTTTTTGAGCAGTACGGACGGGTTCTGGAATGCGACATCATCAAGAACTACGGCTTTGTGCACATTGAGGACAAGACGGCAGCCGAGGATGCCATCCGCAACCTGCACCATTACAAGCTGCACGGGGTGTGCATCAACGTGGAGGCCAGTAAGAACAAGAGCAAGGCTTCCACCAAACTGCACGTAGGCAACATCAGCCCCGGCTGCACCAACCTGGAGCTGCGAACCAAGTTTGAGGAGTATGGGCCGGTGCTTGAATGCGACATTGTTAAGGATTACGCGTTTGTGCACATGGAGAGAGCAGAGGATGCCGTGGAGGCCATCAGGGGCCTTGACAACACAGAATTCCAAGGTGGGAAAGGGGGAGCCAGGTGGGCTAGGAACAGGAAGGAAAAAGACCCATGTACGGGTTCGCCTCTCCCACGGGGGCTGACAAGAGTTCCAAACTACTCCAGCCATGTTCAGCAGCTAGGAGGGCTGTCCGCTGGCTAGATTTTAATATTTGATTAGTCTGGCTTCTAACCAATGATTTTCTTAAATAGATTCAATTTAAATACATGTACATTCTTGGCAAAAGGCCTTGTTTGAGGATTTGAAAGTGGGTACTTTATTTTCTGTGTGAGAAATTTAATGAACCAAAGCTCACTGCTTCCTCAATACATTTGCATCCAAATTTGTATATACCATTCGTAGAGCCAGAACAATTTCAAATACATGTTTTCAACCAGTAAACTTAATGAAATCCCAGAAAGATGCCTTAAAAATTGATTTTAGCTGAACAGCCAGCGTATTAGAAGAAAAACTTTCAATGTATCCTCCCACCCCAAAAGAAGGTTTCTAACTTTAAATTTTAATTTAAAAATTACTTTAGATTTCTCTTACATCCAGTTCAGAACAGCAGTGAAAAAGCCCCCAGGTCTTTCAGAGTTCCCAGGTCTCTGCTTCTTGTTAGCCCTACTAGTTATGTGGTGTTTGTGGATGTTCTGTGTGCATTTAAAGTTTTAGTTGGTTATTGATTGAATTGCTATAAGCATGCAGCACTGATGACTGAAGATTGGCTCAAATCCATGCGATATGGAGCCCACCCACCACCTAATCAGCCTACCCTTCCTCCTCACCCAGCTTCCTTACCTACCTGTCACTTTCCTTTCAGCAAGTACATCCTTTTTAAAAACAAGAACTGCCTCTCTTCTTCCCGCCTCTATAGCCATCAATCACTTAAGCCCATGCTTCCCAGCCCACTGCCTGCTCTGTTCCCATTCCTTCAGCCAGTTTACTTTTGCACTTCCTGTGTTTTCTACTTCCAGGCCTTCTTAACTGATCCCCCCCCCCCCCACATGCCCTTTCCCTTTATTGCTGACAGCACATGGCTTCTCCTTCCCAAGGCCTGCATGACCTTTTACTTTTCTCTTAGAAGCTGCAGTATTTATCAACATTCTGTTGCTAACAGCTTCCTGCCGAGCAGTTAGAATGTCATTGTTAGATCCAAGACAACATAGCAAATCTGATGGCTAGGGGCAGGCAGCAAAGACTGATTTTTTTAGCTTGTTCTAGTAATCTACTATTTCTATTCTAGTAATTTATTTCTTTTTCTTTTTTTACTTCCACTTTTTGGGGGTTTGGAGAGGGATATATACCTAATTTTGAGAATGTTGAACATCTGAGTTGTACTTTAGTTGGTTACTAAAACTCTTTAGTACAGTGTTTGCAAAAATGTGTTAACAAAACAAATTTCTCCAATCTGGAGCTTTTTTTGGGTGGGGGAAGAAATCCAAAATCCAAAATCCACGTCAATTTTTGCTGAGGTTGATAGCTTCCAGGTGAGAATTGCATAATAATATATTAAAGTACTCTTTCTTCCAACAAAACAACAACAACAACAACAACAACAACCACCATCACCACCAAAATGTACAATTAAAATGCACAGGTTTTTTTCATTTTCCTTTTAGCTTGTCTGGAAAGTGGTTAGAATCTAGTTATATTATGCTGATAGGTAAGATGTAACTCTGTATATAAAGTTAGATGTCTCTAGGGAGTGGTCAAGGCAAGGAATTGGTAGGGTTGTAAGTCATGTGAGCAAAGGCCTGGTTCATTTGAAATTGTTTGGCTGAGCTGTGTTCATGGTGGGGAGAAGCCTATATAGAGTTAAGACAGGGATAAACATATGCTGAAATAAGCCATAATATTTATTACCTATTAAGCACCCATAAAGATAAGGCAAGCCTCCACCTTTGCAGTCTCTCTGTTGCTTCAGCATCTTAGGAGTTGCAGATCAATGCCCATTATGTGTTTGCTTGTTTCATCTCCCAATCTGGCAGTATTAAGCCACACTTTGAGGTGAGAAATTCCTACTTGCAGTCCTTTTGGCTCCAAAGAGTATCCATACAGAAGTTGTATATAGTCTTGGATTCGGTGTTGAAGACTTTATACAATTAAATTCAGCCACTGTAGCTAACTTGGCAGCGAAGTGTGTTTCTCTGTGCCAAGGTTCTTCACTCATACTCACTGAAGACTGCCAGGCTAGTAATAGTGATTGTTGATGAATTCCAGGAGATAACTAAGTAGCAGCAAAAAAGGTACAAATTGCCTGAACCAGAAGGGGTTTTTGCAAACACAGCTGATCATGCAAAGATGAGAGAAGCTTTGCTGAAGTTCCTTCTTCAGTGGTGTTACTCAGTTAAAAGTGGGGTCTGGTGAGCAGTGCCTGCCCTGTTCATGCAGCTTTTAAGGCACAGGATCCCATCTGCTTCTTATTTGGAGTTGTGGGTTGACATGCAGTGGAGCATAAACCCCAAAAGGTGAGATCAAGAACACAGAAGCTGTTTCCCAGTAACCAAGCTGTGCAACCTGATCCATTGGACAAAAGTGGGCAAGAAGGATAACTTTGGAAGCTGAGCCACATGTACTCCCAGGCAGAGTTAGAAACTAAGATATATAAGCTAATCACCAAATGGCACCTTAAACCTAGGTAATGGTCGCCACAACAGAATGTCTAGGTGCCATTTCCCCCACCCCACCCCCAGTGGAATTTTTATTGGTTACTCGTTTCATTTCTACAGCAGTTTATATCTTTTTAAAAAAACATTCAAAGCAGTTTACAACACATTACAACATCAGATAAAACAATCCAGAATAGAACAATTTCAGGCTTCAAGGAAAATACTTCAGATCCTTTTCTGAGTGACATTTTGCTTTCCCCATATTTATTTACCTACTTAATTTATATAGCTGCCCCACTCTAGGAAGTCAGCGTGGTTTAGTGGTTAGAGTGTCGGACTTGGACCTGGGAGATCAGGGTTCAAACCCCCACTCAGTCATGAAGCTCACTGGGTAATCTTGGGCCTGTCACAGCCTCTTAGCCTACCTCACAGGGTTGTTGTAGGGATTAACTGAGGATGGGGGTGAACCATGTGCACCTTGGAGAAAAAGGTGGGATACAAATGCAATAAATAAGCTCTTCTGCTTACCTGCTTAAGATAGCTGGAGGGGCCAGCCAGATGGAGAGGTCAGTTGCCAACCTGGCACCCAGAAATCTCCACGTGGTCACAGTTGGACCCACTGCAGTTGCAAAAGGCACCTGGGAAATTTCAAACACTACTCTCAGGATGACCTGGCCTCTTTCCATCAGGAGGTAGGTTTTATCCAGGGGTTGTTGTCTAGGAGCAAAAGCAGCTGCTGAACTGTGCATGAAAACCCCAGGCGCAAAAAGGTTCCCTTCCTTTCCACTATCTTAACAAGATGCGGGGGGGGGGGTAATTGAGATTCCCCTGTTTCCAGGGGGGGTGTAGGAATAAAGGAGAGCTGAAAAGGAGCAGTGGTCTTGGGACAAGCTTGTAGGGGGCTTCATACGTAAGAATTGCCCTGCTGTGTCAGACCAACACCCTGTTTCCCGTAGTGACCATCCAGATGCCTGAGCCCTTTCCCACTCATGCTTCCTCGTGACTGGTATTCAGACTGCCACTACAGGTATCAGATACTACAGGTATCAGATAGCTATTGTTAGTAGCCTTTTGGATGCATGTGGCAGAAATCAGCTGGGTTGAACATTAAACCTTTTCACTGCTGAAATATGAGGGCACGGACTGTAAACAGTTGTCCTCAAAAGGTGGACTAGGCTAGTTTGGTGAGCAACACCTGCCCTGCATTGCTCGGTGGATGCTATCAGCCACTGTACATGGTAAGACCAAAAGGCTGAAGGATTCCTGTATTGCGGGGGATTGAACTAGGTCGCCCTCGTGGCCCCTTCCAGTTCTATGAGTCTAAGGCAGGTGGCAGCAAAAAGAAAAAGACTTGGCTAAGAACTAAGCCATGCTATGTTTGGCTGTGTGCCAAGTGTAAATCTTTCATTTGTGGTGCATGTCTGGTTCTGGTCTGGCTTGAGGAAATGGGTGGTCTTCGTTTATGACTTCCGTAAGGGGTCACAGTCCTCCTCCCTGATGCCTGCAACCTCTCTGTCTTCCATTTAGTTGCTGTGCTAGTGGTTTCTCTGGGCATGAAAAGGTCTGTCAGTCTGTGATAGGCCAGGAATAGTAGAGACAGGGCCATAGTCAGGAATCTCAATTAACTGCATGTCTTGAAAGCTCAGGAAGCCTTATCCTGCAAGATCGCTCTGAGCAGAATGAATGGATTACATTTGATTCATTATATGCAAGCTTTATTGGCGTCAGGGTCAGGGAAGTGAGTTGCCTTTGGAAAATGGAGAGACAAGTAAGAGTGGATCAAGAATGTAAGGATTAATTCAGTGTGAAACCAGAGTTGGAACTTTCTTCATATCCTTTTAGAACCTTTAGCATACATTGCTATGCCCCTATAAGCATTTCATCCCCTCATAAGGGTCACAAATGTTATTTTAAAACAAAATAACAGCAACAGTTTTTTCTGGTGTGTTCAGGACCACATACTGGGATATTGTATGTTTCCCGATGCAGCCATATAGTAAGCTAGCTAAGTAAGCTAGCAAAGTTTTTGAACCCAAGCCTCCTGGGTCTGCTGGCTCATTCGGGCTTTACCATAACATTCTGCAGGCCTACCAAAATATTTTTGTGTTACTGCAGCCAAAACCATATTTGGGGATTGAATGAAATAGTTCACATTCCTAAGCAGGCTGGAACAACTCTTCTGCGGCTGTATGCTCTGCTCCTCAGGTAAAATGGTGGGCTATTCCAAGTCAGAAGGTGCAGGATTCCACTTTCCCTGCCGCCAGGGACAACTGGTCCCAGAAACACTTTTTATTTTGCCTCTTGTACTGTTAGCTGTGCAGGCTGGGCCAGCTGGTTGTCGTGACATAAACAAGCAAACAAACAAACCTGACCTGCTGTGCTTTTGCTTTGAACTGTTTTTAACAAATCTTTATAGCTGCCCTTCTTGCGTCTGTTTCTTCAAGGCAAACGAATGCGCGTGCAGTTGTCCACCAGCCGTCTCAGGACCGCACCCGGGATGGGAGACAAGAGTGGCTGCTACCGGTGTGGGAAGGAGGGTCACTGGTCTAAAGAGTGCCCGGTAGATCGCACGGGGCAAGTGCCCGAGCTGACCGAAACTTATAGCGAGCAATACGGAATGGTGCGCACCCCCTACCCTACGGGCTATGGGGACCCCGTGTATTATGATGACCCTTACGGAATGGTGGACTACTATAAACGGTATCGCGCGAGGTCCGCCGCGGCGTATGGGGCTTCTGCATACGACGCTTATGCGGAGCAGACCATGGCCCAGTATTCCCAGTACGCCCAGTACTCACAAGCCACGGCCATGGCCAATCGCCTCTCCACTGCCTTAGAGCCCTACGAGAGGGCCTTGCTGCCTGCCTCGGGAACTGCAGCAGCAGTAGCTGCTGCGGCGGCGGCCGCGACTTCCTCATTTTACACCCGGGATAGAAGCCCCCTGCGTCGCTCGGCAGCTGCGGCTTCCACCGTCGGAGACGTGTACGGATACGAGCGTGTTCAGCTTTCTCCCGTTCCGCGATCATCCCTCTACGATGTCCAGCGGTTCGGGCGGGATGCAGGCGCGGACAGGTTGCGATACTCCGCGTATTGAGTCTGGAGGTGAGAGCGTTTTTTTCCTGAGTCGCTTGGAGGAGGGGGATGGCACATTAGCGTGGCTGGTGAGACTTGGGAAAATGGTCTGCTGTGTCTTGAGGGATACCTTCTGGTATCTGCTGTGCTCTGGATTGCAAAGCTGCTGGCAGCAACATAGGCCTAACACTTAGGATATCTGAGGCAACCTGGAGCAAGCGATGCAGCTGGGTGTGGGAGGTGTAGTTTGGACCACTGTCACCAGCCCAGCAATAGAGGGAGGAGAAGCGAGCTGTCCTTGAGGGTTTTGCTGCACAGCTGGACTGTGAGTATTTTCCCGTGGGAAGAATAGGCTCCACTCTCCTGCTCTTAAAATCTGGCCCAGTCTGTCAATTTCTTGTTCTCCAGCCCAAGTGTTTCGGTTGTTTTCCCTGCTGTTGCCATTGACCTTGCACCTTTGCCATCTGCTCACAAGGCTGCCAGCATCCCCCTTGCATATGTAGCTTGGTATGCACTAAAGAGGCTGGGGCTGAGGTGTAGCAGTCACTCTGGCTTGCAGGAGATGCAGTGGCCTTTGGACAATGCTGCTCTGAAATAATCAGCAAGTCTTTAAGCATCCAGAAGATTCCCCAGCTTCATCTCTGAGCTGTGTGCTGGGATGGTCATTCGCAGAGGGCCTGTGAATTTTCAAAGATGACAGTTTGTCAAAGGTGCAGTTTCAACATCTCCTTACACAAGAATAGCCATGCTGATTCAGACCAAGATCTGCCTAGACCAGCCTTCTCCTTACAGCAGTGGCTAATTAGGTACATCCCAAGCTGGGCATAAAGTTTAGCTTCCCTTGTCTACTCCAGCATTCATTCAGAGTTGTCCTGCTCAATTCATGGAGGTGGCCATTGAGAAGATCTCCTTTATGAATTTGTCTGATTCTTTTTAAAAGCCACATAATTCAGTAGCCATCACCCCATCTTCTGATAGTAAATTTCTTTAGTTAATCATGCATTATATGAGGGAATACTCTGATTTTCTCTATCCTAAACCCATTGCAAATTATTTTTGGCAGGTAACACTGAGTCCTTGTAGTATGAGAGAGGGTGAATAATTTTCTTTCCACATTTTCCCCATGTGGTTCATTACTTTATAAACCTCCATCCATCCCATTTGTCTTCTTTCTAAAACAAAAACTAAAAGTCTTATTATAATGAAAGCTCTCCACCCCCTTGATATCTTAATTGCTTCTTTTCTGTATTTCTTCCAGCTGTGTGATGCCCTTTGAGGGATAGGACAATATGCAGCATTATAAAATGTTACCATACCACAGATACATATTATTACACTTGTAATTCTGTTGGCAATCTCACCCTAATAATTCCCCATATTGAGGGATTTTTCTTCCTCCCCTTTTTCTACCTGCTACATTTTTATTGAGCTCACACAAAAATACACAGCAGCTCCCTATTCAGGTAGTCAGCATGCATTCATCTGGAAGTTAGGTTGAATTGTGTGCAGTTGACGGGAATGAGGAGTCCCGTAGGTGTGTTTTACTTGCAACCAACTGCAATAATAGCAAATGCCACCATTTGCTGTTTGTAGGGTATGTATGACCCCAGTGCACAGTAGGATAGCCTGAGGCTCCTCGGCAGTCTGTCAGAATGGATGGGCAATTCACATGCAAGCCAGGGTTTAACTACAGTTTACATAGGCTGTAGATCACTGGTAGAACGTGCTTTGAATGCAGAAGGTCCCAGGCGCAGTCTCCCCCCAAAGGATTAAGTAACAGGTGTTGGAGAAACCCATTTTCTCAGTGAAACTCTGGAAAGCTGCTGCCAGTCGGAGTAGACAACATAAGACTAGATGGAGAAGTAATCTGAATTGGAGTAAGGCAGCTTGCTCAGTGAAGAGACCACAGCTCACTGGTAGAGCTCTGCATACAGAAGGTCTCAGGTTCAGTACCTTTCATCTCGTGTTAAAAGGACCCCTGGTTGTGAAAAAAGGACCTCTGCCTGGGAGCTTGGGAGGCAGTGTCAGTCACTGGTCTGAGCCGAGAGAAGGCAGTCTTAGTCCTGCTTCAGGGTGGATTGGAAATGCCAACAAATGAAGCATTGCCCCAAAAGTGGTTGCCCCAATGTGCATTTTAACTAGTTGCTTACATTTCAGGAAATCTGTAACTAAAATGAGCACACTGAAAATTTCCTATAAATAGGGAGGTTCTTTTGCTTTTCAAAATAAATATTTCACATTAATTGGGGTTGCAGGGACCAATGTTCCCTTAAACTGCTCATCCTGTATTACGGCTCCCAGCCAAAGTGGGATGCTTTGTCAACCGCTGAGGAATATGCTGATAATTATCTTTCCAGAGCTATTTGTGAAATAGTTACAATTCTGAGTTCTCTTTCTCTTTCTATCCCTGATGCCTGTTCCTTCCACCAGCCTCACATACAGCTTTCTTGACATTCAGAAGTTTGGGTAGGTACTCACGCACCATCCTTAGAAGTGAAGATCTTTGTGTTGGAATCCTGTGCGACGTGGTCCTGGGTTCCCTCTAGGCACTCTAGGCAGAGATCCACCTTTCAGCCTTCAAATGAATTGTGTCTTTTATTTTTCAGGTAGGCTATTTGAGGGCTGGACGTCGGGTTCCTGTGGTACATCCGCGACAAAACTGTGCCAGGCTTCACGATGTGTCAATTTGTGTTTAGCATGGTCTCACTAATGGACATCTTGTGTCTCTTCAAAGTTTAGTGACAACTAACTTCCCTTAAAAAAACAAAAACAAAAATAGAACACATTTCCCAAGGATTTTTGCGGGGATGGGGGAGGGAGGTGTTGTGGGGAGTTCAGCAATAACTGACATTGCACCCCCCCTGCCTAGACCTGGATTTTAAGTTTAGGGTGGTCCTGGGTGGAACAGGAGGCAAGCTCTTCTCCTTCTGGAGCCTACTTTAAGCCACAGCCTTCCCTCCCAGCTCAGTTTCTGTCTCCCTATTTGTGGCTTAATTTTGGAAGTGAATAATCAGTACTCCCTCCCCTTTTTTTCCCTTGTTTGTTTTGTCATATTTGGTATTTTCCTGAGTTTATTCCCTCCTGTGGAGTCCTTCTTATACTGATAATTAACCTGTGACTTTTGTTCTCTGAAGTTTGACAAAACCTTTTCTCCAGTAAAATAAAACATTTGTAACAGATGCCTGAGAGTTTTTGTCTGCTGTACTATAGACTAAAAGACAAAACGATAACGTAAAGCAGTTGTGAAGCCCCTATGATATGTGTAAAAGTGAAATGGGACAGTGTAGCTATTTAGGCACCTGATGAGCGCACATTCCCTCTGCTACAGGCCAGCTGCAAAGTTCAGCCCCCTGCAAAACTGAAGGTTGATTTCTTTTTGCTCTCCTGAGTTAGGCTATTTCACTTCATTGTACAGCAGGATGTCTAAATGTCTTATTTATTGCTTCATTTGTTAGTTGCACAAGAACTATCATCTGAGGCCTAGGAAGATCAATCCCATCTGCTGTTTCTTCCCGGCAGGAATTGGTTGGTCTGAAGTGAGCATCATTTCGTAATTCCATACATCTCCCTCTCCCCCACACCCACAAGCCCATATGTGCATATTACTACAGCCCATAAAACAAAGGCTGAGTTAACCATATGGCCAAAAAGTTGCTTTGTGATGGTTAACATAGAGGTACAGCCTCTTGAGTTAATACAAAGCAGTCCTTAGTGTTGAGTTGCTTACCCCTGTTTTAGCCTAAAATTGCAAATGTGTGTGGGAGGATATGCCTATCCCCGTGGGGACCACCCTTCTTACATTCTAGCCGCCACTTGTTCACTTGAGAGAAACCCTGCTGTGATGTCAAATAGCAACCGCAAGGTGCTGCAAGGTGTGAGATTTAGTGATCTCTACATGCATGTTCCGCCACTATCCCATTTTCCAGTTGCCTCATGCTAAGGGTTGGTTACAGTGCAATCCTAACCACGTCTACTCAAAACACAGTGGGGCTCACTGTGCAGGACTAGGTCTGTAGTCTTTGCTGAGATACAGCACCAGTTGGGGGCCAAAGGCTTTATGTAGCTTGCTTTTGATGATGGATTAGAAGAGAGCTTACATCATGTAGGTGTTCTGAGAGGCACCTCCAAGCAACAAGGGACAGCAAAGCAGAAAGGGTGGAGTGCTGGTCTTGCTTATACTACAAGCCACATTTGGACCCAGAAAGCAACTTTCCTTGAAGTCAAACTGGACCTTTTCCTATTGTGCTTCCTCAGCTGCTTGTTCTGAGTCACCTACCAGAGGTTTTATTCTGCTGGCATCTCAACTGTTTTCTCATAGAATCATAGAACTGTAGAGTTGGAAGGGACCCTAAGGATAATCTAGTCTAACCTCCTGCAATGCAGGAATATGCAGCTGTCCCTTATGGGGATCAAACCTGCAATCAGCACTATGCTGTAACCAACGGAGCTATCTTTTGGGTGTCAATGATAAACTTCTATCTGGTACACAAATTTATCTGTGCGGTAGTGCAAAGTGCTCATGGCATACCCTTCTAACCAGCAACTTTGGCCTGTGGTTTTGTCATCCTGCTTCATTTGCAACGATTGATACAGTAGTTGATAGAAGGATCAGCAGGCATTTATTCAACCACCAAACTGGCCACCAATACTGAATATTTAAGCCTTAAGGCATTTATACACCACACCCATCATCACCTGGTGGGGGCTGAGGCTGATGGAAGTTGTAATCCAAAATTTCTACAGGGCAATAGGGTGCAGTAAGTTGTTGTGCTGCTTTTCAGGCAGACCTCACAAAGCTATTTATCTGTTATTAAATTGGTATACCACCCTTCCTCCAAAGATCTCAGGGCAGTTCACAGCATAAAAAGACACAAACAAGAACAAAAGCAAAGCAAAACACACACACCCCAATACACATCTAAAAGTACATAGAATGTTAATTGGCCAAAGGCTTGGTTGAAGAGATGTTTTTGCCTGGTGCCTAAAGGTGTATAATGAAGGTGCAGGCAAGCCTCCCTGGGGAGAGCATGCCACAAATTGGGATCCACTGCAGAAAAGGTCCACTCTCATGTTACCAACCTGCAGACGTCTCCTGGAATCCATTTGCAATAGCCAAAGAAGACTGAAGAGGACTGAGTGGGGAGAAAGTTGGGTGTCTACTATAGAGATAAGCAACTGGCACCTCAGCCAAATCCAGCCCTCCAAAGGATTTTAGCTGCCTCTTTGTTACTAAAAGGTATGAATAGTTTCATATGATAACGTAACTACTTGAAAACCACTCTGGAATGAGGATTGTGGTCTTGGTTTCTACTGTGGGAAAACTAGTTGCTGACCACCACCACCGTTGCTCTACATCTCTCCTCCACAACAAGAACAATCATTGCTCTACATCTACCCTCCAGTTGCCATGTGAGATTGATGGGTAAGCTAGGTCCCCCATTACTCAACTATGGGACGGAACACAACCCCACCACCCCACCTCCATCAAGGGCAACCTGTACTGTATGCTTGCAGTTTAGTAGAGCCTTTAGTACAGTAGCCAAAACTCTGAAGACACGCTAAATTGCCACATCCCGCTTCCTCCATCCCCCAGGGGCACTGACACAGGCTGGACACAACCTGTGCCAGAGGCTCTGGGGGATTGAAGAGAATGTGCATGGCAGGCACATCATGATTCTTTGCAAAATCATGGTCTAATAGAATTCCAGATAAGATGGCAAGGTAAGCCATAGGGAAGAAATTCATAGCAGGCCTAATGTGGTCTGTAAGCAATTACTTCAAAAATCATGGCAGAACTTCAAATCATGAGGACAAGAAACATTTTTAATTTGAGGATATCAGAAACCTTAAATTCTTCATAGGATCCAATTCATTTGTGGATAAGGCACATCTCACAAACTGACAACCCTTCTGAAATCTGGAATGAGCTAAACGTATTCTGGACTTTTGGTGCATGCCCACATTTTCCCCACCACCACACTCTGCTCTTTCCCTTATTCCACCAATAGACCATGGCACTACAAACTGAATATAGGTTGTTGCGGTCTGCCTCCATGTTTCTCAACCTTTGGCTTGGCTGAAGGAGAGGTCTGCCGGAAAAGTATGTGGATGAATTTGGTGCATGTGCAGAAAAGATGTCTTCTCCACTGCCATCTTGGTGTGTTGGCCAGTGAGCTAAACAGTGGTACCAGTCTTTAAGGGATAGGAGGAAGTCTTCTAATTAGGCCCCTTTTCTGGACAACTCTCCTCAATGTATTGGCACGTCGCTCCTGCTGTAGCCAATAGAGCATCTCCACTGTGTCCCATGCCATCTTCTGCAGGTATGGGCGTCCCTTGTAGGTCACTGTGTCATTGTAAGACTCTTTGATATTGTTCAGGATGATATAGAGCTCTGAGTCATACTGGGCCAACTCAGAGCGCAAGCGGTTCCTGGTTCTGGATTCCTTCATTCGTGCTATGAAGGAGCGGGGAGCCAGGTCGAACAAGCGGTTTGGATTCGAAGCAGTTTCTTCAAACTGTTCCAAATCAGCCAGCAGGAGTTCTCGGTCCTGGATAGACCGTGCTGCTGTCTCCCAAGCTTGGAGCATGTCTGGGAGCAGCCAGTAATAAGGGTTGGAGCTGTACTTAATTGCCATATCCAGCCTTTCCTGTTCAGAGAAATGAAGAACTGTCCACAGTCTTTCCAGCCTTCTCTGAAAGACCTTGAGATCCTCAGATGTGTGGTCAGAGCACAAAACATTTTCCAATCCCCGCAGCATGGCGCATTTGGAATTCCACTTCCCATGTTCAAACTCTTCCTTCTTGGTTTGAAGTTCAGCAGCTTTCTTTATCACGTCTCTCTTCACTTTCACTTGTTTCTTTACTTGCACCTCATCTAATACAGGCTGTTGCTCCTCATCTTCCTTAACGCTGTATAAATGAAATATCACTGGCAAATAGTCAGACTCCTTGGTGCCAATGTATTTCAAGTAATCATCAGTGTTGAATGTTGCTTTCCACCATTTAAGCCAAGAGGTTTTTTTACCAGTATTTTTTTTGAAGGGTACATTTGGGCTCTCTGACACTTCCTCAGGGACAAATGGTCCAGGTGGCAGGATGTTACTCAGCTCTTTATTAATGACTTGTTCACTTTTCCCCCTAGTCAATGTTGAGGAAGCAAAGCACCCAGCCAGTTCAATGTTGGTTGCAGGGGATTCTATCATGGGCCCTAGGTCAAATTTCAGGTGGTCTTTTGGGATAGTATTCATTAGTTCCTTGTACATCTCCCTGACCTCTTCACCAGTGGAAAGATTTGCATCTAGAGACTTCACTGTAGCATTATCTATCTCTCCAAGGAGGTGGTTGTAAATTACTGGACATATCTCCATAGACACAGCTTCTACATAGGTTCTTTCTGACACTTGCATATCAGCTGCCTTCACAACCATCCTTTCGTTGACTTTAAAGTTCACTGTTGCAGCCTGAGGATGTGTGGCTGGGGCAGCAATCATGGTGTTCTTCCGTGACATCTCAAAGGACTCCTCTCGTTGCAGAGAGCAAAGTAGTCTCTGAAGCTGCTCAAGGCGAACCTCATTAGTCTTGCGCCGTGTCAAGGCTTTAATGAGGGGAGGGAGCTCTAAATCCTCATCCTGCTCTTCTTTCTGCTGGCTGCTTTTCAGGACTGTTCTCTGTGCTAGTCTTCGGAGGTCCTCAGCCAGGCCGGCCATTCCCTTGAGCCCATCATCTTCAGTGGTCTCACCATAATGACAAGGCAGATCAGGGCTGATAGGGCGCACAGATAAACGAATTCCAAGTTCATCTGCTAGGAGTTGTCCAACTCTCATATTGGGCAACGACTGGCTCCTCTTGAGACTGCTGGAAATGGCATGCTTAACCCACTGGAGTTTAGGCCGATCTCCTAAAGTACTGGTGCGTGAGCATGGCATTGTCATCACATCAGACTGCATTTGTCTAAAGTGGCTACTAGAGCTTGGTCTTGGTAGATTTAACTGCTTTATTTTGTTCATGTCTAACAAAGGTAAGTCCTCCAATTCCTTGATATCCTTCGCTATCTTCTGTCTCATCGTTGGTATGTGAGGTTTCATAAGCCTGATGAAGTAGTCAATGCTGAAACGCAGATTGCACACGTCCATCTGCGTTGACCTCCAACCCGCCATACTAACCCGTTTCCTGGACGTTTCAGTCTGGCGGAGTTGCAGGGTCTTCGTGTCCATTATTAGGCGGTGGCGGACAGCTGCTACATTGAGGAGCCTGGAACAGTCCAGAGAGAGTTGGGCAGAGAAGCGAGTTAGGTTAGCACAGTCCGTGAAGACAGACAGTGCACGATGGCGCTCCATGACAGACAGATAGCGACGGAAAAGGTGCTGGCATACCAAGCCAATGTAAGTCACCAGGTGCTGGTAGAGTTCCCTGTTTTCCTGGGGACTGAAGGCTGGGTCATAGAGGGAACGTTGTACATCCTTAAAGATGTGCTTGACCTCAGTTAGGATGACCTGCTGGAAGGCCCGCTGGTGTGGGCTGGGTATTTGCTGCCACTGGGTCCCCACCTCCATCCGGCCTTTTAGCAGCTGCATGAGGTTGGCCAGGGAGATGGGCACAGGCACAGGCTTCTGCAGGGACGAGATGGCAGAGGACCCTTTGTCGATCGAGCTCCTCAACCTGGAGACGGTGGCCGGGAAGAGGGACAGGGGGGCGAGGATCCGCTGGTAGTGGTCATGCAGCTGCTGGTTGGCCTTTTCCGTGTTGTCTAGGGCGTACACCTCGCGCCGGGGAAGCGCGACAAACGAATTCATGGCGGGGAGCTCGGCGGAAGCTGCAGCTGCAGCAGCGACAGTAACCCCAGGGTGGCTTATGGAGTGGTCGTCATGGTTACGCCACAACGGACTACTCAGCGCCAATCGGCTTCCTGGAGGGATGCTGAGCGCGAGAGTTTGGTTCCGGGCCTGGTAAAAGGGCGCGCGGACTCGGAAGAGGAGGGGGCAGGAAGTGACGTCACCACTCCCGTTTACGGATCTTTTTACAGGACGAGTCGGTCGCCGATCATAGAGATGAGCTAGAGTGGCAGGTCAGCGTCTTCCGGGTTCCTGTTTTGTGTTTGTACAAGCGGGTCCGGCGGCCAACATTTCCCCGTGAAGGAAAAGGAAGGAGGCGGTGGCGGCGGCGGCGGCGGCGGCGATGGAGGCACCTCCAGGAGGCGGTGGAGGCAGCAGCAGCTGCAAGGTGGGATAGAATCCCCCGCCGGGGGTGGGTCACTAATTCCTTTGCCCAGCCGTTATCTCGCCTTAAAAAGCAGAGGCATGACATGCAGAAACCCAACAGGGGAAGTTTTTTCTCGCCGCGTCTGCCCCTGTTGTGTTTCTGCCTGCTATGGCAAACATGCAGGAAGCCTTCCGTGAGGGTGGGTGGAATTGTTACCATTTTTCGGATGGATGGTTGGAGAAACGGGCGGGGGATCGTTCAGCGGCAGAACAGACGTGCAAAGTCCTCCTCGAACGGTAGCTCCAGTTAGGAAGGATCGCGCAGCGAAGAATAGAAAGGCCCTCCTCTGCCCGAGGCCCTGGAAAGCCATTTCCAGTCAGAAAAGACAGTGCTCAACTAGATGGACACATACTCTGACCTGGTGAAATACAGCTTACATATACACAATAAAGATATAGCTTTAGTGTTTAATTGCTTTTTAATGAATATCTTTTCATGCTTTTATCTTTTAAATTGCCTTGATTACCGGTTTGGGGGAAAGGCGGGGTACAAAGATGATGACAATAAACGTGCAGGATGATGGTGTCCATGGACAGGGTATGAAGCAGAAAGAGTGTTGAATGGGTGAAGGATTCAAACTACTGCCCCTAATATAGTACTAACCTTATCCTGTGAATATAATGTGCTAAGGAGGACCACCTGCCCACCAGGTTCAGCACTGTTCCTCCTGCTTTCCTTGAATAGTGTCTGGTAATTTGAAATCATGTTCCAGCTGCAGATCAGTAAGAGATATTCTGCATTCTACATAAAATGACATTTTTCTTTCTTTCCTTTTTTAAATAAGCAGCTTTGGACTCATATGAGCTTCTTTCGCTTTTTTACAGCTGGAGTTTGCTGTCCAGATGGTGTGTCAGAATTGTGTTGAGGCCATTCAGTCATCTCTGCAGGGAATACCAGGTGATCAGATGATGAAGGCCTGTGGCATTTGTCAGGATCCTGTGGCCCTCCAGATGCTGTTGAACTCCAACTACCATCAACTACTGCCGTAGCCAGCAAGGATGATGGTAGTTGAAGTTGAACAACATGTGAAGGGACAATTCTAAACGCTGTCCAGGGAGTGGGCAGTTTTCCTGTTCCATAGGCGCACTGCAATTTTATTTTTCCCCACTGCTCACATTGACACTCCTCAGAAAGCACAGCAGTACTTAAAAAATGTGTTACAATATCAGCACAATTGTCCACCTAGGTCTTCATCTTGTCTACAGCTACCATACAACATCAAAAGCCTTCTGTGTGCTTCTGTCTAAATCTGCCAAGATAGGTATGGGGAATCTTTGGCCATCCATATATCACTGAACCTACAGCTCCCATCATCTCTTGCTGTTCTTGCTGGAGCTGATAGGAGCTGTCAATCAGCAACATCTGGAAAGCCAAAGGTTTCCTGCACCTCCTGTGGCAGAAGGGCCTTTTTAATGGAACAATATACTCAGGGAGGTCCATCAAACCTACATACTCCCTGGCTTCAGGTGCCAGGTTAATTCCTGAGTTTTTGGGCTTGTTCTTCTTTTCTCTGATAAACTGTTCCCCACTCTCCCTGCCAGGTGTTTGTATCATTTTATTGATTTGTGCTGTTTTTTATTTTAATTGTTAGCTACCTTGTGACATTGCTAAAACATATGGCTATCCATTTAATAAAGAAACAGTGACTATACAGATGCCACCAGGAGAATAAGAAGCAGGGGTAAGGCCACTGAACCTATGCCAAAAAATCCAGACAAAGTCAATCCAAAGTGACATTTTGGTCTGCTGTCTTGCTTCAGAATGGCAGCCAATGCCCAAACATTGACAACAACAGCGTGGGAACCCTAGTGCCAAATTTGGCAAAAGAGGTAGCCAGACCTATGGAGAACAGATGGACAGACAGAGAAATCACTTTCCAAAATATATAGCAGATTGATGGTACTCAACAGGCAGGTTTGTGTGGGACGAATCATACTGTTGGAATGGTCCTCAGGGGTCTTCTAGTCCAACCCCCTGCCAGTATAGGAAATTTATTACCACAGCATCCCTGATCACCAGCCATCCAGATTGTGTTTCGAAACCTCCAGCAAAGTTGGGAGTCCACCACCTTCCAAGGCAGCTGGTTCTACAGCCGTAACACCCATGCCATCAGGAAGGTCTTCTGAATATTTTGTGTTAAGGATAAAGGAGGAGACTCTTGTTATGAGTAGAAGTGGTGGCTTGTCACAGGAAGAGCCCCAGGGGAGCAGGGCAATTTAATGGACTAGTGTGAAATACAACAGTTGCATCATGGCAGTGACTTCTGTCTTTGCACTTCACCTTCTCCTCCCTTATCTCTTTCCACCTCCTACCTCTTCCCCAGGCCTCCAGGTGCTTAACATCCAGCTGGAATCACAGAGTGTGCTGGTGGAGACTAGCCTTGGTGCTGAGAAGGTCCAAAGCCTATTGGAGAGCACCGGACGCAGTGCTGTGCTGAAAGGGATGGGGGCTGCTGTGCCTGGTAAGCTGATTCTGCTTCACCTCTTTCCAGCTTCCCACCTAGAATATCTTTGCAACAAACTTCAGAACTGGTTTTCAATAGGTGTCAAGCATCATGGCTTCTTCATCTCCTCCCAAATGAATATAGGCGATTTTAGCTAACCAGGGGGTTGGGGGAGGGGCGGGCTAAGGATTTTTATCAGAAAATGTGCTGATACCAGAGAAGAACAGTGTCTGGAGCAGGAGTTGTCAACCTCCCCTCCTGCCATCGAGAGTGACATTTGCTCATGGGCAACTTGTCAGTGGCTGTCTGCCATCTTCTCTCTTTCTCCACCCATCAGTCTGTGTGGGGGATCGACAAGCCATTTTTGCCAAAGGCCTAAATGGGTAACTTGCAGAGGACATTTGACCTTAGGCCTAGGGCTGGATCACTGGATCAGAGTAGGCTCATGGAAATTAATTAACATGACTAATTTAAGGCCATTAATTTTAACAATCCACTCTAAGTAGAACTTAGTTGGATACCACCCATAATTGCCCACCACCACCAAAATTGATAAGTGGGGATGGGCAAGATAGTGACCAAGCGGGGTTGAACTCCCTGTGCACCATCTTATGGGTGGAGGGTTGCAATTCTGCTTTCTACACAGATGGGCTGCATGTGTCAGTTCCCCACCAGAACTGGCATATGCAGCTGAACATAGCAGGACTGAATCCTCTGCCCATCTGCAGGTTCAGCCCTGCGAGATGCAGGGATCAACTCTGTGTGCCACTTTAAGTCCTGGAAAATCAAGCAAGGGAAAACTCCCTGCTCAGTACCCATAGGCTTTTCACAGGAGTTGACAGCACCCATCAAACATTGTGATGATGTCACCTGATTGACAGGTAGCCGTGGTTTAACCACAACAGCCTTGCAGGCAAAAATAGGAACCCCTAGCAAGCTAAGGGTGTCCCATGGGTCAGAAGTTTCTCACCCCTGTCCTAGGGCCACAGGCTGCCTACCCCTGTTCTAGAGCGTTCGTCGTGATTGCAGGAGTTGCAGATTCTCTCGCCCTCCCTGCTTATGTGTAAAAGCATCATTATTAACAACACAGTTTCTTTATAAGTTCCAACTTTAACTTAAGATTTCTGCCTTAAGGTTCCATCCTAAGATCACAGTCACAGCAACATTGTTTTCCCACAATATTCTTTCCCCACAGAGGAAGTGATGGCCAATTTACTTTGTTTCCCAGCCACAAGAAGAAGAAAAAGAAAGAAAGATTTCCCCTTAGTTACTTAATCTTTATCGTCAATCATAAATCGGGCTTTTTGCTGTGCCTTAGACACTTTAACGACCAGTTTTCTCTCTCTTATTAAAGACAGAAAGTGGCTCTTGCAAGTTTTCCGACAGTGAGTTTTCATCTGCCGGCTGATAAATCTCGCTAAGTTACAGGCTATCCTGTCCCAAAAATGTTTAAGGGAGGATGTAGAACCTATGAAGGGTTCTTATGAGGAGTTTGGATGCAGTGTCAGTTCAGACAGCAGAAAACAGTTTTGATCAGAGCACTGGAGGTTACTCCCTTGATCACTCTTTATCCCACTGTGATTTCGTCTGATTACCATCAATCACCACAAAATTAACCTCTGTCAGCAGAGAGTAGACAGAGAGGCAAGCAGTCCACCATTTCCTCCCCTGGAAGTCTCTTGGTCCTGAGAGTGACATGTGCAAGGGAACTCCTCGAAGCAAGCAGCAAACTTGTGCGACCTCTTCCCTTTATAGGGAGTCTCGGTGCTGCCGCTGTGGCAATGGTGTCTGGCCCAGGGTTGGTCCAGGGTGTGGTGAGGTTCTTGCAGCTGTCCCCACAAAGCTGCCTCATTGATGGCGCCATTGATGGTCTGGAGCCGGGGCTGCACGGCCTGCATGTGCATGAGTTTGGGGATGTCACCAATTCCTGCGACAGGTGAGAGGCATTAACGGGCACCTTCTGAGGCGTCTCCTCGGCTTTAGGGAGCCCTTTCTTTCACTGACTCTCGGTATCAAAACTTTTCTTGTGTCTCAAACAGCTGTGGAGACCACTTCAATCCTCATGGGGAATGTCACGGGGGCCCCCAGGATGTTCATAGGGTGAGTTTGTGGCATCGCCAGGTATTAAATTCCTTAAGGCAGGGGTGGGAACCCTCCAGGTTCTTCCTGGTGTTGAGGTGGTTGTCTTGTTTTCATATTGATGAGTGCTGTGCTTTAACTCTGCATTTTTGTTCTGCTCGTAAGTCACCAAAAGACTGTTTTTTAACTAGCTGACTGATAAATGAAATTAATTGTTAACCAGGACCATGAGCCAGTTTAAAGAACTTTCAGTTGATTAATTACGGTAACCAAGCGTGTAACTGATTGAATATTGATAATGTACAAGCTATTGCTCGTTTGTTAGAAGGGGCATCCTTCTTTCATTCCCTATTGCAATAACTTTTCAGATCCAAAATAACCTCAAAAATAAAGAACCGTGTCCTGAACTCTCGTCTCCAATTAAAACCTGCCCATAGTGATTTAAAATTTACTCCCCACCAATTAATAATAAAGTAACTGAATGAAATGAAATGTTTGCAGCCCTGATTTGGGACCCACTTCCAGTTTTGGGAGTTAAGGGCAGGCTAAGCATCCATTTGTGGGTATGATCCAGTGGTGTGAACTTTAATTTCTTTAAAAAACCCAAGAAGTGGGGAGAGGGTGAGCGTTGAAGGAGAGGCAAGCACCTTTTGCCTTCTTCAGGGAAAGGCAACATTTGGTGAAAGCTCTTTAGAATAAGACAAATTTGGTGTAGCACTCGCAGGTTCCCTCGGGCTGCCAAATTGACTGCCACCAACAACTTTTTCTGCTTCCCTGCCAAGCTCATGGGGAGATCCCTGCCTAAGCCCATGCATGGTCCCTCGCCATGTAAACTGCACTCCTCCAACTGTTACTTGATGGGCTGGCTGGGAGCATGGTTGTGATGGGGAGAAAGGTGTGCAGGAAGGCAGGGGATTAACATGTGTTTGTGTTGCGTGTATGAGAGGGAGGGAGAGAGAAAGGGAACAGACATAGTGGTTTTGGGCTGAGCTGCCCAGAATCTAACTGTGCTTCCTGGGGCTCTGTTTGCAGCATGCTGGGGATCTTGGAAATATCTTGGCAGCTGATGATGGAAGGGCTTCCTTCCGGATGGAAGACAACCAGCTGAAGGTGAGGCTTCCTAGAGGATGTGAGGAGCACAGTGAGTGGGCTTGTGATCAAAAAACTGATGGAAACAACAGGACACAAGGGCAGCTGATTCCTTTTCCCTTCCCCTTTCTTCAGAATCAATAGATCCCTTCTTCCAGTGTAGGAAAATTTTATAGTTTGATTGTTCATTAACTCCTGTAGGGATGGCGTCGCAGGGTGAGGGCACACCCTCTTCAGCAGCATAAGACAAGCCACAGCTGTCTAGCCGCCATGCCCACTCCTTGACCTTTTGTCTCCTCAACAGTGTTCCATGTCCTGACCTTTACCTCCTTTGCAAAGGTATCACTCATTTCCCCCTGTAATGGGAATATGGCATAGTGGAGCAAGTTGCGTAGATAACTAGGCAACACCCAGGGGGCTCGGGATTGGAGAAGTATAAAGGGCAAAGCCCTGAATGTATCTTGCTGGTTTTGCATATCTTGCTGATAAAAAGAGCCTTTGCTAAGCTAGCAATCAGCTTGGTCCTGCACAGCTCACTTGCATCCCAACTCCCGTGTCGGCTCTGTTATGTCTACAAACTCCAGTATCTTTTCCACAGAGCAAACCTTGTGCTGTATTAAACAGACTTTCCTGAGCTCCCTCCTATCAATGCACATCACACCCACCCCTGCCTCAAGGCTTTGTGTGACGCACTTCCCAGTCAAAATGACCTTTCTGTGGTGTTGCTCATGAAACCTGCTTTGCTTGTCAGTTTTCTTCTGTTGTTGGCAGCTTCTCTCAGAGCACTGACAGTGGTCGGGAACACACCGTGTTGCAGCACTTCATCCAGTGGCCAAACAGTTTTGTTATGACCCAATAGTTTGGGCAGAGTTGTTTTCAGTTTAGGATCAAGTACAATAGTGCCCCTTGCACGGCCAGCATTGCTGGGAGCTGCCACCATTACTAGAGCTACAAGGATTGGTTGCACATGCATTGCTATGCTCCATTTTAGGTTCATGACATCATCGGCCGCTCACTGGTGGTAGACGCAGGGCAGGACGACTTGGGCCGCGGAAGCCACCCGCTCTCAAAAGTCACTGGAAATTCGGGTGAGAGGTAAGAAGGATTAGAATTTATTGGGTTCTCTTTGTCTGCTGCAAGGTGGGGCACCTGACCTAGGAAGCTGTCTAAAACCGGGGCAGATTCTTTGTCCATCAGACATAGCATTGCCTACTCTGGCTCACTGAAAACCAACAGGGTCTTTGGCAGACCCAAGTCTTTCCTGCTACCTGGAGGTGTTGCTTGTCTGGACTCCTCAGAGCTTTGAGGAAAAGGTTAGCCAGTGATTGATTGCACAACCGGTTTTCCATTTAAACAGGTACAGCAGGGTGAGGAACTGTCAGCATGTAGACCTCCAGGCCTCCCCATTCGGTCCATGAGGCCATTTTCAGTAGGCCACGCCACCCATATGGCATGGGCAAAGGGCACGACTTCAGAGGAGCAATCGGGAGCTTAAAGCTCCCAGTTGTTCTTTGGTCAAGCAAGGTGCACCCATAAGACTGCTCCTTCACACCCACAGCCTCCCACCGGTTCAAACTTCTGCTGTGCAAAAACAGGGCACCTGATAACATTCTGACATCCAGTAGGTGTCCCCAACCACTTGTAAAATTTTGTTGCGGGGGTGGGAGGTATAGGGGAGATAAGGAGCCTGTTCTTGCCAGCCAGATCGTTTCCCCACCCACCACGATATGCAATGCATCTCTGGAGTTGGATTTGACTGTGTCTAGTCTGCTGGGTCTTCTTCTGTGTGTGTGGATGGTTTTTTAATATCATTTTTTAAACATACCCAAGTCTTTCCAGAGCTTGAGCTGTGGGAAGGCAGCTTCAAAACTATTTTAAGTCAATAATGCAGCGGTTCTCAACCTGTGGGTCCCCAGATGTTGTTGGACTACAACTCCCATCCCTGAGCTCTGACCTTGCTAGCTAGGGGAGATGGGAGTTGTAGTTCAACAACATCTGGAGACCCACAGGTTGAGAAAGCCTGCAATAATGGGATGCAGAGACCTGGTCTAGTGGTCCTCTCTGCAGCTAAGGACTTAAGCCGCCTTCCTTTTCCTTCCCAGAGTTGCCTGTGGAATCATTGCACGCTCCGCCGGCCTCTTCCAGAACCCCAAGAAAATATGCACCTGCGATGGAGTGACACTGTGGGAAGAACGGGAGCAGCCTGCAGCCAGGCCAGACCGGAAAGCCGCTGACCAACCCACCTCTCATCTCTAGGCTTTGCAGTTCTGCCCAGGCTCTCCTTGGGCTAGGACGTCCCGAGGGTTCCAGCTGCTTTCATTTTCCAGTGTCTTCTAAGTGCAATGTGTTAGGCAGGAGTTCAACGGGTGCTGCTTTGTAGTGGCGTAGTAATGGCAAGCGCTTAGCCCCTTGAATGTCTTAATTGTGAAGTTCTTAAACGGCACAGGAGGAGGAAATGTAGCCTATTCTGCAGTGACATGGTAAAGCATCAGTCCTTGTGAGGTATGTGTCATATGAATTATATCCCTTGTCTGAATTCTAAAATAGTCATTTATGAGCAAAGAGTTTGTTGGAAAGTGTTGTTGCTCTTCCAGTGTCTTTGGGCCACCCATAAACAAGTCTGCTAGCTTTATCTTTGGGTGTTTCAAGTGCCTTATTTTCAGACACACTCACTTTGATTGTAGCCAATGAGTCCTACTCTCAAGTATATCCATTGGAAATCAGTGGACTTAAGTTAACCATGGCCCTTGGCTTCAATGGATCTACTCTGGTAGGACTTCGCTGGCTGCTTCTCACTTTCTTGACCTTCTCTGTTGCCAATTAAGGATCTTGGTTGAACTTTGGAGGTGGTGTTTCCTGCAATAAACCTTCACTGTGATTCTGTATATAATACAAGGTAAATGAACACAATACTTAACCATTGGTACTCCAGGTCTTGTTGGACTCCCAACTCCCATCAGCCTTGGCCATTGGCCAGTGCTGGCTGGGGCTGTAGAGAGTTGAAGTCCCAGAACACCTGAAGGGACCCACAGGTTTCCCATCCTTGGCCTTGGGACACAGAGCTGGGAAAGGCAATGGGTGGCTATCCCCGCCCCCTCTTTCAGTGCATGTTTAATGAGCAGAATAGGGAAACTAATCCAGCTTAATAACTGTATGGAAACAGAGGAGGGGGCGTTATTGTGAATTAATAAATAAATGCACAGTAGTTGTCATGTTGGGTTTGAGGCTGCCTTATGTTCTACAGCGCATGTTTTGGGGAGATGGGAAGGGAAATCCATGACTTCTGAGGAGTGCATACTCTAGACCCATGCCATTATGCTCTTAATAGAGCCATTAAAACTTAAAATTCTTTTTAGTAGCTACCCAGTCTTATTTGGCTTGACATGTTCATTGGTGTGTATATCTGGCTTGAGAGGAATGTTTTGTGGTGTATTCAGAGAATTCCTGAAGTTTGCATTTTTTCTTTCATGCTTTGCCTGGGACAGAAGCAAACATGCCTGCCTGATGTGCAAAGCTAAGCAGGGTCAGGGACCCTTTCAACTCTACCTATCAGGAATTTCCTTGCATAGAAGTCACTCAAGTTTGTGGGATGAACACTGAATTTGAGCTAGGAAGGGAAGGCGTTTGAGACCATTTAATAACTCAGAAACAAACAAGATGGAGGTATTGGTATGCCCTAAGGAACCCTGTTTGCAGAAGAATCCCGCACCCCAAAATGTCATTGAGGCCAGTGCCCGCTGTAGCTGAAGAATGTCATGCTGATTTGGGGAAAAGGGGAGGTTGGGAATTTGACTGGAATATCCTGTGGTAAGGAATGGCTAGAACCTTGAGCAGAACTCCTGTTAGGAGGTAAGGGAGCATTGCAACATTTTGTTGCAAGTCCCACTAGGAAGATGCAAATTATACAGGGCATCAAAGAATGGTCTTACAGTGGGGGAGGGGGGAGGACATGCAGTTGCCCGGTTAAAGGTATGCTACATTCTTGGATTTCTCATTGTGGGGGGTAAAGCTGCTTCCACTCTGCTCTGACTCAAAAAAACTTATGCCACAATAACTTTGTTGGTCTTTAAGGTATCACACTACTACAATATGTTAACACAGCTACTCCTCTGGAGAGGAAAAAGTAGTACAGTATACAATTCTATGATTCTAGCTCACACGCACATTTCTACTCTGGCTGTTGTCTTTCTAACTACCAGCAAGTCTGGCTCAGAGCACTTCCTTCTGTTACCTTAAGGACCCATACTTAGGGGGCCACTACTGCTGGGTGCAGGAATTGAAGAGGACTCAGGCATACAGCCTACCCAGTCTCCTAGTTTGACATTAACTTGAAAATGGACACGTTGCACTTTTAAGTTTAACCCATTTTAGAAACAACAGAATCTCCCATCTTTGCTACAAACTTGAGCAGGCCAATCACAAGCCAGTGTGCTGTAATGGTTAGGCCTGGGGAGACCCAGGTTCAAATGCTGCCTTGGCCTGTGAAGCGCACTGGGTGACTTTGGGCCAGCCTATCAGCCTAACTTACCTGACTGGGTTCATGGGGACTATGTGCTCTTTGAAGGAAAAGGTGGCATATAAATGTGATAAATAACCATCGATTTAGAGCTCTAACTTCCATCTAAGGGGAATTTAGGTAAGGGGGATAGGAAATGCACCATTTGACTCAAACGCGCAACCTACAGTGTATTTTATATTTTTACCTAAATCTGTGCTTTACAGCATAGGCATAGCCAGGATTTTTGTTGGGGGACGGACGGGCAGAAACGACGTGATTGGTCAAGTTAGTTAAGTGTTCTACTTGATCTGGGGGGCAGCTGCCCACCCCCCTTGGCTAATCCCATGCTTTACAGGGGCCCATCAATATAACATGTCGCCCTTAGACACGCGTACGCATTTCATGTAAAGATGCAGCCTCGACGCTCTCACGTTCAAAGACGTTGCTGTATCTCGCCAGGGAGGTGTTCGTACGCACGCGCCTCGCGACGTCAGCGGAACACTGCGCACGCGCCTCGCATCCTTTCCTCAGAGTTCAGGACCTTACGGTTTGTGAGGGGGAGGGGAGCGCCAATGCGCGGGGCACACTGCGCACGCGCGGCGACTTGGGCCCCTCCTTTCCTGTGGGTCAGCGCCGCCGCCACAGTCACCGCCGCGGCCGCCATTTTGCGTGTCTTCTTTCCTTCCTTCCTCCCTCCTTTTCCCCTCCTCTCTTTTTCTCTCACTCACTCTTTCTCTCTGTCCCTGCCTGGCTCCGCTCGGTGAGAAGGGCGAGCCGATGCACCCGGGCGTGAAGGTGTTCGTGGGCAACCTGCCCGAGGAGACCTCGCAGGTGGAGTTGCGCGAGCTGTTCGAGGCGGCCGAGCCGGGCGAGGTCCTGCGGGTGGCCCTCATGAAGCAGTTCGCCTTCGTGCACATGCGCGACGACGCGTCGGCCGAGCGCGCGATCCTCAAGCTCAACGGGCAGTTCCTGCACGGGCACCGCGTCGTCGTGGAGCCCTCCCGCCCCAGGCCCACGCACACCGTCAAGATCTTCGTGGGCAACGTCCCGGCCGCCTGCACCAGCGGCGAGCTCCGCCTCCTCTTCCAGGAGTACGGGCCCGTCGTCGAGTGCGACGTCGTCAAAGGTACGGCAGGCGGAGGCGACCTCGGCCTCGGCCTCAAAACCCCACCGTCCGCCCGAACCGCGGCGCCGCCTGGGAGGCGGGCGGGGTGTGCCTTTCCTCCCACTTGGCTGCGAAGGAGGCCGCTTCTCCCCCTCCTAAGTCGCCCCCGCCGCTCCGGATCCGCCTCGCTCGCCAGGTGTTGAAAGCGACAACGTCCCCCGTCTGCTGCCGTTGTATCTCTCTCCCCGCCCCCGCCTCCTCAGTAGCTGGAGGTAGACTGCCTCCAGCTGGGGAGGTTCTGTTCCTTGCTAATGCTTCTCGGTAGGCTTGTTCCGCGAGAAATCGCCTAGTTCTTCTCGTGAGAGCGTAAAAAAGTTGGTTTGAGTGAGAAGGTAAAGAGCGCCTGTAAACGTGTGCGGAGTGCGCCTTTTCCTGTTGAGTGATTGCAAAGACTAACTTGCTGCGCTTAACGGTAGCTGAAAAGCCCGGGACAGTAGACTTGGGGTTCTTTTCCTGACACCTAAATGAAAAGCGTCATGCTTTGGGAAGGCAATTCTGTAACTGGCACACACCGCTGACAGAAGCCTTATTCCTGACGGGGCTAATGTGAAGAAGGGTAGTACTCTCACAGCAGGATGGTGGAGGCATGGGCTTTCCATAATGTATGTTTATCCCAAGCTGCCGTGCAGTAGTTTAAAGAGCCAGGCTGGTATGTTGAACAGGCTCAGAAATGTGTCCAGTTATGCATCCAGTAGCTCAGCTAGCAGCTGCATTTTTTTACCACTTGCAGTTTCCAGATTGTCTTTTAAAGGCAGCCCCATGCACAATATCCAGCAGTAGTGTAAATGGAAAGTTGCCAGAGCCTGGATCATTGTAGCTAGACTATTCTTGTCCAGCAGAGGTGGTCACAGTTGGCATACCAGTCTAGTTTAAAAAAAGAAAAAAGTAACACTTTACCCTTTGGGGCAAGTGCAATATGTGGGACACAATTTTTCCTGAGTAGGAAACTATCTAACCACAGTATTGCCATCTTGTCAGGACTGAGCTTCAGTTCATTGACCCTCATGTAGCCTGTCAGCAAGTCCATTAAGTTTCCTAACCAGTATAAAGTTTACCGTGATGGATCAGACCATTGGTCCATCTACTTTAAAACATTTCTCCAGCCCAGCTGGCCCCTGGGAACTTCACAAGCAAAGTACCATGGAAGTGGCCACCCCCTGTTTATCATTAGGATTCAGCATCCCAAAAATCTCTAAACATGAACATTTCCTTCTTAAATATCCTGTGTTCTAATTTATATTTAGTTCATCAACAGCCACCACTTATGTAGCCAAAATGGCAACAGACACGCACAAGAGGGGGGTATTGGCAGACTGGATAAGCCTTGCAAAAGTACCAAATACAAAAACTTCCAAGGGAAAAAGGCCTAAGTGGGAGAAGTCCCAAAACAGTCCAATAAGAACTGAGCGTGCCTTGTGTCTGTGGAGAACTTGGTGTATTTGATGGGAGAAACTGGGTGGGAGGGAAGATTTAATGGGAGTTACTGAAAAAAGAGCATGAAGGAAGAGACATAGGCATAAAAAGTGTAGAGAGAACTATCTCTTTGTTTGAACTGGGGTCTTTTGGTTCATGCTGAGAAATTATTTGTAAAGCTGCCCATAAAAATCAATGGAGAAATCCAAGATTTTAATGAAGCAGGGATTGGGCACTAGTAGAATCATAGAATTGTGGAGTTGGAAGGGACACTGCAGGTCATCTGTCCAACTCCCTGCAATGCAGGGACCTCTACTAAGGCATCAGTGACAGAACTTCTGCTTAAAAACTTCCAATAAAGGAGAGTCCACCACTTTCCGAGGCAGCCCGTTCCACTGTCAAACAGCTCTTTCCATCAGAAAGTTCTTACACACACACACACACACACACACACACCCTGAAAAAAATCCCCTCCAAACAACTTAATGCTTGGTAGGCACACAGTGTTGACTTACTGTTGTGAGGGGTAGAAAATGGGGGTATATGGGGATGAGATGGAGTGGCTGGAATCCTGAACAGCAGCACTCAACACTGAACATTTTCTTTCAAGTTCCATTTGTTATGACTAATTGAGAGATTTATTTCTCAATGGATACTTTTCTGTACATTTTGAATACATTTTGACAGCAGATGACCAGAATTATTTACATTGTTCTAAATGCGGTGCACCATAGATTTATATTTGACATAAGCAGCCGCATCATATGCCATTTTACTCAAAAGTAAGTCTCACTGTGTTCTCTGAGACTTGCTTCTAAGTTATTGTTGCTAGTTCTAAAGTTTCTCCCCCCCCCCCCAGTACACCCATGCTGTGAGAAGTACTGCCTAATAAGTACAATACACTCCTTCTGTACTATAAGGATACCAGAAATGCTCTTCTTAGAGCAGTCAAAGGTAGAATTTTGCATGGTGGATACTGCTAGGACTGTGTGTGGTTTGGTCATGGGTATCCATTTGCCCAAGTATCCATTGGCAGGATTTTATAGTGCTAAAAAAAAGGTCCTGTTGCTGTGTTAGAAAGGAGTAATCATATTCTCTGCCTAGGCAGGAAAAGACCCCACTTCATTTTCCTTAGACTTTTGGTCAACATCCCTGTCGTGCTTATTGCTGATGTTCCTGAGGCAGTCCCACCTCATTCCTCAGGTCTGAGGCTCCATGCCCATATGTGCAGCCTCTAAGAAGCCAGGGTTCTTCTGGTCTAGTGTTTAGGTTTCTATCGTCTTTTCCCCTCCCACTTTCTTTTTAACAGTGGTACCTCGGGTTAAGTACTTAATTCGTTCCGGAGGTCCGTTCTTAACCTGAAACTGTTTTTAACCTGAAGCACCACTTTAGCTAATGGGGCCTCCTGCTGCCGCCACGCTGCCAGAACACGATTTCTGTTCTCTTTTTTTTTTTTTTTAAATACATATTTATTAAAGTTTTAGAAAACAAAGAATTCATCATTTCAAAAAGTATCATTTCCATACATAAAGCTCAAGAAAAACAACAATATATGACAGAAAAAGGAAAAAAAATGAAAGAAGAAAAATAAAAAAAACAGAAAAAAGAAAAACACTCTTTCTTAAATTTATAAAGTTCCATGCCCCTCTGTCTTGACCTCCTCACATCCCCCTTTTTTGTGTTCCACTTTACTCCAATCAGATTCAGCAAATTCAAAATCTTGTTTCAACCATACTTAATGTTATATTCTAATTATTATGTCCCCATTTTCCATTTTTTTAATCCATACCTCATCTTATAAAATATGACATAATATTGTTCTATTCATAACCCCTTATCCTTTTTTTTCTTAGGTTCTTCTTTTCACACACCTTTGGCCAAGGTCACACAAACCCTGTTACTTTTACTTCCCACATCCTATTGACACTCAAAGATTTTACAGTATTTTTGTAGATAGTCCTTAAACTTTTTCCAGTCCTGTTCCATCGATTCTTCTCCCTGGTCACGGATTCTGCCAGTCATTTCAGCCATCTCCATGTAGTCTATCACTTGCGTCTGCCATTCCTCCACGGTGGGTAGATCCTGTATCTTCCAATATTTAGCTAAAAGTATTCTTGCTGCTGTTGTTGCATACATAAAGAATGTTCTATCTTTCTTTGGCACCCATTGGCCAACTATGCCCAAGAGAAAGGCCTCTGGTTTCTTGGGGAAGGTACTTTTAAGTACTTTCTTAAGTTCATTATATATCATTTCCCAGTAAGCCTTAACTCTTGGGCAAGTCCACCAGAGGTGAAAGAATGTTCCCTCAGCTTCTTTACATTTCCAACATTTATTGTCAGGCAGGTGATAGATTTTAGCAAGCTTGACTGGGGTCATGTACCACCTGTAAATCATTTTCATAATGTTCTCCTTTAAGGCAATACATGCCGTAAATTTCATACCGGTGGTCCACAACTGCTCCCAATCAGCAAACATAATATTATGACCTAGATCCTGCGCCCATTTGATCATTGCTGATTTAACCGTTTCATCCTGCGTGTTCCATTTCAACAGCAAGTTATACATCTTTGACAAAATCTTAGTTTTTGGTTCTAACAGTTCTGTTTCCAATTTCGATTTATCCACCTGGAAGCCAATTTTTCTATCCAAATTATAGGCCTCTCTTATTTGATAGTAATGAAGCCAATCTCGCACTTTGTCTTTTAATTTTTCAAAACTCTGCAGTTTCAATCTGTCACCTTCTTGTTCCAAAATTTCCCAATATTTTGGCCATTTAGCCTCCATATTGAGCTTTTTCTGAGCCTTAGCTTCCATAGGTGACAACCACCTTGGGGTTTTACTTTCCAGCAGGTCTTTATATCTTATCCAGACATTAAACAAAGATTTTCTGACAATATGGTTTTTGAATGCCTTATGAGCTTTAACCTTGTCGTACCAAAGATATGCATGCCACCCAAAAACATTATTAAAACCTTCCAAATCCAAAATGTCTGTATTTTCAAGAAGCAGCCAGTCTTTCAGCCAGCAGAATGCTGCTGATTCATAGTACAATTTAAGGTCTGGCAGGGCAAATCCACCTCTTTCTTTTGCATCAGTTAAAATTTTAAACTTAATTCTAGGTTTCTTGCCCTGCCAGACAAATCTAGAGATGTCTCTCTGCCACTTCTTGAAACAATCCATCTTGTCCAAAATTTGCAAGGATTGAAATAAAAATAGCATTTTAGGCAATACATTCATTTTTATAGCTGCAATTCGACCCAACAAGGAAAGCTTCAAGTTAGACCAGATTTCTAAGTCTTTTTTAACTTCTGCCCAACATTTCTCATAGTTCTCTTTAAATAAGTTCAAATTTTTCGCCGTCATATTAATCCCTAGGTATTTCACTTTCTTAACCACCGTTAAACCTGTTTCATTCTGAAACCTATCCTTTTCCATTGGAGTTAAATTCTTCTCTAATACTTTAGTTTTTACCCTGTTTAGTCTAAATCCCGCCACATGACCAAATTCTTTAATCAATTCCAAAGCTCTTTTCATACTGGATTCCGGCTCCTGCAAAGTTAGAACCAAATCATCTGCAAAGGCTTTCAATTTATATTGTTTGGCTCCGACCTGAATGCCTTTTACAAATCGGTCCCCTCTTATCATGTTTAGCAGCACCTCCAGGACCGAGATAAATAATAATGGAGAGATAGGGCAGCCCTGACGTGTTCCTTTTTCTATCCTAAAATCTTCAGTCACCACATTGTTTACAATCAATTTCGCTTTTTGTTCTGAATATATTGCTCCTATACCATTTTCGAACCCCTGACCCACTCCCATCCCTTTCAAATTCTTCTTCATAAAACTCCAAGAGATATTATCAAAGGCTTTCTCCGCATCGATAAAAACTAAAACAGCTTTCGTGTTGATATTCCTTTGCAACAACTCCAGAATGTCAATTATATTTCTTGTATTATCAGACAGGTGTCTACCTGGGAGAAAGCCTGCCTGGTCCTTATGTATTACTTCCATTAATACTTTTTTAAGTCTGCTAGCTAAAATGTCTGCAAAGATTTTGTAATCCACATTCAAAAGGGAGATGGGACGGTAGTTCTTTAGTTGTGTCTTTTCAGCTTCTGTCTTGGGTATCAATGTGATGTATGCTTCTTTCCACGATTCAGGCGCCTTTTTCCCTTCCAAAATCTCATTACACACCTCCTTTAATGGTTGAATTAAGAGATCTTTCAAAGTTCTGTAGTATTTGGAGGTTAGTCCGTCCGGTCCTGGAGATTTGCCCAGTTGCATGTTCTGAATGGCACCTTCAATTTCTTGTTCTGTAATTTGCTGGTTCAATACTAATTTATTTTCTGAAGATATTTTTTGTAATCCATTGGTTCTTAAAAATTGGTCTATCTCAGTTTCTTTCTGCGGCCCTTGCGTATAAAGTTGTTTAAAATATCTCTGAAAGCACCTTCTAATCTCCTCGGGGTTCTGTATGTTTTTTCCATTGATCTCAAGATTTGTGATCGTATTTAACTTCTGTCTTTTTTTCAGTTGCCACGCCAATAGTTTCCCACATTTATTAGCTGACTCAAAAGTCTTTTGTCTCATTTGTTTAATTTTCCACTCTATTTCTTCATTAATCAATTTCATATATTGCACCTGATATAACTTAATCTCTCTTAGAATCTCTTTTGAGTTTGGTTTAACTCTTAACTTCTTCTCCCCTTGTTTTATTTTTTCCAAAATTTTCATTTTCTTCTCATTTTGAGATCTCTTTTTTATTGCATTCTGTTGAATCAAGAACCCTCTCATGACCGCTTTGCTTGCGTCCCAAACCGTTCTTTTTTCAACCGTAGTTCTCATATTAATTTCAAAATAGTCTTTCAGAGTCTTTTGGGCCTTCCTTACGATATCTTGGTTTCTTAGTAAGGTGTCATTCATCCTCCATCTGAAGGAGCCGATAGGTGTTAGTTTCATTTCCATCTTTACCGCATTATGGTCGGAGCAGGTTTTTGGGCAGATTTCCACCTTTTTTATTTTAGGTGCCAGGCCTCTAGTTGTCCAAATTTGGTCGATCCTTGTCCATGTCATTTTGGCTTCAGAAAAGAATGTTCCCTCTCTACCTAGGGGATTTTTGGTCCTCCAAATATCAATCAAATCCATATTGTCAGTCAGTTCAAAAAAGGTTTTTGGTAGTCTGCCCTCTTTCGTTATGGTCTGTCTTTGTGCTTTATCCATGTTCGTGGACACCACTCCATTCATGTCTCCCATCATAATAATATTGTTATAGTCAATAAAGTCCATCAACGTCTCATGCAATTTCTTGTAAAACTCTGATTTCCCCTCATTTGGTGCATAAATTCCTAAGATCAGAAATTTCTCTCCTTGTGTTTGGATTTCTATTGCCAAAATTCTTCCTTGTTCATCTTTAAAGAGAAGCTTTGGTGATAGGCTTTCTTTTGCATAAATTGCCACACCTCTCTTTTTAACCTTGTCTGATGAGATAAATTCTTGGCCTAATTTTTTATTAATTAACACTTTTCTGTGCAGCCTAATCACATGGGTTTCCTGCAAGCAAATTATGTCCAATTGTTCCTTTTTTAATAAATGAAAAACCTTCTTCCTTTTTTCCGGGGAGTTTAGACCGTTGGTATTCCAACTTAGTAGTTGCAGAGACATGTTGAGATGGTGTTATTTTCCTCCTGTTGCTCCCAGAAGTGGCGTGTCTTTAGGATCTTTCAATTCCCCAGGTGCAGGTATTAGACTTGATGATCCCGATCCTGGATCACTTGGCTCTTCAATCCCTTTCTGAAGGTCTTCTCCGTAGTCGTGCAAAAATTTGTCTTTATCTTCCACCGATTTGATTTTAACTTTTTTCCCTCTGAAGGTAAAGGAAATCCCTTGGGGGAATTCCCATCTGAAGATAATCCTGTTGCTTCTCAGAAGTTGCACCAGATCACCGTAATTCCCTCTGAGCTCCAACAAATGCTTAGGAATGTCCTTATAAATTTCCAACCTTGATTCTTGGATCTCTAATGGCGTCTTGAAGTGCGCACTCAGGATTTTGTCTCTTTCCTCCCTCGTTCTGAGGGAGATTAGACAGTCTCTCGACTTAATCTTCCTCCCTCCCTTTCCCAGTCTGAATGCGCTCACAATTTTAAAGTCCTTTTCTTCTGTTCTCATCCTGAAGCACTGTTTCTGGGTTAGTGGAGTCTGTAACCTGAAGCATATGTAACCTGAAGCGTATGTAACCCGAGGTACCACTGTATATGCAAGTATCTGTAAATAAGGAGAATTTTTCCAGTGATACCAGACAAAAATCTGGGGATAAAATTCAATCTGATGGGTCCCCTGTGGAGACTACTTGTATCTCCAAATCCAGATAGATACAGTAAACAGATATTTAAGAAAAACAACCTAATAAATTCTTTGAGTGCCAACCAGCATTTCCGTCATGGGCAAATGTATCAACTGATAACTGAACCAAGGTATGTGGTGTTGCCACAATTGTAGCTGGTGAGTCTTGAACTGCTCCTCACAGCTTGTGTAGCTTTAATGTCCGTTTCTTTTTTCAGCCACTTTGTTTGCAACTAAAAGCCCTCACTTCATTTCTTAGTCGACATTAATTTGTAATTTTTAATAGTAACACGTGCTATACAGAGCTTTAAAATTTTTTGATGGTATGGTTGGAGAGGTTTTCCCCACCAAGTAGTTTAGTCCTAAGGCTGGTAAGTAACTTCTTTAAATCTGAAGCTGTCACCCCAAGCTGCAGGCCCCACCTTTCTCTCCTTTATAGCCCCAACTATTACTGCCAAATGCACTTGCGTCGTCCTGTGCTTTTTCGGTAGGCATTTGCTTCAAAGAGTTTGCATATTCCTCTTCTCTGTCACTTGAGCTATGATGTGTCAAGCATTCCTCTTAGAGCTTTCCTGAATCTTCCATAATTTTAAAGGACCCGGCGGTGCATCATTATGTACAGAGCTGTCAGTCAGAGGCAACTGTCTCTTCAGTCCCAACTTTATCATTTAAGTGGGTCAGGAGGGAAGGTTCATGTTTTGTTCCTCTCCTGTATTTCCAGTAAGTCGTATGACAGTATCTTTCATTTGTGTTTACGTGTACACATCCTTCTGAAGGCCACTTTCAGGTCTTGTTTGCAGCATGTAATCAAATGCAACATTTCATTTGTTCCAGGACAGCTAAACCCATCCTGAAGTTTTCCCATTAGCCTCCTGTGTAGGCTGGGGTGTATAGAAGCAGACTGCACCTCAGGAGACTCAACTGAGTGCTCTGGAGGGTAGTATATATAGGGTTTCCTCAGAGACTGGTCAGAGGTTTGGGTTTCACATCCCCAGGAGTGGTTGCCTCTCTCTCTTTCTCTAAACTGTTGTTGGATGCATTCTTTTGTTTGGTCTAATGCTATCTCCTTGACTCTGTCTCTGTAAGCTCTGTTAATCATTTCCTCCCTTCTGTTTCTTCTTCTGGATCAGGTTTTTTTTTTTTTTAAGTACTTTGGCTGAGAACGCGAAGACTTATGAAAATTCAGTTTGCGTTTGGTCTAGGTCAGCAATGTATCTCACCAGGGGAAAACGGATACATACTCCTCTATGTTTGTGTGCATCCCCATCCCAATTGATAGGGAGGGTCAGAACAGAATCTGTTGTGTGCTGCAGAATGAATGGCTTGCTGGTTTAGCAGTCTTCCATTTTATTATATTTTTTTCAAAATGCAGCTGCTTAAACACTGAAATGCCACTCATAGAACTGACAAGCATTGTCAAGAAATTTGCGCTAGTTGTTGCAGCCAGATATGTAAAATAAATCTATTTGTAATGTTGCAAACAAAATCTGCTCCTTTCCCCTTTTGGGTACACAAGAACCCGTATAGAGTTCTTTGTAGGTTCTCCATCGGTAGGAGGAAATAACAGGTCAACCAGGGAATATTGAGAAGCAAAGTACCATAGCTAGTAAGCCTGATCTTTTGCAACAGGGTGCTTCCCACACACACAGGAGAAAGGAGGAGGACCCAGAACAAAGGTGTGCCAGCCCTTATATAGACTTTTGAAATTGCCCACCCTCAAACTCAAGATCACCTCCAGAAACATCATACATACATCACAGAAGGGGTGTAGCCCAGGACCACCCCCCCAATACATCATTCATACATCACAGAAAGAGGTGGTCTCCAGCAGAAATACATCACAGGGCAGTCTAAAACAGAATCCTGTGTGTTGTTTATCTTCTGTCTGCCAGGTTACCTGATTGCATTATCTGGGTTTTGGCCACTCTTTTGTTATTATAATTACTTAATTCCTGAATCCAGGTCACAGGCTCACCCTATTCACTCCTTAAATGTGCCCTTAAGGCAGGATTTGTGAGCATAGAGACAATGGGGAAGTTTCTTCATTTCCTCCCTCCTTGCAGAGAAATATTTGGTCAGTTTGGGAGAGTCAAAATGGTTTTCAGGGCTGTTTTCCTGTACTGTTTCAGACATGTGGTTTATATATTTATGTACGTGTTTGCCTTGTACATTTAATTTATATATTTGAGACCTTAAATTCTTATAACAGTAAGTACATCACAGTCTTCATCAACAATGAGTGCTCCCGTTTTCTTCCCAAACTGAAAACCTTTTAGATAGTGCTTTGCTGATCTCATCATAGAGAATACAGTTAAAGAAATAGTAGTCTAATATTTCAGCTTTATTTGTTCTAGCTATTTGAATGGGCAGGGATGAGCAGACTTGCAGGATGTGTTTTGATTTTGAGATTGTTTTTTACTAGACTCCTGAGATCCAGGAACCTGGTGCAAAAGACAAACTTAGAATCAAAGAATTCTGATTGTATGTGAACACAGCTCAGTCCTTCCACACAAAAATCCTCTCCTGGTTACCCCAGGTTTTCTTCACTTCAGCAGCCATAATTAGGGGGAGAGGAATTTTGTTGCTTCTGTAGTTAAGCACAGAACCAGAAATCCTTGCAAATCACCCAGAGATCTACCAGCAGATTCATATTTTCTTTTTCAGATCTATGAGGGGATGTGCGCATAGCAGCCTGTTTCCATTGTCTGGATTTGCAGTGAAAGAAAAGTGTGTGGTTTGTGAAACTGGCACAGACTTGCTTATTGAAGCTAAGAAGCAACTTTAGAGAATAGAACCTCAGATTCATTCCACTGCGTGCTTTTTTTAAGCTCCCTAGATTTAAATTGCTTTTTTGCATCAGCAGGATCCAGCCATGTTGATTTATAATAAGTACTAGGTTGAAACATCAGAAAGTCTTAAATGTATTCAGCAGTCTTGACAGTTTGTTCCAGCAGTTCTTGTAACCATGAGTCCTTTAGGCTTCTTATCGGAGTCCAGTAGGCAACAACCTTTGCAACAGAGGTGCTTGTCCTTTGCCTGCTATGGCATGTAAGGCTGGGAAAGATGCAATAGGGAACACACCTTGAGAAAGCTGTTGGTATGTTCTCCATTCTGTTAGAATTCAGTGGGTGGAGGGAAACCATACAGAATAAAATTGTGGCCTTTGTCCTTGTATATTTTGTGCTGTCATTTGAAATCCACCTTTGCTAAAGTAGTGTATAATTCTGGTGTTTAAAACCATATAAAATGTCATGGTTCACTGGCTTTACAAGTTCAGCCTCTGGTTTTATCAGAGTTAATCTTTTCCTTAAATTTTGATAGATCAGCTTCAAGCCACCATCCTAAATGCAGTTTTTCATATTGCTTCCAGAAGCAGAATGCCAGAACTGTTGCGGGTGGGGAAAATATTTACAGTTGTGTAGGGTAATATCCATATGCAAGATGTTCAGGTATAAATGAAACTAACATTTCAATGCGCAACAGGAATGTTCTCAGCATTTTGACTGGGGGCAGTGGGGAAAAGTCCTGCTGAGGATTAATACGCTGAAGATGAGAAATCAAGCAGCACAGAGAGAGTTTGATATGCTTTGGCACACTGTGAATTATGTGCAAATCATGCAGGAGGCAGAGTGAGCTGTGGGATAGGACGGGTAGTTTGATGCTTAGCCTTCAAACTTTTAAGAAAGGGGCCAGTTCCTTGTACCTTAATAGGTGCCAGTGGCCTGTTCCTTCCTTGTGGCTCTTAAAGAGTTGCCCAGCAAGCCACATCAGCTGATTCATTCTGCATTCTTCTGGTATCAAACAGATGTGTTTCAGGCTGAAGCCTTTTTAGGGCGCATCGAAGTATGAGTGGGTTCCAGTAATTAAATGTCATATGTTCCTTATTGATAACCTTCTATCTGCTGCTTTATCAGACTATGCGTTCGTTCACATGGAGAAGGATGAGGATGCCAGAGCCGCCATTGAACATCTTAATGGAAGGGAAGTCAAGGGCAAGAGAATTAATGTGGAACTTTCTAATAAGGCTCATAAAAGGGGGCCAGCTGGGCACACCGGCCAGCTGGGCAACAGAGCTGAAAAGAACAAAATACCAACCCTGGATAAACTCCAGCCCAGGAATGACGCTTTGAGATCCAGTAATCTTGCTTTCCCAGCGGGAGGATCAACTTATTCTTCACTGGAGTATGACTATCAGCAGCGCCTGGGGAACAACAATTTAACCAAAATTGATTCCCAAGACAGTCAGGCTAGGCAGGTATCTCCTTCCTATTTTGGAAGGGACAGAAGCCCCATTAGACGCTCACCAACAAGAGCAGGTTACATAATTCCTATGGCAGCCCAGCAAGCATCCTACAGAGACCAGGCTTCTGCCTCCCTCGGGACAGCCTACAGAGACCAGCCTGCAGCATCACTTGGGATGGCTTACAGACCCCAGCCTACAACTGGGCAGGCTGCAATGTACAGAGCCCAGTCCTCAGCCATGCTTGGAAATCAATATAGAGCCCAGTCCTCTGTTCCCCTGGCAACTTCTGGGACCCAGCCAGCAGCCTCAGCACTAACATCCTACAGTGCCCAAGCAGCTGCTTATGGAGCAGCACAAGTGGCTGCTTCTCAAGTCCCTTCTTATGAGGCCCAGCCCACAACAACATACGCTGCCACTTATGGGGCCCAGGCTGCTGCAACATATGCAGCAGCTTCCTACGGTGCCCAGGCAGCAGCTGCCGCTGCTGCCCTCTCAGCATCTTACGGGGCCCAACCTGCAGCCAACCAAGCAGCCTTGTACGGTACCCACCCTCTCTCAACACAGACAGCTTCATACGGAGTCCAGTCAGCTGTTGGCCATGCAGCTTCTTATGGGGCCCAGGCTGCATCTGCCCTGCCAGCTGCATATGGGGCACAGGCTGCAGCAAACTTGGCGGCCGCTTATGGTATGCAGGATGCTGCAGCAGCTGCTGCTTCCTATAAAACGCAGCTCTCTGCTTCACTGTCAACAGCCTACAGAGCACAAGTCTCAAACCCAGCGGAGACAGCTTATGCTGCACAGCAATCCACTTCTGTTCCCTTAGCTGCAGGTTACAGAGCTCAGCCATCATACAATGGGCTGACTCAATCTGCACAACAGGCAGCCTCATATACAGCATTGTCCCAGTCAGAAGCTGCAGCTCTCCATCCGCCGTATGAACGGACTCGCCTCTCTCCACCGCGTGGCAACCGTGAGGATCTCTACAGAAAAGCAGCTGCAATGAATAAGAGGTATGCAGCTAGACCAGTTGTAATGCTTTTCACGCCAATCGCACCTTCTGCCCAAGGATTTTTCTGCACTTTTCAGAGGGGTTCAAAGGAGAACTTCATTCTGTGGTTCCATGGGAGGGAGCAGAGTTCCCGCTATGACTTTAAATTGGCATTTATTCGAAAGCAAGGATGGGTCAGGAGTGGGGCTTGCTTAACCTTTGCTACACTGGCTGTGCCATTAGTTTCTCTCTATCAGATCTTTCAAATCTTTTCTGTGCTTTACTGTTTGTGGGGAAGGGAGCAAATATGGGCTGCGCTCTTACCATTTCCCCCCGCCTGCACATATCTCTGGATAATTGTGAGTACGTGTTTGCGAGAAGGCTCTGCTACCTGACCAGATCCCATCACAGAGATGGTAAACTAGACCTTTGAGACTTGACTGAAATTGCAAATAAGAGTTGCACCAGCTTTAATTCCTGGCAATGATGAGCATAATCCATCGTTTTCGGTCACCTCCAAGTCTTTTTGAGCCTTGACACGCCTTAGCTCTTGTATCCATCTTAGAAACTATTGAGTGTAGTTTTGTGAGGTCTGGGCTTCCTGCATGGTACTGTGTTTTATCACTGTTCTGATGGGAGGCTCAAAATTCTGCTTAAATGGTGAAGTATAATTAGTATTACAGAATAGCTGAACCATTGAGAGATTATTCCCCATGTCTGAGAGAAGTAAAACGGCCCCAGTTGCAGCCAGACAATGGAGGAAAGATTATTGTTTGGATTACTTTAGCAGGCTCTTTTCTGTGCTTACATCTCAGCAGTCATCTTCTGTGCGGGTGGAGGGGGGCCATCTCAATCATAGTGTGTATATAATGTAAGGCATCGGCCATGAGGGTTTTTATTATTTATCAAATATCTAATGTCTCTTCTCTTAACCAGGTACGGTTCTGACCTCTCAGATGACCGCCGTTTATCTGACCTCTCAGATTTCCGCCATTTAACAGACTCCCCCCACGCGTACCGCCATTCGCCGACAAAAGCTCAACTGGATTATCGCCGTCTCCCAGAAACACAGTCTGATTATGCCCGATATGCGGGTGCCTATGGCGATTACATGCGTAACGCACAACTGCAGCTGCATGCTAGTTACCAGCGCCGCCTGTAAAGGATTTCCCCCGTCTTTCCTGGGGTGGGACTGCGTCATTGTTCTGGCGCCCGCCGTTGTACACGTCTAGCATAAACCCCGGCTGCTGCATCCTTGATGAGAAGTCTTTGCCATTTGATTTCAGAATATCCTTTTAGTCACTACATTTCTTCTCACCCTTTGTCACAGTGCCCTTAGCAGCTTGTCATTGTAGCTCTTGTATCTTCTGTTGTTGTTGTCCTTTCCTATACCAAGTAAAGGGTGTTATTTACTTTAGCTAGCCATATGGGGCCATCCAAGATAAACAGTTTTCTAGGAGAGTCTTGTGGTTGCTATCTTAATTTCAATGTTAGGGCTCTGTGCTCGGCCTCAGGACTGCTGTAAATTGCTGTATATTCAGTCATTTTGAAACCAAAGTCCCTGGGTGAAGATGGCAACATGGTGAACGTTTGCTTCTGGTTCCTTGGTCCTGCCTCTTGCCATGTCCCACCTGTTAGAAAGGAAACTGTTCTAGCATTGAAATCCTCATTTAATGTGCTTGTTGAAAGGATCACTTTGTATCCTTTTCAAGTGAGCTCAGTTGCTTTTATGTAACAGCATCCATTGATTTTTGCTAATATAGAGTGCACAAGTAAACATGAAGTTAGAAGTGAGTTTAGATTTTATTTTTTGTATTAACTGTAAATAAAAAGTAGGCAGACTGATAGTTTAGGAAATCCAGCTGCCTGGTGGTTTTGGTGGGGTGTGTGTGTTGCTATTATTTCTTTCATATTACATACAAGTGTGTATGTAAACAGCAGAACTCAGGACCATCCCTGCTGGTGGGTGATCATCTCACAGTGATGATGATAAGTGATCAATGCTATCAAAATACTCCCCTTTTTAGTTGCACAGGATATTTACTGGCCTGGAACACCCTTCAGGCCTAGAACTGGGAGGTCTCTGTCTCCAGTGTTTTGTTATTCCTGCAATATTTAAGACTGCTCCCTTACAATCTTTTTGGGAACCTCTCCCTTCTCTCTCCCCACTTCAACCAATATATCTGTCCTATTTGTCTTTCATGGTGTTAAGTTTTTCAGATAGTGGGAGAAGTCAGGTTTCTCACAGGGGTTCAAGTAGAGGAATACCATGGATAGGTGAGGGCTCCACACCCCAAGATGTAGGAGAAATTGAGAGATGTTCATGAAGCTGTGAAGGGCTGAAGTGATGGTTCTGTCAGGAGCAAGTGTGGAGTTCAGCTTGATGTTGCCTACTATATTTGTTAGATTGTGCCATGTCCTACTACTGCTATCTCTGCACAAAATATAGTGCCAGAAGGGTGAGGACAGCTGGACATCTTCCAGAACATTATTGGCAGGTAGTTGTACTCTCCCCAAGTGCTGCTGCTTTTGTAGCAGGAAACCTGTTTTCATCTCTTGCAGCATAACTTTTTTTGTTTTTTTTTTATTGAATGCCTTTTTCTGCCACTGTTAACTCACAGTGCAACTGCAAAGAGACATTTCCCCCCTCTTTATATTTTTCCATTTCATTACAACTGTTTATGAACAGCACTAGCAATTAGAATCTAATCAGAGTTTTAAGTAAGCGTGGCTACACAAAGCAAAAAGCAGCATTGTCAACTGACAATGTTGGCTGAACGCTTGCTCAGTTTCTAGTAATAATTTGACAAAAATGCTTGGAGTGAAGCCAATCTTATCTGTGTTTTTCCAAGAAGGTAGTTAATTAATAATTGTACTGCTTTTTATAGGATTATGCTTTCTGGGCAACTGATTAAAATGTGCAAACTTGCTGTATTCCTGGCCTGAATCTGTTCCATGTTTTTAAGGCTCTTGAGTTTTGGGGCAAATACTTCTTGTGACTTGCATGATCTGCCCTCTTAGTTTCCCTATGACACAGACAGAATCACCCAAGAACACATCAACAAGCTCTAAATAGTGTTTTGCTTGGTCCCTTTGTGTCAGATGAGCTGCAATTCCAGTCTAGAGTGGATTGCTCCTTAAAACCAAAGGGCGCACAGTCTTACATATAATTACTTTCCCCTTCAATTAGTGAGGCCTACATTGAACTTTCCCAGTGAGACCACAAATGGAAATTTTAAAAGGAGCAGCGCTCTTTGTTTTTATACTGCCTGTAGTTACACAATCATCTGCCTTCTGTGCCCCTTGGGGAAAAGGTAATTATGGGCCTTGAGAGTTGATGGGCTGGTCAAGATGTGCATCGATGGCAAAGGGAAGAGATGTCTGATTTTACCGTGGTAGAAGTAAGACGGCATGCGTTTCTCCTGGTATATGTTCAGTTTCTATCCTTCAAGAGCTTACTGCCCATCTGCACTGTGTCTCCTCTTCCATTTATTAAAAATGGTGTGGTGGGGCATTTATAAAAACAGGTCTAGTAAACAATCTAACACTTCCCTGCTGCCTCAGGGAAGTAGTTCAAGACAGTACAAGTCTGCTCCATTCCTCTGCAGACAGAACAGGAAATGTGAGCTGTGTTAAGTGTGTAAAAAGTGCATTAGAGGTATTGCAGAAGACCTATATCCAAGTGGTCAAGCCTTGCTGAACCAAGGATTTTCAGTTCAGCTTCCTGAACATGAATGCAACCACTGTTTCCTTCTGGAGTTTGTAGCCTTAAGCACTCTGATGTCCTGAATTAAATATTAAAATAGTATGTACCTTACAAGTTGCCCATTTCACTCAGTGCAGTGTGTCCATCCCTGGGTTGTGTCCCAACCTCAGGTTTAATCTCATTTAGGTTGAATCGGCTTCCTTTTAAAGAACACTGAAATTGTAGCTTTGAGGGGCCTGCTGTACTTTCTGTGTTGAAGAGAATTCTGTTGCTTCCTCTAGCATGAATTGACCTGCTGTGCTAGCCAAACTTTATTGAAAAGAATGATTAGTCACACACCTGCTTACACTTACCCTTCAGCAAACCCCAGATCGGGTGTCAATATTGTGCATCACAGGTCACTTAAGCAGACACATCAAGCCTAGTCTCCCAGGTGTCACTACATATCCCTTTGTAACCTGCCCTTCCTACCCCGACTCCCTTGGGAACCCTAAGAGGTTGGGACCCGTTACCGACTCCCTCCCCCCCCCCCAAGCTTTGCGACTGCGGGACAAATGGAGCATAGGTCTCTGCGGCTCCAGGTGTCAACCCGTTTGCGGCGTCAGACTTGTACCCCGTCTGATAGGTCTCTGCGAGAAATTCTTCCAGCATAAAACTAGGTTCGAGCCCTTTGGCAGAGTTTAGTAGGCCTTTTTAAGAATCCCGCCTCGCCCTGCGCCCCCAGCTGGTGGAGCTCGGCCCCGTCGGAGAGGCGAGCCAACACGGAGTTCTTGAGGGTGGCGGCGGCGGATGATGAGGTTGCTTTCGCGGGTCGCACACCAAATGCGTTTTCAAGGAGGGGGCAGTTGCGCTGGGCGCCCACAACACACCGCCGGCAAACAGAGGAGAGGCAGCCGGGAAGGCGCTGCAGCAGGCGGCGCTGCAAAGCCTCTTGCACTAGGGCTATGCATTTGGACGTGGCGGGCCAATGTGTGCTCGTTTGGAGGGAGCCCGAGGCCGGCGTGCAGACAGGTTGGCGGCGGCATAAGTAGGCGCCGCCGCTGCTAGGCCATCCCCACCGTATCCCGCAGCCGCTGCAAGAGCAGCGCGTGTCACCCGTTGCCACGGCAACCGCCACAGAGCCGGAACCGGACGATACTTTTTAACGGTGGCAGGAAGTTCCGCCCTTTTATTAACATACTTTACGTCGATTGGTAGAAGCCAGTTTTCTCCGAGACCTAAGCCAATCGCCCTTAGCTTCTTTCTGGTCCTTTCCACAGGCGCGCGGGGGGGGGGGGAGGTATTAACATTCAGCGCTCCCTGGTCGCGATTGGTCGTAACCACAGAACGACAAAACGGAGAAGCGCACCTCGCACACGAATTTTAAACAGCTACCACATTCCGAGCTGGAACTGTGTTGCAAAATCCGGGGTGCGACTCTAGCCCTCTTCGTTCGTCTTCTTTCCAACTTGAGTCTTCGTGTGAAAAAAAAATACTGTTTTCTTTGCTTGCTTTTGAACATCCTGCCAATGCAAATGCCAGCATGGTGGTTACGTTGCTTGAAGCTTTGCTTCAGTCTTACTGAGTCTCTGACAGCCCTAATTCAGCAATCAGTTGCATACAGGAGTCTCACGCTCCGCTACCTCGCGCACAGAAGAGTTGCGCTTTCACATTTTTCTGAAATGATAAAAAAATTAAGAATTGACAAAAATTACTCATATTTGCAGCAATCTTTGACCAACCACAACTTAAGTCTGGATTTTCCCAATGATTTCTATGCCCAACATTCGCTTCTGTATAGTGGGGGCGGGAAAAGTGCACCGAGAAAGAGAATTCCTGCTTTGGGCCAGCCTGTATTTTCCTTTCTGGGGTCAGCCCGCCTTTAGTGGGCGCTCTTGAATTGTCGTTAGCTTAAACTTCCGGGGTAGGTTTGTAAACCATTTTTAGTCGCCCGCGGGATACGAGGGTTTCCTATTGCAAGAACATCAGAAACTACGAAGAAAGAGAGTTTCGGCGTTGCTGTGACCGGAGGAGGAAAGGTATAGAAAGAAAAACACCAAGCAATTTTATTTTTGCTGCATCTGACATGGTATTGGTTGGTTTTTGCTTCCCTGTCTCATTTGAACAGGACACCCCCCCCCGCAAAGAAAAGAACCCCGGGAACTGGGTCTGTCTGAAGATACAACCATGTGAACAAAGCTAGCCAAAAGAGTACACTTGAAATGTTTTCAATATCCTGCTACATTATTGTTTCTGTCTATTTGGAAATTAATAGTGAGTGATCTCTGTAATATTTCACTGCAGACCCTGATCTGTTCTGTTGCATTTCATCAATAAAGAGCAAAAAGGCAATAATATGAAGTCTTTTATTAGAGAGTATCAAGCTCACTCTCCCAACTACTGGGTTGGTATCAGCATCATGAAACAAGATGGTTATGACCTCATCCCCAAACTGCAGATTGGGGATCATAGCGGGGGATTACACTGTTGGGTTGTCATAGACATCACACCCTCCTACCCCACCACTTGGACTGCATACATGCCCTACATTTAAAGCATATGGTTCCCCCCCCCCCAAGAGTTCTGGGAACTGAAACTTCCACCTTACAGAACTACAACTCCCATCAAACTACAGTTTCTGAGGTTCTTTGGGGAAAGCAATGTGATTTAAATGTATGGTGTGCACAGAGTCTATCTGTATGGAGATAAAAATATGTTCCCTATATTTGCATTTCAGTTTTTAAAAAAACCCTCAGGCACATTTATCCCAAATAAGATGATTTTGAATAGCACAAACTCCTTTCTTTTTTGCCTTTACTTGAGGGCGAGAGATCAGCATACCCAGGCTGCTGCCAACTGACTGCAACAATAAACTGCTGGGTTTCTCCACCATCTCCAGAAGTAGTTTTCACTTTAATTAGAACATAAGGGCATCCCAGAGAAACTTGTAAGTCCTGCAGGTAAATGAATTATTAGTGTTGAGCTGTAATATTATACACACCTGGAAGTATGTCCCATTAAATTCAGTGGAATTTGAGTACACATGCATAGAATTAGACTGCAGGATATCTGTGTTTTGGTTAGATGGCCATATATCTCTGGGAAACCCCAGTCAGAAAGAAAAGAAGCAACAATTTAGCCCATTATTGCCCCCTCAAACTGGCAGTTGCTCTTCTACATCACCTGCCACCTGATACTGATTTCACCGAGGATGCCATGAATTGAACCTAGAACATTTTGCATGCAAAGATGTGAACTATGATCCCACCCATACTTAATTCACCTAGATCAGCACTCTGTATTACACTGGGCAGCAGCTTTCCATTTTCTCATTCAAATGCCTTGCCAAATCCTGGGGCACTCTGCATAAAAAGCATGTGCTCTACCACTCAACCTTTCCTCCCACTGAGCATGTGCAGAGTGCCTTCTCTCCCTTGAAGCGGCTGCAAACTGCTTCTCCCGCAGACACATCGTGGGTTTATGGGAGGGAAGCCTATGCGTGCCAGAATCTACGGATTGCCGACAATCTTGAAATTAGACTACGCTGTCCGCCAGCCAATTTCCATGCGTGTACCTAAAGTGGAAGCAAATGTCCCGCCGGAACCTTCGTTTTAGCGCCTCAGTTTCGTGGGGGGAGGGAAAGAGAGGAGGACAGAGGTTTGTAGGCGGAGTTTCTGCGAGGGACGACCAGGGAGGAGGAGTGGTCAAAGCCGGAAGCTGTGGCGTCCGGGGAACATCATGGCGCTGAACGCGGCAGGTAAGTGAGGGAGGAGGGGTAACCATGGCAACCGGGCCTGCAGGCCCTGGCGAGAGGCGAGCCTGGCCCAGTAATCGGCTAGCGGGACGGGGACCGAGAAGGCTTGTTTCCCCACCGCCGCTGTTCCCATTCTCCCTCCCTCGCCCAGGCGACGAACCGGAGTGGCAGCCGCCGTCGGAGGCGGAGCTGAAGGTGATCCAGGCCCGGCGCGAACGGCAGGACAAGATCAGCAAGCTGATGAGCGACTATCTCCTCAAGGGCTACCGCATGCTGGGCGACTGCTGCGAGGAGTGCGGGGTGAGAGGAGGCAAAGGCGCCTGGTCATGTTTGCAGAGCGCGAGGCTCGAGGGGGAGAACGAGGGGACCTCTGAGCACGCTCAGAGTGCCCTATTTTCTGTCATCCCTTTCTCCCTGCTCCGCCAAGGAAGAATTTCTGGGCAGGTCGGAGCTGCAGCACATCTGAGAGGAGTTTAAAGGCTTTTAATAAATAATAATAAAAAACGATTCTTAAACTCGAGCGCCTTAAAGGCAGGAGAATTCCCTGAAGTGCGGTGCTTTTATATAATAATGAAGAGTTGGTGTAGTGACTGGCAAAGACAGCCTTTGCCAACCTGATGCCTACACGAAGGCATCAGGGTAGCAGGTTGCTGAAGGCTGAGCTGAGGTTGAGCTCTGAATTGTGGAGTCACTGGTCTGAATCTTAGCACTGCCATGAGTTCCCTCAGTGGCCTCTGGTAAGTCAGTCTCCTAGCTGCACTTCATTCCCCATCTACAATACAGTCTCCATTTTTTAGGGCTGTTGAATACAGCGAGATAACATATGAGAAGCATTCTGAATGATTGAAATAGTTTGTGGCAGTGTTGAGTATTATTATGGCTTGTATATGCTGTTTTTGTGGCAGTCACTGGCCTGCAAAGCATATTTCAGCATTCACCTGGTGCCATAGGCTAGCGAGCAGGCTGGTGGAAGAGAAACAGAAGGTTCCATCCTTCCTCTGATCCTAGCATAAAAGGCAAGTAGGCTATTGGGAGAGGAAAGGCCACTCATTCAAAGAAAGGCAGTAGGCTGTTGTGGGAGAAACAGAGCTCTCAGCCCTTCCATAGCTAGCCTCTGCCAGCTATTTTTTAGAAGGCAACTAAGACTTTTGGGTCTTATTTACGAGGTTGTGGGAGAGGGCCACACATAGGCTCAGCAAGTCTGCAGCAACCATGAGAAACGGCAAGTTTCAAACCATGGAAGAAAATATGATGCCTGAGGTTGTTTTGAGGGGAAAGTTGGGGTGGGAATAATGAGATCAACAAGCCTTTGAGTTCTCACCCAGATTTTAGCCAAACTTTTTCTCCTGTAGTTTTCTAAAAACAGGAGCCAAGAGAGCTCCTCTCTCTCCAGTAATCAGAGCACTGGTTTCAATATGCAATCATATGGTCAGTAGAAGATAGGAGGGATCCAGAAAGCAGCCCCTTCATATCATTGTGATCCCCACCACTGCACACACATGCACACAATAGTTTTGCCCTAATCTTTTCCTTGAAGAGAGCTGGAGTCTTTCTGAAGAAGGGATATCTGTTGGTCTTAAGCAAGTGCAGAATGCTTTTTTATATGTCCCTGAATGTAATTGCAAAAACAATGAGGTAAATTGTGCCCAGGTTGGCAGCCAATATTTTGCATCTGTGTCTTTAAAGTGGAGGAAGCTCCTGCTTCTCTCCTCAGCACCTGACATCTTGCGACAATCTTTTCTCTATCAAACATTAGCTCACAGTTAGAATTTTGGCGCCTAGAATCCAGGTTTTTATTTATTTCGCTGGTGTCATTTCTCTCACCTCCCCATCCCCATATACCATTCTTTCTCTCTCACACACATCACATTCCTTTTGCAGGCTCTGACACTTTTCTCTCCTTGCTATAACCTTGCCCTTTCAGACTATTTTGCTGCAAGACAAGCAGAAGAAATTGTACTGTGTTGCCTGCCAAGAACTTAATTCTGATGTTGACAAGGACAATCCGGGTATGTTTGGGGTAGTGTGGGGAGGTTGCCTCACTGGGATGGATTGGGAAGGGCAGGAGTCTTGGACCAGAGGGTGGGAATTAGGAACTAGGGCTTTCCTCCCGTTTATGTTGGTGGGGAGAGGTATTTCTTAATTAGCTGGAAATAATTAATGAGCCTGACTCCATTTCTGGGAGTTTAAATGCTGCAGTTGCTATAAACCACAACTGGTGCTGCAGCACTTGTTTAATGCTTACACATTGATGCTCTGGCAACTTGGATGAACCCTATATTCATGTTTGTATTGTTAATTCTGCCTTTAGAAGACATCTGAAGGCAGCCCTGTACAGGGAAGTTTTAAATGTTTGATGTTTTAAGGGAGCTGCCCAGAGTGTCTGGGGCAATCCAGTCAGATGGACGGCATATAAATCATAAAATATTATTATTGTAAAGTTATTATAGTGGGCCTCTGGGTGTGCCAGGAAAGAATCTTTTCTGCTTCACTTAACAAGAGTGAGTTAGTGTTAAGTTGCTGCTTAGATCTTCCAGTGGTGCTTGCCTGTTATTTTTCATTGGGATGCTTGCAAGAGGCTTGTGTGTGTGCAGGACTGGGGCAGGGGCTCAAGGAGGCCCAGGAGAAACAAGGCCCCGTGGTGATGCCTATGTGCTTCTTCTCTGCAGCCCTGAATGCTCAAGCTGCTCTATCCCAAGTGCGTGAACGACAGCTAGCTGCTAACTCGGATGATGCCACTTCACCTGAGTACCTCTCCTCTCTGCCAACTCCTCGCCATGTGCCACGCCCAGAACACTGTGAAGGGGCAGCAGCAGGACTCAGAGCTTCTGCCATTGCTCCAGCACTCCCAGCCCCTGTTGCAGTGCCTGCCTGCCCACCTTCCACTGGTGCCCTGGCTGCAGCGGAGGAGGCCATACTGCAGAAGATCAACTGGGCTGTCCACGAGCTCCAGCAGAGCACTTGCGTTGAAACAAGCATACAGCTCTGCTCACTTATCCGGTCCTGCACAGAATCCCTCAAAGGAATTAAGGAACTGTTGCAGGGAGGTGGCCCTGATGTATAAGATCATTGGCAAGCCATAGGAGCACAGCCATGCCTATGGCACCAAGCAATGTGTCCCTAGAGGCTAGATTAGAGTCTGAGCAGTTCAAACAAGACTGTGCTCTTTCTTCCAATTAAAAGGTGTTGCTTTTTGTCTCATTCTGGTTGTCTTGAAGTTTGGGAAAGGTTCCTGGAGATGTTTGTTGATCTGGTGGGTCTCATTTGGGACAAAATGAGGAAGGGAAATGAGTTAGACTTCCCCTCTGACAAGGGTGCATAGAACCATCCTGCAGAACTTTGGGCCCACTCAGTAAACGTCCTGGTCTTGTTGCCTGCATGATACTCTAAAATTAGGGTTGTCAAGGGTTTAGCTTAGGAGAGGGGGGCAGTCACAAGCTATAGAAACATTCATGTAGAACAGAAATAGGACACCCATGGCCTCTCAGGTGTTGTTCAGCAACTGCTATTAGGCAAGACAATGTGGTCAGGATGATGAGACGTATGACTCCATATGCTGCTGGTTCCTCATCCCTAAATCCATGTGGATTCTGACAGGCCTTGCTTTCTCCTTCATGAATGATCAATTAAACCAATAGCTTCATCTATGCTTATGGAAGCCGCAGAAAGTCAGGAGAAATCTGGCATCTTCCCTGCCTGGGTAGTTTTATGAGGGGGTTGAAGATAGCATGTTCTAGTCCTCTTCTACCGACAGAGTTGGGTCCTTATACACAGCAGAGAAACATGAACATTCATCTTGCTGTGAGAATTCTGGGTTCTTGCCTGCTCCAAAGATAGTTGCTGGCATAATGTAGCCCTTGGGAAAGTGATACGGGTTTCCTAATGTGCAACAGTATTCAACCAAGGTTTCTCTGCATTTGCATTATGAGTCTGGGGCTGAATTTGGAACGCATCTGTTTTTATGCTTCATGACAACAGACAAATGCAATAGGAACAGGAGAAGCTGCCTTGTGTACCCAAGAGCCCTGATGGAGCAGGCTAGAGGCCCATCTAATTCAGCCTTCTGTTCTGACAGTGTCCCAACTGGATGCCTATGAAAAACCTGCAAGCAGAACCCTTGTGCAACAGCACTTTCCCCATACGTGATTCCCAGAAACTGGCATTTAAGGTGTATGGCCTCTGACAATGGAGGTAGAACATACCTGTTGTGGCTAGTAGCCACTGATGGCCTTGTCCTTGAAGTTGGCCAATCCTGTTTTAAAGCTGCCCCGGTCTGTGGCTAGAAACAGAGGGCACCAGGCTGGCCTATGTTGACTATGAGCTACTTCCTAGCAGCATTTCCTGTGACTCTCCTGATCCTTTCTCTCTTGAGATGCCAGAGATGGAGCCTGTGACCTCCATGCAAACATGTTCTGCTACCAAGGTATGGTCCTCCCCAGTTACGCAACACTAAGCCCCAGTCTGGCCTAATACCTTGGTGTTCTGCACTGGAAGTAAACAAATCCAGTAGAGAATGTTACCACAAGCAGGCAACTGTAGCCTGCCCTATCATGATTCCTGTTGGGAAGTTGGGTGTCATTTGAAAGAGAAAGGATGCACTGAGAAACGATCAGTCAGTGGCAGTCTTCCAGAGCTGCAGTCTGATAGCGGAAAGGTGCCAAGCTTCTCTCCCCACCAATAACACAAACTGCATTTTTCCTAATCAGAGTTAGGCAGACCTAAGCAGATCAAAATCGGCAGGCTTAGCGTTCTACATAGGGTCAGCATATGTGAAGCACAATGGTAAAAATATTAGCTTGTCATTTGGAAGGACACAACAAGGACTGGGATATGGTAACCTCTGGCGGATTTCTCACTAGGTCTCAGACTCCAGTAAAGCAGTGCTGGAGAAAAGGAACATGGCTTGGTTTTTAGCCCATTAGCCATTGCCAAAAGCAGGGTGGGCTCTACCATTGGCTAGGCAAAGTAGCCTGTCACAGATGGCACATAGTGAATATGGTTAACAGGTGGGGAATTCTGAACTGACCATTCTTGATAAAGCAAATTATTTGCTCAGGGGAGATGGGTTGATATTTCCTCCATGAAAGGCAAGGGTGATATACCTGCAGGGATGGCATTTGAAGATCAGAGCTCTCGCCTCACACAGAGGCAGAGAGTTTAGCGATGCTGGAAGCAGCCTGAGGGTTTGGGATACTCTGTGCATCCTCAGTGACTTCTTAGGAATATAAGAAGCTGCTTATACCAGGTCAGACTTCCCTATATAGCTTGTCTTCTAAAGGTTGTATAATTACTTATCTCCTTGGTTCCGGAGTCGCATGACTCCATACCCTCCAACATTTCTCCGATGAAAATAGGGACGTCTTAAGGAAAAGCAGGACATTCCGGGATCCAATCAGAAACTGGGACAATTCCTGTAAATCTGGGATTTGGAGGGTCTGAAATAGCATAGGAACCAACTCCTAGGGGCAGAGGCCCCTTCGCCCCCTTCCCAGAAAGTATTTCAAATGGTGTGCGTGTGCCGCGTCTTGTGATCGATTATGCGGGGCTTACCTCCCCCCCCCCATATTTTATTCAAGCTGGCACTCTAGATATATATCTCAAAGAAACCACAGTCTCCGCTGACCTTCATTCCAAGGAAACGGAGCCCTGCGTCAGCTCAGGCACCCCTGCAGTCCCGTGCCACGCTCAACAAGCCCCTTTGCCAACCTGGAGACGCGGCACCTGCGCTCTCCCCGTCAGTGGGAAGGGCGTCGACTTCTGCACGTGCTCCACGTCCGAGAGCTCATTCCCGGCCCTGAAAACGGGCTCAAGCGGCGAAGGAGGCCCGGCGTCCTTTTGCCTCCCGCTGCGGCGGCCGCCCCTTTAAGCGGCGTCCTTGTGCGCGCCGCCACGGCAGGCAAGCGAGCGGGGAGGCAGGCAGGGGCGCTGCGGGTGTGGCCGCCGCCGCCGCCGCCGCCACGGGCAGAGCGTGAACAAAGGCGGAGACGGGCGCCGGGCGGAGCTGCGCTCTTCACGGCCGGGGCACTTCTCCTGCGCCAAGCGGGTCGGCCGCGAGGACACTGCCGTCTGGTGTCCGGAGCAGCCGGAGCAGGGCCGCGGGATGCGGGGAGCCAGCTGGGTCGCCTCCGAGCCGGCCTCGGTAAGCTAGCCGGCCCGAGGGAGAGAAGGACAGCGCGGGCCTGTTTCCCAGCCTGCATAGGTCCCTAAGCCAGCAGTCTCGAGGGGGCCCCTGAGCATAGCCAGAGTGCCTTTTTCTCTGCAGCCAACTGGGCGTGGAGACCGGTAGGCCTGAGCCCCCGAACCTCTCCTTTTTGAAGCGTCGCCCCCACCCGCCATCTCTGTTCACCTCCGTATATGGCTGGGGGCTGGCTAGCTCTGCCGTCCGGTGGGCGCTCCCTCTCGGCCTCCGGCCTCTTCTCTCCATCCCCGGGCGCGGGTGGGGGCTGATTTCGACCCCCCCCTCTTGCTCTGTCTCCTCTCCTCCCCCACCCCCCAAACGTATTCCTCTCCTTCGCCATGACTTGCCTGCAGTCCTCCCAGGACAGCCTGGCGGGGAACGTGTGCGCCATCGAGGGTCTCCCCCCGCTGCCCAAGGGGCTCAGCGGGATCCTCAACTCCAGCGGAGGCTCGTGGCGCGAGATTGAGAAAGTTTACAGCAAGAAGACGCGCATCCAGGACGACCTGAGCAAGTCCCAGGCCGCCTCGGAGAAGCTGCTGCTCCGGAGCAAGCCCGCCAACCTGGACTCGGCCCTGGCGGTGCTGCGCAAGGAGATGGTAAGTCGGGACCCTCAGGCGGACCTGTTACGGGGCAGAGGGATGGCATGAAAGAGGAGGAAGTTGTTAAGTTATCTGATGTATTATTACTCTTGTGTATGTGCCCGCGGGGAGACGCACCTGTGGGGTTTTCGAGCTCATGTGCCAACATAACTGGGCCAGCCTTGGATGCTGTGTCCCTTGTCATTGGAGAGGGTAATTTACTATTCTGCCTTGGGCAACAAATTGTCTTGGGCCACTCAAGTTTTGGGTTCCACCAGAATGTGCATTTCTCAGGTCCTTTCAAGCCACCTGCATAGATAGTGGTATTGGGCTACAAAATTCTGCAGGTTTTTAGTCCTCAATTGACTGCAAGGATATGACTGTGTCTGCAGGAATCCAGAAAGGCACTGAATAAGGTTTCTAGCTGGTCGCAAGGCAGGGCACAGCTTAATTTTGTTCCCCAGCAGAACCTGAATAAATAACACAGGGCAGTTATGAGTGCGCAGTTACGCATATTCTTTTTCACAAAAGTGACTCAAAGCGATGTACCAAAATAAACACTAAGATCAAGAGTGAAACAAAAGCTAAAATGCAAGAGCCCACCCCACTAAAATGATGAGTAAAAAAAACCCCACACAGGTCCCAAACATACTTCCAAAATTAAGGGCCTGGGTGAAATAAGGATGGTATTGCCTGGTGCCTAAAAATGCATAGTGATGGTGCCTGGCATGCCTCACTAGGGAGAGCATTCCACAAATGGGGAGCCACCACTGAGAAGGCCTGTTTTCATAGATGATGAATGCAGGGCCTAGGATAGTTCAAGTGTGGATAGGCAGCCTTTGAGGCACTGGGGTCCTGAACTTTATAGGTCATACCAGTACTCAGGACTGAGCTGAGAAGCTAATTGCCAGTCAATGCAGTTGTACCAAGAAAGCCGTCTGTCCGCAATCTGGTTGCTGAATGCTGAACCAGCTACCATTTTGGAACTCTTTTCGAAGGCATTCCCATGTAGGCGTAATGTGATCTAACCTAGAGGTTTACCAGACAACATAAGTTAGGCTATCCCTGTCCAGATAGAGAGAAAAATATAAGCTGGGCCATCGGCTGAAGCTGACGAAAGACATCAGCTCAAGTGACGCTGGTGGACCCAGAGGTACCCCCATTCAGCACACCTGCTCCTTTAGAGGTGTGTGACCCCATCAGGCCAAACCTCACCCATCCGGTCTAGGAAACCATCAGCTAACAGCCCCTCTGGATTAAGTTTTAGTTTATTGGCTTTCATCCAGTCCGTTACAGAGGTCAGACATCTGTCTAGCTAGCACATCTGCTGCCATGCCTCCACGTCTAAAGGAGAAATGGAGCTGTATTTCATCAGCATATTGCTGACAATGCACTCCAAAACGCTGGCCGTTTCATGTAGATGTTAAGCGGCATGGGGGATAAGATCGAGCCCTGCAGCACTCCCCACTGAAGGCTCTATGGGGCTGATCGAAACTCTCCGAGCCTAAACCCCGATTGAAATGGCTCTAGAAAATTGGTTTCATGCAATAATCTTGCCCAAGAAGGGGGCATTGGGGACCAGCTAATAATTATTTAGGGTGGGAGTCAACTCATTGGAGGCCCTCCCCAAGGACTCCTGTTGCACAGTGGGGCTTCCCCCTTCCCCCACAGCCCCCGGAATTGGCTCAGGGAGGTGGGGGTTGCGAGAACCCCTGCAACACCACAAGGCGGGAGAGGAGAATTGTTTGGTCTGGCAAGCCAAAACACTTGTCCTAACAGAACAATCACCTTAGCCTGACATGGAGTTCCTTGCTTAGGTTTTCCAAACCCAGGGAGGGTTTCTGAAAGGGGTGGTCTTCACCGCCACTTCCTTTAGACAAGTGGGGACCACCCCCTCTCTCAAGGAAAGGCATTGATCGCCTGGCTGAGCCACCTTCCTTGCTAGGTAGCTCAACCCTAAGGTAAAAAGGTAAAGGTACCCCTGCCCATACGGGCCAGTCTTGACAGACTCTAGGGTTGTGCGCTCATCTGACTCTAGAGGCCAGGAGCCAGCACTTCCGGGTCACGTGGCCAGCGTGACGAAGCTGCTCTGGCGGCCAGCACCAGCGCAGCACACGGAAACGCCGTTTACCTTCCCGCTATAAAGCGGTACCTATTTATCTACTTGCACTTAAGGGTGCTTTCGAACTGCTAGGTGGGCAGAAGCTGGGACCGAACGACGGGAGCTCACCCCGCTGCGGGGATTCGAACCGCTGACCATGCGATCGGCAAGTCCTAGGCGCTGAGGTTTTACCCACAGCGCCACCCGCGTCCCTAAGGTACATGATTGTAAAGCTTTGTTACCACTTTCTGGACTTGAGGAGGCCAGATTCGGCTTTTCTTAGTGCTCTGTGGTGTGCGCACAGCCCTGATCCAGTGTGCATGTGCTTTAAATTTCCATTTCCAGCCCATCTCCCCTCTAAATACACGTGGGACTCAGCTACATTGGCAAAGAAAAGGCGTTTTATATGTGTTGCTAAGGCATTCTAACACTGTGACACCAGGTGGCGCTGTGGAGTTCCGTTTTTTGCCAACCCGATTTCTCATACAAAGTTTGCAATGTGGTTTAACTGAAACACTCCTTTGATGTGTCTAGATCTAGCCATGGTTTCTGCTCCATTTTATTCTCACAACAACCCTGTAGGGTAGGGTAGGTTGAGAGAGAGTGGCTGGCCCAAGGTCACCCAGTCAGCTTGACATGCACAGGCATAGATTTGGGGTGCTCTGCTTCTCATTTTCCTGCATCAGCCTCCTGCAGATTGCACAAGGCCTTCTGCGATTCTGCGATTTTAACTTTACTTTCCCCTGTTCCTACTCTCTAACTACGACACCACCCTTACTTTTTTATTGATAACCATTTGGACTTTATTGGAGAGACCTAAGTATTTTCTGTATGCCAATGGTCTGTTTGTCTTTAAAAAACCTTTTTGCATGCCACATTGGATTTCCTCCTGGAGAAAAGCATAATCATCCCCACCCCACCCTGAATTATCAGTTTAGCCGGATGGTAAATATGCTAAAATGCTTTTGGATCAACCTGCATACATCGACTGGGCTCAGTAAAACAGCATCATGCATAGTACATAATCACCTGTAAAATACAACTAGGATCAGAGTATTTTGCCTCCTTGAAACAGTCACCCTGGATTTATGCATCTTTAGAGTGTTTGTTATCTGCCGTCAGATCAGGACAAACTTGCTACTTACAAGACATCTTTGTTTGCAGTCAGTGCCCAGGAAATTAGAAGTAGTTACGTGCACTCAATCAAATGTCAGGCTGTGAAGATCATTTGATATAAGCCAAAGTCTACATTAATGCAGTGCTTAGTGGTGTCCAATGGCATTCCGTGTTAATGAATTCTAAATAGGCTAGAGTAAAACATAAGGTTTTTTTCCTACAGCTGTTGTTAGTGTTTTGCCTTGAGACCCATTTTGTAATGACTGGCAGTTTTAAAAGTAAGTGAAAGGATGGTAATCCAGGAGAGAGTATGGTACAGTGGCTAGAGTGGGCGTGAGGATCCTGTGATCTACAACTCGCATCATTCCTGACCATTGGTATGCTGGCTGAAGGGGCTCCTGGGCAATGGAGGACATCAGGTACTCCCATCTCTGCCTAGAGCTTCCATCTATGAACTCTGGGAAAGTGGGATTTGTGCACGATAAGGCTATGTCCTCTGCAGTGTTAGAAACTCAGATATATAAGCTAATTGCTAAATGGCACCTAGGTTATGGTTGCCACAACGGAATGACTTTCCCCCCAATGATATATTATCATTATCATTATCGTCATCATTTCTATACTGCTTTATATTTTAAAGAAGAAATATCGAAGTGGTTCACAACATTAAAACATGAAATAAAACTATCCAGAATAGAACAGATCCAAGCTTCAAGGAAAATATTTCAGATCCTTCTCTTACTTTCCCCAGTCGCCAACCTGACATCCACGAATCTCCACATGGTCACAATTGGACCGTCGCAAAACGCGCCTGGCGCCTGACTAATTTCTAACAGTGGTCTGCTGCTGGAGGCAGTATGCCTCTGACTGCCAGTTGTCAGGTATTGCAAGTGGGGCAGGCTGCTTTTGCCCTCGGGTGCTGCTTGCAGACTTCCCATAGGGGCATCCGGGTGGCCACTGTGATGAAAGGAGGCTGGGCCAGACAGGCTGGTGGTCTGAGACATCAGGGCTCTTTTTACGCTGTACGGTTGGGTACAACTTCAACTTTTCCTGTGTGTGAGGAGAATGAGACTAAACAGTGGCCCTCCCCCCCACGAGGTGGTTGGGAAAACAAACTCAACAGAGACAGCAAACCACCCTTGGAACTGCAGTCCACTTAAAAGCACAGGCAACTCCCCACGGATCTGTGCATGTGGGCATTGCGCCGAACCCAGAAGTTAATATAAAAATTGCAAAAATGTCCCTAGAAGAGCCCAGAAAGGGCAAAAAAGGCATGGAAACAGCACCTAGCAATCCCACAAGCCTTTGCAAGTGCAATCCCAGGAGCCTTTGAGGCCTGCGGAGAGTTGGAGTTTTTTAATGTTTTTTTTTGGAAGCCGTCGAGAGTGGCTGGGGAAGCCCAGCCAGATGGGCAGGGTATAAATAATAAAATTATTATTATTATTATTATTATTATTATTATTATTATTATTATTATTGGAGTTTGAGCAAGGAAGTTTGGAGGGAGTCTGGTTTTTTAAAAAGGGTTTTTCAAGGTTTTCCAGAGTTTGAGAGGTTCTTCGCAGGCTTTTCCAATGTTGTTTCAAATATGCACTGTTTCACTTAAACACAGCCCCCACGTAAATTGGGTTGGTTGCCTGTAACCGTTAAATGTAACAAATGGAAGTCAAGGAGAAGTGCAACTTGGCATGGCTTCAAAGCATGTGCTGTGCATTCCTCCTCCAGCAGGGAGCAGCAGAAACACACAGCAGAAACCCATACTAGAAACCCATTTTCAGTTTGCAGCAATTGTCTTCTGGCACCATTTTTTTATTATAGTTTACTCTCTCTCTCTTTGTACTGTAGGGGCTTACACCTCCCTGCAAATACAGTCTGGCAAGTGTCTGTTAAGCTGAGCAAACTATCAATATGCATAAGAGATCCAGGAACTACCATAAGTATTTACCATCTCAAAGGAACAGCCAGGCAGTCGAGAAAAGGCAATCAGATAAGGCATTATCAGGTATCCTGGCAGACAGGAGAGAAGCAACACACTCAAATTTCTGCTGGGGACCACCTCTTTCTGTGATGTATGTCTGATGTTTTGGGGGGTGGTCTTGAACTACAGGGTAGACAATTTTAAAAGTCTATATAAGAGCTTGCACACCAATGTTCTGGGTTTCTCTCCTCCATCCCTGTGTGGGGGAGTGGGGGACCCTGTTTAATAAAGATCATACTTACTAGCTGCTTTGCTTCTCAATATTCTCTGGTTGGCTTCTGTTAGTTTCTCCTACCTAACCCCTACAGTCCAAAGACAAATGGAAAGCTTTTCCCATTTCCTTCCTCCTTGCAGAGAAATATTTGAGGTCAATTTGGGAAAGTCAAAATGGCTTCAGGATTGCTCTCCTGTACTATTTCAGACACGTGGTTTATATACTTATGTATGTGTTTGCCTTGTACATTTATGAACATTTATGTTATATATATATAAGACCTTAGAATTCCTATAACAGTACATAATAAAGTGAGACGGTGGGGAAAGGCAGTGCGACCAAAGCTCTGTGGCAGAGCTCATAATTTGGCACCTCCAGGTACATCTGGGAAAGAGTCCTGTCCCAAACCCTGGACCCTACCCAGACCCTGAGATCATCCTCGGAGGCCCTTCTCTGTGTGCCCCCAATGCGAGGGGTCCAGAGGGTGGCAAGATGAGAACAGGTCTTTTCTGCAGTGGTTCCCTGCAGAGGATTTTTGATTCGGTGGATCTTTGGCCTGCTGCAAGGGTCTCCTCATGCTCTTGTTTTGTTTAAGCGCAGAGGAGGAGAACAAAAAGCCCTCAAAGTCAAAAGAGTCGATTTGACATCAAGGGCCAGGGAGCTTAGACTTCTTTATCAGGCCAGCTCCCGTTTATTGGCCGAGGGAGCCGGCGTACAGCTTCCGGGTCATGTGGCCAGCATGACTAAGCCGCTTCTGGCGAACCAGAGCAGTGCACGGAAGCGCCGTTTACCTTCCTGCCGGAGCGGTACCTATTTATCTACTTGCACTTTGATGTTCTTTCTAACTGCTAGTTGGCAGGAGCTGGGACTGAGCAACGGGAGCTCACCCCGTCACGGGGATTCGAACCGCCGGCCTTCTGATCGGCAAGTCCTAGGCTCTGTGGTTTAACCCACAGCGCCACCCGCATCCCATGGAATAAGTAGCAAGTGTTGAACGGCTGGGACTACGGGAAGTGTTGCCGATTCTCCAGCTGAGCCTCTCTGCTTTTCTTTGTTTCAGGTGGGGCTCCGGCAATTGGACATGTCTCTGCTCTGCCAGCTCTGGTCGCTGTACGAGTCCATCCAGGAATACAAGGGCCTCTTCCAGGACATGTCTTCTTCGCTGCACTCGGAAGGCAGCCTGGCTGCTGAAAACGGCTTCTCGGATGAGGACGAGGACTTCGAGGTGGATCAGATGAGCCCCGACGGGCACAAGGAGAACCCGCTGGGCCAGAGGCTCCGCCTGCTCCAGCCCCAGAACTCCCGGGATCAGTGGCTCCAGGACTCCTTCCACATCACCATCTGAAGCCTCTGTCTCTGCTCCGTGCTTGCCTTTCCCCCCCTTGTGTGTCGGCTGCCGAACCTGACTCCTGCATCTTTCGCAAAAGACGTTCGGGGGGGCGATGGAGGGGGTCTGTCGCTGGCAGGAGCGAGAGGAGGGCTGTTTGCATCAGGCAGTTTACAGCTGGCTCCGTCATAATCAAACGACCCCTGAGGAGAACTACCACGTTACGCTTCACAATTAACCTTTTGGGGGTTTAGCATTCAATCACCGCCAAGATGTCACAGAGCAATCTTTCCAGAGAGAGAAAAAGAGGTTTGTGTATGTGGCCGGTTCAGGAACAGAGTGCAATTCCTTTTAGTCCTCTGGGCAGTGGCAGACTTTGGGCTTTCAAATTTCAGCGGCGCCCCGTGCAACGCCGAAATCTGACTCTTGCCTTCCGTTCTAAGTCCTTGTTGCAGCATCCCCTCAGCTTGGCACCCGTTGCGGGTGAACTGGTTGTGGTCCCCTAAATGCGCATAGAACCACAGAATCGTAGAGTTAAGAGGGAACCCTCAGGGTCATCCAGTCTAACCCCCTGCAATACAGGAATCTCAGCTAAAGCATCCATGATCCTCCAACCTCTGCTTAAAAACCTCCAAGGAAAGAGAGCCCACAACCTCCCGAGGGAGTCCGTTCCGGTGCCGAACAGCTCTTAACTGTCAAGAAGTCCTTCCTGGCGTTTAGTCAGAATCTCCTTTCTTGTAACTTGAAGCCATTGGTTTGGGTCCTCTCCTCCGGAGCAGGAGAAAACAATGGGCTGGAGTGCCTGCCTCCAGTCCAAAGGCCATCCTCTTCTCACTCAGAAAAAGGGGCTTATGGGACAGATGAGCCACTGCAGTCATTAGGTTTTAAGCATCTGGCTTCCCATTGTGGCCAACCAGGTTCCTGGAGAAGGGATGGGAGAGCCCTCCAGCCGCTGTCATCCCTGGCCACTAGCCCTCTGGGAGCAGCGTTGGGGGGGGGGTCTCCAAGTTTCCCCACCCCAACCTAGAAGAAACCTCCCAGCGTTGCTGCCCAGCAGTGCTTGATCTGACCCTGCAGCTGTGCCAGAAGGGAAGTCTCCTCGAGAGGAGACAAGGAAGCCCCTTCCATTTCAAAGAAAAGCTGCAGCTCTGTTCCATGTACATGGTGCTTGAGGCATAACTGAGGCCATGCCTGTGGCTACCTCACTGTTTGTTTCTGGGGAATGCGTCACACGTCAACTAGGCACTGTATTTTCCAGCTGAAAGAGACTTCTTGGGCTGGGGTAGCAGGATTTCCCTTGGCCACCTCCCTCGCTTAGTCCCCACGGCTGCCACTCCAAACCTGCTCTTTCTCTCTTTGGGAGATGAAGACCCACATCCCTTGAATGCAGGAGGTCCCAGGTTCAGTCCCTAGCAGCGCATCCCCAGGTAGGCAACAGCCCCTTCATGAGACCACGCAGAACGGCTGCCAGTCAGTGTAGACAATACTGAGCTTAGAGAGGGACCAAGGGTCTGACTCTGAATATAAGGCAGCTTCCTGTGTCTCTCTAGAGCAGGGTTTCCCAAACCTGGGTCTGCAGCTGTTTTCAGACTACAGCTTCCATCATCCCTAGCTAGCAGGACCAGTGGTCAGGGATGATGGGAATTGTAGTCCAAGAATAGCTGCAGACCCAGGTTTGGGAACCGCTGCTCTAGAGGCTGAGCTCTGTCCCAGCCCTCCACCCCATCCCCAGTCCTTTGGAAGCATCCCAAAATGGCGTAGCTGGATAGGAACTTGCTGTGCACGAAGAAGCTTACTTGCTAGATTTTTCTAGGCAGAGTTGCGTTTGCTGGATTAATTATTAGTGCCTCGGCTGCGTTACCTAAAAAGCGGCCTCTTTAAAATATTTAATTATATATGATTGTTCTGGGTTTTTGGTTTTAATTTTAAGGCCTTGAAATACAAGGGTTGGGGCAGACTTCTGCTTCTCTCCCATCCCGCACTATATAACTGGGTACAAACTTTGGACGGCTAAGTTAATATATTGTTTTGTTTATTTTTAATGGGGCATTTTTGCAACGGAGCCCATTGCAACCGTGGCGTGAATCCAGGGAATAAAATGGCCTCGCAGAACCAGGTCTTGTCTGCGTTTCATTCCAAGCTGGGGTGGGAGCGAGGATCCTGGTTTTCAACAACCTCTAAAAAGATCTCTTGTGTTTGATGATGGGCCAGGCCTGCTACTTGTTGTGGAATCCACTGGAGCCACTAAGAATAAAATGTGGACACAGCTGGACACACACAGGCCCAGCTCCTCTGGGGCATATTCACTTCAGCTTTTCTTTTACCTCATGATCTGGATGGTCTTGCTGCAGTGGGGAGCAGCAGGCCCTAGGCCATACCTATCTCCCCAAGCCACACCCCTCACTTTCAGGGTTTTTTCCTGGTTTGGGGATGAGTCCTTCAACTTGGATTCTGCTTCTTCCTTGCCTTGATGGAGGAGAGAGGGCTGTGTGAGAGTACTAGTCCAGGGTTTACCAGACTTGGGTCTCCAGCTGTCTTTGGGACTACATTTCCCATCATCCCTGATCCCTGACCACTGGTCTAACAACAACAACAACAAACTACACACACACACACACACACACAATTTATACCCATCCCATCTGACTGGGTTTCCCCAGCCACTCTGGGCGCCTCCCAACAAAATATTAATAATACAATAAAGCTTCAAACATTAAAAACTTCCCTAAACAGGGCTGCCTTCAGATGTCTACTAAAAGTCAGATAGTTGTTTATTTCCTTGACATCTGACGGGAGGGCATTCCACAAGGTGGGTGCCACTACTGAGAAGGCCCCTTGCTAGCAAGGGATGATGGGAGTTGTAGTCCAAAAACAGCTGGGAACCCAAGTTTGGGAAACCCTGATAGTCTACTGTGCAAAGGTCCACATTTACATCCACTGCTCTGCCCACGTCTGCCTCGGACTCTGGCATGTGGCCCCCGGAAGGGAATGTGGCCCTTAGGCTGAGAAAAGGTTCCTCTAGCCCTGCCGTAGAGGCAGAGCCTGGCAGGCTGGCTGGCAAAGGTGTCGGTGTCACACTGAGATGGGCATCGCCCCACATCACTTCCTGCAGCACCACCACCGATGTCATTAAGAGACAGCTGCTTGCCTGGAAGCCAGACACATCTGCTGGGAGCCTGGCCACAGTAGGAAGCTGGAAGATCCTTGGGTTTTTTCCTCTTGCTGAAGCCGGAAGAGTGACTCATTGTTATTGTTATTTTAAAACTAGGTATAAAAAATCCCAAATGGATGACTACTTAGCTAAAAAAATTGAGAAGCACTCAGCAGACTGGCAGGGATGCCCTCTTCTTTTGCTACGATTTCAAACTCTGCATGGCTCAGAATATTAAAGGATCCTGGTAGGTATGTTTGAGACTCTAGATGTGATGGTCTTATTCCCCACTTTATGGCAATGTGTGTTGCTTAGTTTATTTCAAAATGTTGCCAGGCTGCAATGGGGAGGGACTCCTGCTGCCCCCAAATTCCTGTTCCAATGGTACCACTACTGACAGTCCTCTGCCTTGATCCATAGGTTTTTTGGGGGGGAGTGGGTGGGATGGTTTATGCCAGGCATAGGCAACCTCGGCCCTTCAGATGTTTTGGGACTACAACTCCCATGATCCCTAGCTAACAGGGACCAGTAGTCAGGGATGATGGGAGTTGTAGTCCCAAAACATCTGTAGGGCCGAGGTTGCCTATGCCTGGTTTATGCCGAGGGTAAGGATTCAACAGCATCTGACGGGCCACAGGTTCCCCCCTTCCCCAGGTTGTGCAGCTACTCTGCACATGGTCAGAGGCACCATCACTGCCTTAAACATCAACCGAAACAGGCTCTGGGTGAAGTCTTACAGATCTGTTGCTCAGTATTTGCTCTCACACACCCCAGCGTATGTATCCCTTTCACGCTGAGGCAACCATTGTTCCCTTCTTCCTGTTTGTGAGGCTGCTGGAATCTGTCTGGTTTTCAGATTGTCTCAATAATTGGGCTTCCCCAGCTCCTTGTTTCCGCCCATTCTTGGCTCTGGCATCGTGCCAGGGAATGTCTACCAAGTCTATACACAACTCCTCGGCAAAGTTGAGCTGCTTTGTTTCCTCGTACAACGAGGGTGGCAGAAAAGGAAAGCAAGATTGGGAGTGGGGGCAGATCCAAACTGTGCCTTTAAAACACATGGTCCGTCCGTCCCCCAATAATCCTGGGAACTGTAGTTTGTTAAGGTTGCTAGGAACTGCACAAACAGGTCCCATAATTATTTGGGGAAAGTCATGTGCTTTAAATGTGAGTTGGCTGTGCTTTTAAGAGTGTGGTGTGAATTTGCCCCGTCTCTTGGAGTTACAAAGAACTCTTCGCTTTGCTGGAACAAATGAATACAGTGTTCTGTGTTGCCTCAAAACCCTGCATGCGCCCAGGCTTTTGAGCATGGGTGACAGATGTCTAAACATTTAGATGCTGGCTCCCAGAAGTCTGAAATATTTTTCCAACACACACACACAGCTTCTGAGTTTCCTATTTACATCTGCCTCACTCTTCCAGGGACTGATGCACTTCCTTAAATCAGGGGTTTGGAATATTCCTTTGGGCTGAGTTGTGAAACAGCTGCTGGTGCCACAACTGAGAGGGATCTCAGAAGTGGCTAGACTTGTGGGCCTCTCTGACTTTGTGTATCAGGATGATCAGTTGTTCCAGGCATTTTGCAGTGCAAAAGAAAAAGAAGAAAGACTCACTTCAAAGGTGAAGGAGGAAGGTTTTGAGGAGCTGCCTAGATTTCGGTTATCTTACTTGATCTGGTGTTTAGGCTACAATACTATCTTCCGTGATAAAAGCCTGCGAGCTCTCTGGCTTTCGAGCATGGATGGCAGCTGGATATGCACTCAGGAAATGCACAAAATGTGGCAAGCAAAGGATCAGAAACAAGAACTAAGGAGAACTAAGGATCAGAAACAAGAACACAGGCCAGCCTCTGGAATGAATGAGTGTTCTCTGCCCAGCCTTATGACCCATGACTTAATCTGTATTGGGTAACAATGTCCTATGTTGGAGGACTTGTCCCCTTCCCCTACTGCCTGAGAAAAGTTGGTGAGCTCCAACCCTGCCTTTGTGTAGAGCCAGACTTTGCCAACCTGGTGCCCTCCAGACTGCAATTCTCAACAGCCCCAGGCAGCATGGCAGAAGCTGCAGAGGGGGGTTACCAGTGAAGAGAAGAGGACGACATTTCGCACATTCTCGTTGCTGGAACTGGAAAGAGATTCAGCAGTAAAGCTCCAGCCCAAATTCAGTGCTTTCTGGGAATTCGTGTACTGAATAGAAACCATCCAACATGGTGGGAAGAGGAGATTCTAAGAGCAAGGCTGTTTACAGAATTGTGGGACGGTTTTGTGTATGCGCGCGTGCACACACACACTTTTTTCATGGAGATAACAAAATACCATTGCACAAAACACTGTTGGGTGTTAACATTCATCACTTTACATTAAAATAGTGAACAGGACGTATTTGAAGCAGGCCAAAGGTAATTCTGAGCAATTCAAGAGCACGTATGGCTTTTGTGCCAGGGCTATCTCTCTCTCATTAAGTACAAAATGATTAACCCTGAAAAGCTGGAAGGAATCTCCTATCTAATCCTGCCCTCAGTAAAACCTCAATTGTAATACTTTGCATGCAGTTAAAGGACACTGAGCATCCACACACATTATCAGCAGAAGGAACATAGGAAGCTGGCGCCCATGGAGTCAAACTGTTGGTCCATAGAACTCAATATTGTTGACACCAGGAATGGCTAATCTTGGTCCTCCCAATGTTCTTGGACTACAGCTCCCACCAGCCAATGTGGCCAATGGCCAAGAGATTATGGGAGTTGTTGTCAAACAATATTTGGAGACCCACAAGTTAGCTAGCCTTGGTCCACATTGACCAGCAGTGGCACTCCAGAATTTTGGACTGGAGACGTTCACAGATCCTACCTGGAAATGATTGAAAATGGGACCTTTTGCACACAGAACATATTCTCTCCTCCTGCACGGTGGTCCCACCCTGATTGCTAAATGCACCTTGGAAAATTGCAAATTGATGTTCTGCTCTTCCTCTAAAAGGCACCTGAGGCTGGGGGCGAGTGACTTGCCCAAAGCCCCAAAGCCATGTAACCAAGGTCCCAGAGCCCAGTCACAGGGCCACCCCGTGCAGCTTTTAGGAAAGGTCTGGAGCTCCATGATAGAGCATGTGCCTTGCAGTTGGAAGGTCTCAGGTTCAGTCCTCAGCATGTCCAGATCAGACCCTGCCTGGAACCCTGGAGAGTTCTTGCCAGTGGCGTAGCGTGGGTTGTCAGCACCCGGGGCAAGGCAAGTAATTTGTGCCCCCTAACCCGTGGATTTGCCCTAACCCCAGATGTTGCGCCCGGTGCGGCTGGCCCCCCCTGCACCCCCCACGCTACGCCACTGGTTCTTGCCAGCCGCTGTGGGCAATAAAAGGTAAAGGGACCCCTGACCATTAGGTCCAGTCGCGGATGACTCTGGTGTTGCGGCGCTCACCTCGCTTTATTGGCTGAGGGAGCCGGCGTACAGCTTCCGGGTCATGTGGCCAGCATGACTAAGCCACTTCTGGCGAACCAGAGCAGCGCATGGAAACGCCGTTTACCTTCCTGCCAGAGCAGTACCTATTTATCTACTTGCACTTTGACATGCTTTTGAACTGCTAGGTTGGCAGGAGCAGGGACCGAGCAACGGGAGCTCACTCCGTCACGGGGTTTTGAACCACCAACGTTCTGATCGGCAAGTCCTAGGCTCTGTGGTTTAACCCACAGCGCCACCCACGTCCCAATATTGGGTATTGCTGTGGGCAATACTGGGCTGGAAATGACACAGGGAACTGACTCCGAAGAGGGCATATTCCTCTGTTCATTTCAAGCAGGACTTCAGGCCTTCCCAGCCAGCCTCTCTTGGCAATCCAATGCCGCCGCCTCCTTCTTCGCCCGAATTGTCCTGCTCTGTCTAGGCAACTTTCTCAGAAACTTCAGCAGAAAACGAGGCGTCCCCAGATGCCTCTTTGCTATTCAGGCCCTGGGCCAAAGGCACCTGTAAGTCTTGCCCCAGGGGCAGCCTCACTCACCTGCTGTGTCAGGGTGAGCAGCCGGGTCTTGCCAGGCTGAGTCACAGGAAGGCTCTGTTTGTCCTGGGTGGGGCTGTCACCCCCCCAAGTACTCCTCCCCACCTCTAGAGCTCTTGTACGCACTGAGAAAAGCAAGAAATGCACTTTCCCAGCCACCAGGAACCTGTAGCTGTGCACAGGCTTGTGCCATGAGAACCACTTTTCCGCACCAGGCTTTCAAAGCATGCTTGCACTTTCCTGACTAGGCTTTGGAGCGAGAGATGCCAAATGGGTCAGATAACTCCTTGGGCTGGATCAGCTTCTGTTGGCATGAAGGATGATGAAAGCTTTTGGCTTACACAGCATTCTTAACTGGAAGCTCGCGTCCTGCACCACAGAGTGAAGCTCCGAGTGCTTAATTAAATGCTTGCCTTGGAACAGGTAGCAACAGATTCCAAATGAGCCTTAAGGATTCTTTATTAATTCCAGCTGCTGGCTGCCACCACCCTCCCAAGGGCTCAACCATGGGTAACCACGCTAAAAACCGGAAAACACGCTCTGACAGCACATTGTTATTTTGGCATGATGTCATGGACAAAGGACCTGGGTGGATTCACACAAATTCCTCCTGAGTCATGAAGTTTGCTTGTGTGGGCTTGGACAAGCCACTGTTTCTCAGCGTAGCCTACCTTGCAGAGTTGTTGTGAAGTAAACAATTTGTTAGAGGAAAGGTGTGGTGCAAATATGATAAATAATAATTGCCTTCCTGTTCACAGCTACCCCATAAGTGCCAGTGGCCCATTCAGTCTGGCATCCTGTTTGCAACGGGCCAGCCAGACGCCTGTGGGAAGCCACATGATGGAGTGAGCTCCCGTTGCTCTGTCCAGCTCCTGCCAACCTAGCAGTTCGAAAGCATACCAGCGCAAGTAGATAAATAGGTACCGCTGTGGCGGGAAGGTAAATAACGTTTCCTTGCGCTCTGGCTCTCATCACGGTGTCCCGTTGCACCAGAAGCGGTTTAGTCATGCTGGCCACATTACCTGGAAAGCCGTCCATGGTCAAATGCTGGCTCCCTCATCCTGAAAGCGGAGATGAGCGCCACACCCCATAGTCGAATTCAGCTGGGCTTAACCATCCAGGGGTCATTTACCTTCACCTTTTACCTTCAGAGGCATGCTGCCTCCAGCAGTGGAGGTAGGACAAAGCCATAATGAATAGCAGATTTGATAACCTTAAAAACTTTCCAAGTGCCCCTATTTTCCAGAGACAGTCCCGGTTTTATAGAAGCCATCCCAGTTTCTGATTTGATCCTGGAATGTCCTGCTTTTCCTTAACGGTAAAGGTAAAGGGACCCCTGACCATTAGGTCCAGTCGTGGCCAGCTCTAGGGTTGTGGTGCTCATCTCGCTTTATTGGCCGAGGGAGCCGGCGTACAGCTTCCGGGTCATGTGGCCAGCATGACTAAGCCGCTTCTGGCAAACCAGAGCAGCACACAGAAATGCCGTTTACCTTCCCGCCAGGGTGGTACCTATTTATCTACTTGAACTTTGACGTGCTTTTGAACTGCTAGGTTGGCAGGAGCAGGGACCGAGCAACGGGAGCTCACCCCATCGCGGGGATTCGAACCACCAACCTTCTGATTGGCAAGTCCTAGGCTCTGTGGTTTAACCCACAGCGCCACCTGTGTCCCTTGCTTTTCCTTAGGACATCCCTATTTTCATCGTAGAAATGTTGGAGGGTATGGAGTTATGCAACCCTCCGAGCAAATGAAATAAGAAACAATACAACCTTTAGAATGCATCTGAAGGCAGCCATGTCTAGGGAAGATTTTTAATGTTTCGTTATGCTTTTATATATGTTGGAAGCTGCCCAGAGTGACTGGGGCAACTCAGTAAGATGGGCAGGGTAAAAATAATAAAATTATTATTACTGTGGAATAGAACGTCCCTATTATCATTGGAGAAATGTTGGAGGGTATGACCTTACACTCTATGGGACCAAAGGCAAAAGTGAGCAGAGCATCAATGCAAATGTTACCTTTGTACAGTAGGCTAGTTTCCTACACACAATCACACAACCTTCTCTGCCCTCCATCTAGGCAAGCAAGAGGCATGACTGAAGTTCAGGGACATGTAAGACAGGCAAAAACTCTCAAGGTACAAAGCCAGGGAAGTTTGGGGACTTGGGAGGGTCAGAAGGCCACATGGAAAGGCGTGGAGGACCACATTTGGGCTTGAGGTTCCCCACCACTGAATTGCAGATTTTAACACACACACCCCAACCTTTTAAAAGTTTGCAATTGTGTAATAGTACCTAATGTTTAAAAAGCACTTTGGTGCAAATTTAAAAACAGGGGTGACTTTAAAAGAGCCTGCTCAGGTGCATTGCTACTCCCCCTCCATTATTATTATTATGGCAAATCACTAGTGTGGGTGGAACCATAACAGGATATGCACACACACACACACAAACATCCCAACATGAAAATTCACTTGCAGTTCTGTGTTGATTACAATGGTAGAGCTGTGATTGTGTGGGGATAGGTGAGCACCCGGTTTTAAGCCACCCATTCTTTTGAAGGGTGTCGCATTATTTAGGCTATTACACGAGCCTCATCCCTCCTACTTGCCCTTCTGGAGCCTCTGGGACAGATTCTGTCCCTCGGTTGCTAAATTTGGGGTTGGTGAATTTCCATGACGAACCCGTCCCACCCAGGATGATGCCAGGATCAGTTTGGGATCAGTTTACGGGGTGCTTATTTATACCCTCTGAGCTAGAAGGCAAATATGTAAGAAGCCAAAGAAGCAGAGGGAGGGAGGGAAGGAAGGAAGGAAGGGATAGAGGGAGAGATGGCAGGGGAGGGAGGGAGGGCTGAGGAGTGTGATGAAGGCTCAGAATTCGAGGTGAAAGATTCAGAGAACTGGAATTTGGGTCCTCAAGCTGGCAACAAAACTTCGGAGCAGGTGAAATATGTCTGCTCGGGAGGATCCTTACTTTGGTTTTAAAAAATAATAATATATCCTGTCATACATTCTGGCTTGCAATATGGTGAGGAAGGGGTGGGTATTATTACTCGCATTCCCTCTCCAAGCCCTCCAGGGAACCCCTGTGGATGGCAGTGAGAATGTTACTGCTGGTTAATTAAAGCCATTGATAGCCTGTTTTTCCTTCAAATAGCTCAAGGGGGCGCACACAGCCCCCTCTCATTTTATCCACACAGCAACCCTGTGAGGTAGGTTAGATTTGGTGGGGGTGTGTGAAAGTGACTAGCACGACCCAAGGTCATCTGTCTATCACCTCTGTGGAAGAGCAGCCCCAGTGTGAGGGAAAAAACGAATGGATGTGGCAGTGTGGTACAGTGGTTAAGGCGTCAGACTACTAGGACCTGGGAGACCAGGGTTCAAACCCCACCCCTCAGCCATGAAGCTCCCTAGGCGGCCTGTCTCTCAGCCTAATCTACCTCACAGGGGTTATGGGACCATACCCAGGGAGAACCGGGTAGGTCCCCCCAAGTTGCTTGAAAGAAAAGTTGGACGTAAATGTAAAAAGGTTCAAAAGCGGCCGGTGGCTGCCTGGAGGTCAACCCTTTCAGCATGCAGCCTTCTAACCCTCCTTGAGAAGGATTATTTCAGGGCAAGCGAAATAACACTCTGCACATGCTCAGAAGGCACCCTTCTCTCCACCATTTACTTATTCACATGGCCCTCGACTGTCTTTCTGTCCTTGCCAAGCAGCATTGCCGGTTTTGCTGTTGACAAAGCGGGGTTGCCAGCTGGCCAGAATTTCCTCCTCCTCCTCCTCCTCCTGGTTAATGGCCAACGCAGGAGAATGTAGGGCCAGGAGGAGAGGGAGAGGAATTGCTCAGTGTGGCGTCTTTTATTTATTTCCCTTTTTTATACACGGCAGTGGCTTGGGGAAGAGAAAAAACACGTGGAACCCATCTGAGCAGCCGCGCGCGGGACGGGCAAACACTCTGCATGTGCCCAGAGGCACTATTTCCCAAGACAGGCTTCCTTCCTTACACTGCTGCTCGACCCAGCAGGCAGGCGTCTTGAAGCCATTTACGAACTTTGGCCGGGGTTGGGGAAGGGAGGAGGCGGCCGTCTGTTCATGGGCAGAAACAGCTCAGCGGAGGTTGGAACTTTTTATATGGCCAAAACGACGGAGCGCAAGCTCGAGGCCCAGAGGCAGCTCGTCTGAGGGTCTCTTTGCATCCCCCGATGTCCCGGGGTGGGTGCGGGTGCAGTAGCTGCCGTCAGCTGTCGCTCGCTCCCTTCTCTGCCTCGCTGCTGCTTCTCCCTCCCGCGCTCCGCCCTCTCCGTCTGAAGATCACACCCACAGCCCGTTTGCCAGCGGCGGACGGAGACCGGGCTCCCCCCCTCCGCTCTCTCTTCCTCTCCCCGCTTCGATGTCTGTAACTTTCTCGCTCTGCACCAACTTCCTCCCGGCCAGGTTTCCGCGGGCTGCGAGCCAGGCGTTCAGACGGCAGCAGCAGTAGCAGCAGGAGAAAGAGGCAGGCTCTCTGCAGGCTGCTCTGCTCGCCCCGTCGGGGCTCGGGGAGGAGGAGACGCAGCAGCAGCAGCGGGTGATGGGGGCCAAGCGGAGGGGCGCCGGTGGGGTGTGAAGGCGGCGGCGGCGGCGGCGGCGGCGACTCACAGCTCTCCTCCGGAGCCGCAGCAGCGAGGCTACAGCCGCGGAAACCGACGGGGCGGCCATGAGTTCGGTGTGGAAGCGGCTCCAGCGCGTCGGCAAGCGGGCGGCCAAATTCCACTTCGTGGCCTGTTACCAGGAGCTAGTGGTGGAGTGCACCAAGAAATGGTGAGGCTGGGTGGGGCAGCGGGGCCGTGGGGGAGAGGGAGAGGCGGTGACTCAGGGTCTTGTGAGTACACGAGGAGGGTTTTTGGCGGGGGGGGGGGGGGTCCTGGACCCAGGAAGTGGAGAAAAGGGCGGGGAATGCACGAGCAATGGTGAAGGGGCGGGGTAGGGTTTCACAACTGCCTTTTAAGGTAGGCCGGTGTTGCTAATAAACCCAAGGGCTATAATATATTGTCATCTAGAAGCGTAGAGTTGTTAGGGACCACGAGGGTCATCTAGTCCAACCCGCTGCAATGCAGGAATCTTTTGACCAACAACCCTGAGATTTGAGTCTCATGATCTACCAACTACATTCTATTCTATTTTATTTCATACTTTGTATGCACAAGAATACGCTAAAGCCTTCTAATTATATCTTGGTATAATTTTTTACAGCGGCCCTGTGTTATAAACCTGTATTGTAGGTGCAAAAGGTTGCGAGGGGAGGAACAGTTTGGGGGAAGGGCTCCTCCAGGGGAGGGGCAGTGGCATGCTTTGCATTTTAAAATGTCCCAGGTTGAAACCTGGACATTGCTAGGCAGGGCTGCAAAAGAGAGTTGTCCAACACCCTGGAGAGCTGCTGCCAGTCAGTGTGGACAATACTGAGCCAAATGGACCAATAGCCTGTCTTGGTACTATAAGGCATTTCCCCAGGTCCTTGTTTAATTCTGCCTTTTCTTCACAACCATGAGAACTAGAAGCTTACTTTTATCTTTTATGGGAAGGACCATAGCTCAGTGGTAGAGCAATGCTTGTGGTCTTTGTCTTGCTTAGTAACCTTGTACTGTAGTTCATTGCTTCTTAATTCATACTGTTTATATTATTGTTTGATAGCACTGTATTTTTACAGTTGTACACTCCTCTGGTTTAGAAAAAAATTAAAATAAATAAGATCGTAGGACTGACTGCAATCACTTCCTGTTAGGGCTGGGAACCAAAGGAGAGCCAAAGGCCTTAATGGTATCATTAGACTCATCTAACTCTGCACTGGGATAATGAAAGTTGAAGTCCAATAACATGGCGGGTGGGGGGGCAAAGTTTCCCATCTCTGGTGCAGGCCTGACTCTGCATTAAGGCAGTTTCCTGTGTCGCTTTTGCATGCCTAAGGTTACCTAGGCTTTTCATGGCAAAGATGAGATTTGCACCAGGGGCTGCCGGTTCCTGTGCAGGCCTTTTTAACCAGTTTGCATTTCACAAGTTGTGTTCTAGGTTACGGGTAGAAGCTTGTGCACCAGGAAGTGGTAAATGGAGGTGAAAGGGAATAATGTTTTTATTGATTTAACCCATTTACGATGTTGCTAGTTTCCAAGTAGTTCAGAGTAGTTTGTGACAAAAAAAACAACAACTCTGTGCAATCATGAAAACAACAGGAGAGGCAATTTTTTAAAAAAATTGCATTTAAAAGCAATCTACGTACTGAATAAGCCCAGAAAATGACCCAGATTGGACAAATGCCTGATAGAAGTGAAAGATGATTCTGTGTTGAAACCCATCTGGAAAAGGTCTAGCGAATTCTGCCACAGTTACAGAGCAGTCGGGGGGGGGGATATCCTCATTCCCACCCCCCATGAAACAATTAGGTTTTCTATGTTTCAATTTTTACTTCGTTAGCTGCCTTGATTAAACACCGTTTAGTGGAACATTGAGATGTGAAATTAACAAAGGAAGCAAATAAATAATAACATGCATGGCGTTTAGGCCTCTGTTGATGGGTGGGCTTTGCAAAACTTTCAGCTCTGGCATGTAGAATCGAATTCGGAAGCAAATGGGTAAACAATGCAACTGGTGCTGTGCAGAGCAGACTGAAATCTGTTTTTTGTCACACAGTAGCTGTAACAGGAAGACGGGGAGCTGCGCTCTGCGCCTGTAATGCTTCTGTGCTGTCTTCAAGGGCAGACCCACGCAGAGCATGTGCTGAGGCAATCCAGCCAGGAAATTGCAGCGACCATGGTATCTTGGCATGTTGGGGGTAGAATGAGGATGGTCGGGTGGCCACGATGCTAGGAATAAAGGTGAATTGGAAAAACAGGAAAAGATGGAATTGCAAGGGGCCTCAGGCTCCAGGCCCACCCCCTCCTCTCTGGCCATCCACCCCCTGAATGCTTTTGACTGGCATGAGTAATAACAGTGGGACCTTGGTTCTCAAATGCCTTGGTACTCAAACAACTTGGAACCCAAACATTGCAAACCCGGAAGTAAGTGTTCTGGTTTGCGAACTGTTTTCAGAAGCCGAACATGCTCCGTTTTGAGTGTTATGCTTCCGTTTTGAGTGCCACACTTCCGTTTTGAGTGTTACACTGAGGTCTGTCTGTTTTTGCTATCTATTTTGCGTTTTTGCGGCTCTTTTTGATTTGTTTTCGTGACTGTGTGGAACCCAGATCAACTACTGATTGATTGATTGATTGATTGAGTTACATTTTTTATTGCTTTCATTTTATGGACCAATGGTCTCGTTAGATAGTAAAATTCATGTTGAATTGCTGTTTTAGGGGTTGTTTTTAAAAGTCTGGAACGGATTAATCTGTTTTTCATTACTTTCTATGGGAAAGCACACCTTAGTTTTGGAACGCTTTGGTTTTGGAACAGACTTCCAGAACAGATTAAGTTTGAGAACCAAGGTACCACTGTATATAACATTTAGGGAACATCTGAAGGCAGCCCTGTATAGGGAAGCTTTTTAAGGTTGAATGTTTTATCATGTTTTTATATATGCTACTAGCAGCACAGAGTCCCTGGGGCAACCCAGTCAGATGGGCGAGGTATAAATAATAAAAATTATTATTATTGCCAGAATAGGTGTGTGTGTGGAAACCAGCCTTGTTGCACAAAAGTAAACATTAACATTCATTGCTCTGTCCACTTTTGTTTCCAGTTCCGCCAAGCAATTGCATGCAGCCCCCAGGAAGGTGCCCAGAAGGGGAAAAGGACCTGTACCCCTGTTGTAAACTGTACAAGGGACTATGTAAAGGGTGGAGGGGAGGGGGGGCTTGGTCCAAATGCAAGGGGACAGATTAGAGATGGTGTCACTGGAGAAGTTCCTTCCCCTGTCCTCCAAACTCCCAAGTTGGGGAGGGTGGAAGCGCATCTCCCTTGCACTCTAGGAAAATCTGGTGTCAGGGCTGGTTCAGCTACAGATCAGACTCAGAGGCGAGCAGTAAAGTTGATTCACTCTGTCGGGGAGGGCTCCCCCCCCCCACTCTCTGAGCTCTCTGCTCTGCTACATGGCAAAGCCCTCTGTGCCCATGGAGACAAGGGAAGAGTGGAGCTGAATACAGGCTCCTGTAAACTTGTTGTAGCCTCAGCCCCTACCTCCTCCTCAGTTGCCTATCTTGTGTCTGCAGTGCTTTCTGACTCTTCTTCCCCTCTCTCACTCAAGCCTGCTGCTTGTTGAGCATCCAACCATTCTGCCTCCCCTCCGTCCTCTGACCTGTCTTCCGTGTCCCACCACTCCCCTGGCTCTGAAGCTTCCCAAGGGGGTTCTCCACTGTTTCTTGTTCAGTCAGTCCCTGACATCTGGTGGTCTTTCTAGGAGGTCGGTCATCTCAGTTGGGTTCCTGCTTTGCCAGTCTAGTAAAGGTGTGAGCCTCAATGGATGGGTCATTCCTGCAGTAGGAAAGCAGCCTCTTCTCTTGGGCAGCAGGTTACTGTGCCATGACAAGGACATCAGGGACAGCCATAGACACGAGACACTGACATTGCTAGCCTGAAAGCTTCTCTGCAGTGGTCAGGAGGGGAAAGCAGAACTGAGCCTGACCTCCTTGCTTACTTGCCTGAAGCTGATTCTTTCTCTCCACTTCACAAGGTGCTGTCTGTGCCATCCGACTGGATAGGGCCGTCTGTCTTCCAGGTTAACTGATGTCACTTGCAAAATTCCTGTCTTGAGACTTGTGCCTGTCATTGCAGATGTTTCTGGGTTAGACGAATCCCGGGCCTGACTTGGGATAAGGCAGCTTCCTCTGTGCTGAGCCATGAGGAACTAGTGGCTGAGTTTGCATTTCCCCCTCCTCCCTCCCAGTCCCTTTTTCCTCTTGTGTTGCGTCTTTTAGATTATAAGCTTCAGAAAGAGCATACAGTGGTACCTCGGGTTACAAACACCTTGGGTTACAAACACTTCAGGTTACAGACTCTGCTAACCCGGAAGTAGTACCTTGGGTTAAGAACTTTACCTCAGGATGAGAAAAGAATTCGCGTGCTGGCGGCGCGGCGGCAGAGTGATGCCCCATTAGCTAAAGTGGTACCTCAGGTTAAGAACTGTTTCAGCTTAAGAATGGACCTCTGGAACGAATTAAGTTCGTAACCAGAGGTACCACTGTATCTTATTACTACTGGTCTTTGTAAACTTCTCTGGAAGCCTTCTTAAACTGAAAAGCAGGGTAAAAATGCTTTAAAGAATAAAGAAACGGTTATTATTTTCAATCAGTGCTTTGTTGAGAACTAGAGGGCTGGAATCTTGCTTTAGGTTCAGGGTGATAAGCAAAAGTCAGCAGCACAGCATCTGCCTATGCTTGCAAAAAGGGCCCAGGTTATAGTTCAGCTGGTAGAGCATGAGACTCTTAATCTCAGGATTCGGGGTTAGAACATTGGGCAAAAGATTTCTGCATTGGAGGGGGTTGGATTAGATGATCCTTGTGGTTCCTTCCAACTCTACAATTCTATGATTCTAGCAGATCAGGTAGTCAGTAGTGGGGGAAACTTCCTTGTCTCTGGACAGCTGTCGTCAGTCACAGAAGGATGGACCAGTAGATGGACTTGGTAGAAGATAACTTCCTAAGCACTCAACGAGCACAGACAGTGGAGCAGCATGAACACTCAGGAAAGATGCTGTTTCTCAGTTGCTGAGCTGTGGGCTTTCTGGCTCCTTAGCATCTCCCCAAGAAAAGCCATCTGCTGGTGATATCTGTTCAAGCTTCAGGGACTTGAAAGAAACAGGATGGGCCTCTCAAACCTACCTAGGATGCTGATCTTGGATGAGAATGCTCTGCACATGCTCTGAGTCACTTCTTCCTCCTCTTTTGCTTTGCATGTTCCTGGTTTGAGTCCTGACATATATGATGTGCTGGAGGTTTGCATTCAGAATAGTGGAAGAAAGAGGAAGAAGATTAGGGCAGAAGGGGCAAGATCTGGCGTTCTGTGCTGAAATACACTAGTTTGTGCTGGCAGGGGCTGATGGGAGTTGTAGTCCTAAACATCTGGATGGTACCAGGTGGGAGAAGGCTGACTTGATATAGTTACCTTTTCTTTTTTAAAGTGGTGGGGAGGTGAGATGCTGGAGGTCAGGCCTACTCCTCATATTTAGCCCCCCTGCCCCCTCCCTGCAACAAACTCCACTGGGAGAAGAGCCGGTTGCCAGACTTTGGGAGTTCGAGACAGACTGATTTGGTGGAGGAGCAGGCGAATAAGGACACACACCCCTCCCCTCATTCTGACATGGCAAAGGCCTTATAAGGGACTCGGGAAATGATAAATATTTAGTCATTGCAGAGCTAAAAATGGAAAAGGGAGGGCTGAAACTTCAGGGCGTGTGTGTGTTAGGATAACAGGAACGCTGCAAAAAATGGAAACAGGAGGGAGGGAATGTGGGTTGTCTCAGATGGGAAGAGCAGGGACCCAGCTGAGTGGGAGTGTGGAGTCTGTCCTCCCCTTGGGGGTAATCTGACTTCAGAGCTCTTGGATTCCTCGGAGCTCATGTTATTTCCAGTACTTTTGCTGGTCCTCAGCCACACCCTCATTCCCATGACTTGGCTAGATTTTTTTTTGGGGGGGGGAACCATTCAGCCACACAGAACTTGGCTCAAACCCCAGTACTTTTCTTTTTCTTTCTCTTTTTAAAGCCTTGATTTAAGAGTGTTTACCTTCAATTTCACTAATGGTGCCGAACTAGGCACTCAGCGCATGTACAGGAACACGTTTTATTGCTACCGGCCTGAGATGCTGTGTTGATTTTGGGGGGCCATCCTTGGCTCTGAATCATAGAATTTGCAGAGTTGGGAGGGAGCACCAGGGTCATCTAGTCTAACCCCCTGCAATGCAGGGACGTTTTGCCCAACGTGGGGCTCAAACTCACGGCCCTGAGATTGAGAGTCTCATGCTCTACTGACTGAGCTATCTCCAGAGCTCACAGGACCAAGCTCCTAGAACAGGGGCAGGAAACCTGCATCCCTTCAGATGTTGGATTCCCATCTCCCCGCTTCTGCAGTCGCCTTGGCCAAATCAGGGATGATGGGAGTTGCAGTCCAGTGTCTGAAGAACACTAGGATATGGAAGGTCAAGAAGTGTTTATTAGCAGTCTTGGGGTCCACCTGCCACCCTGAAACATTACAGAAACGATTTAAATATAATTGTAATTATCTGATGTTGGCATTACAAAAGGATACAGGTTTACACCCCAGTCAAAGCAGCAGTGCAGGCTGGGGTCAATGGGAATTGTAGCCTGAAGCAGCACCCAATAGGGGAATAGTCTGCTCAAGACCCTGTTTTCCAGCACCAGAGCCAAACACAGCTGCAAAATGGAAAAAGAAATCTTGAAGAACAAGGGTACCTCTGGGCATGTCAAGAGTGTTTCTTTGTTCTGTTGCTTCCTCCTACATGGTGTAGGATGCAGGTGGCGCTGTAGTCTAAACCACTGAGCCTCTTGGGCTTGCCAATCAGAAGGTCGGCGGTTCGAATCCCTGCAATGTGGTGAGCTCCCGTTGCTCTGTCCCAGCTCCTGTCCACCTTGCAGTTCGAAAGCACGCCAGTGCAAGTAGATAAATAGGTACCACTGCTGCGGGAAGGTAAACGGTGTTTCCTTGCGCTCTGGCTTCCATCATGGTGTTTTGTTGCGCCACAAGTGGTTTAGTCATGCTGGCCACATGACCCGGAAAGCTGTCTGTGGACAAACACCGACTCCCTCGGTCTGAAGGCAGTGAGATGAGCATCGCAACCCCATAGTCACTTTGACTGTCCAGGGGTCCTTGACCTTTACCTTACCTACACAGTGTAGCCTTAGTTGGGTCCTTACACACTGGAGCCTGGGGGTCAACTTGACCTCCAGCCCCTCATTCTGAGATTAACCTCTGCCTTGAGGCCTCCTCTCATGGGGGTCTTTGCCCCTCTGGCTCTCCATTCTGGGTGAAAGTGGAGAGTCCTGCAAGGCTGTTCTGTGATGAAGAGAAGGACGCTTGGTGGGTGTATTGGGTTTCCGCACTGCGCCCAGATTTAACCCAGCACCTGCAGCGGATTTATGACTGCTAGCCCCCAGGGGCTAAAATTAGCCTTTGGACACTAGCCCAGAAGAATTATAGAGGCTATTAAGATGAAGCTGGGCATCACTTTCATCAACAGATGTGTGTGTGTGTGTGTGGTTCACTGTATGTTGTGATTGGGGAGCACAGGAGTCTGTGCTCTAATACAAGGGCAGGGGGATCTGCGGTCCTCCAGATGTTGCTGAACTTCAGCTGTCATCAGCCCCCCAGCCTGCATGGCCCATGGTCAGGGGGTCATAGGAGCTGGGCTCCCGAAACATCTGGAAGGCCACAAGTCCCCCACCCCCTGCTATAGTAGGCAGTATTAGAAATTAGCCATGTGCTATGCGCGTTTTCGACTGGCGCGGGTCCAGCTGCGACCATGTGGAAATCTGTGGATGCCATGTTGGCGACTGGGGGAAGCAAAATGTACGGTAACTAAGAGGATCTGAAATATTTTCCTGTTTTAGCGTGTTATAAATTGTCTTGAAATGTGTTCTTTAAAATATAAAGTGTTACAGAAATGCAATGAAAAATAACGGAAAGAGGCATCCGGGGAACATTTAGGGGACTAGCCTAGTCGCCTTAGTCCAATAACTGCATACCACTGCTCAGAACATGCCTCAGGATCATAGCTGTCAACTTTCAGATTTGAAAATAAGGGATCAGCGGCCTCACCTGTCCCAGGGACAGTCTACAGGATATCTAACAATCCGGGATAGCAGCGGGAAACGGCGCTGGAATAAGGGAATTTCCCGCAAAAAAGGGAAAGTTGACAGCTATGCTCAGGATCTTCACATGTTCTTCCTGGCAAAGAGGAAACCAGGACCCCTGGGTCCTTTTCAGAACCAGGGAACCAGGGAAGGCTGTTGGGTTACATCCCAGTGAGAGTCAGTGTGGTGTAGTGGTTAAGAGCGGTAGTCTCCTAATCTGGGGAACCGGGTTCGATTCCCCGCTCCTCCACATGCAGCTGCTGGGTGACCTTGGGCTAGTCACACTTCTTTGAAGTCTCTCAGCCCCACTCACCTCACAGAGTGTTTGTTGTGGGGGAGGAAGGGAAAGGAGAATGTTAGCCGCTTTGAGACTCCTTAAAGGGAGTGAAAGGCGGGATATCAAATCCAAACTCTTCTTCTTCTTCTTCTTCATCCGGTTTGATCCTAAACTTCAGGCGGGGAGAGGAGCTTTATCTGAGGGTGTGTGTGCTAAAGAGCAAAGACTCCTGATTCGATTTGAGAAATGAAGGAAAGTGTGATCAGGCCTGAAGGGCAGCAGTGGGGCTGGTTTCTTTTGACACCCGTGTTGGCTGGGTGCGACCTGGCCCAGCTCCGAGGAGGATCAGAGCCGCGCCCGGTGAAGTCTGGGAAGGGGAAGATAAAGCTTCCCACCGAAATAACCTCTGTGCTGCTGAGCCAGAGTTCAAGTTACTGCCTGGCCCCAGAGCTTTCTCGGTTTCAAAAGCCCACTCCGGAAAGGAAAATGAGGAAGTCTTCCTTTCCGCTGCCCCACAGAAGCCACGGGTTCCCTTCCACATGCCAGCAAAGAAGTCATTTTCTGCCGAGGATCAGCTCAAGAAGCTGGTGTGGTCCTTGAAGCTTGTGCACCTGACATAGTGGGCTTCAGCCCACAAAGCTTATGCCAAATTTGGTCAACTCCATCCCAGGTTGGCAAAGGCTGACATATGCCCAACTGAAGGCTTTGTTAGCTTTTATAAGATGCTGTTTTTGCTGTAAGAGACTAACCCTCTGTCGAATTTGAAGGCCTGAGGATGGCTGGAACAGCCCTCCTAAGCCTTCGCTGGTGCTCACGGCTCAGGGCATTATAACCTTAAACTCTCTCCTGGTTTTTCGATTGTGTTTTCTTCCTGTATATTTTCATGTTTCGATATGCCTTTTAGCATTGTTGCAGGCCACCTCAAGACTTGGAAGTGGGGAGGCAACATTGAAATGTTTAAAATAAATAAATGGTGGGATATAAAGTGGCAGTTAAGGCCTCAGTCCGTATGGAGATGTAGGCCGCAATCAAACCATACGTTTAAAGCAGTGTGGAGCCACTTTAAACAGTCATGGCTTCTCCCAAATAATTATTGGAGTTGTGGTTTGTTACAGTGCTGGGATTTGTCAGGAGACCCCTGTTTCCCCTCATAGGGTTATAATGCGTAGTTCCCTGTGAAGAATGATTGTTTGGCGGAAGCTACAACTGTTTAAAGTGGTTTCATATTGCTTTAAATGTAAGGTGTGGATGCGGCCTTGCATTGGAACAAGTCCCAGACCCTCCCAAGTGTCCCTATTTTCCAGGGATATTTCTGGATTTATAGAAACCATCCTGGTTTCTGATTTGGTCCTGGAATGTCCCACTTTTCCTTAGGATGTCCCTATTTTCATTAGAGAAATGTTGGTGGGTATGTGACCCCCAAGCCAAGGAGACGCACGCTTTAGGAGACATCTGGAGGCAGCCTTGTATAGAGAACTCTTTTAAATATTTAATGTTTTATTAGATTTTGATATATAGTGGTACCTCGGTTTTCAAACGTAATCCGTTCCAGAAGACTGTTCAGCTTCTGAAATGTTTGAAAACCAAGGCGTAAGGGGAGAATTTCAATTTCAATGGAGAAAATAGAAAAACACACAGCAGAAGCTGTTCAACTTCCAAGCTGCATTCGAAAATGGAAGCATTTTCTTCCGGGTTTTTGGTGTTCAAAAACTGAAACGCTCTGAGATGCTCAAGAACTGAGGTACCACTGTATGTTGGGGCAACACAGTCAAATGGGCAGAGTATAAATAATAAAACAACCACCACCACAAGTTATTGTTGTTGTTAAATAGGCTGTCCCTATTTTTATCAGATAAATGTTGGAGGGTATGAAGTCCCAATGAACTCAGAGGAATTTGCTTCTGTGTAGACACACACAAGAATTTGTACTTTGAATGCTAACAAAAAATATTTTAGATTCAGGTAGGTTGGTCTGATGCAGTCGAAATAAATAAAAATTGTCCAGTAGCACCTTAGAGATCAACTAAGTTTGTTCTGGGTATAAGCTTTCGTGTGCATGCACACCGCTTCAGATACGTGTGCATGCACACGAAAGCTTATACCCAGAACAAACTTAGTTAGTCTCTAAGGTGCTACTGGACAGTTTTTTTAAAAAATATTTTGATGCTACTACTCTTGGGCTCTGTTTCAGTGGTGGCAAGTGCCCCCCCCCCCATATTCCAGTTCAAATTTGACTTCTGGGAAAGTTGCTCTTGCATGCCATTCTGAAGAAGAAACTCTTTGGCTGGTCTCTTCCCCAAGTTGGTTTCAGGAGAAAAGGGAAGCTATGGAGTGTACTGGTGGTATTAGGGGATGACATGGTACATTGTCATCTCTTCTGCTTAATAACCCACCACTGCTGCTATTGCATTCCCAGTATGGGGTGTGGGGCAGTGGTGTTACTCCCCAGTTCCATCACAAGCAATGCCCAGCTTCTGATTTTGCCACTACTGTACGCTATTTCCCTCCTAATAATAATAAATTAAAAACAGATTAAGACTTGCATAAACTTTCTAAATATCCAGGTTGGTTTGTCTGAACAAAAATGTTTTCAGCAGGTGCTGAAAAGAGTACAGTGAAGGCACTTGCCTAATACCAATAGGCAGGGAGTTCCCAAGTTAGGTGCTGCTACACTAAAAGATCGAGTACTTACAAATGCACAAGGGGTACTATGTGGCGCCTGTAGCCGTGCCAGGTCCGTTGACTGAAGTGGTCAAGTGTGTGTGTGTGTTAGTACTTTAAGGGGTGACTTGGCAGAAAGGCAGCATATAAATGCAATGAGTAAATAAAAAACCCCTGTTAATTCAGTTTGTTTTAGATGCAGTGCTTTTCCCCCTCAAAAAATGTGTAGGGGTACTCTCATTTTCCTACTCATATTGAAATACTGCCCTTCAATGAGGCCAAACTTAGTTTCACAAAATGTTTAGAGATATGTGTACCCCCGCGTACCCCCCCCCCAGAAAAAAGCACTGTTTAGATGTGTTTAGCAGTTTTTAGATGTTTTAAATAAGTTGTTGTTTTATTTGTAACCTACCTATCTGACTGGGTTGCCGCAGCCAGGCAGGGATATATAGACGTAATTAAGGCGCATCTGTAGAGCCAGAGGTTCCCCATCTCTGCCTTAGGCCTAAGAACAGGTAGAGGTACGTGGCCTATACATCTCTATGGGTTCTAGTACATTTGCCTCTTTGTTCTTGTTTCTGAATTGTCTTCTCTCCCAATGCCAGGCAGCCCGACAAGCTGGTTGTGGTCTGGACCCGAAGGAACCGGAGGATCTGCTCCAAGGTGTGTTGACTTTCTCAACTATGGCGGGGTTTGGCCTCAGCCTTCCCCAACCTGGGACCCTCCTGCAGCTGACCGGGGTGGATGGCTGTGTAGATCAAAACATCTGGCAAGCCCAAGGCTGGGGAAGGATGCCTTAAGGTGCAGGGTCCAAATCCCAGCAGAAGCTGCACCTCTGGAGGCACCGGTTGATGTTTTAGCTTGTTCTTATCTGCCTTTCCACCTGCAGGCTCATGGATGGCAGCCAGGGATCAAGAACCCCTATCGGGGTACCGTGGTGTGGATGGTACCTGAAAATGTGGACATCATGGTGACGCTCTATCGGGTATGGCAGCCACAGTGCTGGGAGTCTGTTGTGGGCTCTATGACTGACACAAGGAAGGCCTTAGGAGGAGGAAGATTTCTGCCGCATCCACATCACACATTTAAAACGCTACGATACCATTTTAAACAGTCATGGCTTCCCTCCCAAAAATTATGGAAGCTGAAGTGTGTTAAGGGTGCTGATTATTGTTAGAGGACCCCTTATTCCTCTCACAAAGCTATAATTATCAATCCTTCTTTACAGGGAACTCTGGGTATTGTAACTCTGGGAAGAGGGTAAGGGTCTTCTAACAACTCTCAAATCGCTTAACAAGCTACCAAAATTCTCTGGGGAAAGCCATTTACTGTTTAAACTGGTGTCATAGTGCTTTTGTTTTGCGTCAGTGTGGCCTTCGATAATGCATTTTGCAAAAGAAAGAGGGTCGTGCGATTGTACATAGACTGTAGCCTTTTATACAAAGTTAATATTTACGTTTGTTTTTCTGCCTATTTTCCCGCTGGACCTGCCCACTGCTGGCACATCCCCACTCCCCACCTCACAGAAGTTTGCCTAGATAGGAATGTGACCCTCAGTTCCCCATCTTGGAGAGCCACTGCCAGTCAGAGCAGGCAATATTGTGCTAGATGGATAAACGGTATGATCTCCTAGAAAGAGGCTTGATTATCCTAGACGGAGGGTGCTTGTGATCAGATTGCAGCCCTAGGCACTGTATGTTCAGACCTCCACTCCAGGTGACATTCTTCTCATTGCTTTTCCAGGATCCCCATGTAGAGGAATATGAAGACAAAGACTGGACCTTCGTGATTGAAAACGTATGTGGAAGTGAACCTGTTTCTGGGAGCCTCAAATGTGGGCTTTGGTGGGCCTAGGAATAGGAACTGAGAGGAGGCAGGCCTTTTGTCTAAAGCTGTGGGCATCTTTTCTTGCAAGGAGTGTCCCTTGCCCAGCAATAAAGACCTGTATTGATTGAGTTCTAAAAAAGCAAAAGGATGCCCTCACCTCCGGCAGCAATGACAGGCCTTGTCAGTGTCACTGATTTTTCACTCTGGGGTTGTGATGCCGTGCCAGTCTTAGTCCCTCCAGCAGCTTACAATTCCATCAAATATATGTGTGCTCCCTCTCTCCCTCCCAGCTCTGTGATGCTGTAGCCATTTTAAACTATCCAATGGGCTGCCATGTCTGAAGTGGAGCTAACTTGCATCCTGCTGCTCCAAAGAGACTAGAACTGAATGGGTGGATTTGCAGAGAAACGGCTTCCTATGCCAAGCTGTTGGACAGCAAAGCAGGCTGCCTCAGATGGCTCCGGGTTCTTTTTTCTGGAGGTTTTTAGGCAGAGTGATGTCATAGTTGCAAGATTCCTGCATGATCTCAAAGGCACCTTAGAACTATAGAACTTTATGATTCTACCCCTGAAAGCCCCACTATATGATCCAAGAAGAGAGTCAAGGCAAGGAAGCAGGGCTGGACAATCTCAGGCCCAAGGGAAAGAGATGTGGCCCTCCAGGCCTCTCTGTCTGGCCCTCAGAATTCTCCTCAGGCCACGCCCCTCACACACCCCAAGTGTTCTTGCCTGGCAGGAACGTGGCCTTTAAACTGACAAAGCCTCTCACTTGCCTGGATGGAGGGTAGAGAGATGGGTAGGGACATGTAGAAACTAGACTACTGCACAAAGATAATATTTACATTCAAGGCTCCTCCCACATTTACTGAGATGTTCCCTCCGGGAGGTTTCCCAAAAGGGAAAGCAGCCCTCAGGCTGGAAAACATTCCCCAGTGTTAAAGATGGAAAGGAAGTACAGTATTTTGACTTGATCCCAGGCAGATGATGGCAATGAGGGCAATTTTCTGATAGCCAGAGACATGAGATTGTGGCTGAGTATGAGTTCCTAATGGCGGGGAGGAGGCATGCAGGGATAAGGCGTTTGAAAGCCGTGCATTGTGGGAGGAATAAGGGGCAAGCTGGAAAGTCGAGTTTGTGAATATGTGCGCAGAGAGAATGTCAGTTCTCCTAAGCGGAAATCATGACTGTTAACGTCCTCACGCCAGGAATCGAAGGGGCACCGGAAGGTCCTGGCTTCTGTGGATGTGAACCTCAAGCGCTTTGCCAGCACCACGCCCACCCAAGTGGACCTGAAGCTGAATCTGAAGCCGCGGTCAGTGAAGGTGGTGGCCGCCACACTGCAGCTCACCCTCTCTTGCGTCTTCCTCCGGGAGGGGAAAGCCACGTGAGTGCTGCCTTTCGGGGAGAGGGTCGTGGCGGGAGGACCTCCTCCCTTTTAAAAATGAGGCTATCCTGGAGTCCTTTGTTGCCCTCTCTTTGGGGAAAGCACCATAGCACTTCCTTGGCCTCCAGAAGATCCTCGGTTTAATGCCTGCCATCTCCAGTTGGAAGGATCAGGTGGAAGAAGATGGGAAAAGACTCTTCCCTAATACAGACCCTGGAGAATGGCTGCTGGTCAGAGCAGGCAATATTGGGCTAGATTGTCTTGGCCAAAGGTAGCTTCGCATCAGGGCCCATTAACTCAGGAGATGGAGCACCTCCTCTGAATGTTGATAACAATCTTTGGGTTGTAGGGGATGGAAAAGGAAGGCAGTTAGCGAGACAGGAACTTTGGAGAGTCACCACTAGACAGTATAACATTTATTTATTTACTTCTTTTGCATACTGCCCTATACCAGCAGGTCTTGGGCTGTTGACAACATAAAACCATGATATAAAAACACAAAATCGAATAAATTATTAAGTACAGTATTAGATTTATATACTGCCCCTCATCACAAGATCTCAGGGTGGTCCACAGGATAAAATGCAAGGTAAAAAACACAAATAAATAGTTAAAACAAAACTAACTAAACAACACCTCCCCCTTCCCACAAACACATTTAAAAGGTTGTAGGATACTAATCCGCCAAGGGCCTGTTTGAAGAGGAACATTTTCGCCTGAACCTCCCTGGGGAGGGCAACCCACAATTGCAGAAAAGGCCAGTTCTTGTGTTGCCACCCTCTGAGCCTCACATGAAGAAGGGTCTCACATGATGAAGGCAGAGTCCAGGGTCGGTTTATATGGGGAGAGGCGATCCTTGAGGTATTGTGGTCCTGAGCCATTTAAGGCTTTATAGGTCAAAACCAGCACTTGGAATTGGTTGAAGAAAGTACTTGGCTAGATGAATAAACAACTTCCTATCTTCCTATAGTAAGATCTACAAGAATCTACAATTGGCATCCATTGTTCAGGGAGCAGGGGAGTCACTTTTGGCCAAAAATGTCCTGGCAAGGGTGGGTGACAGAAAAGAAGCTGCCTTCTTGTGTCACTCCTTTAACCCTTTCACCTTTGCAGGGATGAGGACATGCAAAGTCTGGCAAGCCTGATGAGCGTCAAACCCTCCGATATCGCCAACCTGGAGGACTTCGCTGACAGCGAAGAGGAGTCAGAGGAAGCCCTGAAGAAGAGCCGCCAAGAGGATAGTGCAAGCCAGGGGGCATCATCTAAAGGTGGGGGGACCCTTCTCTGCCAGAAACCTCACTTTTCTTGGGCCCAGCCCTGCAGACCTCTTTCATCAACGAAAGAGGGATGCCAGTATTTTCCCTCCTGTCTTGAAAGTCGCCCCCTCCGTCTCCACTCCTGGTTCCTGGAACCAGAGCGAATTGTTCCTTGCTAGAGCTTGAATTGGAGCGAGCAAGTTGCTTGGGTTCTGTCAAAGTTCACTTTAGTTAACTTGCAGGTGAGCTGAGGTCTTTTGTGGAGCTTTGGCCTGGCCCATCAGCTCTTGGTTTTCCAAGACTCTTTGTAAATAATTAACTTGCTGAACCATTGAGGTCTTGCCATATGTTTTTACTTGGCTCTTATCAAGCGTAGTTTGAATTGCCAGTGCCATTGCTTAAGAGAAATTAATGAAAACGAACCTAAGCAAAAGGGTGGCCAAACTCAAAACCCAAGGGTGGGGAATCTGCGGCCAGATGTTGCTGGACACCAGCTCACATCAGCCCCAGCCAGCATGACTGGTGGTCGGGGATGATAAAGAGTTGTCATCCAGCAACCTTGAGGTGGGGGTCTGCTGGTTCCCACTCTCTGGTTTAGGTTTTATTGTTTTCACTATGTTTTTATTTTTCTGTGTATTAATCTTGCTTACTTACTGTCAGCTGCCTTGGAGACCTGATGTCGGGTAGAAAGGCATCATATAAACAAATAGGTGTGGGAGACTAGCACTAAAACAGTAGCTTATCGCCGATGGCCCTGACCATTGTCCCTGTTGGCTGGGCCTGGTGGGAACTGAAGTCACAAACAACTTCTGGAGGACAGCAAGTTTCCCATGGCTGTTTTAGGGTTACATCTATGAGCCTTGGGCTTATGTACTTCCCCTTCGGGAGATTGGAATATTTTCCTTCTCCTTCAAACTCATCCAAGCCTCTTTACATCTGCACTTGGGGGAACTCTGGTTAGTCTATGGCTAGTTCAAACATCAGGATCAAACTGTGGTTTATGATTCTGGCTTCTTCATTATCTATAGTTTAAACTAACCAGTGTTTCCTTGACTTCATACCTATGTAACAGGGAACGTTGCTTAGTTCCGATTCGTCCCTTGTGGCCATGCCAGAGGAGGAGAGAGGGAAGGTTGCAACTGTTCAGTGCAGCCTTGTAAAAAAAGCTCATAAAAGTTACCAGGCTGCTGTTTTTTACTAGCCTGCTAAGAAGCTACCTGCTTGCATTTCCATGCTCTCTCTGGAGGAGGAGAAACATGTAAATACAGTGAAAACCAAGCTGACTAGCAGAGGAGGGATGGAGTGAACTATCCGTCTTCTCCTATCCCACTGCATTTCCATGCTGGTTGTGCTGGGTATACTCTGTACTTCCTCTTCCCTCAGAAGGTCAGGATCCAGAGGATGATGAGAAAGATGCTTCTCTGCCTGAGACCCCAAGAACCGCTGCCAGTCAGAGCAGGTCATACTGGGCTAGATGGAGAGAAAAAAATCTCACTGGGTATAATGCAGGTTCTGTCCCCACTTCCTCCTATTGGACAGCACAATCACAGAATTTCCCACCCCATCAAACATCCATTGGCTTTCTGGACTCTTTTTGCTTTTCCTTCACAAGAGATACCGTGTCTTTCTTGCCTGGCTGGGAGCATCGTTGTGCTTTTCAAATGTCCCTTTTCCAAATTTAATTACTCATGCATGCCCTGCCCTTTTCCTAGAATCTGCTGTATCATTGCTCACCTTCCCCCACAGTGCTTCTCCACCAGTGATTTCGCATTTGCTTCTGCCTTTAAGTCACTCTCTCTCTTTATTCTCTGTCTGTCTGTCTGTCTGTTTCATCCATTCAGGATTTCTCCAAAACGTGTTGACGGACTATTTTGCAGGTAGGCGTAGGCAGACGCCCAAGGTTTGCTTAGCACCACTGAACCATCGTTTTCATAATCTAGCTGGAACTCAACCTCTGTGACTTTCTCCCAATGCATACTGGGGAACTTGTGACTCATGCTCACAATTGTGGCTGCTTATTCGGAGGGTGTTGCCTGTTGCGGGTTGATTAGCATGCAGCAGAGAATGATTGTGATTGTGTAATGCAGGCTTCCCCAACCTGGTGCCCTTTTAGAGCAAGGCCAGCGGATGTATTTTAGCATAAGAGGTGGTGTTGTATTTTGTGTGCATGAGAGAGAGAGATTGCAATCTAAATCAGGGGTTGCCCACATGGTTCCTGTGGGTGCAGTGGCGCCCTTGAGGTCATTCCCGCGGCCCACAAAGTCTCTTGAGCCAATTAGCAAGGCCTTTTGAAAAGTACATACAGCTAAAGGAGGAAGTTGGAAGAGTGGCACTCTTTCCCACTTCCTCTTTCAGCTCTATGGGCTCTTCAAGGCTCAGCTTAACTCCACAGAATCCGGCTTTTACCCAGATCTCTTGAAAAAGCAAAATGTGAGCATGTGCTCTCTCTGCCACTCTGCCAAAGAGGGGGGTGGGGTGGGGACTGATCTGGGGAAGGGGGAGAGAAGCGAATGGAGGTGACCACAGCAGTCGCTCCAAAGGCCAAATGTGATCATAGTTGGTGATCCCTTGTCCAAATGATGGCAGTAGTAGGAGAGGAAGGGGACAAAATGAAGAGGTGGGCTGGATTGCAAGGGCCAGTCCTTTGCAAGCCTGTGTTGTGGTTTCATTTCAGTTGGGAAGGGGCTCTAAAGGGTTGAGGCTTCACAAAGCGAGAGGGAGAAAGAGAGAGCGGGCAGCCTTCTGCGAGGGAGTTCCAGGCACGAATAGCAGTGTATTCTTGTGTTGTTATTGTTGTTTCTAGAGGGATTCTTTAGCCCGGCATTTCCTGCATCTAGCAGGGGGACTAAAATGACTGCAAAGGGACCAGGTAGTTTGAGGGCTGCTATGGGAGTGTTTGGCATTCGGTACAGGCAGTAGATTAAGATTAGAACATGTGAAGAGCTCTAAAACTGGATTAGGCCAAAGGCTGGAGGGGGGAGTGTTGCATCTAGTCCAGCCCTCTGTTCTCCCAGTGGCCAACCAGATGCCTCCAATGAAGCCCAAAAGCAGGAACTGAGCACAACAGCAGCTTGTGACCCCCAGTGACTGGCATTCAGAGGTAGAAAACTGCCATTGTGGCTAGTAGCCACAGATAGCCTTATCTTCCACGAATTGTATCTAATCCCCTTTATCTCTCCTCCTCCTAATGCAGACACTTCACGGGACCTGAACACTCTGGCCGAGGAAGAGGAGGACCCGTCTGCTCAGAGCACGTTGGCAACAGCTGCCCCTTCCAGGAAGGAAGGTAAGCGGGAGGAAGGAGTCTGCCTACCAAAGGTTGCTGCATCCCTTGTTCTGCAGGGGTGTGGGCTGGGCAGAGGGGAGAAGTCAGCCACATCCACACCATACGTTGAAAGTGCTGTTGCACCACTTTTAGCAGCCAGCAGCCAAGGCTTCCTCCAAAGAATCCTGGAAACGGTAGTTTGCCGAGTGTTGTTAGGGGACTCCTCATAGAGCCACATGTTCAGGCACCCTTGATGGACCACAACTCCCAGAATTCTTTGCAGGGGGAGCCATGACTGTTAAAGTGATAGAAGTGATTGGTGTCAATATGATGCTTTGACTGATGACTGAAGGGGTGTGTTACTGGCAAGGGTAAGAAGCAGATGTAAGGGAAGAAGGAGGTTTCATTTGTGGTAAAAAGGGTAAAGGGACCCCTGACCGTTAGGTCCAGTCACAGACAACTCTGGGGTTGCGGCCTCATCTCGCTTTATTGGCCGAGGGAGCCGGCGTACTGCTTCTGGGTCATGTGGCCAGCATGACTAAGCCACTTCTGGCAAACCAGAGCAGCACACAGAAACGCCGTTTACCTTCCTGCCAGAGTGGTACCTATTTATCTACTTGCACTGTGTGCTTTCGAACTGCTAGGTTGGCAGGAGCGAGGACCGAGCCACGGGAGCTCACCCCGTCGTGGGTAGAGAGGATTAAAAAGGATAAATATTTGAAGCGGTCTTTTGCCAGGTCTAGACCCATGATTGAGCACCTCCTGCTTGCAGGCCTTACTGGATCCAGCATAGGTCCCCATTTAGCTTGCAGTGTTATCTTGCAAAAACTACACCTGCTTCTCCCACACCTGAGAAGTTGTCACATAGATTGCGGTTGTCAACAAACAGTTGGCATCCTGAAAGTGTGCTCCCAGTTGTTTCTTAGCAAGGGAGGTTTGCTATCACTACCACCAGTCAGATGATAGGCATGAACTTCAAGCCTGCTGAGGTCGGCTGCATTGTAGAGTGACCTCCTGGGCACTCTGTATCACAGTCAATCAGTCAGCTCTGATCAGCTGTGATTGCAAGCCCTGCTAGGATCTTCCTTTGAACTTAAGCTGGACTGCGAAGGAAAAATGGGCTACCTGATGTTGTGATGGTATCAAGTGATTGGCGAAGTGGACTGTTAGGGAAGCCAGGATCCAGCTGGGAAAAGGCACTCCTAGCTTAGACCATCTAGCTCCACATTGTCTCGCGGTGTGGCTCTCTTAAGGGTCCAGGGAGGAAGCCCCAACGGGATGCAGAAGGTCCTAGTTTGAATTCCCAGCATCTCCAGTTAAAAAAGAATGTAGGAACGTAGAAAGCTACCTTATATGGAATTAGACCATTTGTCCATCTAGCGCTGTGTTGTCCACACTGGCAGGCAGCAGCTCTCCAGGCTTTCAGGCAAAAATATACCAAGAACAAGAACTCCAACTTAATAACAAGAACTCCAAATTAATAACAAGAACTCCAACTTATTTAATGTTTTTTCAGGCAAAAATAACACAGAAGAAAGCATTATATCAGGGAAGGTTGCTTTGCGAAAAATGTGCAACGTGTTAGGCAAAACTGCACACGAGACTGTGTCTATTAGGAGAAACTTTGCACAAAATGCCAATGAGTTTTCATTGTTTTTTGTTTTTTTAATGCAAACTGATGTGGAAACAGAACTTCAGATGGGGTAAATGAGAAACTGAAAGAAATGGATTTATAAGCTAAGTGAATATATAGAGTTAGCAAAAACTAACAGCAGCCATAAGATCCCAAACAAATCAAAATTTAAAATTAGAATGGAATTGCTTTGAAGAATACATGGAAACATACTGTTCTAAAAAGAATATGTTAATATGCATAGATTAAATATGTAAAGTAGATGTAAGAATATGAATAAGTAGGTAAAGCAAAGATGAAAATGAAATCAGGAATGGTTGTAAGAGATGAAAATTCTTAGAAATGCAGTGAAATAATCAAATAAAAATTTAAGGAAGTCGAGCCATGGTGGAGGGAGGTCATGGGGGTGGGTAGGGTGCCTTTTTTTGAGTTTGTAGGGACTATATGTATAATATGTATATTTGTGTTGTTTGTTGTTATGTGTATTTGTGTTATTTATTTGAACTTTTTGAATAAATTTTTTTTTAAAAAAAGAAACTGAAAGAAATGGATTTTGACTGATTTGCCCATCCCTCCCAACACCTGAGCTCTTCTCTCTTGCCCCGTAGCTGTTGCTGAGGTTCCCAAGAGCCCATTTGGTGCTGTTCCCAGTGGCACCATTGCCCCCTTGGACAGCCTTCCACCTGCGGCAGAGCCAGCCCCTACCATCTCTGGGGCGGCACCCTTTGCAGTAAGTGGTGCAGAGTGTGCTGGGAGTGTGGGGCACGGAGGGGCAAGTGGTGTGTTACCAGGAGGAGCGACTGGCCCCTCAGGAGGCCCGGACACCCAGAACCAAGCTGCGGGGACTTTCTCAGAGTTGGCACAGGCAGGGGCTGAAGAAGAGAAGGAAGAGAAAGGACCCAAACTGCTCCAGGGACAGCTGGCGCCATTGGACGGCACAGAAGTTAGGTGAGTGCTGCTTTATCGGGAGACGGGGGAAGTTGAACATCTGGGACCTGTCGCAGAATTTGAAAGAAGGGGCATCTGTTTGGGTCTGAGCAAAGGGACAAGATGCGACATTGCATGCATTTCTCGTGGCTGCTTGTTTTTCTCTCTGTCTTAATAAACGTCACTGATAGAAGCTTCCTTTTGGGTGCAAATTTGGTGGGGTTGGGGTTTTTTGAAAAAAGAAAAATGGGACTGTGGAACAGAGGATGGGCTTAAATCCCCCTTCCGTGTGTTCAAAACGGTCCCAATCCTCTCCTTTCTGCTACAACTTCTATTGTTAAAAGGGGTGGGGGATGAATTTTATTTGAGATCCACATCTGTTTTGGCCCTGGGCTCTGTTCTTTGCTCTTGCTTTCATGCTGTCTCTCCCTCCACATCCACACCATAACATTCAAAGTACAGTGGTACCTCGGGTTAAGTACTTAATTCGTTCCGGAGGTCTGTTCTTAACCTGAAGCACCACTTTAGCCTATGGGGCCTCCTGCTGCCGCCACGCCGCCGGAGCACAATTTCTGTTCTCATCCTGAAGCAAAGTTCTTAACCTGAGGTATTATTTCTGGGTTAGCGGAGTCTGTAACCTGAAGCATATGTAACCTGAAGCATATGTAACCCGAGGTAACCCGTGGTACCGAGGTACCACTGTACTCTTATATCACTTTAACCGTCATGGCTTCCCCCAAAGGATCCTGGGAAGTGTAGTTAGTTAAGGGTGCTACTGAGAGCTATTAGGAGCCCTCCTCCTCCCCTCACAGAGCTAGAGTTTTCAGAATTGATCTTCTCTGAGGCTTCTAGCCCTGTGAGGGGCCCCCTGACAACTCTCAACACCCCAAACAAACTACAGTTCCCTGGATTATTATTATTTTGGGGGGAAGCCATGGTTGCTTAAAGCATTATCATAGCATTTTAAATGAATCATGCAGATGGGCCCCCCTTCATTGCTTCCTTCCTTCCTTTCTTTCTTTCTTTCTTTCTTTCTTTCTTTCTTTCACGCTCTCGTTGGACACAGGAAGTGCAGAATCCCTCGTGCTTTGTTGTCTGCCTGATCCGCTGAGGAAGGCGCCTCTATTTATTTTGGGCGGGCCTGAAATGCATGTGGTAGCAAAGGAGCAAAGTGAGACGGACAGCTGCGAGTTTTGCTTCTCCTTTCTTTGGGTGTGAAGGTGCTTGCCAGATATAGCTGCTTGTCCCTGCTACCCCACCCCCAAGGCTAGGAAGAAGTAAGACTGTTCCACTCACAGGAAGAAAAGAGAAGTTTGCTCGCAGGAGGAACGGGAAGTGAGAGGCCTCTCGGGGCAGGGAGGGGTTGGGGAGAGGGGAATTCGGCTGTTTAGAAGGACGAGGGTGGGGCTGGGAAGAAAGCAGGACAATGCACTGCCCCATTGCAAAAAATAGATTCCTACCTCCCCAGTACTGTTCTTTAAAACGAGTCTCGGCTACATGGCTTTGCTTAGGTGTGTGTGGGAGGGGGCAATTTCAAAGCCTCCATATACCAGTTGTTGGGAGTCTCAAGCTCAGGTCTTGCTTTCAGGCTTCCCATAGTGGTCATCTGGTTAGATTAGATCAAGGTTTCCCAAAGGGTTTCCAACAGTTGTGTTTTGGGGGTTTTTTGGACTACAATTCCCATCATCCCCGACCACTGGTCCTGCTAGCTGGGGGTGATGGGAGTTGTAGTCCAAAACCAGCTGGAGACCCAAGTTTGGGAAATCCTGGATTAGACAAATTTATGGAGAGTGAGGCTGTCTGTGGCCTCCAGGATCAGAGACAGGATGCCTCTAACACATCACTTGCTGGGAATCACAAGCAGGGAAAGTTGGTGTTGCGCTCTGGTCCAGCTTGCTGGTTTCCACTGGTCTCCTGCTTTGCCTCTGTAGGGAACTTTAAAACAACAGCAACAAAACCAAACCCCTTTTGTTGCGAAGGGTTCTGGGTTGTTGTGCAAGAGGGCAGTCAGTTGCTCTGATTCACTTTGTGGTAGCAGATTTTGCACGAGTTTCTCCTTTTCTTCTCGTAAGAAGAGCCTGGCTACTTGGTCAGACTAAAGGGCTACCTAGTGTCCAGCATCTGGTCAGATGTCCCAGTGAGAAGTCCAGTGCAGGGACCCCTCTCCAATGCTGCTCCTCAAAGAGCAATGCCACTTCTGATGCTGGAGGGCATATGTCGTCACCATGGCTAGTAGCCATCGATAGCTTTACCCTCCTCAAACTTGTCTAATCCCACTTTAAATATGCCTGTATGGGTGACCGTCACTGCATCTTGTTGCAGTGAGTTCCATAAATTTAGACTATTCCATAAGTTACCTATTTTATTTGCAGCATTTCTTTGCTGCTTCATAACGTAACGTCCTCTGGGCGCTTTGAAATAAACCTGTAGAAAGTATTTAATAACCTAAATGGATGGGCAGCATAATCCCTTGCATGGATCAGTGCTCAAATTATGGTTGGAGGAGGAGCTATAGGGTCCCATAATGACACCCACAAATCCCAACTCAGTCATATCATACCCCTCCCTTGTTAAGGAGGCGGGCAGCAAGTTCTCTTTATCTTCCTTCATATTTCAAACACTGGCAGGGGTGATCTAGAGCTAGCTTTGGGCAGGGGTCATCTGTAAAAGAACCTGAAGTTCTTATTATTCTTACTCTTATTCTTATTAAAACGTGTGTACCACCCTTCATCCATAGATCTCAGGGCGGTTCACAACAAAAACTTGCAATATAAAAAACACAAAACATATTAAAAATAAGAACAAAAACTCCCACAACACATTTTAAAGGGCATCCGATGTACTCGTTTGAGTGTGGCTTACAGTGCATAGATGGGTCCATTCTACACCATAGGAATGCTCTGAATTAAGAATGGGGAATTTTTGGCCTTCTAGACATTGTGGGTCTCCCAACTCCCATCTTTCCTTACCTTTGACTGTGTGGTCTGGGGCTGATGGGAGCTGGAGTCCAGCAACATCTGGAGGGTCCTTGGAATGAATAATTCCATTCACAAAGAACAGGGGTAGCCACTGGTCAGGAGCTGATGGAAGCTGTAGTGCAAAAACAGGAGGGCTGCAGGTTCCCTATCAGTGTTGGTGAGGTCATTTTTCTGACTTGCTTTTTCTGCCCTTGTCTCTCCTGTTTCCCCACCATGCCTGTCTTTTCCATTTCTCTCTGGACTTTTGCACTGTCCTGTACCATTTCCCAATGCTTGCTTCTGCTAACCTGCAAAAAACAAACAGGGCTGCTGTTGCCCAGGGTCAGTCTAGAAGGCAGCAGTGTTGGGGATGCAATGGTTGTTGTTTTTTGCATGCATGCACATGCAGGCAGTGAAGTGGGTCTCAGAGCAGAGATGGAGAGCTAGGATCCCAAGGGAGAATGCTGGCAGGAAAACAAAAGGCTGAGGCTGGGAGACAGTGATGGCTCCATCCCAACTCTCACCCAGGAAGGGGTTTGAACTTTTTGTGGCTGAAGTAAGATGTGTTGTCCTTTTGGGGCCAATTTCTCAGGATTTGCCTTTCTTGCTTGTTTCCAGGCCTGGCGATATCTGGAAACCCAGAGAGCAGAACCCTCTTCCTGTGCCGCAGAGGAGGAAGAAGAGCCCCCTCAGGGGACCTCCAGGCCCCACAGATTCCCCTCTCTCGCCTCCGTTGGCACCTGAGGCCCCCCCTGTGCGGAAACGCAGGCTGGAGAAGATGCCGCTGTCCCCAGAGTCTCCAAGCCCCTTGGCAGAGGTGGCCACACCTTTGGTGGAGGACAGCTCCAACCCCCTCAGCGTGCCCTGTGTCCCAGATAGCCCGCCTAGGGAAAGACTAGGCCGCAGGAGCCTGACAGAAAGACCCTCCTCTCCCACCCATGGTTCAGTGGTGATGTATTTTGCAGAAGACTCAGCCCTCGCTGAACACAGGCCCCTCCTAGTCACCGACGACGCAGAGTCCATGGGGTCGTCTTCGGATGCTGCCTTCATGGCCTTGTCTCCCCTCATGGGGCCTTCCCCCATGGCTGCTTTTTTTGGAGAAGCAGCGACTAGCGCAGCAAGAGATCCATCCCTGTTAGCAGTTGCTCCTGTCTCGCCTGGTGGGGGTAGCGCTGTGGTGAAGATGGAGCGATGGGGAGGGGGGACATGGACTCCTGGAGATGGCAGCCTGTCTGATGTAACCCCGTTTGGCCCAGCAAGGAGTGGGGTGGAGGAGGAGGAGGGGGTTGCTTTCAAAGGAGAGCTTTCTGATGGCGAGCTGGGCTGTGCAGTGGAAAAGATGCCCCCTTTGGAACTGGAGAGGGAGCAGATTGAGGCTGAAACCAGCCAGGAGGCATGTGAATCTGTTTCTGTCGAGGAGGCTCCTAAACAGGAGGAAAGTTGGATAGGGGACAAAACAGAGATGGGCTGTTGCCAAGTGTCTGAGGGGCTTGAAGGCCCTAGCCCACCAATAAGCCTTTCCCCAGAAGCGCACCTGCAGCAGGTGGAATTTGTGCCAGCGGAAGATTTGGCTGGGGTGGGTGGCAGTGGCCTTCAAACCTTGCCAGACTCACCACTGTCTCCTGCAAGGGAGGGCAGGGAAGAGGTGAGCATGGCAGAGATGCCCATCCCGGTCCTCACTTCCCCACCCAGTCCTGAGAGGAGTAGGGATGTGGGTGACAAAATGGCAGCTGCTGAGAGCAGTCTCCAAAGCCCGCCGGAAGGCTCTGCGTTTTCAGGACCGGAGGAAGGAGAGGCAGGTGATGGGAGGAATGCTGAGGGGAGAAGAGCTTCCAGAGGGACTTCTCAGGAGGAGGCGGCAGAAGAGGAAGCTGCTCAAGTGGAAGGTATGGCTTCTGAGGATGGAGAAGAGCAGTGCAAAGAAGAACATGGCAGAGAGGAAGGGCCAGAAGGTGTTCTGGAGACGGCAGCAGCAGCGGAGTCGCACAAGCCAGATGGGGACAGTAGGAGTGAGGCGTCGGGCCTGGAATTTCCAGAGAGCAGTGCCCCCAGCTTAAATGGGGCAGGGATGGGCCAAGAATGGCTGAACTGCTGCAGTCCGTCAGACAGCGGAGACGTCAAGGCAGAAAAAGCATCCAGCACAGAGGCAGATAATTTGCCACTGGGGAACAAAGAGCAAGCGGTAGTCTCGACTGAAGCTCCTCTCCCCCCAAGTCCTCCATCACCTCAGGGCCCTGCCTTACCTCTCCCAGCTCCCCGCTCCCTCAAGGAGAGGAGTGCCCGGTCCAGCCAGGAAACTCTGGCACCAGTCCCCCCACCCCGTGGCACAGCAACAGACCTTGGAGCTCAAGGCGAATCCCAGGTACAGAAGGCCGCGCCATGCCATCCTCCTTACTGTCGACAACCCATGGCCAATTCTCTCCCCTGCTTTCTCAATGTGCAGCTAACTCTGGTTTTGTTGTGGGACACTCCCTGCTTTGTATATAAGGAAGTGGTGATAGGAGGGCCGAGGTCAGAGCATGGTGGTTGGAGCCTTGTTGTAAGATAACTTGAAACTATGGGATCCCAGAACCTTATTCCTTTTAAATGTGTTTGATTCTGGAGCAGTGAGTGTTGAACCTTACCAGTTAAACTGGGTGCGGGATTTGGAGCAGGAAGGGTGCTGCTGAGACAGAAGAGGCAGAGCTCATGATGGCTCCTAATTTCCTCCAGTGGGGAGGGGTGGCAGGAATACAGTGTAGAGCAGAAGACCTACAGAGACCCAGCTGGGGCTCCCAGCGATCATAGCATGCTGCAGAGGGACAGGTGAAGCAGCGTTCCCCATGGCCACTGCCCATGGGCAGCTTCAGGGATATTTGCTGGTTTGTTGCTTGCATCCCGGCCTATATAGAAAGCTGCCTTATACCAAGTCAGACCCTTGGCCCATCAAGCTCAGTGTTGTCTCTGCAATGACCGGCAGCAGCTCTCCCAAGATTTCAGGCAAGCAGGAATTTCTCCCAGCCCTATCTAGATATGCCGGGGATTGAAACATGGACCTTCTGCATGCAAAGCAGAAAGCTACAGCCATCCTGCATGTATATACGTGTGTGTGTGTGTGCTTCTGTCTTTGTGTCTCTGTGTTGGTTCCAACAAGCTCAGTAGAGCAGATTGGCCAACAGTACCATATCCCACGCATGGCAGTACACAATAGTGTGCAGGAAAGAGTAACAATAGTAGGCAGAAAAACAATAGAATTCATTTTTTTAAATGCTCGATGCATCCCAAAGGCAAATGGAAAGGTCCTTTACCTGGTGCTTCAATGTGGGGAGCATCTGAGTGTTATTTGAAAGGGAGTTAGGGAGTTCCATGATGTGTGTGTGTGTGTGTGTGTGTGTGTGTGTGTGTGTGTGTGAGAGAGAGAGAGAGAGAATGAATGAATGAATGAATGAATGGCTGAATGGCTGTGTTGCTGTCCACCCAGCAGAAGCTAACGCTGGGACAATGAGCTGAGCATCTTGAGCAGACCTTAATAGTTGTATATCCATCTTAACCCTTGTGCATGAACAAGCATACTGAAATGCTGATAGACCCAATTAGCAGTGGCTGGATGGCATGCAAGCACGATCTTCACTGCTACTTTCCCCAGGCATTGTCGCTCCCACCAGCCTCGGCCAATGTGGCTGACAGCCAAGAACGATGGGAGTTGTGGCCCAGCAACACCCCACCCGTGACCTAGAAAGTTTTGCCACAATTGTGGGTGCAGGGAGGGAGCTATCAGTGTCCCTTCACCCAGACCCATGACCAGTTTCTCCCCTCCCCTCCCCCACCCTTTTTAGGTTGACTCCCCCACCAGCCCATCGCTTGTGAGTTCCAGCCAGTCCTTGCTGGAGTGGTGTCAGGAAGTGACGGCAGGCTCCCGGGGCGTCCGCATCACCAACTTCACCACGTCTTGGCGCAATGGGCTGGCGTTCTGTGCCATCCTCCATCACTTCCACCCAGAGAAGATGTGAGTTGTTGTCTTGCGTGCAGAGCTCCTGTTCTGATGGGAGTCCATGGTGGCGGCTGCATGGCTGTTTCACTGTGGCAGAGAACTGACACATAAGGGAGCTGTCCTGATGGCAGACCCAAAGGTCTAGTGTCCTGCCTGTGGCTCTTACAGTTAACCTAGTTAAAGAATGTTGTCTGGATTCATTATCTCTTCTAGAAGATCAGTGTAGTAGAAGTGGCCTGCCTTCTATCAAGTCACACCATTGGTCCAGCTAGTTCTGTAATGCGTAGACTTTCTGTAGCAGGAAAATGTCCCAACCCTACTTGGAGACGCCAGGGATGGAACCTGGGACCTCCTCCATTGAAAGCCCCTGAACTATGGGCCTTTCCCATTGAATTTATGTGCATTTGCATGTTCCAGAAACCTCAACAAATCTGCCTTTGAGGAGATACTGCAGGAAATGTGAAGAACTTGAGAATCTGCCTTAGAATCATAGAACTATAGAAGGGTCGTCTAGTCTTGCAAAGCTAGGCTTGCAGGGCACCATGAATGCACCCCTCAAAGCCAGCCAGCCAATGGGTAGGGGTTGCTCCAGTGGTGCAAAAGGCTTTGTTGGAAGGAGGAGAGCCCCCTGTGAATGGGGTGGGGAGGAGGGTGTCTACTGGCCTGAGCAATGAAACATCCAGAAGCATAGGGATAGACAAGAGATCAAGGCACCCGGGGATAGACTGTTTTAAGCAGAGGTAACGAGAAAAGGTTGGGGGTCATTGTGGCAGTAGGGCCAAGTACGGACAGTGGTGGTGGTGGTGATAGAAAGTTTTGGGGTCCCAGGTGATCCAGGTCAAAGCCTGCTCACAGACTTTATGCTTCTCCTCCCTTCCCACCTTCAGCAATTACGAAGCCCTGGACCCGCTTGATATCAAAGAGAACAATAAACTGGTGAGTCTGTAGCTCCAGCTTTCCTTGAGCCAGAAGAAATTGGGCCAGGCTGTTGCTTGGACATGCTTTAGAGGGACACCTTTAACATAGTGAGGTCCCAAGGCCTTGTTGGGGAGAGGTTCGCATCCTTAGCTGAGCTATTGAGTTTCTGGATGGCCTTAAGTCAAAGTTACTCTAGGCTGACTACCTCACAGGGTTGTTCTGGGGATAAATAATTCAGAAAACTCTGGGGTGGCCCAGAGTGGACAAAACAGGTGCAGGAGGCCTCTGTTTCTCTCAGCCCTCCCACATGTAAAACGAGTAATAGTGTCAAGTAGAGTGTTGGCAGGTTGGATTAAAATCCCCACTCAGCCCTGAAGCTCACTAGTGACCTTGGGCCAGTCACTTACTCTCAGCCTACCTCACAGAATTGTTGTGAGGATGAAATGGGGAGAACTATATATGCCACCTTGAGCTCATTGGAGGAAAGGTGGGGTAGATAGATAGATAGATATGCATAAAAGTTTTTTTAGCCCTTGTAAAATGCAGTAGGGGAGGAGGAGAAGAACATGATAATAAATAAAACCCTGCTGTGGAAAAAGCCCTTTGGTTGGGAAAAGGCTTTAACAGGCTCTTTGAGTTCCTCTCTCTTTCTCTCCTTCCGTAATCAGGCCTTTGATGGCTTTGCCTCACTGGGGATCTCCCGGGTGATGGACCCTGCCGACATGGTTTTCCTGGCTGTGCCCGACCGGCTAATCGTCATGACATACCTGTGCCAAATCCGGGCTTTTTTCACCGGGCAAGAGCTGAACGTGGTGCAGTTTGCCGCCAACAGCAACCAGACCACCTACAAGGTGGGCAAATTCGACACGGACTCGTCTGGCTCCATTGATCCCGTCGACTTCTACTCCCAGCACCTCCACGTTGCCGCCTCCCAGACAGAGCAGCCCGGTGGGTCGGGCGCAGAGGGCTCTGGGGTGGCAAAGGCATCCAGCACCATGCCAGAGGAAGGCCAGAAGCCAAAGTTGGAGGATGCTGCCCCCGAGCATTCTCAGAGCAAGGAGAAGGCAGATGCTGCAAAGGATTCTGGGAAGGCAGCTGTGACAGAGGACAAGGTGACGGAAGCCAACAGTGCTGAGCCGCTACAGCCTGTGGAACTAGATCGGGCCCATGAGGCAGTGAACATGGTGGAAGCTGACAAGAAGGGAATTGTCAATGGTGCAGCCGTCAAGCCAGCCGACGAAGCCACACCGGAGCCCCTCAGAACTGTGGACTGTAAAGCTGAGGGTGCGAATTCTGATGAGAAGGCTGTGGCTGAGAGTACTGCAGACACACAGTCTCTTCCCACTAAGGCGGAGGCCTCCCAATCTGATGGGAACACACTTGTTAATGGCACTGCAGCCGATTCAGCCATGGAACGTGGGGCCAGTTTTCAGGCCCAAGTGGATTCTAGGACTGAGGCCCCGACGCCTGGTGCACAAACTGTGGCTAATGGCACTGAAGCCAGTCAAAACCCTGAACGGCAGGAAGAGGTCTCTGCCCTGAGCGACACTGAGACTGCTGCCTCAAAGCCCGATGGGAAGCTGCTGGCCAATGGGGCTACTCTCGCTCAGGGTGCGGAAGCAGAGGCTTCAGGGACAGAAGCCGCAAGGCCTGAGGGGAAGCCACCCACCAGCAATGGGGAGAAGCTGGTTCCCCCTCCGCGGCTGAAGCGGATTGCATCGCGGGGCAGCATCGAACGCCCCTTGCAGCGTGCTCTCTCCACAGGGAGCCAAGGCCCAGTAGCCCCTCCACGCTCCCATGCTGCCAAGTCCACCTTCGCCCATGTGCGGGATGCAGATCTGGTGAAGAAGCGGCGCTCACGGCTCAAGAGCGAGTCCTTGTCGATGGACGAAGGGGAGCCGGGGAGCCCGGTTGAGGACCCTGCCAGGCGCCTGGCCATGGTGAGTGGAGCTCCCAGGGAGACACAGAACAAGCTTGCTTGGGCATGTTGCCGGGTTAATGTTGCATGGCCGCTTTTTTATCATTGCACTTCTGGTTTTGCTAACCCCTTGCCCTGCTGAACTAAGAGCTTTTATAGCATGGAATGCTTGATCTAGGAGGGTCTAACCTAGGCCTGGCTTTGGCCCTGCAACTGCTTCGGATCCAAGCTTTTGGCCTTGAAAAACGTGCTGCTGTGGAGAGAGTGCTGCTGGGCATGTGCAGAGTTGCATTTCTATCAGCACAGCCACAGATACCTATTTGGCTTCCAGGCAGCATTGAACTCTGGCACTGGTCTCCTGCTTTTGAAATTTGGTGGTTGGGTTTGATGGACAGGTTTCGAGAACTGGGCCTTTTTGGCTGCCTTTTGTAACAGCTGCCCTCCTCTTGGAACACTGCTTGGATTTCGTGAATCAAACTGGGTGCATTGGTGGTGTGGTGCTGTCCCGTGTCTTGGAAGTTTAGCTGCACAGCCTTTGATTCCTTCTAACCCTGGTATTAGGGACCTTGTGGCCCTCCAAATGTTCTTAGATAGCAACTTGTGTCATCATTGGCTGTGCTGACTGGGGCAGATTGGAGTTGCAGTTAGGCAACAACTGGAAGAGCTGCAGGCCTCCCTGTTTCTGCCCTAACCTGATTTTCTGTTCTGTTTCTCATTGGCGAACGGGTTGTTCTGTGTGGTTTTTGCTCTGTCCACAGATGAACTAATAACAATTAGCTTAAAATTTTGTGTGCCTCTCACTTTTGAGTTGTCCTGGTGAACTACTAATCATTTTATTAATTAATAAAATAAAAACTTACTTCTCCGTACTTGGGGTATGTGTGCTTGTGCACGATATCCAGCCATTTTAGATGGCAAAGTGAATTGGGGAACTGTAGCTGTGTGAGGGGAATTGGAGTTTTCCTAATGACTCTCAGCATCCTTAACAAACTACAGCTCCCAGAATTCTTTGTGTGGAAGCCATGTCTGTTTAAAGTGGCAGTGCAGTACTTTAAATTTATGGTGCGAGTGTGGCCAGAATCCGTTTTAGCTATGTCTTGTGCAGGGTTGGCACTGGGGTTGGTATCATGATGCAGCTGCCAAGGCCTACACCCCTGCAGAGGGAAGACTGTCGATTCTCAGAGCCTTTTGGCCCAAAAGGAAAGGGGGTGGGGGGCCATCTTGATGGAAACCTGGAGCCAGCACTGATCTTCTGCTTCCCAAGTACGTGCCTTTTATGTGCACTGCTTCTATGCTTGGTTTGCTAATTTTAGTGCAGGCAGCTAGGCTGGATGCACCTGCTGCAGAATAGTCTGCTAGTAATGGGCTGTAGGTCATGTTTTCATCTCCAGTTCAAAAGATCAGGAAGGAGGTAATGGGAAATATACTCACCTCTGGCAGACACCCAGGAGAGCAGCTTCCCGTCAGAGCAGACAATATCAGGCCAGACGGATAAAGTCTGACCTCTTTCCTTTAATGCCTTCGTCACCTCTCTGCATTTGCAGCTGATCAGGGCAGCTGGCAACACCCCTTACTGGCTGGTTTCTGCTCAAGGCTTGCTCGCTTGCCAGCCATCTCCATGTTTCCATGTTCTTTTATGAATGTGCCATCGCATGGTGAAAGCATAAAGACCATAGATCTGTCTAGGCAAAAATTCTGACTGAAAACTTGCAATTTCTCACCTCCAGACATTGCATTAAAACAACTCCTGTCGGTCCCATCGCTGATGGCCAAGGTTTATGGAAATTGCAGTTCAGCAACGTCTGGAGGGCCAAAGGTTCCCCACCCTCTTAAGGCAATTCTAATCTGTTGTTTGTTTAAATCAGGCATTGGCAAACTCAGCCCTCCAGATGTTTTGGGACTACAATTCCCATCATCCCTGACCACTAGTCGTGCTAGCTAGGGATCATGGGAGTTGTAGTCCCAAAACATCTGAAGGGCCGAGGTTGCCTATGCCTGGTTTAAATGTATAAATTAAACACTTGCTCTGGTGCTCTGTAGCAGCTTGGGAGCCTCCAGATATCTTGGACTCAACACCTGCAAGGAGGGCTGGGGCAGATGGGAGTTGTAGTCCAAATCTTCTGGTGCACACCGGGTTTGGGAGGTTGGGGTGCCAACTCATGGTGCCTTCTAGTTGAGACTCCAGGTCTCATCAGCCTAGGCAACGTGGCACATGGCCGCAGGTGATGGGAGCTAGGCTCCCACAACATTGGGGGGGGAGGATGTAGCCTCTCCACATCTGTCTCCCGACTCTGTTCAACATTTTTCAAAGATGAAAGTTACATGACTCTGTTTGCTTTGCTGAGACCCATTTTCCTCTCTCTCTCTCTCTCTCTCTCTCTCTCTCTCTCTCTCTCTCCCTCCCTCTCCCAGGAGGATGTTAGCGATGGGGGCTCAAGACCCCGACCAAAGGTTCAGCGGCACCCAGGTGAGTTTGGATCCTTGCAGAGTTGGTAGGCCGGAACTAAAGAGGTGGGCAGCTTGCTTTTTCCTCCATCTCCCAAATGTCTCTGAAGGGTCCCCTGCATAAGCAGGTGCTCTGGTCTGAATACCCCTTCTATCTACCCCAGCCCCACAAAAAAACTTGTAATTAGCTCAGACTGGTTATCTTTGCCTCTCTTCTTCACAGCCCCTTCAACTGCTACCTCCCAGGAACTGCCCCAGGACAGCAGCCTGAAGATCAGCACCAATGAAGAAGAGATTCTGGTAAGATAATGGGAACAATTGGGCCTCATGAGCTTAGAATCGCTTTTGGAGCAAGATCTGATTTAAAACGAAACTGCCTCATTTGAAAGCAGCCTTTCTCTGATTAGCAGCTGCTTCAGTTGGTAAAAAAGGTGCACCAGAAAAAGGAAGCTAGTCCTCTAACACCACAGCTTTTATAAAATACACATTCCCCCCGCCAAAAAAAAGAGGAGACTTTAATCCTAAAATCTGATCCATCTCTGCCCTCATAGGTGTCCCTTTTTGCCTGGCTGGGGGCTCTTTAACAACGGCATGAAAAGCGTGAATAAATGGAGACTGTTTGAAGCTATTATTAACCATTTAGCTAAACATAACTAAATGGAGCCTCCATGTCCTAAGGCAATCTACCTCTGATTTCCCAGATTATGGGGACAAACCGTAGTCAAAATTCAGCTCCTTCTGTCCATGAGCTTCTCAGAAACATTGGGCTGACTACTGCTGATGATAAGTGTCCTGATCTAGATAAAACTTTGGTTTAACTCACCAGAGCGGTCCTCCAGTAATAGGAGATGAGCAACATATATTAGACTAGGTTCTTCTTAGCTGCAGTTGTGTTGGGCAGCTCATTCAGAATCCCAAGAAACTTGGCTTTAACACTTGATAAGTTTCTAGCTCTTAAGGAAGGTGTCCAAGAGCACAAGTCCCCGCAGGAAATTGCTTGGCCTTAGGCCCTTAGGGGAACCACATGACTGCTGTGCTGCATAGGAAGCCGTTTCAGTTCCTACCCAGACCAGCCATGTTCATAGCGAGTGAGTCATCCAAGTTCCTTTATTGGAAACAGAAACCTCAAAATGCCCCATATTTGCCTAAAGATGCTGATGTGTTGGGGACATTGCCACCATCTTATGAGGAGGGTTTTTTCCCAGGGGGAGTGGAGACCTTGCTGGGTGGGTGGGTGGCAGCAGAGTTTGGCATCGTGGCACATACAGGCAGCCCCAGGTGGCATATGGCTCTTAGCCAACTTCCATGCCTCCAAGGGGCCTCTTCCCTGCTAATTGGTGCTGGAAGCAGACCAATTGCCTGCCTCCCCCAACCCTCACCAGTTATGGGTGACTATTGTCTACAATGGTTGCATTCTCCCTCCACTGTCGGAGGCAGTTGCTGGGAGTCTCAGGTGGAGAGGAGAGAGCTTTTGCACTCATGTCCTGCTTGCAGACTTCCCATAAGCATCTGGAGAATGCTGTGAGATCAAGTTGCTGGACTAGGGCCACATTCTCACCATATACTTAAAGTGCAATGATACCACGTTAAACAGGAATGGCTTCCCCTAGAGAATCCTGGGAGCTGTAGTTGGTTAAGGGTGCTGAGAGATGTCGGGAGACCCCTATTCCTCTCCTAGAGCTAGAGTTGCCAGGATGGTTTAACACTCAATGTCTCTTCATGGGGCCTCCCATCCGATGTCAAAAGAGATAGTTATGCGACTTTTGATACTTGAAGGCATCCCTGTATCGAGACACTTTTAACGTGAGATGTTCTGTTCTGTGATTGTAGTTGTTGCTGCTACTGTGTTTTTGTATACCCTGTTGGAAGCTGCCCCAGAGTGGCTGGGGCAACCAAATCACATGGGTGGGATACAAAAATTACATTTGCTCTGTTAGGGTTCTCCTAACAACTTTCAGGCCACTGAACAAACCACAGTTACCATAATTTTTAGGGAGAAGGTATGACTGTTTTAAAGTGGAATCATAGGGCTTTAAATGTAGGGTATACATGTGGTCTAGATGAGCCTGTTACTTAATCTTGCAAACTTGCTCTTGCATTCTTCTGGTTGCCTCTGGTGTGGGGGAAAATCAATTGCTAATTTCAGGAGCTGGGCTTGTGTGAAATGGCCGTTTAGTTTTAAGATAGCAATTGTTGTTGGTTGGTTGTTCATTACCTGCCACTCATAGCTGTTCTAGAAAGCATATGAGTAACCCAGGAGAGATTTGGGTAGCTAATTTTACTAACCGTGGGATGGGGCTTGTTTTCTAGGTAGTTCGTGGTCTCTCCTTTCTTTCTGCGTGTTACAAGAGAAGCGCCTCGTAACCTAGAGGCAAATCTCATGCTTTGCATGCAGAAGGTCACAGATTTAATCCTTGACATTTGAAGGATCTCAGGTTGCAGAGCTGCGAGAGATGCTACCAGTCAAAAGTAACTAATACTGGGCTTGATTGATCAATGGCTTGCTTTCCTACAAGGCTGCTTCATCTGTTGCTCATAATCAGGGCCTTGCAGAGCCAGGCAGAGGCCCAGGCCAGGTAGATAATGTGCCCCCCCCTTTTTTTACTCTGGGTATAGCTGAAGTCTTATAAATAAGTATATAAATAATTTTCATAAAAGTTATACTGACAAATAATTTTATTTCAAGGCTTGAACCCTCCGCGTTCGCCCCAGTGCATCCCCTGGGATTGTGAATATGCTGACCAAGGCCCCCTTTGGAATCGGAGACCCGGGCCAAGTGGCCCATATGGCCCCCCCCCCCTCTTTCTGGGCCTGCTCATAATGTGCTTTACTGTTCCTTCTTTTGAAAATGTCCAAAGCCTGCAAAGCCTCTCCTCAAAGAACATAAGAAGAGTCTGCGGGACCAGGCCAGTGCTCCAACTAGTTCAGTATCCTGTTCTCACAGTGGCCAGCCAGTTGCAGGACCCGAGCATGAGAGCCCTCTCCCCTGCTGTGGTGTCCAGCAACTGGCATAGCTGCCTTTAACAGCGGGGACCGAGAACAGCCACCTTGGCTATAATAGCCATTGATAGCCTTCTCCCCCATGAATTTGTCCCCCATGAATCTTCTCTTGTTTTTTAAATACGGTAGTTTTTTTTAAAAAAATCTTGTGTTACAAAACAGACAAGGAATATAGCATCTTCTTTTTTGATTCATTGAGTCTTAACACCATCTGCCTAAATAGTTCTGCACCGACAGAAAAGTAGATTTTTCAATGAGAATAAGTTGCACCTTCTTCATTTTTCTACAGCTCCTTTAAATTGGCAAAGCACTGAACAGCCTTTGCGTGGGGTTTTTTTTCTGCACACAGCCACCCTGTGAGGCTGGCCACTGTTCCAGTTTTAGATTGGGCACCTGAGGCTGAACCGGAATGCAAACTTGCCCAAAGCCACCCAGTGGCAGAGGTGGGACTTTTAACAACCAGATCTCCCAGATCTGAAAGTCATACTCTCACCACTAGGAAGCAGATTGGGATAATCTGCAGGTAAAAAAGCGAGTTTGAATGTCCTCTTGTATATTGGGTCCTGTTTTCGTCTCTAGCAAGGCGTTTTTGCTTTCTGAGATATCATTTCTGTAGGCAGCAGTCTAGCTTTTCGCTGCCCAATTCCATGCCCCAGGGTGGCATTCACATCCCCCATCCCAGGACAGACACCACCTCTAATGACTGCTGTGGTTTCACCCTAGAGATTCCAAGACACCAGCCAGTATGTAGTTGCTGAACTCCGGGCTTTGGAGAATGAACAGCGGCAAATTGATGGGCGAGCAGCTGTGGTGGAGAAGGACCTGCGGGGCCTTATGGAATCAGGTAGGAAAACTGGAGACGGGAGCCACAGCTCAGTGGGTAGAGCATCTGTCTTGCATGCAGAAGTTCGCAGGTTCTGTTCTTGGCATTGCCAGGTAGGGCTGGGAAAGACCCCTGCCTGAAACTCTGGAGAGGGGGCAACCTGATGGGCGAGAGTGAGCAAGCCTGCAGAGACCTTTCCTGCATTTTGCTGCCTCTGTGCTGAGTGCACAATTCTTGCCCGTGCAAAGTACATTCCTGTGATGGGGAGGAAGGTGGGAGGGGGAGGGGTAAAGCCTCCCCTTCCTGGGCACACCCTTCCTGGGTATCTAAATGTCCCTGCTCACCCCAGGCCCCACCCACAGATGTCCAGTGACATGCAACACCCCTACAAGCCCATCAAACACTCATCCAACCTCACATGTGGCCAGTGCTGGATTTACGTATAAGCTAAACAAGCTATAGCTTAGGGCCCCACTCTCTTGGGGGCCCCAAAATAAAATTAAAGGGGGGAAAACTGGATGTAGATTTCCAAAATATAAGATAAAAACAAATAAAATAAAACCTACATACAGCAACAGTGGCAAATGGCTTTAGATACCTATTAGGTCCATAAATGACCATATAGCATATATTCAACACAAAAAACAGCAACAATTTGTTGTTGACCAAGCACAGCTGGACATATAAAGGGCCCCATTACCTTCAGTAGCTTAGGGCCTCATCAAACCTAAATCCAGCCCTGCGTGTGGCCCTCGGGCAGGGACTCATTTTCAGCATTGATCGGTGCTGACAGCAAGTCCCTCTAGCACAGCCACGAAAGTGGGCTTGCTATCAGCGCTGATCGGTACTGAAAATGAAGCCCTTTGAAAGTGAAACACTTGCAAGTCCCGCTTAGCACTGAACAGTTGGCAGCACACTGATTTTTCCTGTGCACCCTACACATCTTTTTGCACCCTACACATCTGATGTCACATATGGCTTTAAGGGTGGGGCAAGTTGCTCACAATTATAAAATCCTCAGCAGGAGGGACAAGTGTCCAGATGTTCCAGATGTTTGCATGTTGGGGAAGACAGGTCATCAGAGATCCTCACCCTACCTCTCTTCCCCTGACCTACTTCAGGTGCTGACAAACTGAGAGAGGAGGAGCTGATCCAGGAATGGTTCACACTGGTGAATAAAAAGAATGCCCTGATCCGACGGCAAGACCAGCTGCAATTGCTGTGAGTGCGGGAGGGGTGGGAGGTGGGAGGAGAAAATGGCAGCACTGAAGGGAGCAGGACTTCCTTATTCTCTGCTTGATGGAGCACACAGCATGATGGCTTGTTCATGTGATCCAAGGCCACGTCCACACCATATGTTTAAAGCACTTTAAACAGCCATGGCTTCCCGCAAAGAATCTTGGGAGTTGTAGTTTATTAAGGGTGCCAGGTGTCTTTGGTGCACCTCTGTTCCCCTCACAGAGCTACCATATTGGTTTTACAGCCAGTGTCTCTTTCCCAGGAACTCTGGGAATTGTAATTCTTAGCAGCTGCTGCTAAGAGGGATTACTGGTACTTTTTGGGTGTCTGAACGCAGCCTCTTCCTTTCTACTCCAGGATGGAAGAGCAAGACTTGGAGCGGCGATTTGAACTCCTGAGCCGTGAGCTGAGAGCCATGATGGCTATTGAAGGTGAAGACTTGAAAACCAGGGTGGAGGACTGGGAAAGGGGACCTGGAGGGAAAGGGGGCCTGCGAGGCTGTGTCAGTTCTTCTCTAGCAGGCCCAGTTTGCTGGGCTGTTGTGCCCCCTGGAACGTTTCCTGACTTGGGGATGTTGATGAAGAAGGCAGTATGGAGAGATAAAGGAAGTTTGGCGGCAGGGCAGGGTGGCAAAATGAAAGTTCTGTTTCAGTGTTCCTTTTTTCTTTTTTTAAAAAAAGTTTATTCTGCCATTTATTCTGTGCTTGGTTTTTATTCCAGAGTTTTGGTTTTCTCTACTGCTGTTTTCAAAATTGTTCTCTTCAGTCTTCAGATGTTTTAATCGTCCTACAGTGTGTGTGTTGCGTGCCCAGGTTTATTTGCGGTTTTTAACATATACATGTACATCTGTACGTGGCTTTGTGTATCTGTGGTTTGGAAGGTGGATCAGCCTTTCTTGCTATGCCTCTCCCCACTCCAGACTGGCTCAAAACAGAAGCTCAACAGCAGCGGGAGCAGCTCCTTCTGGAAGAGCTGGTGTCGCTGGTGAACCAGAGGGACGAGCTGGTGAGAGACCTGGACATCAAAGAGAGGATGTGAGTGGCTCATCTCTTCTTTGGAGTGTGAGGGAAGAGGAATGCTGGCAGTTAAAGCACAAGGGGGAAGCTACCTTCCTTCCCACCAGGGACGACAGATGTGTGAGAATGGAAGTTGGGGGTCCTCTGGTATAAGGACTTCTCTGGTGCCTGTTAATCCTCCTGTTTGCCGCCAAAAAGCCTCATTTCCCAAGCTTTCCTAGATTCTGGGCTCCTGATGCAAGGACCAGGTCTTCCTGAGCACTCAAGCAACAACAAAGGCACCAGTGCCTCTGCACATGTGCAGAGTACCTTTCCCCTTTGTAGCCACATTTCCTGATCCAGGAATGCATGAGCGTTGGAATTTTTCCTTTTTAGATATTAACCCTTTGGTCAGGATTTGGGGAAAGGGTTGTGGAGGGGGTGTTCGATGACAGTGATGACACATGGGGAGGAGACCTTTATAAATGGGAATACTGTGCAAACACATGCAGACACACACACACACACACACACACACACACACACACACACACACAAATCCCCATTTCATTTGGCTCCTTGTCCTTGAGGCTCAATATCTAACACTAAATTTTCTCTATTGTCCTTGCCATGTAGCTGCAGAGAGAAACTTGTATTGACAAGAAGAGTTAATATACAGCATTCTTAAAATATTGAGCATATTTTAAAGTATAGAAATGAGAATAGTAAGATAATAGGGGTGATGAGGTACCTGGATATCATGCCAACTTTTAGACTCTTTTCATTGAAGTAGGTTGGCTATTGTGTCAGCCTGTGCCCTGCCCTGCCCTACCCTGCCCCACCCCACCAGCAAACACTGATGTTCCCATCAAATGTAAACATTGGAGACCAGAGTTTGTTTCTGAATGGAACATCTAAAATAATTTGTTTTAAAAAATCAGGGTGGAGGATGAGAGGGTTTTACAAACTAGTAAGGACTGGAACCTTGATACTTCCATTGATTTCATGGAACCAATTCTCCTTTTGGTTTTGGTTTTCTTCGAAGCAGGTTGGAGGGGATAAATGTTGTTAGCGAGTGAAGGACAAACGTAATTCCACCCCTCTTGAAACTTCAAGTTCTTGCTCCCTTTCTAAAAACAAAACAAAACACTTGCCTCCCTAGGGAAACATGTCTTTTAAGGTGATGGTTGCCAGTTGAGGAGGGCTAATGTTCAGTTTGCTGATAAATGGAAGTGGTGCAACGATTAAAAGGTGTGATCCTCTCTGCATCACATTTGATCAGAAATGAGCATTCACTGTGTTCAGTGAATGCTGGAAACCACAGGTGGGAAGAGTCGCTGTTGCACTGAGGTCCTGCCTGTCGGTTTCCCATTTGGGGCATCTGATCGGCCACTGTGAGAACAGGATGGTAGACTAGATGGGCCATTGGCCAGCAGGGCTCTTGATAGGTACTTATGGGGGGGGGCTCAACCAGTTGTTGTCGGTGACGTGGCTCTACTTTCTACCCACTAATGCTGCTTTTCTGTTGTTGTTCTTCCCCATTTCCGCCTGCCCCCCTCCTACACCACTTTAGAGCTCTGGAAGAGGACGCCCGGTTGGAACGGGGACTACAGCAGAGACGCCACAAGCTCAGCCGCAAGGAGAAGTGCCGTGTCAGCTGAGATGGGCTGGTGCAACTTGCCTCTTCTCCCCGCACTCCCCCATACATGGGATGGCAGGAGGCACAACACATGATAGCACTTCTGCCACTCCAAAGGCAACCCCAGCCCTAAATCCCTACTAGCCATTGGGAGGGCCTCGCCTGCCATGCCACAGCCTTGCTGGAGCACGTCATTGCCCACAGTCCTCTGGGGGGGCCGCAGCTGCTTGACTGCTCATGCCAAAGAGGGGTGTGTGTGTGTGTGTGTTTGTTTGTTTGTTTTCCCCCACTGGGGCAAGGGAGATCGTCCAAACTCTTCTTTCTTTCTCTTACCCTATGTCCATGCCCTCCCCAGAGAAGATGCCACTTTTAAAGGGCAGTGCCCGTGTACCCTGGTTTACCTGGAGAGGGAAGAAATCAGCTTTTCAAATTCACACTCTCCAAATTTTAGGAACGATATTTATTTGTGTGTGTGTGTGTGTGTGTGTGTGTGTGTGATTTTTGTGTGCGTGCACATGCATGTGAGCTGCTCTTTAGGGTTTGAAAACGGGTGCCTCCTCCCCACCTTTGCCGTTTTTACAAAGTTTATTTGGCTCTATTATTATTATTTTTTAATGATCAATGTTTGTTGTTGGTCAATGGTACAAAAGCCACAAAGTGCCTTGAATACTCCTAAAGCCAGATGTGACAGTGGCCAACTTCCCTCTGCCCCCCCTCCAGTTTTGCACCTCCCCCTCAGCCCAGTCCCTCCCTGGTTATTTGCACTAAATTTGTACCAGAGTTTGAAATAAATACATCAAAAGACACAAGGTGCGTGAGGAAGGTAGTTTGTGGTGTGTTCGCAATACATGCTGGAAATCGCCTGCTGCTTTGTGGCCATTGGCTGAGCTTCCCTCCTGTCACAGAAAGTCTTTGAACACTTGCTGTGAGGTATAGCTATAGAACGTTGGTGAACAGTTCCCCTTCCGTGTGGCAACTGAGAGCTTGGCAGCAGTGGCGTAGCGTGGGTTGTCAGCACCCGGGGCAAGGCAAGTAATTTGCGCCCCCTAACCCGTGGATTTGCCCTAACCCCCAGATGTTGCGCCCGGTGCGGCCGACCCCCCCTGCACCCCCCACGCTATGCCACTGCTTGGCAGGGATATCAAAAGAACAGGAATTGCTGTATGCTGTTAGAACAGAGTAAGCAGGAAGGCCTAGGGCTTATCAGAACAAAGGCCTAAAGGTATGGCAGTATTGCACAAAGGTCTGAGGAACTACGATTCAAATCCCTAGTCGGTTGTGGAGCTTACTCTGTAACCTTGAGCCATTCAGCACCTTTTAGCTCAGAGGGTCACCAAAATATGCGACACTTTTGAGGTCCTCCTGTGGTACTCACAAAGCCTCTGAGCATACCACCCCCACTTAGTGCCCCCTTGGACATGAGGTTGTGAGGCTGGTTACCTTTTTCTCCCTTGAAAAGTACCTAGAGCTGAAGGAGGAAGTGGGGCTCCTTCCCACTTCCTTCTGAACTTTGGCATGTTTTTCAGAGCTTAGATTACTGGATATGCCTTTAACACAGATCCTTTGGGGAAAGTTAAGTTTGTTTGTATGCACTTACTCTGTAGGGGGAGGGGAAGTGAACAGAGGGGGCCCTTAACTTACTCCAAATGTGCCCACTGGACTAAAAAGGTCGGCATTCCCTGTTTTAGTGTAACAGAGTTGTCAAAAGGATGAAGAAAAATGTTTGGTGGGCAGGGAGACAGGAACCATGTGCACTACCTTGAGCTCCTTGGAGGAAAGACTGGATATAAAGGGAATTAGGTACATAAATGGGGATGCGGGTGGCGCTGTGGGCTAAACCACAGAGACTAGGACTTGCTGATCAGAAGGTTGGCGGTTCAAATCCCCGCAACGGGGTGAGCTCCCGTTGCTCAGCCCCTGCTCCTGCCAACCTAGCAGTTCGAAAGCATGTCAAAGTGCAAGTAGATAAATAGGTACCGCTCCGGCAGGAAGGTAAACGGCGTATCCGTGCACTGCTCTGGTTCGCCAGAAGCGGCTTAGTCATGCTGGCCACATGACCCGGAAGCTGTACGCCGGCTCCCTCGGCCAATAAAGCAAGATGAGCAACCCCAGAGTCGGTCACGACTGGACCTAATGGTCAGGGGTCCCTTTACCTTTACTAGGTACATAAATAAGCAGGAATCAGAGAAAATGGGGTAGAGAATACGGGAAAGAGGACAAGGGGCAATAGAGATGGCAGGGACGTTTATTTCTGGCATCATGCAGGCACTGGGTTGGGAAACAGCCCTTGACTAGGCAGGAGCAAAGACTTCTAGGAAGTGGGCTGTACCACCTCCAGTTTTCACTCCTGGCTTGTTACAATCAGTCAGCTTTTTTTCATTTGTCTAATCTCATCTTTGTGCTAATTGACTGTGTAAGCTGTATAAATAAGTGAGAACTCATTACTCTAACCCTCTTTCTCCTCTGCCAATGGATTGCGACCCTCACCGATTGCTGCAAGGGAACTGCCCTCCTGAAAGAGTCACACAGACTATTTATTTAACTGTGCTGCCCCCAAACCCAACATTCTCTGGGTGGTTTCCAAAATCACCACTCATTTATTTAGTTCTCCCACCCTTCCTCCCAAAGGACCTCAGGGTGGGGTAAAAATAATTTTTTAAAAAAAGAATAGGAAAAATATATTCTTATATTTTAAGTACCAGTGTTGCTGACAACGATACATAAAGTGCCTTGACTTACTCATGCAGCCAGAATAATTACCGGTACCCTTTTGACAGCCAGATAAACATAACTCTACCGGCTTTGTTCAGGTACCTGAAGCAGAGGAACCAAATGCAGCCCTCGAGGCCTCTGTGTTTGGCCCTTTGGAATCTGCCCAGGCTACAAATCGTCTTCTCAACTGTGGCTTTCACCCTAGTGTTTTGCTAGATAGGAAAATGCTCTCAAACTCTGCTAACACCTTGTGCTTTCCTGGTTGGTGGATACAGGAGTGAATGTAGAAACTCACCTGACGTACAAAGGTAAAATTCGCATTCGTTGCTTGGCTTTTTTTTGCTTCTGGCCCTGCGCCACCTCTGGCATGTGGCCCCTGGAAGGCTGCCACGAAGAGAGAGTGGTCCTTGAAAATGGTTCTTGTCTGTAATGCAGGTCTCCAGAAAGTAGTGGACATAAAAAGAGGAGCCTTGATGTATCACACTAAAGGCCCATCCAGCCTAGCACCCAGTTCTTCCAGTGGCCAGCCTTCTGTCTCCAAGAAGCCCACAAGCAGGGCCTGAGCACAACAGCAGTCTCCACACTACACCCTGCCTCTGACAGTGGAAGGACAGCATCATCACAGAATTGTTGGCAGGGTCCTCTAGTCCAACCCCCTGCAATGCAGGAATCTCAGCTAAAGCATCCCAGACAGACTCCTCTCCTTAAAGACCTCCAGGGAAGGAGAGTCCACCACCTCCCAAGGGAGACCGTTCCACTGTCAGAACAGCTCCTACTGTCAGAAAGTTCTTCCTGATGTTTAGTCAGAATCTCCCTTCTTGCAACTTGAAGCCATTGGTTTGGGTCCCACCCTCCAGAGCAGGAGAAAACAAGCTTGTTCCCTCTTGCATGTGGCAGCCCTTGAGATATTTGAAGATGGCTCTCATATCTCCTCTCAGTCTCCTCTTTTCCAGGCTAAATATACCCAGAGTGGGAAACATCTCAAAATCGACTGGGAGGAACATACAAGGCCTCCCCATCCAAACCGCAGCTTTCCTTCCTTGTATGTGTGGAAGCTTTTAAAAATTACTATGTGTGGTGCAGCCTAATAGCTGTGCATGTTGAGGGATGCTTAAAGCACTAAGATACCACTTTAAAAGCTGTGACTTCCCTCAAAGAAACATGGGAGCTGTAGTTTGTTAAAGATGCTAAGAGTTTAAGAGGCCTGTATTCCCCTCCCAGAACTACAATTCTCATCATTCTTGGGAAGACGGGTCGATTGATAAACCACTCTGGGAATTGCAGCTCTGTGAGAGGGATGGGGGTCTCCTCTTTTCACCCTTAACAAACTACAGCTCCCAGAATTCTCTGGGGGAAGCCATGTGGCATCACTTACGTTGTGAATGTGGACCAAGAAAGAACGAAGGAGAGTTCTATGTGAGTCTAGGAGGTGGTGTCAAATTTGCACTGCTTCCTGGATTCATCTTTTTAGAAGAGCGATCGGACATAGATCAACCATGCTTGAATGGAGTCATCTCACAGAATCACAAAGTGCTGCATTCGAGGAGAGGGTACAGTTCTTGCTGTTTTGTTTTCCCTTTCTCCCCTAGAGAAAATAGGCTTCCTACTTGTGGCTTCTCCATGCCCCGCAAAGCCTTTGCTTCCTCTGCATGCTTCTCTATCACATGTAATCTTCCTCTCTAGGGTGCAAACTGAAGGCTGGGCAGGGGCAGGGGGAGCTGAGGGTGCAATTTCTTATTTTACATCAGTTAAATTTGCACCCTGCCTTTCCACCAAATGGCGCTCAGGGCAGTTAGCAGCAACAACAATAATACAAATATAATAAAATACAATAAAATAGCAAGAACGCAAATAAAGACAAGTAAAGCATCCGGTGACTGGGGGAGGGTTGGCTCCCCCCAGGAGATGTCAAGTGGCACCTCTTTCCATAGGCACATCTTGGGAAGTGGAACCAGACACTGTGACCAAGGCAAGCTGGTCTCTGGCCAAGATCTCCAGACGGTCGTCGTCCTCCTGGGGTGGGTCACTGGCAGGAGCAAAGAAACGCACAAAACTCCGGACTTCCTGTAGCTGATAGGCCGTCTCAAGAGTCACCAGCATGGCCAATAAGCCAACAAGGAGATAGCCTGGTGTGTGTGTGAAAATAAATGTCAGTGAGGGAGGGGCAATATTATTTTTTAAAAAATCTCCCCACCTGATCTTGGGCATGGTCGTAGCATTTCCTAATCACGATGCCCCCCTTTATAGGCCCTTTCCACCGGAAACCAAGCTACTAGTCCTCATTGTTTCAGTTCCCCCATTTGACAATATTTCGTACCTTGCCTCCCCTTTCATTTCTCCCTTTGACCTCCTCCCCATGCCTCACCTACCTACCCACCCTCTTGACTGCTTCTCTCATGGCCAGCCTCCCCATGTCTCCCCTACCTCAGACCCCACGTTTGCTATGGAGGTCTTAATCCAGATTGTAAGCCATTTGGGGCAGAGACAATATTGCATCTAGGTTCACCTGCCGCCTTCTTTATATATTTTTAGGCACCGGGCAAAAACGTTCCTCTTCAACCAGGCCTTTGGCTGATTAATATTTTATACCCTTTTAAATGTGTCTGTGGGGGAAGGGGGAGGTTATTGTTTTGCTGTTTTGTTTTACTTATTTACTTATTTTTATCCTGCGTTTGATTCAGTGAACAGCCTTGAACTCTTATGAATGAAGGGCGGAACAACAACAACAACATTTTAGCTCGCATCTGCTGCAAAAAGTGCATTGTGAAAGTTGCTTCCACTTCTGTTTCAAACGCTGCGGAAGGTCAATAGTCCCCATTTTACAAACTAAGCAGGAATCTGAGCCCATCTGCTTGGTGGAGCCCATTAGCTAAGTGGGGATTTGAACAGCTTCTGGCTAGTTTAAATGCCTGACCAGAGGGGGTGGAGAGAGAGAGAGAGAGACTTGGAAGGAAGTTTTCCTTGAAGCCTAAACCTTCAACCTTAACACTTTATTCCCAACCAGTAGTGCAATGGCAAATTCAGAAATGCAGGGTCCCTTCACGGTAGGGGCAGCCATGCCCTCTTCTCAAATTCCGTAACTAAGAAGATAACAGTGATCTTATAATTACACATTAATAATAATTAATAAGTGTGCAGCAGCGCCGCCTAGTGACTTACAAGTGATGCTAAGCTCATAGAGCTCGTGCAGAGGCGGCTGTGAGCTCCCTCGCGGCACGTAGTCGCCCAGGCCGATGGTGCTGAGGGAGATGAAGCAGAAGTACACCGACTCCAGGAAGTTCCAGCTGCCCTCCAGGGCCCAGAAGCAGATGGCAGGGATGAGGATGAAGAGCCCCAGGGTGGCCAGCCCCAGCCCCATGGCGTGGACAAGGGCCACGCGGGCCAGCGGGAAACCCCAGCGTGTCTGGATGTACCGGACGGGACGGTGGCTGAGGAGGGGCAGAAGGTGCTGGAGCAGGCAGGCCAGGAGCAACAGGGTCATGGGGATGCCCAGCAGCGAGTACAGGATGCAGAATATTTTGCCCAAAGCCGAGAGAGGGACCGTGTGTCCATAACCTGTGGGCAAGAGGAACAGGTGCCGCTGCATGAGTCTCCGCTATGTGGCCTGCCTTCCCACAGGCCAGACCCACCTGCTAGGCTATACCCTACTTCTTTGCACCTTCCTTGGGTGTTTTTTTCCTGGTGGGAATGTGTCCTTGAACTCCGATGACGTCTCACAGAATGAGGATAGAGCTCCAGGTGTTGCCTTTCAGCTAGATCTGCTATGTTTGGTGCAAATGATTTGGAGCGTACCGACATCTGCTTTCGGAGTGCATGGGTGCAGGCAGGATTTATGCTGGGGGGGGGGCAGAACACCCACCTGTGACCATCCTCTGCCTAGCAGATTTGGAACAAAATGTTCCAACAAGTTGTTTCTTCTGAACCCAAGTGCTCAGAAAAATCTGTCAAAATTTTTCTATAGTTTATACTTTTACTTAAGTGTTTTTATTTATTTGATTGATTTTGGGGGGCGGGGGCAGCTGCCTATGTCAGATTGACTCGCGTTGTGTTTTCTTCGTTGTACATAACAGAATTTGCACGCCAGTCTCTTGAAACAGAAGCCCCTTGCATTTTCAGTATTCCTAAATGCTTAGCTTGGGAGCGCACAGAACAAGGCAACCTCAATGTTCTTCCTATGCGCCTTCTCCAGAGTGACCCTAGGAGCCAATCCTCAGTGGCTGCTTCTCCGCCTTTCACCTTGATTGGCTCCAGGTCAGCACAATGAATGGGAGTGCATCTTCTTAGTGGCTAAAGGGCTCCCCTTTCGCACTGTTTTGGTGGCTCTAGGGTGATGGCAGGGTCCCTGCTGCAGAAATAGTAATGTGCCTTTGACCCTCCCCAACCACTGACTCCCCCGCCCCCCGCCACTGCATCTCTGGGGATAAGGATGTTTTAAATGCATGGTATGCCAGAGACCATCACACCAAGTGCTTCTTCTGGTTATAATAAAATCATTGCCTCCCTGTAGGTTTCTAAAAGTCTTCTGCAAAATGGGATGGGCCGCTCTGGCCTCCTCTGTAATTTGAGCACTAGTCTAGGCGTGTCGGTATGGTGAATTTTCCAGGTAGGGTGATCTGGATTAACTCCAGGATGTCAGTGTTTTTGAGCTTTTTTATTGTGGAAGAATGAACAGGCATAATAACAGTCTCTCTATGCAATTTGCTGACAGGCTAGAGACAATTTTGCATCTCCTGCCATTTAAAAAAATATTATTATTATTATTATTATTATTATTATTATTATTATTATTAATTACAATAATTTATAACCTGCCCGTCACTCTAGAGCCCCAGGGCAGGTTACAACAATTAAAAAACAACATTAATATTAATATTAATTAATAAAATTAATATTAATTAATAAAATTAATATTAATTAATAAAAACAGCATTAAACACAATAATGCACAATTAGGGTTGCCGCATTTCAAACAGTCACAAAACTGTTGAGCTTTTTTTAATTTTTTTGAAAAATCTCAACAACAAATGAAGCTATTTTAAGTAAATTAGACAAAATCTACACTTCGGACATGGGAAGTCCGGGACAGTTATGCAATTTCTGCCTGGACACTGTTTCCGACAGCCAAATCCTGGCTACGTCTGGGAAATTCCAGACATATAGCAACCCTATAACAATATTAAAAACAGTTAAAAAAACAAAAATTAAAAAATAAGGTGGCTCCTAAAATATACAGTGTCAAGAGGCCAGAGGTCAGGATGAAGAGGTGTGTCTTCAGTGTTCAATGAAAGCTGGATAACAAAGTCACCAGACGCATCTCTGGGCAAGAGAGTTCCACAACTTAGGGGCTGCCCCAGAGAAGGCATCAATGTGAGCACCTTGAATGAGGCCGGGAAACTAATGCAGCTGTTTTGAATCAGGGGCTATCTGAGATCTGAAGAGGACACCAACCAGTAATCTGGCTGCTGTATTTTGGACCAGTTGAAGTTTCCGAGTTGTCTTTCATACCCTCCAACATTTTTCCAATGAAAATAGGGACGTCCTATTCCATCATCATCGTAATTTGATTGTTTATACCCCGGCCATCTGACTGAGTTGCCCCATCAACTCTGGGCTGTTTCCAACATATATAAAAAACATAACAAAACATTAAACATTAAAAAACTTCCCTATATAGGGCTGCCTTCAGACGTCTTCTAAAGGTTGTAGAGTTTCTTAGTTCCTTAGCTTGGGAGTCGCATAACACCATACCCTCTGACATTTCTCCAATGAAAATAGGGATGTCCTAAGGAAAATGGGGGCATTCTGGGATCAAATCAGAAAACCAGGATGGTTTCTGTAAATCTGGGACTGTCCCTCTGGTGAAGCGGCCAGAGCTGAAAACAGGCACTCTAGCCACCAAGGCCAGTTGAGGCTCCATTGACAGTGCAGGAGGACGCCAAACTGCAGATTTACTCCTTCCTGGAGAGAGCAATTCCATCCAGGGCAGGCCACCTCTCAGACATTAATCATTCTGATTGTGTGTGCAGAACTATTTTGAAGTATGTTAAAGGGCAACTGATCCAGGTCGTGTTATCTTTGCGTCTGTAGTCATACGAGGGTGGGGCCTTTTCTGCTTTTGGTTTTGCCCAGCTGATCCTCAGCTGCAAGTATAAAATACGGAGGAACAAGCACCATTCATTTGTCGCCCCAAAACACCAACACCACCTTCTTCTGATGTTTAGCGTCATTCCGGAGAGCCATAACTTGAGTGACAGCGGTCCCACTTTGCATGCAGGAGTTTTGACTTTGTTCAAAGGAGCAGGGAGGCAGTGATGGGGAAAGGAAATTCTCAGGACCTGGCAGCCGGGACAGCTGCCGCCAGTCAGAATAGGCAACACTGGATCGAATGGGCACATTGCCCTTTCTCCCCTCTTTGCATTTGCAATGACTTTGGGCAGTTTGCAACCCCCTGCTCCTCCAAAGCTGGCCTGCTTCTGCTCAAGGATTTTGCTCACTTGTCAGCTATAATATTGTTGTTAAAAATTATTTTTATTGAAATATTTTCATGGATAACAAAGGTACATATAGTCTCTCTGTTTTAAGTTCATAGACTCCTATCTATAGGTCAGTTACGTTTGGTGTAAGATACTGCTATCATAGGCATCGTGAGGAGAAAACATGTGGAGAGAGAGAGAGGTGGGAGAAAGAATGGGGGGTAATGATTTTTCCTTCTTTTGCATAGTATCCCTGCAGGGGTTTTGCATCAGTGTCACGTGGATAGGTTGTTCATCTATTCATTTATTAGTTTTCATTGGAGGGGAGAGAGATTGGGGAGCCCAGAGCATGGCTGGTTGCATTCAGCTGGTTGCAGTGAGTACTTTTGACAAACTACCGTATTTTTCGCTCTATAAGACGCACCAGACCACAAGATGCACCGAGTTTTTGGAGGAAAAAAACAAGAAATAAAATATTCTGAATCTTAGAAGCCAGAACAGCAAGAGGGATCGCTACACAGTGAAAGCAGCAATCCCTCTTGCTGTTCTGGCTTCTGGGATAGCTGTGCAGCCTGCACTCGCTCCATAAGACGCACATAGATTTCCCCTTACTTTTTAGGAGGGAAAAAGTGAGTCTTATAGAGCAAAAAATACTCTGGTATAAGGCCTCTACTGCCATACAAAAGCTCATTTCCCCTTTGCACTTTGTGGATGGGGAGCTGGAGCTGGTTGGTGAGTGGATCCTGACTTCCTCCAAGCCGCTTGGACCATTTTCGCAGGTGAGGTGGGACTGCCTACCTGATGCCACCATTAAACCAAACTGTGCTGGCTAAAGTACAGGGGATTGCAGGCACCAATGGCCAGTTGTACTTTCTGAACACAACCATCTCCTGCACCCAGTTCTTTCTTTTGAATAAAGTCGCCTTCCCCAACCAGGGGCATTCCACCTGCTTGGCACCACAATTCCCATCCTTCTGTAGGAGTGTGATAGAGTTTTTGGCTATCTAAGGATCAGCACTTGCAGAAGAAGTTGCATTATGGCACAGGAAAAATGCTATTCCCTGACCTCTGCACGTGATTACGGTGCCACCCCAGGCCACCGTTTCTATGGATTGTTAACAGATTGGGAACTCTGCTCATAATTTGCAAAGAACGTATTTGCTCATGTTTTCTGGAAAGGCGGAATAACATGTCCAAACAAAGCTCATCCATGGATGTACCCAGTTTGAAAAAGGAACACAAAATGGGTGTGTTTTAGCTAGGAAAGAGCAACCTCCATTCTAATTTGTTTTGTGGAACGGTAATGCAGTGTACTATTGTTCTGCGTTATCCTGACACTGAGAATCTAACGTGCCCTCTAGGATAATAAAGGCTTTTCATGACTATTAGCCCATGGCGACCTGATGGCTCACTGCCTTTAAGAGTTGGAATCAGGCCATGTTCCTAGATACACATGGTTAGGCAGGATCACAAGAAATAAGTGTGGCACCCTATTCTGTGCTGGGTCAGGCTGCATCGCGAGTGCTGTTCTGGGCACCACATTTTGTGAAGGGTCTTGACAAACTGGAGCACGTCCAGAGGAGGGCAGCCAGGCAAGTGAGCGGGTCTGGAAACGAATTATTGTGTGGAATAGAGCTGGTTATGTTTAGTCTGCGGAAGACATTATGTTTAGTCTGCGGTAGACATTCCAAGGGGATGCGGGTGGCGCTGTGGGTAAAACCTCAGCGCCTAGGACTTGCCGATCGCATGGTCGGCGGTTCGAATCCATGCGCTCCCGTCGTTTGGTCCCAGTGCCTGCCAACCTAGCAGTTCGAAAGCACCCCCGGGTGCAAGTAGATAAATAGGGACCGCTTACTAGCGGGAAGGTAAACGGCATTCCGTGTGCTGCGCTGGCTCGCCAGATGCAGCTTGTCACGCTGGCCACGTGACCCGGAAGTGTCTGCGGACAGCGCTGGCTCCCGGCCTATAGAGTGAGATGAGCGCACAACCCTAGAGTCTGTCAAGACTGGCCCGTACGGGCAGGGGTACCTTTACCTTTACCTTAGACATTCCAAGTGGGACATTCCAGGATCAAATCAAATCGGGATGGCTTCTCTAAATCAGGGACGTCCCTGGAAAATAGGGACACTTGGAGGGTCTGGAACTGTAGAGTCGGAAGGGACCCTGAGGATCATCTAGTCTAACCACCTGCGATGCAGAAACGTGCTGCTGTCCCATACAGGAATCGAACCCACAACTGTGGCGTTATCAACACTATTCTCTAGCCAGCTGAGCTATCCAGTGGAGGAAACCCTTCTCCACGCAGCTGTTTTTATTTATGGTCTTGGTTTTTACTGGCATTTGTATTTGCTCTTCAGTTTTAATGCTGACACATTTTATACCCACGTTATGTTTACACTGATTGCAAAGTCCTGGCAAGATATAAATGACTGATAATACTTTTGTTTTGTTTATAAAGGCTTGAGTCAATGTATGTGGTGGACATGCACATGTGGCTCAGTTCTGGCAGGAAGTATTTGTTGAAATAAAAGCAATTACTGTGCAAAATACCTGTAAATGCCCAGTGCTGGCATTGCTCAATCTATTTGACCCTAACCAACAACTTAATCCCTTAATAAGTTATATTTTATTAGTGGCCAGGCTTTTTGGTTAGCATAAACTATATATTCCCCTCTACACGAATGTTTATCAGGGATTTCTGATGCATTACCTTAACTTCATCTTCTGGTTTAGATTGGGGTGTTTTATTTTTAAAAAATTTTTTTGCTTGCTTGTATGACATTGTAAGGTGTTGTAAGACTATAACAACATACCTCATAAATGGCCAACATGCCTTTAAATTACCATTAGGTAAATAAATGAAAGGGATGTTTCTCTGTGCAAAGCTTGCCATGCAGAAGGAACCTCAATGAGCAGAGTGCCTGGCATAGCATACAGAAAGCTGCAGGTTCAATCCCCAACATCACCAGCTCAAAGGATCAGGGAGCAGGCTAGAGCAAAAGACCTTGTTTGCAGGGGACTTTAGCCAGCCACTGCCAGGCACGGGGCAGGTGGCTCTCCTGTAGCATCATCATCATCATCATTAATTTTGCCTTTTTGTCCCATCTTTTCCTCCAAGGAGCTTAAAGGGGTGTACATGGTTCTCCTCCTTTCCATTTAATGCCCACAACAACCAGACTGAGAGGCAATTGACTGGCCCAAGGTCACCCCGCGAGCTTCATGGCCAAGTGGGGATTTGAACCCTGGTCTCTCAGGTCCTAGTCCAACCCTGTAACAGCTGCACCACAGTGGCTCCCCTCCCAGCACCTGGGCGGTCAGGACGCTTCCTCCATCCTTGCTGCTCACAGCCTGAGGCTGGATCAGGGAGCTGTGTGCTTGGGCAGCCTAGGGAAGCTGGAGTCCCTCCCGGTTGGTTTTCTGCCTGCGCCGCTCCAAAAGGAAAGGGATGCCCCACGGGCTGAGCTCGACGACCTACCTGTGGTGGTGAGGACGCTGGCGGTGAAGAAGAGCGCCGAGGTGAACTCCCAGTTCTCGTCTCCGGAGACGTTGCCCAGGCCGGAGACGCCGTAATTGCCGGCGTCGATGAGGCGCTCCAGGAGGCCGGCCAGCCTCTCCTCCGACAGGCACGCGCGGTGCTCGGCCAGCAGGCGGGCGCGGGCGTCGTGCAGGGCGGCCAGCAGGGCTCGCTCGGGAGGCCCCTCCAGGCCCGCGAAGACGGCGGCGCCCACCAGCAGGAAGAGCCCGTAGGCTCCCAGCAGCAACCCGTAGCGCCACGACGGCGGCACGGCCGGACACAGCGCCATCCTCGACGGCCCGGCCCGGCCCTTCCCTCTGCCAGCAAGCGAGCCAGCAGCCTCTTCTCACCTGTCTCAGGTGAGCTGGCCTCAGCCCAGGGCGCGGCAACCGGTTCCTTCTCGCCGTGACGCACAGCTGCTTTAACCCTCGCAGCTCGGCTTCCCGGGCGCGCCGTCTAATTTTGCACAACTCATGGCATCCATCCTCAGCGAGAGTGCGCTTCTATGCCCAGAGAGGGCGCAAGAAGAGCACAACGGACCCTTTTTGGACGGGGGAAGGGGGGGGGGGTCTCCGGCTCAATCCCAGGCTTCTGCGGGTAGCGCTGGGCAAAAAACAACACGAGAGCTGCTGCCAGCTAGTGTTTCCCCACCATAGTCAAAGAGCCTTGCATATGGGAAGTCTCTGGATCAATTTCCCCGCATCTCCAGGTGTCTTAAACTGGACACGGTATTCTTGCTTCCTGTCACTTAAAGAACATCGGAAGCAGGAGTCAAGATCCACGGGTCCATCTCTCTCTGTTGTCTACACTGGCCGGCTGAGAGTGGCTCGCCAAGGTTTCAGACCTACCTGTGAGATGCCAGGGACTGAACCTGGGAGAGTCCACACACAAAGGAGGTGCTCTGTTAATGCAGTCCAAAACCACACTGGCCATTTTTGCTGCTGCTTCACAGATTAGTGGGGACACGGGTGGCGCTGTGGGTTAAACCACAGAGCCTAGGACTTGCCGATCAGAAGGTCAGCAGTTCGAATCCCCGCAATGGGGTGAGCTCCCGTTGTTCAGTCCCAGCTCCTGCCAACCTAGCAGTTCGAAAGCACGTCAAAGTGGAAGTAAATAGGTGCCGCTCCGGTGGGAAGGTAAACGGTGTTTCCGTGTGCTGCTCTGGTTTGCCAGAAGTGGCTTAGTCATGCTGGCCACATGACCCGGAAGCTGTCTGCGGACAAATGCCGGCTCCCTCGGCCTATAGAGCGAGATGAGCGCCGCAACCCCAGAGTCGGTCATGACTGGACCTAATGGTCAGGGGCCCCTTTACCTATCACAGATTAGTACTTCTCATGCATTTTGCATTAGTATATAGAACATGCCATGGAATGGGCAACTGTGCTACCCCACCCCCATTCTGACCCACCTCCACAAGTAGAAGGGTGATTTTCTGAAGAGTGGGGGTCCTGTGGTTATGGTGGGGTCTCTGTGTATTTCAGAACCCTTGAAAATCACGGTTATAAAACATGCCTCCTTGGGTATTGGAGTCTACAAGGCCATATTGTCATTCTCTAACTTTCCTTTGGCAATGATTTTTTTTTTTTGTGGGGTAGCTAGCACACCCCCTCCGTTTTAAACAACTTTCAAGCATTTTATAGTGATTTGACCCTCTTGGCTCTGCCCTTCAACTTCCTTTTTTAACCAATTTCCTCATTTTGAGGAACTTTCCTCTTTTGAAATCAAACACGGCTGTGTTGAATTTTCTTGGCAATTGGACAGTTACATGGATATTTAATAGCGTTAAGAGGCGCAGGTGGGGCTCGTCAACCTGGGGAGGTAACCCACCTAGGCGAAAACTCTAAACCTCTGCTGCCTTATGGAATACCTTCAGAAGAAAAGGCTAAGGAGTAAACCGTACACAAATTCAGAGTCTCCAATATGGTCAGGTGGCACCTTGTACGCCCCCTTCTGGCAAGCTGGTGCGGAACGTATTGCTCTGCTTTCCTTTGGAGCACATCACGAGGCCGGGAGGGCGGATCTTGTAGTCACTTCAAGGCTGCTAAAGCAGCAGTTTGACTTCACCCCCAAAAGCACACTCCATTGTTTCTCGAGACAGATGGATGCCAATGGTATTATTGTCACTGCTCCCAATTGGCTTGACAATACATATTGTGTCCAGTCCTGGGCATCACTCAGGATAAAATCCAGGGTCAGTACACCAGCTGTCATTTAGGGTATAGGAGCCAACTCCTAGGGGCCGAGGTCCCTTCGCCCCCTCCTCCGACATAATATTTAACCACGCAGCCCTCTTGGAACCTTTCTTGACCTGTGGCATACACTCCAGCCGAGTTTCTAACATTTAAAGAACTCCCCTATTCCCCTCCCAATTCTCAGTTACAATACTCAGTGCCCTGTGAAGAGGGATTGGTTGTTATTCCACAAGGGGAACAGGGGTCTCCGAACAACTCTCAGCACCCTAAACAAACTACGCTTCCTAGGATTATTTGCGGGAGGAAGCTGTGACTGTTTAAAGTGGTTCTAGTTACAGGTAGGTAGCCGTGTTGGTCTGCCGTAGTTGAAAATAATAATAATAATAATAATAATAATAATAATAATAATAATAAATAATAATAATAATAATAATTAATTCCTTTCAGTAGCACCTTTAAAGTTTAAAGTGGTGTCGTAGTGCTTTGAATGGGAATGTGGCCGAAGTTCCAAGTTATCACAAATGCAGGCATGGAATACAGTGGTACCTTGGGTTAAGTACTTAATTCGTTCCAGAGGTCCGTTCTCAACCTGAAACTGTTCTTAACCTGTGGTACCACTTTAGCTAATGGGGCCTCCTGCTTCCGCCGCACCGCCAGAGCACAATTTCTGTTCTTATCCTGAAGCAAAGTTCTTAACCCAAGGTACTTTTTCTGGGTTAGTGGAGTCTGTAACCTGAAGTGTATGTAACCTAAAGCATATGTAACCCGAGGTACCAGTGTAAGACAAGGCTGTTGTTTTGACTCTTGCTGATGCCAGTCACCAGATTAAAAATGGAAGGAGTTTGCGCTCTCTCTCTCTCTCTCTCTCTCTCTCTCTCTCTCTCTCTCACCCTGTCCCACACCCACTGTTAGGGAGGAGTTGCAGACCCTCTTTATGGACCACTGGAGACACATGGGATGGAGGCAGCAATCAGAGGTTTATTTGGTCTCATTTCACAGGCTTGGCCCGTTGCAAGTTGAGAGCGGGCCTGACACAGGTGGCTCCCTCGTGGAGCGGGAGAAGGTGCACGAGGGAGCCTGGCACTCACATGTGAATTTCAAGTAGGGTGGGGAGAGGGGAGAGGCGGACACAGTAGAATTGCACATTCAAAGTGCTAGTGGCTGTCAGACTCCAACCAGGAAAAAGCACTGCTTTTTTTTCATTGCAAGTGCAGCCTGTTGCAAGACATTCTTTGCTTTCCTCTTACACGTCCACGTCAAAAGACGGGCGCAAGCAGGTGGGGCAATCTGGCTCCAGTGTGTACCCCCACTCTGAACTGTCTCCTCTCATGTTTGTGCAATGTGGCTCGCTCTTGAATGCTGCAGAGCATCCTCGGACCGGCTTGGGTCAAGATAGCCATGGCAGGCTCCACTCCTTGCATAAATCGGGAGAAGCGGCGCCCACCTTGGGGACAAAGGATATAGAGAAAGGAGAGTGGAGTCTTGCTTGCTTCACAGGCTCTCCATGCCAGCCTTGGCCAACTTAGGAGTCTGCCAGATGTTTTGGACTACAATTCCCATCAGCACTTGCTGGCTATGGGATGATGGGAGTTGTTGTCCAAAACATCTGGAGGGCTCCAGGTTGGACGAAGCTGCTCCACCTCCTGCCCCTGCATTCGGCAGAGGGAGAGCCACTAAGGCCTAGTCATGGAAGGGGGGAGCTGTGCCCCTCACGGTGAATGGAGAATCAGTACGCAATGAAGACAATAGCTGCCAGGGAGCGAGCCTGGCCAACGCGGGGGTCGGGGAAGCCCCACAAGCCATTCCAGCAAAGGTGGAGGAGAGGAGAGTGACTTGCCAGCGTGGGTCTGACCAGTTAGTGTTCATTTCATGGAGGGGCGTGAGAAAGGGCTCTCTGCTCTCCCTCACCCCCACCCCCCACCCCCTGCCCAATATACACAACCCTTCATCACTTCCGTGGGGCACTCAATACTATCCCGTGGTTTGACATCCCTGAAGGAATTGGCTGAGAAAGAAGCAAGGTCTTCCCAACACTGTTGAGGTTAAGGCGCTCAGTGAATGGAAAGTGGGGAGGAAGGGAAGAAGGTACTCGGGTGTGGGGGGTGTGCCCACCTTCCCCCTACGGCATGGGAAAATCCCCCTCTCCCCCTTTGACAGCGATTCCCGTCTCCCCTTTCGACAGCGAGCCCATGCTCCCAGCCTTCGACTACATTTGCAGCCTCATGTCCAATCACAGTTGAGCGTGGGGTTCAAAGTTCAAGGCGCCAACTTCCTGAACGAAAAGGTGCTTCGGGAAGGCGGGACCTCCTTCTTTTGCTTTTCCCTTCACTTTGGGGCCGTCCGTCCTTGAGCGGATGCAGCTGCTGTCCACCACGGCAGATCCTCTTCGGGCGGAAGCGGCCGGGAGGTCTGGCGCGGCAACAGAGAAGGGCTGAGCCGCCCGGGTGGACCCAATCTGGACGCGACGAGGAAGGGGTCAGGGGTGGCTGGCGCTGTTGGCTCCGTCGGGGCTGAGAAGTCCCCACAGGCAAAGGGATCGGGAGCCGCAAAAGGGTTGGTCCTTTCAGGACCCAGTGGCTTGAACTGGCGTGGCCCCAGGCGAGGGGACTGGACTGGGGAGGAGCGGGCCCCAGAAGACACAAAGCTCCAGGGGTCGATGCGGCTGCGGACGGGAGAAGGGCGGGGCCTGGAGATGAGGCTGGCGTGTGGGGAGGGGCGGGGGGAGCGGGGGCTGCGGGGGGAGGAAGGAGAAGGGAGAGCACCATCTGTAAGGAACAGAGAGCATAATAATAATATAATTATTATTTATACCCTGCCCATCTGGCTGGGTTTCCCCAGCCACTCTGGGCGGCTTCCAACAAAACACTAAAATATAATAACCTATTAAACATTAAAAGCTTCCCTAAACAGGGCTGCCTTCAGATGTCTTCTAAAAGTTTGGTAGTTATTTTTCTCTTTGACATCTGATGGGAGGGCGTTCCACAGGGAGGGCGCCATTACCGAGAAGGCCCTCTGCCTGGTTCCCTGTAACTTCGCTTCTTGCAGTGAGGGAACTGCAATAAGGCCCTCGGCGCTGGACCTCAGTGTCTGGGCAGAACGATGGAGGTGGAGACGCTCCTTCAGGTATACTGGACCGAGGCCGTTTAGGGCTTGAAAGGTCAGCACCAACACTTTGAATTGTGCTTTGAAACGTACTGGGAGCCAGTGTAGGTCTTTCAAGACCAGTGTTATATGGTCTCGGCAGCCGCTCCCAGTCACCAGTCTAGCTGCCACTTTCTGGATTAGCTGGATAAGCACACAGTAGCTATGATGTCCCTAACTCAAGCGGAAAGAAACCCTGGGGGGAACTGGAATCTGGTTGTGAAAGTTCAAAAAACTATGTTCAGCCATGCCACTGCCTTTTACGCTGGTTTAACACCCAGAGATTCGGCTAAGGCCTCCGTCCTACGAAGACAGGAAGCTACGATACCACTTTAAACCCCCCAAAGAATCCTGGGAGCTGTAGTCTGCTAAGGATGCTCAGAGTTGTTAGTAGACCCTTATTTCCCCTCAAAGAATCACAGGGAACTCTGGGAATGGTAGTTCTGTGAGGGGAATAAGGGGGTCCTCTAACAATACTCAGCTCCCATAATTCCCTGGGGGAAGCCGGAACAGTTAAAAGTGGTATAATAAGCACTTTAACTGTGCCAACGTGGCCCAAGTCCATTGACCCATCTAGCATTGCCTACAAGGACAGGTATCAGCTCTCTGGGGCGCAGGCAGAGGGCAATTCCAAGCCCTAGCTGGAGATGACAGTGGGGCTGACCCTGGGGCTGCCTGCCTGCAGAGCGCCTGCTCAACCTCTGAGCTGCAGCCCTCATTTACACCAGCTCAACCCCCCCCCCCTCTGCAGCCTCCTAAATTCTCCTGCCAGGACTTACCCCATTTCTGGGTTTTGTTGCCGCGGCCTTCCACAAGTCTCGGGATCTTGGGTGACATCTGGGTCCAGAGAGGAGGCAAGGCCCCCCTGTTGCCCCCAGAGGCCACATCGACGAGGAGATCCGTAGGAGGTTCCTCCTTGCACAGCTCCACATGGACGGTGGGGGTGGACTCTTGTGGAGGGGAGGGCGGCGGGGGCTCCTGCAGGGCGGACGGAAGCTCTCGGCCCAACCCGAGAGAAGCAAGCAAGGCTGTTCCCCGAAGCAGGGCCCGCTGGATGAGTCGGGGGGCACTGGGACGTTCCAGGACTGGGTCCTCGGTTTCCGGGGAGTCGACCGGGACACTGCCTGTTAGGGTAAAAAAGTTGGAAAGTCAAACCACAACCTGACATAGTGCTACAAACCTAAGTCCCCACTTAGCCTACTGAAGCCCACTCAGTTTTGCGGGGGCAGCGCAAAATGTGGGGTTTGTGGCACCAAACCAGCAGACTGCCTTGGCACTGGTTTGAAGCCCATCAGACAAGGTTGGGTTTGGCGTCATTTAACAGTGACCCCGGTTTGAGTGTCAATTGCTCAGTTTGCAGGCTGGCACAAAATACAGGGTTTGCGGCACAAAACCGACGCTAAACCTTGGCACCTGCTTGAAGTCAACTGGACAAAGTTGGATTTGTTGGCATTAACTTGTGACCCCGATTTGTCAATGACTCTTTTTTTGGGGGGGGTGACATGGAACACAGGGTTTGCGGCACAAAACAGCACTAAAACTAGCATTAAACTTTGGCATCAGTTTTTTTTAGGGGGGTCACACATTAATGAAGTTCCCTGTTGCCTCTTCAGCTTTTGACACCTCCCCCCCCCGTCTTCTCCCTCTTGCCATTCATCATCATCCCACCACCAGTTCCCTGACCTTGAGCCTTCTTCCCTTGGGGGTTCCCCAGCTGATGCCTCCCACCACTCCTCTGCCTCCAGCCAGTCCATACAGTCCAACCTGACTGGAAATGCCTGGGATACAGCCTGTTGCCTTCTGCATGCAAAGCAGGTGAGCTACCACCGAGCTACAGCCCTTCTCACAGGCATATGCTGACACCACTCCCGCTGTATCTATTGTTAAGGTTGTGAGTGCTATTGCTTATGTCAGGGGTCAGGAAACTTTTTCAGCAGGGGGCTGGTCCACTGTCCCTCAGACCTGGTGGGGGGCCGGCCTATATTTTTTTGGGGGGGGATGAATGAAGTCCTATGCCCCACAAATAACCCAGAGAAGCATTTTAAATAAAAGGACACATTCTACTCATGTAAAAAAAAACGCTGATTCCTGGATTGTCCGCGGGCTGGATTGAGAAGGTGATTGGGCCGGATCCGGCCCCCGGGCCTTAGTTTGCCTAACCGTGGCTTATGTAGTCAAACTGACACCCCCTGACATAGAAGAGGGAAGTGTTGGCAGGTTTGGGCATACCTCAGGACTTGCGGAAGTACCCCATAAAAAAAAAAAAACTTTAGAAAATTAGTAAGGGAAACCCAAAATACCACAGAATGCGAACTGTTGAAGTCATCTCCACATTCTATGTTTAAAGCACATAGCTCCAAGAAACCTGGGAGTTGCAGTTTGGCCCTCAGAGAGCTCTAATTCTCATCAGGTATGGCATTGGACCTTTGGACCTTTGGTGATTCAGCAGACCACCGTCTGGAAAGTCCTGTTGGCATGCAACAGCTGTGGGGAAACTATATCCAGGACAGCTCCTAGTGTCAGATTCAGCTCAGCAAATAAAAAGAGGAAACTCCAGGTGCCAGGTGTTCATTTTATTCCAGGGGCAGTATAAACATGCCAGTGACATAACAGGTAACAGGATATGCATGTAGAGCAGGGATGGGGAACCTCTCTCGCACATGTATGCAGGCCATCTTTGACAGGTAGGTGGGGTTGCCCACCTCATAATCAGCTGGTACCACAGTGACACCAGCCAACCCATCCCCGTCCCCCCATGGACGACCAGTTGATGGGTGGCACCCGCAATTCCCCTTTGGCCCAGATGCATCTTTTCCTGTCTCATGTCATAGACATGATGCCGAGGTGTAGGGCAGTTGGGCAATGCTTGGCCAAAATGGGTCAAATGAGAAAGGCCTGGTGGGCCCTAAAAGGCCCATGGGCCGGAGGTTCCTGACTCCAGATATAAAGCACAGACTCTATTACTGAACTACAGCTCCTCAGGGGAAACAATTCAGGAGATAGAACAGTGCAAAAAAAACCCCTGAAAAGTGCTCACCATTTGGACTGGGCTGGGTCTGTTCAGGAACGGGCAGCACCTCTGGCTCCATGTACCACGTCGTTTCTTCTAGCCGTGACCTTCTCCTGCGAGGGGAACAAGAAAGGGTTTGCAACCTGCTCAGGGAATGTGTACATGTCAGGAGCCGGAGTCAGGAGTAAGTCAGCAATATAAAACACCGGCGTTAGTGAAGTTTACTCTGTAGTCAAAGAAATCAAAACAGCACAGGCCTAGTGATCACAGTAACCCTTCCCAATACATCTTGCTTCTATGAGGCAAGGAATGAGGGTCCCTGCCTTCCTACCTCTCTCAAAGACTCTGCTCCCTCCCCCCCTCCAGGCAACTTGAGGCTCCTTTGCCTTGTCTGTCTTTGCTGTGCCCTCTTTATTCCTCTCTGTGTTTGGGGAGGCCAGGGGGGAGGTCACAACAGGAGGGGAAGACTCCCTGGATTCTTCAGCAGCCAGCCTCATTGCTGCCTCTTGACCCCACTCTGCTTCTGCCTCCAATTCTGGGCTGCTCTCTGCCACAGCCTCTTCCTGCTCACTAAACCGTGTTGCCTCTTCTGCTTCTGACACCTCCTCCTCCTCCCGTCTGTTCCCTCTTCTTCCTCTGACCGCTTATCGTCCTCCCACCACCAACCCCCTGGATGTGAGCCTTCTTCCCTTGGGGGTTCTCCAGCTGGTGCCTCCCACTGCTCCTCTGCACTCAGCCAGTCCATGATAGTACAGCCTGCTCCAGTCATTAAGACATACGATGCTGCCTTATGCTGTGTCAGCCTGTTCGTCCATCTAGGCCAGCATTGTCTGCTTTGACTGGCAGCCGCTCTCCAGGGTCTTGGCAGAGAAGGGTCTTTACCATCACCTGCAACTAGATCCTTCTAAACTGGAGAGGCTGGGGAATTGAACCCAGGGCCTTCTGCATGCCAAGCAGGTGCTCTGCCACTGAGCTGCAGTCCTTTCTTTTAACCCAGGCATCCCCATTCTCTACAAGCAAGCAAGGGAATGGGAGAGGAGGGAAAGGCTGCCCCCTACCTGCCATTCTGCGTACTGCTCTCACATGGTTTGGGGGAACTGGAGCTCTTTGTACGGCCGTTGCAAATCTCGTCCCCTCGACGCGGTGACTGGCGACCCCAATTTCGATCATTTTCACTTGGCTCCACTGCAAAGGGTCGGGTGGGAGGGCAAAGAGAAACAACTTTTCCCACTTTATCCTTTTTTTGTGTTCTGTTTTCTACATAGGTACTATTTCTTGTTTCTTCTTTTTTGTGTCTTATCTTTGTGGACGCCATTTTTATTTTTCAATAAAAAATAAAAAAGAAAGGGGTCCATGTATTAAATGGCACTTTTGCATACAAACCTTAACTGGTTTAAACCATAATTGCTTCCTCCTCTTAGGTAGTTAGAATTTGGAGACCACCCTTCAAAACTAAAGAACTACAACTCCCAGAGTTCCTTGGGGAAAGCCACTCCCTCAGGGGATTGCAGCTTCATCCAGAACTGGTCGTATGCCACCTCTCTGAAACAGAACTGTTGTGTCATGGCTAAGATTCAGTTTGTAGGCTAGCACAAAATCCAGGTACCAGGCTCAGCTGTTCCATAAGAAGAATATCAGGAGAGCCTTGCTGGATCAGACCAAAGGCCCGTTTAGCATTCTGCTTGCTCAGTGACCAAACTAATGCCCTTGGGAAGCCCACAAGGAGGACCTATGAGCCACAGCAAACTTCCCCACTTGCAATTACTAGCCGCTGGTGTTCAGAGGACTGGTTATCTTGGAGGTAGCACATAGCCCTTGTTCCTAGCAGCCATTGATGGCCTCACTGGCCCCAACTTGGTGGAACGCTCTGTCACAAGAGACTAGGGCCCTGCGGGATTTGACATCTTTCCGCAGGGCCTGCAAGACAGAGCTGTTCCGCCTGGCCTTTGGTTTGGACTCAGTCTGACCCTTATGTTTCCCTCCCCTTACAGTTTTGATCTATGGGCTAGTTTTAAAATGAGGCCGCATTTTAAATTGCATTTTAACCTGTATTTTAAATTGGGTTTGTTTTTTCTATTATGTTTTTATTGTAATTTTACTGGTGCTAGCCGCCCTGAGCCGGGCTCTGGCTTGGGAGAGCGGGGTATAAATAAAATTTATTATTATTTTTTATTATTATCCTCCCTGAATTTGTCTAATCCCCTTTAAAAGATATCCAAGCTGCCGACCCTCACTGCCTCCTGCAGCCGTGAGTTCCAGGGTTTAACTACACACTGTGTGGAATACTTCCTTTGGTTTGTCCTGAATTTTTCAACATTCAATTTTCATTTGATGCTCCCGAATTTTAGTTATTATAAGGGAGGGAGAAAAAAACGTCTTTGTAGCCACGTCGTTTACACCTCACATAATTTTATACACCCACTAACGTGTCTCCCTGCCCTCTTACTTGCCTTTTCTTGTAACTAAAAATCCCCAGATGTTGTAACCTTTCCTTATAAGGGAGTTGCTCCAATCTCTTGATCATTTTGGCAGCCCTTTGTGCCTCACCTGACTAGAAGCAGACCTTGCTGTCATTTCACTCCAAAATCGCCGGCAATCAGCCAGGATTTGGTTGGGGTTACCTAGAAGAAGTCTGAACACTCCGGATTCCACTTGCTCCCCTTCTACACCTCCCCCCCCAATAAATGTTACTTACATCGGATAGCTCGGAAACGTTGGAAGGGAGGGGAGCCACCTGCCCCCATCTCCAGGCAGTCCTTCCTTTTGTCCAATCCAGGAGAAGCCATTACTGTGATGCGATGCTTAAAATCTGAAATAGGGAGGGGGGGCATGAATTACCCAGTAGCACCATCTGTAACAATGCATAGTTTAAAATGAGTTTAATTTAGAAAAAATGCCAGCTCAGAATTCCAGGCTCTGTCAATGTTCCAAAGTTTTGGCTCATGGTTCTTCGTCCCCATCACTGAACTTAGGACTGGCAACAGGTGTTTTTTGTTTTTTAATTGTTTAACCACATCAGTTAACAAACATGGATACATATGCTATAACGTTACTGTTTTAGTTAGATAAATGGTTTAAATTGTTATTAAGGAAACGATTGCTTTTCTCCTTCCAGGTACAGCAGAAAAGTTGTCCAAATATAAACAGTTAACTTATTAAACCTCATGATAATTTCATAATTATCTGTCTATAACCAAATCAGTAATTTTTGATATAACTGTAAAAACCACTCTGAAAATTATTATTATTCCAAAAATGAAACCTTCATCTGGTTGTAAATATTAAGATGATAGCAACAAGAATGAGTCTTTCTGTAAAAAAATGATTTAAAGCAAAGTCTTACTGACTAGTGATTTAAATCAATTTAAATCCACCCTGGTTGAAATTAATACGTTAGACGTGTCTGTTAACTTCAGTGGGTCTATTCTTAAGTAGGACACAATTGCCTTGAGTCCTGTCAGGGGAAAAGGCAGGGTATAAACAAACAAACAAACAACAGCAACAACCCTATGTTCCTAGAAGGCCTGTTGCCAAGACACCCCTTCCAACCAGGAGCCATCCTTGACGGGAATCCTTGCCCTCTGCCTGGTCCCCCCCCAACCCACCCCCGTGGGCCCTACCAAGTGGCATGCTGATGTGCTCGCTGTCCCTCCCTTTCAGCTTGTTCCTCTTGAAGGTCCCCTTCCGCTTCTTGACGTAGGGACGCTCCCGGTTCATCTGCTGAATGAGGAGGCTCAGCTCCCGCTCAAAGACTTCCAGCTCCCACTGCGCCAGCTCGTGCTCCCGCTGACGCAGGAACTCCTCCTGGGACTTCTGCTTCAGGGCTGCCTGCTTCAGCTCCTCCTCGCGGCTCAGCAGTTCCTGCGAAGAAGGGGGGGAAAGGTACGTGTGTGGGTCTGGGCAGAGTGAGAGAGCGAGTATTTGGCTTTTGGAAAACTACGGGCGACGGAGCTTCCTTTCTCCATTGAGAAGTATCGGGGCCAGAACCTGACCTAGGCCACATTCACACCATACCTTTAAAAGCACTTTAAGCAATCATGGCTTCCCCCAAAGAATTCTGGGAAGTGTAGTGAAGTGTGCTGAGATTCATTAGGAGGCCCCTGTTCCCTTCACAGAGCTACAATTCCCAGAGTGGTTTAGCAATCCATCCCTCTCCACAGGGAACTCTCAGCACCCTTTACAGACTACAGCTCCCAGGATTCTTTGGTAGAAGCCAGGACTATCTAGTGCCATAGGGCATTGAATGTATGGTGTGAACATGGCCTTATACTGAGTCAGAACATTGGTTCATGTAGATCAGGTATGGGGAATTTTTGGCCCTCCAGATGTTGCTGAACTACAACTCCCAGCAGCCCTGACAAGCATGGGACCTTTTGCATGCAAAAGCAGGTGCTCGGCCGCTGAGGTATGGCCCTTCCCCAGGGCCCATCCAGGACTCTAACTCCCATGAGTCCCAGCCAGCACATGGGCCCTTCCACTGACCTGAGCAAAGGGGTGCACAGAAATTGCTTTTCCACCCATTTTCATTAGTGAACCCCTCACGTGACTTGCAATTTAGAGAGTAAATTCGCCTTCCTTTAATTCAGGGATGTGCAGCCTTTCGCCCTCCGGACGTTGCTGAACCACAACTCCCATAAGCCCCAGCAACCATGGCCAATGGCCAGTGATGATGGGAGTTACAGTAAAGTAATATCTGAAGGGCCAAAGTTCCCCACCCCTGATTTAATTACCCACATTTGTTTTTGTCTCCACCCTCACCCTTTTTTGTCTTCTGCTGCCTCCTCCTGGACACCAACATTTTATTGTCCCAGAATGCCCCAACTGTGGTGCCGTACTGTGGCTTCCTGGGAAATAAAATGGCAGCCATCAACCATCCCTCCTAGCTAAAAAGAAAGAACAGAACAAAGCCCATTCATACTCATTAATTACACTTTATGTTTGTTTCAGAAGCACTATCTGTCAGTAATACAGGGACATGTACAAGGTCCCAGTTTCAGGGTGGTATCCCGTGCCCTCATTCGGGGATTAGATGGATTATCCTTGTATCGTATTGATATTTTAAATATGTATGCTTTACCCTTTGTATCATACTGTGTTTTAAATAAGTAAATGTTTTAATTATCATGTTTTTATTCTGTTTGTTCTATTTTGGCAGGCCTGTGACCGTATAATAAAATAAGCGATGGACTGACTGATACCTCCAGGCAGTCTTTGCCAACCTGGTGCCCTCTGGATGTTTTGGACTACAGCTCCCATTGGGCTGATGGGAATTGTAGTCCCAAACATCTGAAGGGCGCCAGGTTGACAAAGGCTGCTTTTAAAAGTGTTGTGTTCTGGTACAACAGCGAGATTCTACACCTGAGCCCTGCCCCTGAATGAACGTTCCAGCTCCTCTCATCTCTCCCTTACCTTTTCCTTGGCACGCAGCTCATCAAACATGTCCTGGATCTCGACTTTCCAATCATCTTGCATGGAGTGGAAGGACTCCTGGGGCATATCATGGAGGACTTGGGTCTCCAGCACCGTCAGTTGGGACAGGATGGATGCAAAAGTGGGGCGCCGGTGGGGGTCCTGCTCCCAGCACTCTGGCAGGACCAACAGGGAAGTGGGAGGGAGACAGACAGAATGCACACAGAGCTCAAACCGGTTCCAGAAATGGGTACAACCCTTTCCCACCTTCTTTGCACTGCATCCCATCTTGTGATGGAGTCCCTAAGTCCCGCCTCCTTTACTGCTTCCTGCTTACCTGCCATGAGACGTGCAAAGGGTTCCGGGCAAGTGGACGGGATAGGAAGTGTCAGCTTGTTCACAGCGACCCCATAGGCCACAGCAAGGCCATCGATGCCCCGGTACGGAACTTCGCCAGTGAGAAGCTCCCAAAGGAGTACCCCATAGCTGGAGGGAAAAGGACAAGGGAGATAGGGCTAAATTCTAGGGTGCTGCTGAGCCACCCGGGATCCCCGCTTGCAGGGTGATATTCTGCTGCCCTCTCAAAACAGGCCAAACGGTGGAGCTCTGGGCTTCCCTCCTCTCCTGATCTTTGCAAGGGGGGGGTGAGAATTATAAAGTCCTTCCTCATGATTCTTATCCAGACATTTTGAAACTGCAAGCATAGAGGGTTCCACTCTGTCCCCTTCCAGTTGATCTCCTATTCCAGCTGGTCCTTACTAGAACTAGTGCTGAATGTCTTTTTCCTCCTTCTTTCCAATCTATTTTCCTTTTGTGCAGTGTCTTTTAGGGAATTTTTAAATGTTTTATTTTTTTTTATACTTTTATATTTGTTGGAAGCTGCCCAGAGGGGCTGGGGCAACCCAGTCAGATGGGTGGGGTACAAATAATAAAACAACAACAACAATTTAGCTTGTAAGCCTGAGGGCAGGGACTCTTTTATTATTGATATTTGTAAGCCACCGTGGTGTCTTTCCCCTCAGTTAATTAGCAAGGCTACAACAGCAAGCAAACATGTACCTGGAAAGTGAAGCCCATCTCTTTACACTTACTTGAGACTGATGCTTGTGATCAAGACTTCGAGCTGCAAGTTCACAAGGGGTTTTTTGAACCACACCCATGGCGGGCAATGAAAAATGGTTTCAGTCACTTGTTACCCAATGTCCTGTCCTGTGTATGCCCACTATGGTCGCATTCACACCATACATTTAAAGCACTGGGATACCAGTTTAAATAGTCATGGCTTTTCTCGAAGAATCCTGGGAGCTGAGAGTTGTTAGGGGCCCCCTATTCCCTTCCTTGAGCTACAGTTTCCCAGAGTTCCCCAAGAAGAGGAATGGATTTGTAAACCACTATGAGAAGTGTAGCTCTGGAACAGAGGTCTCCTAAAAACGCTCGTCACCCTTCTCACTTTCCCAGGATTCTTTGTGGGGAAACGAAACAATTAAAAAGTGGCATCAGAGCGCTTTAAATGTACGGTGTGAATGAGGCCTGTTTCTGTCTGCCTCTTTCTTACACACATGTAGACTGCTTGGGTTCAGCGTTGCCCAGACCTGGACCTGGAGTGTCCTTGGTGGAGGAACAAGGGGAGAAGATCTGGCCCCATAGCAGATAGCCACACTAACAATTACCGTGAGGACCTGTTAGGGATCCCTGCACCAACTGGCTGGCTCTCAGACCCTCCAGTCTCCCTCAGGGCCACAGGAGATGGCAAGGCAGTCAGGAGCTTCAGAGTTGCTGTCAAAGTGCCTGGCTAGCTGCATGTGAGGAGGGGGAAGTGCATGTCAGCACCTGCCTGGATCAGGGCCTGGCCGGGAGCCAGAAAGGGCTGGAACTTCCAGCTCCCAGAAAAACCCTCAGTCTGAGCTGCTTCCCTGTCAAAGCTCCAAACCCAGCCTGAAAGGTGTGTGTGTAAGAGGGGAGGCTCTTTTCCTACACACATACAGAATTTGGCTTCCTTTACCTGCTGTGGACTTCCACAGATCCTTGGAGCAAGAATGTGTTAGTTAACTGGGACTCTGACACGGTTTTCAAAACAGGGTGTTCTGCTTTGGCAAGGGAGGTGTCCCAGGGCAAGAGGGTCCTTGCTTTTTCCTGCACATCTGGGCTCCAAGGCCAAAACCCAACCTTAGACGGGGCCCACCCCACCCTCTCACCTCCAGACATCGCTGCCCCGGGAGAAGGTGGAGCTTTTGATGACCTCCGGTGCCATCCAGGCGTAGGTGCCCGCCGCGCTCATTTTGGTCGTCTTGTGCCACTCGCGGGCCAGCCCAAAATCGGTGATCTTCAGCGTCTTCCCACTCACATCTCCATCGTCCACGTATTCCGCCAGCAGGACTGAGGGGAGAGAAGAAGCAGACATGGGATTCTGAGGGAAGCCAGTGAAGGAGACTTGGAGGCCTCCATCCAGGAAAACACATTAGAGAGGCCTTACCAGGCCAAAGCTTCCCTGGCCCTCATTGCTCATAACCTGGAAGCCTTTCCTTAAAATTCCCCATGTACATCTGAGGGGCTAATCAGGAGTGCGTATAAGACAGCCTTCATATGTTCAGAGTCCTTTTGTTACAAATATTAACAAAATACTTTTTCTCCTGTTAACACAGACATCTACCATTGCCCCATCCTGATGATAATTTTGTATGGTGCCACCTTTTTTTCTCCAGAGAGCTCAAGGTGGCATACGGATTTCTTCCCCTCTCAATCTTATACTCTCACAACAACCCTGTGAGGTGGGTCAGGATGAGTGATAGCGACTGGCCCAAAGTCACCCGCTGAGCTTCATGGCTGTGTTGACGACTTCAACCCTGGTCTCCCATGTCCTAGTCCATAGGAAGTTGTCCTAATACTGCGTTATGACATGGACCCAACATTGGTGGGATGGAAAGTTAAGGGTACACTTTTATTTTTCAAGGCTTTTTGGGTTTTAGCACATTATCTTAATAAATATTGGGAGAGGGGGAAATAGCATGTTAAAGGTGGTTAATGGACTTCAGCATAGTGGATCATGCAACCTTTATAGGAAGGTTTTTAATGTTCAATGTTTTATTGTGTTTTTGTATATACTGGAAGCAGCCCAGAGTGGCTGGGACAACCCAGTCAGATGGGTGGGGTACAAACAAACAAACAAACAAATAGGTAAAGGGATTATGGAGTTGCGGCGCTCATCTCGCTTTACTGGCCGAGGGAGCCGGCGTTTGTCCGCAGACAGCTTCTGGGTCATGTAGCTAGCATGACTAAGCTGCTTCTGGCGAACAAGAGCAGCGCACGGAAATGCCGTTTACCTTCCCACCGGAGCGGTACCTATTTATCTACTTGCACTTGACGTGACATACTTTCAAACTGCTAGGTTGGCAAGAGCATGGGCTGAGCAACAGGAGCTTACCCCGTTGTGGGGATTCGAACACACCGACCTTCTGATCGGCAAGCCCTAGGCTCTGTGGTTTAACCCACAGCGCCACCCGTGTCCCAAATATAATAATAGCAACAGCTTAAAGAGAGCTTAAATTGCAAAGGCTGACAGCCTTTTGTGACAGCCCTCTGGAGTAATGCCATTTTGTTTTATTTATTTGTGTGTGTGTGTGTGTGTGTAATTTTTATTAAATTTTCTGTTTTACAATTTTAAATACTCATTTAAACATCCGTAAAATATTAATGACTTCCATTCTTCTCTTTCCATGGTTCATTTTGCATAAATCCCTGCATATTTTACAAAAACTAAACCATTCAGTATTACATTATTGCATCCATCAAAACTCATTTACACTGTTGAATTTATCTTAATGCTTCCAGTGCTTTCAGCTGTACACAGTTTCCCCCCATATATTCAATAAATGTTTTCCAATCTTCTTTAAACGTTCTCTTGTTCTATATGTTAAGTCTGCAAAGCTGCACATATTCTGTCAGCTTAAGTTGTCATTCTAGAGTACTGCCTTTTTGGTGGCTAAGGGGTTATGATTTGGCTACTAGCTACAATGGCAATATTTTATATATGCTATTGGGGGCACTATGCCTCCAAACACTGGTTGTTGGGGATCACGGCTGCTGCACTCAGGTCCTGCTTGTGAACTTCCCACATACATCTGGTTGGCAGCAGTGAGAACAGGGCTAGATGGGCCTGATCCAGCAGAGCTCTCCTGACATTCTTATTGCTGCACTATGTGGCAATCGGTCCCTGGGAAGGCACCCTCGTCAGCACCTCCCTGGCACAAAAGGAGCTTCCTGTGCTGGCAGCTTTTGCCCACGCTGCCAAGCTTCCTCCGTGCACTTGGCACACACACAGCATGGAAACTGCGCCAGGGCGAGGCAGAAGCAGTCACGCTCCTCTGCTCTAACCTACTAAACCCAACTCAGAACTTCACAGGCAAAAGAACCCAGGAGTCCTGGCTCCACGCTCTGATGGTCCAAAAAGCTGAAACCCACCCCCAATCACTACTCTTCAAAGTGGGGAGATGAAAGAATTTTGCTCAGCACAGTGGTGAATTTTCCAGATTGAACTCATACTTCTCTCCTGCTGCTGCAAGTGTGTTTTCAATTTCCCACTGGATTTCAATGGCTTTGGGCCTTATTTTCAAGTTGCTAGTACTCATATTTAAGGCTCTCTATCCCACCTGTTTGATGCTCCAAGATCAACGCTAGAGCCCTGGTATCAGTCATCAGAAACTAATGCCTGACTGCCAGGAATGCAACATGCCAGAGCTGGAAAAAGCACATGTAATTCCTGGTCCGTTTTTTTTAACCTCTATTTGAGATGGTAGTGATTTCCCCTAAAGACCTATACAACTTGAGATCCAGGAGCCAGAAGGAGCATCTAGATGTTTGTGGTCATCAATCTAAGTTCCCCCAACATATGAGGGGCAGCAGAATCCTAGAGCTGGAAGGGATCCTAGCGGTCATCTAGCCCAACCCCTTGCCCAGGGCAAACATCTTCCAGTGATAGCATCCCTGACAGTCTCTAGTTAAGCACCTTCAGTGAAGGAGAGCCCACCACCTCCCAAGGCTGCCTGTTCTGCCTCCAGACAGCTCTTGCTTATCAGGATGTTTCCCCAGAACAGTTTGGGGGCAATGTTAAATATATAATGGGGCACACACAGAACTGGAGACGACAAATCTTAGGAACCAATAATCACATTGAGTGTGCACAGGTTTGTTTCATTTTATTAAGAGCAGGCATTTTGGGGGATGACGAGGGAGGGGGATCAGGCCTATGTTGGTCAGGGATCTAGACAGTGGCATGTGGTAGGGAGAGGGTTGTTGAACCTTTTCCTTCTTCTGTGCCTGGACTCTGATAAATATCACCGCACTGAACGCTGCTCTTTGCCCAGGAGGGAAACAACTACAGCAACTTCCATGTGTATGTGTTCACCATGGCAAGAGAGGAGGGTTAACGCCGTTCCCTTTGTGATGTGGTCCCGATTCGGCTTCCTTGCTCTCACCTTTTTAAAGCAGGTACATTAAACGTGATCGTGCATTTAACAATGTGCAGCTTGCCTGTTAGAAAGCTGTTGCCTGTTCTGAATGGCTGCCAGATAGAAATAAAGAAAATGTCCAGCTCTCAAAAAGGATGCTCTCAAAAACCCTAACTGGAGATGCCAGGGATTGAAATGGTAACTTTCTGTATGCCAAGTAGATGTCTTCCCACTGAGCCAGGGGTGCCAACATGAGTAAAATATTTGGGGGAGGGCAGGTAAGCCCAGCCCCCCCATAATCAATCACATATTAGGGCTCACCCACACCATTTGAATGGCAATGCCCATCAACCTTGGGGGGCTTGGCCCCCTCAAATACTTTATTGGGGGAGGGCGAAGGGACTTTGGCCCCTAGGAGCTGTCACACTCTTCCTTCCCTCCTCCTTGCAGATACATACAGGCAAAAGCCCTTTGTACACATCCACCAAGACTTAAGTCCATTTCACTACAGTCGTACCTCGGAAGTCGAATGGAATCCGTTCCGGAAGTCCATTTGACTTCCAAAACATTGGGGAACCAAGGTGCGGCTTCCGATTGGCCGCAGGAAGCTCCTGCAGCCAACCGGAAGCCGCAACGGACGTTCGGCTTCCAAAGAACGTTCACAAACCGGAACAATCACTTCCGGGTTTGCGGAGTTCGGGATCCAAAACGTTTGCCTTGCAAGGCGTTCGACTTCCGAGGTACGACTGTATTTTGGTTATGAATAAACCAAATAATCCCTAATGCTACTTGAAACAGAGCTGCCTTGCCATACCTTTCTGATCTGACATATTTGGAATTGCAATCTATCTGCCTTACCTAACACGTAAGCGGCTTAGTGTCTCATGTCTGACAGATGCTGCAGAGCATTATAAATACAAACACCACCACCCAATAAACAGAAGAAAGCAAGCCTGTCTCCTTAATCCAGCTGTACGAGCACAGGATACGGTGACCCAAGACTGCACTCTGCACGTCATCAGAGGCACTGCTGTTGCCGTTTTGTACCTCCCAGATCCTGGGAAATGGTTATGGGTGTCTCCCTCTGAGAGACCCAAAAGGACTCCCCGCCCCCCACGTTCCTTTAGTACCAGTTGGGAGCATCGATCCCTCTCAGCCCTGGCCCTCAGCTACGGCCCACAAGCCCTTTCCGCAGCCCTGGCTGCGAGGCAATCCCAGCTCCGCCGTTCTGGCTGGGCTTTGGCCCCATGACCCGTAGGCGACTCAAGCATTTCCCTGGGACGCTGCGTCACTGAGCGCCCCATTGTGTGTGGCGCTGGCAGGAGAATCGGTCCATTGTTCCGTTGGGCTGTAGGGAAGGGGCTCCCCTGACAGAAGTACCCCAAGAAGGCACCCTCCCCGCCCCCAACAGCTGCTGCTGCTGCTCTGAGGCCTAGACGTTTTTCCCTTCCCCAGTCAGCCGGGACAGAGAGGAAGCCTGAGCGAGAGCGAGCAGGAAGCCACTGGGGAGGAAGTGAAGGGACCAGATCTCTGCTACAACCACTGGGCCATTGTTTAAGAGAGGCTGGCGAACAACTCTCTCTCTCTCTCTCCCTCCCTCCTCTGCCTTGAAAGAACACCCTACGCAAGGAAAGCCCTCTTTAAAACAACGCCACACCCTCCACCGACATCCACAGCCTTCCTAGAGATCCCGGAGGGAGGTCTGCTTACCAGCACCGTCACACAAACACACACAACTTATTAAGTCTTCTCCCTACATACCCACCCAAATCGCTTTGGTCCGTGGAACTGGCACCGATTCAGGTGCCACGTAACACTTATTCCACATTTGTAAGCAATCCATCTTTTAGTGTGGCAGCACCCACACTTCAGACCTTCCAAGTGCCCCTGTTTTCCAGGGACAGTCCCGGATTTACAGAAGCTGTCCCGGTTTCTTATTTGACCCTGGGATGTCCCGCTTTTCCTTAGGAAAAGAGAAACGTTGGAGGGTATGGAGATAAGTAAGCCAAGCCAAGGAGATAAGTAACTATACAACCTTTCGAAGACTTCTGAAGGGAGCCCTGTGTAGGGAAGTTTTTAAATATTTTATTATGCTTTTATATAAGTTGGAAGCTGCCTGGAGTGTACTCTAGTGCTTTAAATGTATTGTGTGAATATTGTTCGGGAGACCACTAGGTTAATTCTACCTATGAATTAACCAGCACACTACTTTGTGTTCATGGGCGGCCCACTGAGTTTTTACTTGGCAGCATAAAGGACTAGAAATTTGTCTCTTCTCCCCTCAAAAAGGTAGATTTCTCAAGGAACTGCAGTATCGGTTTTAACTGATTTTAATACTCTGGAACATCATGGTGAAGGGCAGGTAATAAATATATCTAGGGTTGTCGTCAACAACTATGTTTTCCTCAGGGTAGACTCATGGGAATAAATGGTCCTAAGCTAGTTATGGCTATGGATTTCATTGGATCATAGAATTGCAGTGTGGAAGGAATCCCAAGGGTCATCTAGTCCAACCCCCGGCAATGCAGGAATCTCAGCTATAACATCCGTGACAGATGGCCATCCAACCTCTGCTTAAAAACCTCCAAGGAAGCAGAGTCCACAACCTCCAGATAGGTCTACTCAGAATAAGACTCAGATGGAAAACAACCTTGAACAATATTATTAGTAGTATTATTAGTAAGTAATATTATTAGTAAGTATAATACAGGGGGAGTTATTGAGGCAGCTACAGAGTGACTTGCCCTTCCCTCCTCAACCAGTACACACACAGAGAAACACTTATGCCTTAGCTGGATGGTCTGCAACAGCAGAGCAAAGCCTTGGAACATAAGGAGGATATATATGTTACACAGAAATCATCTTGCCTCTCACACGGACGTTCAATCACATGCACATAAACAACCTCAGGGTCCCTACTTGTGATTCTACTGCCAAGGACTGCTGCTTTACATACGAGAGAGTTCCCATGGTGATTATTGCACAACTGGTACGCGGGGGTTTTCTGCTCGTGATTTCACAACTCCCTGGCCTCCCCAACTGTCTGGGAGTTCTGCCTCACAATTCCAGGACAGGAGAGAGAACAGGCAGAACTGAGATCCTCACCTTGGTGCGGGGTGTGTGTGTGGAGTGCAGAACAACTGTGCCAGCACCACAAGAGGAGTGGTAAGATCTTTAAAGGCACACCAGCGACAGCAGCTGCCGCCACCAATTCAAAAGTTGACACCTAAGTCGAGAACCCCCACACAGACGCCTCACTGGAGTGCGCAGGCAAGTACAGTGTTGTGGTTAGTGTGTCAGACTAGGAACTGGGAGACCAGGGTTCAAATCCCCACTTGGCCACGGAGATCCCTGGGTGACATTGGGTGACACTGGACCTACCTCATAGGGTTGTTAGGGTTACCTTGAGCTCCTGAGAGAGAAAGGTGGGATGGAAATGCAATGCAATAAAATTAAAAAATGTCGGATCTCAGGTCTCACACAGCCATGGTGGAGATGGTGGGGTCCACCTCTCACAGGCTGTGTCAGGCTGCTATCAGCACATATTTTCATTTTTTATTTGGAATATTTGCATCCCACTTTTTCTGCAAAGCGCCCTGGCAGTGGATTGGTCCACATGTCGCTTTCAACAATGGCTAAACTTAGCTATGGTTTGAAGATGAAAACACAGTGCGCCTACGTGTGTGGTTGAAATGATGAGCGCTTTCCTCGTCCCCTGCTTCTGCTGCCCTGCCAAGACTTGCTGTGTTAAAAACTCAAGTATATAAGCCAAATGACTCCTTAAACCAAGGTTGCAGTTGCCAAAAGAGAATGTCTAGTTGCCATTTTAGGGCAAGACGGCTCTAAAGTCTTCTTTTTCATGGACTCACTGTGACTGATTCTCAGTTAAACATCCGGCTGCTTCAGCTGACAACCTTGAGCTAGCTTAAGAACTTTTGAGAACTTAAAGAAGAAAAGTCACTTGATCCAGGGACAGTCCGCATATCTATCGGCCTATTCCGACCTCTTCTTCTTAATGCTGACTGCTCCTGCTCAGGCTGCACAGATAAAGCAATTTGGTTCCTGAAATTCATTCCAATTGTGAAGATAAAATGTAACTGATAAGAATTCTACAGGATGGGGTATTAGTGTGGGAAAACAGTCCGGATCCAATGATCCCGAGATGGTAGAAATGTCAGGCGCCATCCTGGCACCCAGACATCTTCACTTGGTTGCGAGTGGTCGAAACCCAGGTGCAAAATGCGCCTGGCCCCTGGCTAATTTCAAACACTGTTAGCAACTACTCCCTACCTTAATGGGAAGTGGTAACACTCAGGATTAGAAGGGTAAGCTCCCCATTCCACCTTCCCACTGCCAGCTCTCTCTGTCTATCTCTTTATACAACCCCCACCTTTCTTTGCCTGGCAGGTTGCCAGGGAATGGGCAGATTTCTCTTGCCAGAGGTCTGGACTGCTTTCTTGCATAGGGCTTTCCTTCTCCCCTTCCATCATTGCATCTGCTTCAGCTGTTCCTGCCTCCCACTCCCCACTTTTTCTCCTCCTCTCCCCCTCCCAAGCTACTGCCACCCACATGACAATAGACTGAGGGCCACATGAAGCCAGGCCGAGGGCCACAAGCTCCGCATCCCTACTTTTAGGTTGGCGTTGGCGGCTGTCCTCTGCCATCAGAAGCGCAGTGGGTGGTGACCGGGGAAAGGGCCTTCTCTGTGGTGGAGGCCTGTTTGTGAAAGGCTCTTCTTAAGGAAGTGTGGGTGAGGCCTAGTCTGATCTGGCTTCTGCATGGGGCAAAGATGTGCTTTTGAAAACTACAACAACAGCTTGTAAGAATAATTTCATCTCCTGGCCTTGCTTTTCAGCTGCTGCATTAAATGGTGGTGCTTCTGTAACTCTTTTAATTGCATTTACGGTAAGACACCCTGGGAATTCACTGAAGGGGGTTGGAATTCCTGTAATGAGAATAAAGAACGGTGTTTGAAGCATTGCCATCCAGCCCCTATAATATTGTGGTGTAAAGCTGCAAGTGCCACTTTGCCTGGGTATAAAGAAACTCTCCTCTCTGTTAGCATTTTGTATGTTCGATAGCAAACTGGAGCACTGAAAACAGGGTGAGGGCCAAGCCTTGGCTCAAACTGTGTTTATTATTATTATTTATTAAATTTGTACACTGCCCCACACCTGTGGACCACAGGGCAGTTCACAACATACCGTAGCAACTGCCCTCTCCCCAGTCAGCTCCTCAGGGCTTGCCATTAAGCCAAACCAACACAGTTTTCATGTATTGATGAAGCCATCAATACATGAAAACTCTGTGTTGGTTTGGCTTAATGACAAGCTCTGAGATCTACTGAAGATCCTTCGTGGAGCAAGGGGTTGCACGAGATGACCTCCACAAAGGATCTTCCGTGCAGCATGTTACAGTGACACAGCCCTGACTGACAGCCACTCAGCCTCTGGGATGTAACACCCCCTGCAAAGGAGAGCCCACCTGCGACTCTCAAGGCAGCCTGGTTCTCTGTCGGACAGCTTATGCCACTAGGACCTTTCTCTTAATCTTTAGTCAAAACCTTCCTCCCTGCTGTTCCCAGACCTAGGGTTCTACACCTAGACTTCCAGAACAACAGTTAGCAAGACCACATTCATACATTTAAAGCACTATGATACCGCTTTAAACCATGGGTAGGCAAACTAAGGCCCGGGGGACGGATCTGGCCCAATCACCTTCTAAATCCGGCCCATGGATGGTCCAGGAATCAGTGTGTTTTTACATGAGTAGAATGTGTCCTTTTATTTAAAATGCATCTCTGGGTTATTTGTGGGGCATGGGAATTCATTCATCCCCCCCCAAAAAATATAGTCTGCCCCCCCCAAGTTCTGGGGGGCAGTGGATTGGCCCCCTGTTGAAAAAGTTTGCTGACCTCTGCTTTAAACAGCCATAGCTTCTCCCAAAGAATTCTGGGAGCTGAAGCTTGTTAAAGGTGCTGAGAGTTGTTAGGAAACTCCTCTCTCCTTCCCAAAGCTACCATTTCTAGTGCTACCTGGGAAAAGAGATTGACTGTTAAACCACTTGGAAAACTGTGGCCCTGGGAGGGAAATAGAGGAATAAAAGCTCTCAGCACCCTTAACAAACACGACTTCCAGGACTTTTTGGCACAGAAGTCACGACTATAAAGTAGTATCACAGCATGGTGTGAAGGTGGCCTGAGTCTGCTCTGTCTTCTGCATGACGGACAGCCTTTCAGATATTTGAAGATGACTCTCATGCTGCTTTCAGATATTGCCAGATGATTGAATATGAATGACAAATTTACACACACACACGCATACGCATAAGACCTGGAATAAAGAAGGGAGACCCTATAGACAAGCAATTGTTGTCCTTTGAGAGGAGTCGAAAGGAATTTGAAAGTAGGATCACGGCTTGGGGGGTGTACCTACTCCTTCCATGTTCACCTGTGTTAAACAGGTTTGGCAAGTTTCTCGTATTCCCCCCCCCCGCCCACCCCCACAAAACTTGTTTGATCAGAAGTGACAGTAGGAAGAGATAAGTTTGCATGTGTGTGTACATCACAGGAAGCGAAATCTCTCTCCCAAGCCACCTCCAACTGACTTAAAAACGACTGTCTACGTCAGAGCTTTCCAAATTCTGTGTCACGACACGTTATCGTGCCGGCTGCAGTGTGGGCTAGAATGAGAGCTTGCTGGTAAAGCTGAATTACTGGTTTGCTAGTAGAACTGAATTACTGTGTCGCGAAATGATGCGTGTCTAAAAAGTGCGTCACCACCATGACAAGTTTGGAAAGCTCTGGTCTACGTTCTGTTACGGTAGCTTATATTTCTATAGAGAGGCGGATGGCAAGGTTTTTTGAGCCTGTTAGGAGAGGCTATACCATAGATGTCAACCTTCCCTTTTTTTGTGGGAAATTCCCTTATTCCAGCGCCGTTTTGCGCTGCTTCCCACTGCTATCTCGGATTGTTAGATATCCCGTAGACTATCCCCGGTACAGGGGAAGGCTGCTGATCCCTTATTTTTGAGGCTGCTGATCCCTTATTTTCAAATCTGAAAGGATTTGAACAGGATGCCCTTCTGTCAAATTCCAGATGCTCCACATCCTCCTTTGTGTGTTTTTGCCAGGCTGGAATGTGTCATTGAACTCTGATCATGCTTCTTGATGGAGGATACAGTGCAGTGTGTTGAGTGTGTGTAGAAAATAGCTGATTATACAATGGTAAAATTAACATTATTTTTGCTCCGCCCACTTTTGCTGCTAGTCCTGCCTACAAGGGGCATGCGACCCCAGAAGGGAACATGGCTCATAGGCTGAAAAGATTCCCTATCTTGTGCCCTAGTGGGATAGTTCAGTTGGTTAGAGCATGGTGCAGATAACGCCAAGGTTGCAGGTTTGATCCCCATATGTGACAACTGCATGTTCCTAGGGTTGGACTAGACCAGGGGACAGCAAACTTTTTCAGCACGGGGGTGGTCCACTGTCCCTCAGACCTTGTGGGGGGCTGGAATATATTTTGAAAAAAACAAATGAACAAATTCCTATGCCCCACAAATAACCCAGAGATGCATTTTAAATAAAAGCACACATTCTACTCATATAAAAACACGCTGATTCCTGGACTGTCCACGGGCCGGATTTAGAAGGCGATTGGGCCGGATTCGGCCTCCGGGCCTTAGTTTGCCTACCCATGGACTAGACCAGGCACGTCCAACAGGTAGATCGTGATCTACCAGTAGATAAGTGGACGTTCTGTGGTAGATCACTGGTAGATCAGTGGCTCCTCCCAAAGAAGCTCAACAACTTTTACCTGAACCCCCCAAAATGTGGTAGATCACTGCCAGTTTTTAACTCTGTGAGTAGATCGCAGTCTCTTGGGAGTTGGCCACCCCTGGACTAGACCATCCTCAGGGTCCCTTCCGACACTACAATTTGATGACAGCAGCATTTGTCCTTGCTTTCAGGGAAGTAACCATTCTTAGGACAGGTAAGGCCCCTGAGCCAGGAAGATCCGCGGGCCTAAAATATATGCATATATGCCAGTTTGCAGCATTCTGTCACACTCAGGGGTGACCAAGAAATGAGGAGGACAGTGCTTTGCACACAGGTGCAGGATGGATGCTTATCATCTACTCCCTTCCCAACTTTGCATTCAAAGGCAGCTCCCATTTAGTCCTATATTTGGAGGAATCCTGTTGCAGTGAACATTCCCTGCCATATACGGGCTTGTCCTCCTCTCACACCGAGCCTGACATAATGGTGGGCATTTTGCAAACAGTAATAACTACAATTTAGGGAACAAATTGCTAGGTACTGTTCCCGCAGCGTAAGAAGCAGAGCTGCCGGATTAAGAGCAAAGGCTCACCTCTTCCAGCGTCTCGTTCCCCATGGTAGCCAAACAGATGCTCCCCATTTAACCCAGAATTAAATTCTTTAATACAGAATTAAATTCATTAACCCAGAGTTAAATTCATTAATCCAGAATTAAAACAACCCTGCAAGGCGTGATTCTCATATGACCGACGGAGGCGGGCAGTTGGGATGGGACTAAGAAAACAGCCATCATCCGATCAGCTTTGAAACAGGAACCCTTCCATCAGTTGCAACCGGCACAAGGGAGACGACTCTGGCCATCTGCCTATCTGCGATGGAGAGGTGCGGGCTTCTGCTGCAGGAAGATTTGCTTTCAAACAGATCAAAGCAAGAGTTGCTTAGGGCGAGGGCTGCAATGGTATGGTACAAAGTTCCCCCTCTTGGTCATTTAATGGTCCTTTTTATCCATTGTTGCTGTTTTTTAATTGTATATATTGCTTGTTTTATGTTGCTACGACCTGTTGGCTAATGCAAATAAAGTTTATCTATCTATCTAAAAGTTCCCCCTCCTTGTCCCTGGTTTCCCCTCCCCAAATCTACAGCTGGAGGAAGCCCAGAGCCTGGAGAGAGAGAGGAAAAGGCTTCAAATCATCAGGCTCTTGTTTGCATGGAAAGAAAAACATTTATCTCGCCCTCACAAGAGGAAACGACAGTGTAGAGTTAGTTTCTGGGAGAGGGAGAGAGAGAGAGAGAGTGTTGCTGTCACTTCCTTCTAGCTTTGGGTCATTGAGGTCACACTCGTTTGCTGGCTGGTGGCAAAACTCCGGGAGGAGAAGAGTGAGAGGGTGGCAGATAGAACTTCATTTCCTAAACTGGACTTGCTAGTTCTCATGCCTGCCTCCACCTTAAGTTCACCTCTTGAACTAAGGCAGGTGGGAGGGGTAAAAATGTGTTTACTTGGCGGGGAGGGAGGGACAGTACTCTGGATGTGCTCAGAGGCACCCTTGCTTCTCATGTCCCAGAACTGAAGGATGGTTCCAGGCCGGATTCTGGCTTAAAGGAAGGCTCCTTTCCTGTGCCTTCCAAAACCTTCCTGACCACTGAGCAGCTTGCCCCTTCAGGGAGGGATGTGGCTCTGTGGTCAAGTGCCTGCTTTACACACAGATGGTCCCAAGTTTAAACCCTCAATATCTCCTGTTAGGCTGGGAGAGTCCCCTGGCTGAAATCTTGGGAGAGCAGCTGCCAGCTAGTGCAGATTCCTACGCTTCACAGGGTTGGACTAGATGACCCCTGGGGTGCCTTCCAAGTCTACAATTCTATGTTTCTATACTATACTGAGCTAGATAGATCGATGGTCTGACTTGCTATACAGCAGCTTCCTACATTCCTATTGCTGCATATACACCATAACTTAAAAGCAAATAAAATCCCGGGAACTGTACTTTACCCCTCAAAGAGCAACAATTCTCAGCACCCTTAAATTACAGTACCCAGGATTCTCTAGGGGGAACAGGTGCTTCAAATTTACGGTGCATATTCCTTATCAATGGCTTCTTTTGAGAGTGCGGCTTGCTCCCAGTACACCTGTTTCAGTAGTCACCTTTTCTTGCCTTCATTCATCCCCCCATTTTTATTTTACACTTGAAACACTAACAACATTTCAAATTTTAGCGCCACTGCTGAAAGGAAGGCTTTCTGTGGTTCCCACCCCCTGTGATGCACAATCCCTAGCGGGAAGTTATATTTCTACACAATGGCACAAACCACCTGCTAGATTGTGTACCCCAAAGCTAAAATAAATAAGGAAGGACATAGCTTAGGCCATAAAATTGATGCAACTTGGAATTGCAGTTTTGACATTTATTATCAGGCTTAAGGAAGGAATGGGGAAGTTCTTCCCCGCATTAAGGTCGCATTCCTTCGTGGCCAATGCTCTAGGTGCTGCGTGCCAGGGGTGGGAGGGGCCAGATGCGAAAGTAGGCAGAGCAATGCATGTGACGCTCAGCTTTGTGCAGTAGGTTGCATTCTGGGCACATAAAAGCCAAAGGCAATTGCATGGCTCCCACATATTCCCATCCTGTACCCAGGCAAGCAAGACACCTTCACACAGTCCAAAGACAGGCAAACCAGGCAAAACGACTCAGCTATGGCACAGAGCAGGGCTGGTGAGGGCTATGGCCTTGGGTGAGGTTCAAGGGCCAGACAGAGAGGTCCTGGGGGCCGTATTTGGCCCCCAGGCCTGATGCTTCCTGTTCCTGGCTTACAGTGTCCTCATTTTCTTAAATACTGCACTCAAATCTGCAAGCAGGGTGGTGCCTTAGGAATTGCCTATCACCTCTGTCCAGCTGCTGAGGCTTTCCTTGTTTCTGCACAACAGCAAACATTTGATTAAGAGGGGAGAGAGACAGAGCCTTTTCCAAAGTGGCACCCAGAAGATGCCATTCTCTCCCAGAAAGGTCTGCCTGGCCTCCTCCCTGTTCATCTTTAAGCTGGCATTTAAAAATGAGATTATTTCAACAGGAATGTTCTGAGTTAATTTTCCATGTTCCATTCTTATTTTCCCTTCTCCGTTGTTCTTCTTTTCATTATTGTCAGTTTACGGCCCGGTTACATTTTCTCACGTTTCGTTCCACTGTTCGATCTTAAGATATCGTTACGTGAGCAATTTCAAGCCGAAAGGCGGGAATGTGCATTTTTGACATGAACTAACCAACGAGCTAGATTTGTTCAGGCAAAATATATGCAAATATATGCAAATCCCTCACCACCAATCCCAACCCTCCTACTCACTGTTGTTGGATTTCAGGTCGCGATGGATGACGGGCACGATGGCTTCGCAGTGCAGGTACTGCATCCCGTGAGCGATTTGCACAGCCCAGTTGATGAGGATGTGGGGTGGGATCCTGCGGCCGGCAAGCATGCGGCTGAGGGGACCCCCGGCCGCATATTCCATCACCAGACACAAGTTGGGCTCGCGGAGGCAGACGGCTTTGAGGGCGATGATGTTGGGGTGCTGCAGCATGGCAAAGAGCCGGGCCTCTTGCCGCACTCTCTCCGACGTGGTGCTGATGTCCTCGTCCGGATCCTGGCGGGCGGCCTTCACCGCCACCAACTCCCCCTTCCAGCTGCCGCGGTACACCTTCCCAAAGCCACCGACCCCAATCACTTCCTCCAGCCTCAGGTCCCGGAAGTCGGCCTCAGGGGGGCTCTCGGGGCCCGCGTAGCCCCCCGTCTTGGGCGACACGTAATTGGAAGGGAAGATGCCCACTTGGTTGTTCACCTTGCCGGCCCACCAGCCTTCGTCCCCAGAGATGGCGGCATCCCACGAGAGCACCTCCACCAAGTCGCCTTTCCGCAGGGTCAACTCATCGCTGCTGGCGGCCTCGTAGTCAAATAACGCCGTCCAGACGGGGTTGGTGTAGGCCGTGGTGCCCCCGCTCCGCGAACCTGGCCCCCAGGCCACTAGTGAGGCCTTCCGGAACATGCTTCCCAGGGGCTCCTTGGTGTCCTCTGGGCCTCATTGGTCCAAGGCGCCCCACATCTAGGTCACTAACATTGCCTTCCTCGCCACTTCCCACAGGGTCGAGACCATCCAGGGGGCCACAGGGGCGTTCAGCAGGGAACTCCTGCCTGCCAAAACCCCCTCCCGTCAAGGAAGCAGGATCCAGCCCTTTGAGTTTATAGACTCCTCTCAACGAATCCGGGGTCAGAGGCTCTCCATCGCCCTCACCAGGGGTAGGAAGACCGTCCCGTCTAGTCTCTCCCACAGAGAACAGGGGGCCGCTCCCTACGGCCGGTTTCCTCCCAAGCGGGCGGGGAACTCGCTAGGGGGGCCCCCGTCGAACCCGCCAACGCGATCCGATGTAGGCAATGGTGGTCGTCCCCGCGTCGTCCCCACCCTGGCGTCTTGCCTGCTCTTCTCCCAAGCCACCCTCCGTCCGAGGCTCTCCAAGCGGATCTGCGCCGCGATCAGCTTCCTTATCCAGTCCCGTCCGGTCCCTCCCCTCGAAGCTTCCCGGCGAAGCGGCGCCCGGATCCGCGGAAAGGACTCGCTCGCCAGCCCCGTTTCGAAGCCGGCGCTGGGACGGGCGGAGGGCAGGCAGGACCCCCGTCACACAAGGAACCCGTCCCGTCGAGGAGGAAGCCCCGGTGGCGCGCCTGCCTGGGCTTTGTACCTTCGCTTCGCTCGGTCCTGGGCAGAAGTGCCGGACGGAGCGAGGCGGGGAAGGCAGGGCAGGGGAGGGGTTTGAATTCCTCGGCCTGCCCCGGGGGAGGCGGGTCTCTCTCGGTCTCTCTCGGTCTCTCTCTCTCTCTCTCTCTCTCTCTCGCCTGGGTGGAACAAAAGGCAAGGGTGCTTTCCAAAGAAGGGTCAGCTCCGGCCTCCAGAACGCGGGGGCTCTTGCTTTCCAGATCCGTGGGATGGGATACATAAAACCATTGTCTCCCTTCCCAGGGGAGTAGCTTCGTTTGGTGTAAAGCTTGCGCAGGCAAGCTTTGGAGTCCAACAGCACTCTTGGGCTTTTTCTCTCTCCCGGCGCAGCGTTCTGTGAAAATCGAAACTCTGCGGTCTCCTGAAGCTCACGCCAATCAAAGGAAGACTTCTAAAGCCTCTGAACCACCTCTGAGAGACCAGGTCCATAACTGACTCCTGAAGAAAATATATACAAGAAGGGAAATCGGGAGAGCATGGGGCACACTGACTACAGTGGGATGGATTAGGGCAGGGATGGCTAACCTGTGCCCCTTGGGGTATTATTGGGTGTTACTGCTCTGCAGCGCCAATCATTGGTGATCATTGATACGATAGGATACTCTTTATTGTCATTGTCCCATACAGAACAACGAAATTGAAAAATCTACACAAGACATTCAAAAACTAACAAGCCAGCTATCCCAACCTGGTTAGCCCCCTAAAAACTCTGGCTAGTTGGGGCTGATGGGAGTTGAGTCCTCCAGCATCTGGAGATCACAGGTTAACTACTCCTGGTTTGGTTCCCAACAGCCTTGAAATTAATAAATATGCATTATTTCTAAATAATTGGATCCTTCGCTGATAAGTGGACTGTATCAGAAACGGCAAGAAACCACGAGCATTATTAGACTCCCTAAGCCTAAGAGAACTGTGGGAACAAGTCTTAGAGCCTGAAACTGACTATAAAGTTGACTATAAATTGTATTGTTTCACTGGTGATTTCTTAATTATTTTATACAATTTATGTTGTATTTGTGATGTTCATTTGCATGTTATGTTATTGTTATTGTTTGTACGCCGCTTTAGGATTCATTTGAATGGAAAGCAGCGTAGAGATATAATAAATTGAATAAACCAAACTAAATCTGGAGCACGATACCATTCCAGTCCGTTTCATCCCAAATGAGAGAAAATTCATCCAGATTAATTCATCAGTGGTACCTGGCTCCCCACAGTCTTAGCAGAATATCAAGTACTGATAGCCTACTATGTTGGAGAGGCTGCGGAGTCAATTTCCAGTTTCCATATGTTGTGGTCCTGTGAGAAGATACAGAAATTATAGAAAAATATATTTTATGAAATGGGACTTAACTATGGGTCAGAAACTAGACCTAAATCCCAGGATAGCATTGCTACCCATATTTGATGAGGGAAGTCAAAATGTAAAACATTATGGTTGGGGTATTTCAATACCATCTGATATATGATTGGTATTGTTTGCTATTGTTATTTCATTCTGTAACACTGCATATTGCACACCCTGCCCCCTTTGTTATTTGCCTTTTTTCCAGTGCCTATCTGTTTTTGTATGTTACAAAAATTTGATAAAAAGTTTGGGGGGATGATTAAAAAATAAGGATATTAAAATTTTTACTATCTGGAGTATTTCAGCTTGAAGCTGAAAAGATATAGCTAGAAGGTAGAAAGATTTGAGCGTGGGTGGGCAAACTGAGCTCCGGGGACCGGATCTGGCCCAATCGCCTTCTCAATCCGGCCCGCAGACAGTCCGGGAATCAGCGTGTTTTTACATGAGTAGAATGTGTGCTTTTATTTAAAATGCATCTCTGGGTTATTTGTGGGGCATAGGAATTTGTTCATTTTTTTCTTCTTCAAAATATAGTCCGGCCCCCCACAAGGTCTGAGGGACTGGCCCCCTGCTGAAAAAGTTTGCTGACCCCTGGATTTGAGAGACAACTTGCTATTTGAATGCTTCCAGCAACCTTGGGCAATTGTATTGATGGGGAAATAACACAAAAGGCGAAAAACGAACAAATTAAAGAAGACAGAAGAAAAGTTACAAGCAACATGGCATCTCTTTATTAAATACATAGCACAAAAGGAACATCAATGGCAACCACTAGCCATGCATGACTTTTTGTGGAATCACATAAAGTGATACCACAGACCCCCAAAAAGAGGATTCCCGTCATAAGTAAAGAAGAACAGAGATTTAACCAATGGTTGTAGGTATATGTAACTTTTATGTTTATGTTATATTTAGGTAGGCTTGCCATACTTCAGGTAAATTCCTGACATGTCCTGTTTTTTGGGTGTAAAAATGGCGTGGGGGGGGGGGATTTGCCGAATCAGCAAAATGTCAGGGGAAACCCAGATGTATGGCAACACGATCAAAAAAGCAGCGGAAACTTAAAATCACTATTTTAACTTTGCGGGTGTCAGGAATTTTACTTTTTGAAATATGGCAACCCTGTGTTCTGTTCTGCATTGTTCTTTGTCAGAATTTCTTTCTTTTTTAAAAAAAGAAACTTGCAGTCTTACAATCAAATACTGAAAGGAATAGGAAAATTTGAGCATGAACCCAGACCTAGAACATTTTATAAATAACAATTGATGATTACAAGGGGTAGGGAAAAATAATTGATGGGAACCTCTAATGCTTCTGAACATAGTGAAGATGTGTCCAGAAAGATCATACATCTAGGATTTGACATTTCTCATTCTCTGAAACTGATCAAGCAGTAACTCCCTGTCTCCTCCTCTGCTTGCCAGGTTCCCAAGCATTTGGGGCAGAATTTCTGGGTTGATGTTTCCAGCAGGATTGTGTTTCATTGACTCAAGCTTTTCTGATAGCTTTTTGGAAAATAGCACAGAGCTCACAGCAGACCTTGAACCTGTGGCCTTGGGGCATTGATGGGGCAATCATCAAGGAGGGAATTGTGGGAAAACGAGCTATTATCCCTGCTCTTCCGGTTTCATTCAAACACAGGAAAGGCTGAAGCAGATCATGTGAGTGATTTCCTGTATACAAATGCCTGGGCTGGGCTGCGCTGTTTTGGTTTGAGCAAGTTCAGGGTTAAGCTTTGTCCCTTTCCTTTTATTGCTCCAGTCCTCAGGCCAAATCAAGACTGCATGGAGTCAGTCCTATTCCAGTGTGAGACATTCCCTCAGCTCATCTTCTTTGTTCGAGAATTACCTCTCTCTATTTTTTTCTAGAAAGAAGAGAAGTTATTAGCACTCATTTCAGTTGGTTAGAGCATGGTCTGATTACGCCAAAGTTTCAGGCTCAATCCCTATATGGGACAGCTGTACAGTGGTACCTCAGGTTAAGTACTTAATTTGTTCTGGAGGTCCGTATTTAACCTGAAACTGTTCTTAACCTGAAGCCTCCTGCTGCCACCGCGCCGCCGGAGCACAATTTCTGTTCTCATCCTGAAGCAAAGTGCTTAACCTGAAGCACTATTACTGGGTTAACAGAGTCTGTAACCTGAAGCGTATATAACCTGAAGCGTATGTAACCCGAGGTACCACTGTATATTCCTGCATTGCAGGGGGTTGGATTAGAATCAGGGGTAAGCAAACTTTTTCAACAGGGGGCCGGTCCACTGTCCCTCAGAACTTATTGGGGGCCAGATTATATTTTGAAGGGAAAAAATGAACAAATTCCTATGCCCCACAAATAGCCCAGAGATACATTTTAAATAAAAGCACACATTCTACTCATGTAAAAACACACTGATTCCCGGACCGTCCGTGGGCCCGATTTAGAAGGCGATTGGGCCGGATCCGGCCCCCGGGCCTTAGGTTGCCTACCCATGGACTAGATGATCCTCAAGCTCCCTTCCAACTCTACAATTCTATGATTTATTTACAGTTGTGCTGGTCAATTCTCAACACATCCAAGCTGAAGCAGGGCTGGACATCACAAAACCCAGCACAATTTGGGGTTTCTACCAGCCTGAGACTTGGAAAGGATGGATGATGGCATTCTAAGGCACTTCGTATGCAGGCATCTCCATAGAGCAAAAAGGGAAAGTACAATTTTAGTTGTGGGAATCCTTTTCAGACCAGTAAGGCTTGTAGTCACACAGCCAGTTGCAGCAAAAACGTTGTACATTGGGCTTCTGTTAAAATCCCTGTTGAAGGGATAATCTTTGGCAGAGTAAACTGGAACTACGAATACAGTGCCACTTTTCTGACCTCGTATCTCATAACTTACGGCACACAGACAAGTGAATATGGTGTCACAATCCATGTTTTCAAGTCACAGAACCCCTCTGACATGTTACTGTGATTTATTACTGTCTGATTCGGAATAGGCAGGCAGGCATGGCTTTTCATCCTTTATTTCCACATCTCAGACTTCATGGTAGAATACAAATCATTATACATAAAAAAGACTGAAGTTTAGATAGCATTCACTATTAGGAATCAGTTATTCTAGGAACGTTTAAACCATATGTTTAAGTGAAGAGTTATGGCATATATTTATGCATGCAACAAAAAGCATGGGAATTGTAAAACTTCAGGGGCCTGGCTTAACTTTTACACTGTGTAAGCAGAAAACATGCTCCACAGTCTCATATTGTGCTGCTTTACAACTTTTATGTCAGATCCAAACCATATATTTAAAACACAAAGTGCATTTAAAGCACATTACTTCCCCCAAAAGATCCTGAGAACTGAAGTTTCCCCCTCACAAAGCTACAATTCCAAGCGTCCTTGTTGTTTAGTTGTTTAGTCGTGTCCAACTCTTTGTGACCCCATGGACCAGAGCATGCCAGGCACTTCTGTCTTCCACTGCCTCCCGCAGTTTGGTCAAATTCATGTTAGTAGCTTTGAGAACACTGTCCAACCATCTCGTCCTCTGTCGTCCCCTTCTCCTTGTGCCATCCATCTTTCCCAACACCAGGCTCTTTTCCAGGGAGTCTTCTCTTCTCATGAGGTGGCCAAAGTATTGTAGCCTCAGCTTCAGGATCTGTCCTTCCAGTGAGCACTCAGGGCTGATTTCCTTCAGAATGGATAGGTTTGATCTTCTTGCAGTCCATGGGACTCTCAAGAGTCTCCTCCAGCACCAGAATTCAAAAGCATCCTTAACAAACTGCAATTCCTAGGACTTGGGGGGGAGGGGTATCATGTGCCTTAAATGTGATTTGGATGTATTTTAAGTGTATGGTGTGGACCTGCCTCCATGTATCCACACTTTCCTCTTGTCCTTCAGTCCTAAACATCTTCCCTTGCAGGGCAAGGGAACAGAGTAAGTCAAACCAGAGAGACAGCTGATCAGCTGAAGTCTTGATAGCTCCTCCTCCCCTTTCCATCTCTCTGACACACACAAACACAAATGTGTGCAGAAGACTTCGCAGCAGCACCCCATGCCAACATTCACGGCAACATGCAGCAACATATCCTATGCACACAGCAACACACATGGCATGATATGGTATGATTTTTTATTTATACACCACCCAAAGCCCCCCAAAGTGTGAGCCACATTAATACATGTGAATATGAAATAAATACACAATAAAGGTACCATGCATACAATAAATAAATAATATAAAATGAGTACCGGTATGCTGTATCCAAGCATGCACAGGAATGCATAACCTACCGCACAGGGTTGTTGTGAGGATAAAATGGGGAGGAGGAGAGCCACATATGTCATTTGAGCTCCTTGCTTAGTGCAACTTGGGCTGTTCATAGTAGAGCAGAGATTTGAACCACAGCTTTCCTAATTCCTCCCCCCACATCTCTTAAACTTGTCACACTAAGTAAGCACCTGCAGGCAGAGATCTGTTGTTTTCCGATCTGGTATAGCCAACAGCATTAAGGAAGTTTCTACTTCAAATGCTGCTTCAGCCATGACATAGGGGGCATCCTTGCCTCGTCCCTCTTACATTTTTCCTGTAATGGCATTATTTACAATCTGGTTTGCAGTTTGATCTGTATAAATTGCCTTAATTCCTCTTATCAATGTGACTCCTAATTCCAATTTTTTTCTAATAACTTAATTCATGGGCCTTAATTCATTTTTCTTTTGAGTCTTGAAAAACTCCTCTCTCCTGAGTAGTTAGTGACATTGGACCCCACAAAATGGGATGGTCACGGGGGGGGGCGGGGGTTGGGTTTCCAAATGCTGGCCCAGATGGACCTTGGGTTGGATCCAGCCATCTGGCTCTGGGTATCTTTTGACTAGCTGCCCCCCAGCCCATTCCTGCCCTCCACTGTCCCAAAAAGGAGGGACACTTGCTCACCTGACGCCATGGGCTGCTTCGGGCCTTGCAGGGCTGTTGCTGCGGCTGATCAGGCATCTTAAGCACCTTAACTGAGAAGAGAGGAGCAGAGAGAGCGACTCAGAAGCCGGCAGCCCCAAATCTTGGGGGGTGTTTGTGTGTGAGGAGGGGTGTCTGGCCCAATTCTTTCCATCTCTCTGCAGTTCAGTGACCTGAAAGGGCATCACCAGAGCTGGAAAGAGGCAGCCCAGAGCATGAAGGGCTGCCAGAGAGAGAAAGGAGGCCCCAAGTGCTATGGGTTCAAGAACTCCAGCCCAAAGGAAAGAGAAGCATTGCCAGCTGTTAAAGTGCTGCTCTGCCTCGTCTTAGGACAGCCCTGCCCTTCCTGGAGAGGGAAGAGACCTCTAGGAGGGTCCTTCAAGCATCAAGGTGTCCCAGAAGAGGAGCAGAACATGAGGAAGGTGTTGGAATCTTCCATGGAGCCAGAGAGATCCCCAGGAAGGGGGAGAAGTCTGATGTCGTAGGGCAGTTGGAGAGATGCAAAATGGAGCCAGGCAGAGGTGTAGTGGTTGGAGGGCTGGACTAGGAGGACCTGGGAGAGCAGGGTTCGAATCCCCACTCAGCCATGAAGCTCCCTGGTGGACCTTGGGCCAGCCTAGCCTACTTTGCAGGGCTGCTGTGAAGATAACAATTGGTGGCAGGGAGAACCATGAAGGCCACCTTCAGCTCCTGGGAGCAAAGTGGGCTATGAATGTCCTAGTAAATGTAAATGAGGAGAGGGGAGAGAAAAGGGGAAGGCAGGGAAAGAGTGTGGAGGAGCTGAGCTCTCTGGAGAAGACTGGCCGGGTCGATTTCCAGAAAGCTAAGGCTGTGCAGGGGACCCCAGGACTCGCCCCCCGCCCCCAGAAGACCAAGAGAAAGCGAAGGAATGCTACTTACAGTCTGCACATTTTGTTCACGAAAAATTCCCACCCTCCTCTCTAAACTAGCTATCTAAAATGCCCACCCAAGCCTAACTCTGACCCCACCCCAAACGCCGCCCTAAGCCTAACCCCCGCTCTAACCCTACACCCTAACTACTCCTCCATGTACAAAATAAATATATACAAACTATATACAAAATGTGCACAAATGTACACAAAATAAAAATGTAAAATAAAAAATATGAAAATAAAAAACAAAAAATAAAATAAGTGTTAAAATAAAAAATAAATAAAATAAAATGAATAAATCAAATAAAATCAAATCAAAATAACAATCAAATGAACACCTCTCCTTATTGTCTCCAACCACCACCACCACCACCTCTCCCTCTCCCTCTCCCCTACTCAACTCGCCTCACTACTAACCCACAATGGCCAACTGCAAGTCAGTGGCTTTTAAAGGAGAAGCAAGAGATGTCACAAAGGAGGGCAGGTCCTTGTCACCGTGGCAACCCCCCACCTAGACCTGGCCCCTCCTGAGAGGTGATGCTCCACTGTCAGAACGTGGAGGCACCTGCTGTTCCGCCTGCAGCTGAGCTGCAGTTTCTCTCAGCAGATTCATGCAGATTTCATATCCTTCGTGCAGCCCCATTTCCAAAGGGAGACCATCCCCACATCCTTCAAGGCAGGCTAGGGGTCTCCATAGTGCAGGATTGGACCATCTGCTTTGCATGCAGGTCTTCTGTCCTGGGCAGCATCTTGGGGGGGGGGCTGGGAATGTCCCCCCCATCCGAAACCCTGGAGAGTTGCTGCCAGTCAGTGCAGGCTAGTTGAGCAGCTGGAAGGTGAGCAGAGGAGGGCAACCAGGATGATGAAGGGTCTGGAAACCAAGCCTGATGAGGAATGGTTGAGGCAGTTGGAAAACAAGCCTCATGAGGAACGGTTGAGGCAGCTGAGTATGTTTAGCCTGGAGAAGAGGAGACTAAAAGGAGAGAGGAGAGCCATCTTCCAATATCTGAGGGCTGCAAGTTTGTTTTTTGCTGCTCCAGAGGGGAGGGCAGGAGAGGAGATTCGGACTAAACATTAGGAAGAACTTTCTGATAGTAAGACTCTCTGGGACGGTGGTGGACTCTCCTTCCTTGGAGGCTTTTAAGCAGAGGTTGGATGCCAATCTGCGAGGGATTCAGCTGCAATTTGGGGAGCGCATAGCACTGGCCTACTTTACAGGGTTGTTGTAACCACACAGGGCTGCTGAGCTTCAGAAAGTTCCTGACAAATGTTGAGCCTTCCATTTCATTGTGGGGAACAGCTGCAGCGCATCAGGAGGCGTCCCTCAACTTCCGTTTCTTCTCTCTCCTGCAGCCAAAGGGGCCAGCCTGGATTACCAAATAGACAGAGTAAGTGCCGGCCCACGCAGTGTAGTGCCCAGTGACAGCCGCGTTTCGTTACGTTTGTTGACTGAACTAAAAAGTTTTGTGAGCCCATTTTAAAAAACAACAACAACAACAACTCATATTTTTGTCATTTTGTTATCCCCCTCAGCGATGACACTCGGGGCTGTCCGTACCCTCCGCACCCCCCTCCTCCGCCACTGGCTCTTCTTGTATTCTAGATAAGCTCTTTATGAGTGGGGGCATATCCACACTGGTGTTTGTTTTTTGCAGTTGTACTCACACAGCACCTCAGCTTCATGTAGTCCACATCACCAGTAGGCTGCAAAATAGTGAAATTAAGTAAAAAAATTAATTCATAAGAAATTCCCATCGTGAAAAAAAGGGTTTTAAGTGCTTATGCTCACAATGTTAAGTAAATAAACCAGAAAATAACACTTGCAACTGTTAAGTATCTTATTTTTCCTTCTTTTAATAATTTCATTGTGTGGGAGGGTGACAATAAATTTTCCGCACCAGGTACCACCTGACCTTCCTACGCTTCCTGGACACTGGCCTGATTCACTGCAGCGCAGTTTGGGGGAGAAGGGGAGACAAGCCGCCTTGTCATACAACCGTATGTCAGGCAATGAAAATCCACCTCTTTGTATCTATTAAAATTGTATATTTAATTATCCCTTGCCAGACAAACCTAGAAATATATTTTTGCCATTCTTTGAAGCATCTTGTTCAGCCTTCTGTTGGGAGTGGTTTGAAATAAAAATAGCATTTTAGGCAAAATATTCATTTCTATAACCAAAATTACTCCCATTAGAGAGTTTTTCATTCTTCCCCATAACTCAATATTTTTTCTTATATCCTTCCATGTCTTTCCATAAGTATCTTGAAATATATTGGAGTTTTTCGCTGTTAACCATATTTCCAGATACTTCACCTTTTTCTCAGTTGTCAGCCCACTGGCCATCTGCCAATCTTTTTTTGCCTGTGCATCCATTTTTCACTAAAACCTTAGTTTTATTTGTTTCAAGACCTGCAACTTCCTTATTTCCTCCGATAACTTAGGTACACTTGTCAACACCACATCACCTGCAAAGGCTTTTAATTTATAATTCCGTTGGCCCACCCATATCCCCTTTATGTCTGAATTATTTCTTATCCTCCACACCAACACCTCTAGGGCTGATATAGATTATAGCAATGGTAGGGGCAGGGCCGGATTTAGGTTTGATGAGGCCCTAAGCTACTGAAAGTAATGGGGCCCTTTATATGTCCAGCTGTCCTTTGTCAACAACAAATTGTTGCTTTTTTGTGTTGAATATATGCTATATGGTAATTTATGGACCTGACAGGTATCTAAAGCCATTTGGACATAACAAAATTGGTACATCATAGGAGCCTACACAACACAAAGCACTGTTGCTGTATGTAGGTGTTTTTTTTTTAAAAAAATTATCTTATATTTTGGAAATGTACATGCAGGTTTTTTCCCCTTTAATTTTTTTTTTGGGCCCCCAACAGAGTGGGGTCCTAAGCCATAGCTTGTTTAGTTTATACGTAAATCTGGCACATCAATCCTCAATCTCTCAGCCTCTGCCACCCTCCTCTTCTTTCTGCAATATGATAAGAAGACCAGTCAGTTTTACAGGGTTGATAAAACGATGCTGAAGCGCAATTCTATGCAAGTCTTCTCAAAAGTAAGTCCCACTGTATTCGATGGGACTTCCTGTACTCCGTGGTGCTTTAGGAGGGCAGTCTGAGAATTACGGACAATTTTGCAAGGTTGGCTTCGATTATATATATTTAGCAAGCAGAACATTTCGAAAAAATCTATATGCAAGCTGCAAATTACTATATGAAGTCAGGACTGGATGTACCCGACACCCCACTTCACCCCGTCTTGAAATTAGAGGACGATGGCAGGAGAGTAGGGATTCTGGAACCTTTGTGCTATTCCCATCCATCAGCTGCTCTCCGACGCTTTGAGGGATTGGGCTAGGCATAGAGGTTCGTTTCTCAGTGGGAGATAGGGCTGCTTCTCATTTTGAGTGAGCCAATCGAAGAGAAGATCGTCACCTAAAATCCCGCCTTCTCAACCCGCTCAACAAAAACAGGAACCTAGCAATGCGCGTGTGCGCACTGGTCTTTAGGGTATCTTCTTTGGCTGAATGTCCGCCCTCTTCCCCCATCGAGCTCCGGTTTCAGACACGCATGCGTATTTTTCACTTTCGCTCTCTGCCGTTGAAGATTTAGGCGCGTGCGCAGGACCGTGCTTCCTTTGAACGGGCACAAGGCCTATGTGCGCATGCCTAGGAAGGTCAACGTGTGCGTAAGGCGCCTCCTCGTTTCATAGAGGCTAAAATGAAAGAGGACCATCAGTTCCTCTGGATAAGTCACTTTCAGGTTCCCATTGAACAAGCTTTTCAAGTGTCCTCTTCCCGCCGCAGACGTTGGAGCTAGAGAAATCCAGGATTGTGACCGTGACTGGAGAACAAAGTTCCCGCAGCAGGACGAAGGGCAGCAGCAAAAAGGAGCTCGTGCTTTTTTCTTACTCGGGTTTTATTCAGCGCGAATTCCACCCCGTCACTCGCAGCATTTACAGATATTGAAAAACTCACACAACCAAAAATCCTACGCGCAGAAAACCTCGAGCTAGAAAAAGCGAGTCACTCCTATCTTTGTATCTGTTTTCCTTTTATTTTTTAATAGTCCAAGGGGACTTTTCAGTAAAATACAGTATTGGGATTTTTTTTAATTGCGGAGACAGACCTCACTGACTTCCCGTTCTGAAACCGAAATGTATCTCTCTACCCTTTTCATATATCTGCGATCCCGTCAAGAGCGACACCCCCACCCATGCTCTCCCTCTTGACCCTTCCCTTTTACTTCCTGCCTGCAAGGGGGAAACAGGAGAGGATGGCGCATGCGCGGTGCCGTGGCTGCTGCTCCTGCTGCTTCTCGGGCTCCTCTTCCGGCCTCCCCAGCCCCTGAGTAGGTTGAGGCACCGGGAGCCCCTCTCTGCTCAGGCCAAGTAGAGCTGACCTTTGACCCCGGAAGTGAACTGGACTTTGACTCCCTTTTATATTTTTTGGAGGGGGGGGCGGCCGTTCTCCGGCTTAATTTTGCTCTATACCCAAGGGGCCCCCTAGCAATTTCGGGGCTGTCTCTTCCTGCCTGGGCCAGCACCCCCAGTTAGCACCCCCGGGGGCCATTTCCGGTGCAGGCTGGCTTGGTTTTGGGGTTCCCTCCGTCACTAGTTAGCGTTTTGGAGCAGCTTGTGCCATATCGAGCGTGGTCCCATTTTGCCGTCGTCCTCCCTCCTCCCCCCATTCCAGAGGCGCAGGAATCCCACTGCAGCCCTTGGGAAGATCCACCAAGGTGCCCTGGCAGAGCCCCATCTTTTGAAGCCAAGATGGCATGAGTCTCCATAGTGAGCCTTCATAGTGGAGATAGTGGAGAAAGAAGCTTCTCCACAGTGGAGGCTGGGGAGGGGGGGGATGGTTGCCCAGAGCGGGAGGGGGGGATAGTGGTGTGGCGAACCTGCCTTGCTGAATGGGGAGCATGGGCCTTTGGTGAATTGCCCCCCTCTCCCCACCCTGCTGCTATAGGAAAGGGTTTGTAGAGAGAGCTGAAGTAAGACCCAAAAGTGGGGAGGAGAGGGTTCTGGATTCCCCAGGCCTTGTGGATCATGGGCCTCAAGCTGCCTTGATGAAGGAATCTGTGAGTGCCAGCTGGGCAGTGGTGTTCCCTGAGGAGGAGGAGGAGGAAGAAGAGGAGGAGGAAGAGGCGGCCCCACCGTGGACATGGGGTCGCAGGTCCTGCAGATCCTACGCCAGGGCGTCTGGGCTTCACTGACTGGTGGTTGGTTCTTTGACCCACACCAGAGCACCTTCTCCAACTGCTTCCACCTCTATACTTGGATCTTCTTGCTCATCTTCCCTTTCCTGCTGTACATGGTGAGTCTGGGTCTCAGTAGGCTGCGGGGGGGGGGGAGTGTTGGTATGTTGGTGTTAACGTCTGTAGCACTTTTCAGGGTAAAAAGGGCTGTACAGCAGGAGCCTTCCGCCTTGCTGCTGCTTATACCTGGAGAAGCTTTCCCTCCTTATTTATTCACACATTTCTTTGTTATCTTTCAAGGCACAAAGGTACTGTATAGACAAGAACGTTAGAAGCTCTTGAAATTTCAGCTTCTTGCATCAATTAATCCCAGTGGCGGCTCTCCGTTTACTCTCATAGCCTGAATCTTGCAGTTAAGATAATGTTGTCTTTGCAAAGTGAGAAGCTTGAAGTGAGAAGCTTAAACAGAGAAAGGAATAATTACTGATTGAATTTCAAGATGGGTGGATGGACAAGTGGCTTGGAATGCCTTGAATTTCAGGTCCAAGATGGAAGAGTCCAATGCCTGACTGATTGTCTAATGTGACTTAACTAAAAACATGGAGTGGAATATCTCTTCCCACCCCCCCACCAGCCTTTTCTCTTTTTAGACCAGCTTCTAGCTCTCATGGCTTCCAAGCAATGCCATCCTGGTGCTTGTTTGAGGAAATCTGAGAACTTGTCTCTCAGGAATCATCCAGGGAAGAAATTGAGCTGTTAGCTCTCACAGAAGTCATCTATTCCTGCAGGCTCTGTGCTGCAGGATTCAACTACAGCCTACATTGATGGATGGCTGTCAAGCTTCTGCTTAAATACCACTAGCAAAGGAGAACTCACTGCCTCCTGAAGTAGTCAGTTTCACTCTTGCTGTTAGGAAGTTGTTTCTAATGTTTATCCATCTGCTTCCCTGCAGTTACTACCCATTTGTTTAAGTCCTGTCCACTGGAGCACCAGGGGTCAAGCCTGCTCCATGTTCTTCTGCATGACAGCTCTTCAGATATTTGAAAAATGCTGTCATCTCTCCCCCCCTCCCACCATTAATTTTCTCTTCTGCAAGCCAAACATATACAGTTTTCTTAATAGTTCCGCATTGAACTTCATTTACAAATCCCTTGCCGACCCAGTTGCAAACGTACAAACCAAAAGCCAGAATCTAGTCCTGGCAGTTTTACCAGATAAGTAATATTGCTGTGGCGCTGTGGGTTAAACCACAGAGCCTAGGACTTGCCGATCAGAAGGTCGGCGGTTTGAATCCCCGCGACGGGGTGAGCTCCTGTTGCTCGGTCCCTGCTCCTGCCAACCTAGCAGTTCGAAAGCACATCAAAGTGCAAGTAGATAAATAGGTACCACTCCGGCGGGAAGGTAAACGGTGTTTCCATGCGCTGCTCTGGTTCGCCAGAAGCGGCTTAGTCATGCTGGCCACATGATCCGGAAGCTGTACACCAGCTCCCTCGGCCAATAAAGCGAGATGAGCGCCGCAACCCCAGAGTCTGTCATGACTGGACCTAATGGTCAGGGGTCCCTTTACCTTTTAATATTGCTGTGTAATGAGCAGAGACTCTGAGGACCAAAACTAGGTTTAGGGGGTGGGGGGTGGGTAGTAGCGGTTATTTGCACTACAGAACACTCCCGGTTCTGGCAAAAATCCTTCCAACCGATATGCACTTTGGGAGGGGAGTTGCCATTGGCAAAATAGCAAGTGTGTGTGTTTGTGTGTTAATGGAGCTTATCACATAGGAAGAACCCTGCTGGATCAGACTTGCATCTTGTTTACCATGGTAACTCCCAACCATTCCATCAGAAACCAGCAGAGGGAGCCAGTGTTAGAAACTGAGATAGGAAAGCTAGGAGCTAAATGGCACCTTAAACCTAGGTTATGGGTGCAACAACAGAATGTCTAGGTGCACTTTTTTATAACCAGAATACAAAGCTGAAAATGAATAAATTGCAGCTAAAATATTATGTTTATTTTTCAGATGGTCTAGTCCTTCCCCTGCCCACCTCCATAATATTCTTAGGAGGGTCTCTTCTCCAGCCTTCATAGTAGCTGGAAGTGGGCAGGCAGAAAAAGGTCCTCCTTTCCTTCCACTCTGCAGTTTTAATCTGAAATTGTAGGTGCAGTACTGCGCCCAGAGCTCAGAAACTGCTCGCACTAATGAAATTCTCTGTTGCAAAATGCGCCTAGAACAATGGGAGTTTCGAACACTGGAGGGAGCAACAGGACTAGGGCCTAATCCAGCCCTTCCTGAACTGCTTCCATTCTAGCCGGTCATTATTTGTTTATTTATTACATTTGCATCCCACCTTTCCTCCAGAGAGCACAACTTTATGCTGTGTTCTGTTTGATACTGGTTGCTTTGATACTATTTTTAATACATTTTTTGGCATGGGTTGATTTTATGTTTGTGCTTTGCTGATTCCTCAGTTTTGCAAACACCCAGAAGACTTTGTTGATGAGTGATGTAAACCAGTGTTAGAAACTCAGGTATATAAGCTAATTGCCAAATGTCACCTTAAACCTGGGTTACGGTTGCCAAAATGGAATGCTTAGCCACCTTTTTTTTTTACAGTGACATTTATTATTATTATTATTATTATTATTATTATTATTATTATTTATTATCATTATTATCATTATTATCATTATCATTATTATTACTATTAAATTCATTTCTATATTTTAAAGAAAAAAATCTCAAAGCAGTTTACAAAACATTAAAACCTTAAATAAAACAATCCAAATTAAAACAAACTCAAGCTTCAAGGGAAACATTTCAGATACAGTACTTCTCTAAGTGCATTTTGCTTTCCCCATATTTATTTACTGACTTAATTCCAGGTAGGGGATACCTTGTGACCAACAGTTGACAATACAATATAAAGGTTATGAGAATGTAGAAAATAAGGCGAGGAACTAATGTATACGCAGCTATGCAAGATGTATAAAGAACTGCCATGGAATGCTGGGTGGGAAGTCTAAAAGATCTATTGTATAAAAATGGAAAATGATGTAATTGTAAAATTGAAAACTTAACATGTGTATTATATAGAGAGAACATATAGATAGAGAGAGAGAGAGAGAGAGCGAGCGCTGCCCCATAACAGTAGACCTCTAGGAAGCCAGTGTGGTGAAGTGGTTAGTGTGTTGGACTAGGACCTGGGAGATGAGGGTTCAAATCCCCACTTAGTCATGAAGCTCACCGGACGACCTTGGGCCAGTCACAGCCTCTTAATCTACCTCACAGGGTTGTTGTAAGGATTAACTGAGGAGTGGGGAGTGAACCATGGACTCCTTGGAGTAAAAGGTGGGACATAAACGCAGTGAATAAGCTCTTCTGCTTGCCTGTTTACGAAAGCTGGAAGGGCCAGCCAGATGGAGAGGTCAGTAGCCAACCTGGCATCCAGAGATCTCCACATGATTGTAGCTGGACCTGCACCAGTTGCAAAATGCACCTGGCAAATTTTGATCACTGGTATAAGCACACTGTAAGTAAGTAAATAAATAAATAATAAAGAAACCCCAAGCCCTGGGAATTTAGTTATTGTGTCAGGCACAGTCTCGCCTTGCTGCTTGCAGTTGCTCCTTGCCAAGCATGTGAGAATCATAATGGGAAGATGCTGTGTGAAACTGGAGCTGGACGGCTGGTGCGGAGGAGGGGGGAGCGGGTCCTAGTGGCATGGGTATCTGTACATGGCTAGTGCTACCTGGTGCCCGACGACTTTGACTCCCCTGCCCCAAATCTCTGCAGAAGGCTGAATCCTGAAGGATTGTTCGTGTTGCTTAGGGGAAGCTTGAAATGCCTTCTCCCAGCAATGTTTTCACTACAGGTCTGGAAAGTCAATGCTACTTCTGAACCTGCTTCGTCAGTGTTAATTTCTTGTCAATTTTCAGGTAACAACCCTGGAGAGCTGCTGCCAGTCAGTGTAGACAGTTCTAGTTGGACAGTGGTCTAACTTGGTATAAGGCAATTTTCTATGTGCCTATACAGAGTTATGGGGAATGGCTGTAAATGAGTGGTAGAACATCTGCTTTGCATGCAGAAGGATGGTCCCAGATTCAGTTCCCAGCACCTTGAAGTAGGGCTCAAGTGGGTATAGGCCCATTCTATGCAGTTGGGAATGGAGGGAAATCAGGGGTTCTGGGATACGGCTGTCAGAGCTTCACTTAATAATGGCCAGATTTCTCTGAGTCACCGCTGCAAAGTGTCTTTGGGGTGAGACATGATGGGGTTGCTCAGGTGTGGGAATTTCAGTGGCCCAATCAAGAATGCCGTAGATGATGCATTCCAGTAGATTCTTTCCAGCTTTGGGACTAAAATAGGCTTGTTAGCAAAGCATCACCGCTGAAAGCAAATTGCTCACCAGTGTCCTGTTTGGATTTTGCCGCTGCAAGTCTGCAAAGCAAAATCCTCAGTCTGAATAATGCTCAGAAGACTCTCTGTACTAAACTGGGAATCTAGGTATCTGGCAACCCAGTCCGATGGGCAGGGTATAAGCAAAAAGTTGTTATTACTATGATTACTATTATTACTGTGTTGTTGTCATCAACTCTGACTGGCAGTGGCTGTCCCGTTCGTAGGCAGAAAAGAGTGCTTCCTGTATACTTTGAACTGGAGATGCTGGAAATTGAAAATGAGGCCTTCTTGGTATAAAGTATATGCTCCTCCACTGAACTGTGATACCTCTTTCTGGACCGTTAACCTTAGAGCTCTCTCTGCATCTGGTGAGGGAATTGAGCATCCTGGTGTTCTCAGCATTCTTTTGAAAAAGATGACGAGTTTCTTTGTGCAGATAGCTTCAGTCAGGCTCAGTGGAGCTGTTTAGTTAAACATAGCTCTTTTCACCAGGCGTGGGAGTTGAACGTAAACATTAAAACATTCACTCATGGTGTGTGCACCAACTTGAAGTTACAACACTGCCTTCTACATTCTCACAGTTAAAAAATGTTTTGCTTCGAATACCTGCACCTGAAAAAGAGTTCTGTGTAGCTCAGAAGCTCACTTCTGTCATTCTGAACGTGAATTGGTTCCAAGGAAGTACTGTGCCATTTGAACTGTGTTTGTTCGAAAGTTACAAAGGCACGGATATTCAGGTGTGCTTCTGAATCGGTTTCTGTTGTGCAAAGAACAGGTGCCTAGTGTTTGTGTGTGTGCTTTATGCAACCTATGCTGGGCATTGGGCGGCCACCAGATTGGGCTGCTGCAATGCACTTCCTGCGGGGCTGCCTTTGAAAATATACTGGAAGTTGCAGCTGGTGTAAAATGCTGCTGCCTGGAAAAGACAGGCTAGAAAATCTGAATGCATAGCTCCAATTTTTGAGCCAATTGCCTTGGCTGCTAATAGTTTCTGGTCTCAATTCAAAGTGCTTGTCTTAACCTTCCAGATCCTAAATGGCTTGGGACTGGATACTATTGTGTTTGTGCACTAAATATCTGATTCAAAGATCTTTCTTGAATGCCTGCTCTTCAGATCAACTAAGCTGGTGTGCACAAGAGATGGGACCTTCTCAGTGGTAGCCCCAAAACTCTGCAATTCCCTTCAAGTTGGATCATGCCTTTCCCTTTCATTACAATAATGTAGACCTTTTTCCTTCCGGCTACTTTTAATACATGCACTAAAAAGCTGCGCATTTCAGAACAGCGCACTCAAAGTGGTTTGTTGATTTCTTTAACGTGGATGCTAATGCCTGCGGTATCTTTATCTACTCCTTTTTATGCACAGCCATCTTTTTCCCTGGCAGGTGATGCCTCCCAGTATCGTGGTGGCAGGTGTCTACTGCGCGGTGGTTGCCACCTTCTTCACCACAGTCAAGACCATCAACTACCGCCTGCACACCATGTTTGATCAGGGTGAGATTGTGGAGAAGAACTCTGCACTCGCGGATGGTGCCAAGGCTGACGATGGCGCTGCAGCGGACGAGGGGAACTTGGCCAGGTGAGCAGGGGTGTGAGAGGGTACGTCTCAGCTTCTTGTGGTAGGGCGACTTGCCTTTGCCCTGCCTCTCTTCTTGTCCTCCTTGTACTGTATTCCGTTACTGGCCAGATTATTTTTTTTTATTCTTATTTGATGTGACAGTGTTGCTTCAAAACATAAAGTGAGCCCTGCTAGATCAGGCCAAAGGCCCATCTAGTCCAGTGTTTTATTTTCAAAGCAGACAGCTAAATGCCCACAAGAAGCCCAAAAGCGGGATCCGAGTGTAGCATCACTCTCACCACCTGTGATTCCCAGCAGCGAGTATCTAGAAGCATATTGCCTCCGTCAGCTGGGGACAGAATTTAGCTTTGTGGTCTAACAAATCCCATTTAGCAGCATAGGAACTTAAGAAACTGCCCAATACCAAGCCAGACCGTTGGTTCAACTAGGTCAGCGTTGTCTACAGTGTCTGGCAGTGGCTCTTGAGGGTTTCAGGCAGGGGACATACCTGGATATGCCATTGAGGATTGAACCTGGGACCTTCGGCATACAAAGCAGATGCTGTACTGCTGAGCTTTAGCCCCTCACCAATCAGTATTGTTTATAATTTTAATCTTGGCCCTGATCCATTCCTCTTCCTCTCTCCTTGCAGAGACCCTGGCGGGGTGGAGATGACAGTGTTTCGGAAGGTCAGCTCCACACCTCCGGTGAGATGCAGTTCCCAACATTCTGTGTTTGGCTTCAACCAGGTCATGGTAAGAGCGAGGAAGCTTCTCTAAGGGTTGGGAAATGGGGGCTAAGAGCACTGGTGGCGTTATCAGGACCGCAGTCATCCCCTTTGGCGGGAGAAAGGATCAAGGGGACAGCACTGGACCTGGCACCGCAGAATGAGCTGCTGAGACATGCCACCTTCCTTGGAAGCTTGGGGGGGCAGGATGGCATAGGATGCTGCTGGGAAGGTGTTTTGTGGAATTGCACTGTCTGCTGTCTTCTCATTCTGCGACTCTAGGATTTATTTGCAGAGTACAGAAGGACAGATGCCAGGCTCTCGCCTGCCTGGATTGTGCATTGCAGAATCTTGTAAGAGCTAGATCAGATCAGTGGCCTATCCTGCTTCCCCCAGCGGCCAGCCCTCTCCCACTTGTGACTAGCATTCAGCGGCGTCAGGCTGCCTGTAATCTGGAGGCAGATTACAGCCAATGGGACTAGTAGCCCTGGACAGCCTTCTCCTTGGTCTGTCTAATTGCCTTTTGCAGGCCTCTAAACTAGTGGTCGTCACTGCATCATATGGGAAGTGGATGCCATCATTTAGCTTACGTGCTTTGTAAAGATGTATTCCCTTTGGTCTGCTCTGAATATCCCACCACTCCGCTTCCTTGGATGACCCTGGGTTATAGCATTGTGAGAGGGGGGATGACCTTGACCATGTTATCCCACAGTTGCTTTCCTCTCCCCCCCCCCACCCCCAAAGCCCCCAGTGTTGTAGCCTTTCCTTTATCTTGTGTACGTAAAAGATGTAGCTAAGGTTAACTCAGCATGCGCAGACTTAGGGACACCCCAGTTTTCAGGTGGGTGGCCTGGCAGTTGCCGATGCTGCCATCCCACAAGGAAGGTGCAAACCTGATCAGAAGCCCAGGACTCCCAGGGGCTACTCATTCAAGTGAAAGCAGAATATGTGTAATAAATGCAAAACGAGAACAGCAGCAATGATAAGAGCATTTGAGCCCTGCCTTTCAGCAGGGAGGCACTCTAGATAAGCCCTCAAATGCTCTGGTTGAAATTAAGTGCTGCACGGGAGCAGTGGGGTAAGGGGTCGGGTGTGTGGCCCTCCAGGGGGTTGGTTGCACTTCAGCACAGGATCGAGAGATCCTCGCATGAAGAGTGCCCCCACCGCCCTCCAGCTGGACCTCAGACTTCATCAAGAGAGTGTTACGAACATCGGAAACTGCCTTTTACTGAGTCAGAGTATTGCCTACACTGACTGGCAGCAGCTCTCCAGGGTTTCAGGCAGGATTCTCTTCCAGCCATTGCCTGGAGATGTCAGGGATTGAACCTGGGATTTTTTTGCATGTGCTACACTCACACTGAGCTTTGGCCACTCTGAAAGGCGTGGAGGTCCAGCTTTCATTCCTGCCCTCCCTCAATAATCTTTCTGTGAAATAGCAGTTTGATCTTTCTCTTTGCCTTTTAGGACCTGCTGCCCCACTTGGAGGACGGGAGGCCTATAAGAGGTGAGACTATTCTCTCTGTCGATTCTGTCCAAAACATGACACCATGGCTTCATTTCAGTTATAAATCGGGGGCAGGGGAGGGGTGGGAGAAATCCACTCTGCACAAGGCGCCTTTGCAGCAAATGGACTTGTGCCTGATCCTCCCAGCACTACAATTCTGCGGGCACTCTGCCCTTTTCTGGTTGCTTTCCAATGTATGAGTTTCTGAATAGGGGCAGAAAGTGGCCCTGATGATCTCACCCTCCTGAGCTCGGCAGGAGGTGGTGGGTTTCTCCAGCCATGTGCCTTGAAGCAGGGGCGGGGCAATTTGCAGCCCTAGGGCTAGATCTGGCCCTTGGCTTAATTTCATGTAAGGGGGGAGGAAGGGGGCTGCACTGCCTGTGACCAGTATGCAGCCCCCAGCAGATTATGCCCAAGGGAACGTGGACCTTGGTAGAGAAGAGATGCCCTCATCTGCCTTAGAGCAAAGAGCCCTGGTTTTATAGCTGAGGTTGGAGGCATGTATGAGGGGTGGTGAGAGGGTGGGTTGTCTGCAGTGGGGAAATGTCTCTCAAGCTCCTATTGCTTCATCCTACAGACATCAAAGAACTCGTGCGTGAGCAAGGCAGCAACAACGTCATTGTCACGGCAGCTGACCGGGACATGCTCCAGCACTGTTCCCCCGAGAACCGTGGTAGGTCCCTGGCTGTGGTTGGTGGGGCGAGAAGGAGGGAGGCCCTGAACGAGACGGGAAGAAGCAGTTTTATAGACTTACAAAGCTGCCTTCTTCCAAGCTGGGCTGTTCGTATGTCTATCCCAGTGTTTCTGCTCTGACTGGCAGTGGGTTTCAAAGGATCTCAACAGCCATCTGGTCCAATCCCTTACAATTACCACACCCCTGCAAGGTGGCCACCCAGCCTTTGCTTAAAATCTTCTAATGCACCACCTTCTAAGGCATAGCACCATTCCACTGTTGCATAGCTTGCACTGTTCAGAAATTCTTCCTAATGTTTTGTCAAAATCCCCTTTCCTGTAACTTGGTTTGGGGCCTTCCCTCTGGAGCAACAGAAAACATTTGCGCCATCATCTGTGTGACAGTCCTTTTGAATATTTGGAGATGATTTACATGTCGCTTCTCAATCGCACCTACATATTCACATCCATCTGTTCCTCATGAGACGTGGTCTCCATCACCATCTTTTTTGCTACCTTCCTCTGGTGTGTTCCAGTTTGTCAAGATCTTTCCCAGCCCTGTCACTTGGGAGCCTTTTTTCATATATAATATGTACAGTTCCCCACCCCCGGCAAATGTTATACAAAAAGAGAAGCAACTCGCCATAGGCGACCAGAAATTCTACGCAGGCGAGTGAGTGGGTTGACAGAGGAGAGACAGTTCACTCCATTCCTCTTCCGTGCTAATCATGGAGTCTCTTCCTCCATGATCAGCATGGAAATGCAGCAGCACAAGAGGGCCAGAGTGATCCATCCTCCCTCTGGCAGCTCACTTGGTAGAAGTCTCAGGCAACTTCCTATATTCCTATTGCTGCTTCTCAGAAAGAGGAGTGTCTGTAATCTTCCTGCTTGGAGATTAATGTGTGGCTTGCAGGCTTTTTCAGACACATAGGATTGTTTCTAAGAGTAGACCTATTGAGTGCTGCCGTCAATAGACAGTGAGCTGGATATCTCTTGTTCAGTACAAGGAACTTGTTGCCCTGCTGTTGGCAGCTGTGTGAGTGGAAATAGCACTCCATTGAGAGCACTTCATGAGGAAACAATTCGAGACTGTCTCAGAAAAGCTAGCTTGATGCGATCTGGCCTGTAGCAGTGTCAAAAAGACTTGCTTCCCACGGTAGAGTGGTCCAAGGCACTTGGAAGCGGTACCATTTTGAATCAGTGCTGTTTCCGTTCTCATGTTTTGTTAACAGAGAGTCAAATCTCAAGCCCCCCAGTTACCCAAGTGACACTCTGGAGTGATTTCACTCTTTTGCCTGAGATTTTAGGCAGAAAAGTTGTGTTCCACTTTTATCTATATTGTTGTGCTTATTTATTTTTGCTTCCTCTTATCATCAGTGTACATACCATCAACTGTACATACCATCTTTTGACTCTGCTTGGCCATAGCGACTCAGATATCATTGCTCCAGATTCATATCTCTACCCGTCATGTTCCCATTTCTGGAGTGGAACTGCTGTGAAACTAATGAAACTTAAGTTTCAGGGCCCCTAATCCCGGAGGACCACAGAAGTGAATAGTTCACATTGCTTAAAAAAGGGGGAGGGTTAAATTTTCATTCCCAGAGTTTGAGAGTCAGTAGCACAGATGTTGTAAAGATTGTGGTAAACAACCCCATTGAAGAAGATAACAGCAGTTACCTAGACTTCACTGCTGGTTGCAAAGGGCCCCCGAAGATGTAGGCCCGCCGCTGACCCATTTTATATGCATACATCCTTGGGTGTGGCTAAGATGCCAGCCAGCTAATCAGTGTCCCTGTCTTGAGATGTGCACTTGTGTGTAATGCCCTCCTCCTCTCTGCCTCGCCCTCTCTACAGCCAGTGATGTCACGATGGTGTCTGCTGACGTGGAAGGTGCAAGCGGAAGCCTGCTGCCTCTTCCCAAGGCAGATCCCCCTCCGGCTGGGAGGAAGCAGCCTCCCTCCCTCCCAGCGCAGACTTCCCTGCAGAGCACAGATTCCTCAGAGCAGTCTCCCCCTGCTGGGGCAGGGTCCCGGGCCCCTCCGCGCTGGACCGCCAGCGAGTCGGAGAGCGTGGGGGACACGCCGCTGAGCCCTCTAATCAAGAGCAGCTTGAGCGAGGAGCTCAGCCAGAGCTTCCTGAGCCTGGCGTTGCCAGAGGCCGGGGGTCACGGCCGCCGCGAAAAGCGCTGCTCCGGAACAGACTACCAGCCCTTGGAACCCCGCCCGGAGCGGCCCCTCAAGGCCGGCTCTTCGGACAGCTGCTTCAGCGGCACCGACAAAGAGACCCCCAGCACTCTGAGCAGCTACCGCAGCGAGAAGACCAACTCCACCCACTTGGACAGCCCCTCGCTCGGCCCCGGCCCCGGAGAAGGGGCACGGGGAGACGAGGGTGGGCCCGGCATATCCCCACCCCCTGACGGTGGCAGCGACACGGACGCCCTCTCCGACAGTGAGCTGCTGCGCTCCCCTGAGCTAGGCCTTCTCGGGGAGCTGAGCTTTGACACGCAGAACACCCTCAACTCCCTGGAGACGGTCAAAGGCGACGGTGAGCTGTGGGGGTGCCCCGAGCCGGAGCAGGTGGTCCGGCCGAAGGAGCTAGGCCTCAAGGGTCGCCGGCGCCTCTCCCGCAAGCACGGCAGCTCGTACCTGCCCATGCGCACCCTCCTGGACAGTAAGGCTTACGCCGAGGGCTTTTTTGCCGACGAGGACTCGAGCGACTGCAGCGACCTGAGCCGGGCTTCCAGCTTGCACTCCCAGCACAACTACAGCACTGACACCTCCTCCAGCACTTCCTGCTACTCTCCCGAGCGCCACCCGCCCACTCAGCACGGCAAGCAGTGCCTCCCCACTGCCGAGGCCAAGCCCCCGCCCCTTCTGCCCCCCGAAGGCGCCACCCTCCCTCCCCAACATTCCCATTACGCCCAGCGCTCCGGGAGCACGGCCAGCGCCAAAACCCACGCCCGTGTCCTCAGCATGGACGGGAGCCACATGGAAGTGAAGCCGGCGGGCTGCCTCACGGTCTCCAAGTCGGATTTGGAGTCCCACGCAGGGAAGCTGACGGCGGAGCAGGAACTGGGCAGCGCCGTGCGGAGCCAGTCTGCCAACCAGCCCGGCTGGAGGGGGGAGCTGCAGGCCGAAGGGGCCGTCGGAGGAGGTGAGTCCCTGAGATATTCCAGGTGTGGCTTGACTGCCCAAGGGGAGAGCTCACTATGTTGTTAGAAAAGTTGGACACCACTCCCAATCTCTGCCCAGCCACGGCCAGATTCCGGGGTGCTCTCGGCACTCAACCCAGGGTCTGTGTTCCTTAGAGAAGCAAGACACGGTGGAGGCTGTCATAGCTTAAAGATATTTGGTTTATTTGCATATACAGTGGTACCTCGGGTTATGTACTTAATACATTCCGGAGGTCCGTTCTTAACCTGAAACTGTTCTTAACCTGAAGCACCACTTTAGCTAATGGGGCCTCCCATTGCTGCTGTGCGATTTCTGTTCTCATCCTGAAGCAAAGTTCTTAACCCGAGGTACTATTTCTTGGTTAGCGGAGTCTGTAACCTGAAGCGTATGTAACCCAAGGTACCACTGTATCCACCTTTAGTCTGCATGGAGAGGAACTACAGATCTTTCAGCCTGGTCATCTCAAAGGGCTGGTTCCCCACAGCAGTGCAGCACTGCTCCCCCTTGGTTCCTCAAGGCATCTCTCCCAGCCTGCCTTCAGCCAAGATCCTTCTGCCCTTTATTTCAGCTATTCCAAGGCTCATGCCACAGGCCCCCAAACTCTTCCTGCGACATCACACCCATTTGCCCAGCTTTACAGGCAGCTTGGGCAGGGAACACATCGCGACCCTGGCCACCGTGATGTTATCGCCAGCTCAAAATGCCTGAAACCGCTATCGCAACCTGAGCACCATACCAGTTTCAGACCATTTGCTGATATATTGCCCAGCCCTAGTGGGGAGCTGCCTGTCACCAGAGTCTGGAGACAGCGGAGGGAGGGCGGGGGACAACTTCAGCAAAGGATCGCCTGGGCTTTTCTCTTGCAGCTGCCACTGGAGAGGAAGGGCCCAAGCCTGCCCGGTCCAGCAGCATCAAGCGCATGCAGGCCATAAGGCGGCGGCATAACGCAGGCAGCAACCCCACCCCCCCATCCTCAGTGATGGGGTCCCCGCCCAGGTAAGCACTGCGGCACATGCATGCACTCTCCCCTTTTTCAGTTGGTAGTTTTTTTATTATTATCTTGCCTCTTCTCACCCTTCTGCCTCTCCCCACAGTTTACAGGACCTGCAGCGAGGCCGGGCCTCTTCGCACTCTCGTGCGCTCACCCTCCCCTCCGCCCTGCAGTTCGCCAGCTCCCTCCTGCTGCCGCGAGGGGCCATCCACGAAGCCTGCAACTTCGATGACACGTCTGAAGGTGCCGTGCACTACTTCTACGACGAGAGCGGTGAGCGAGGGGCGGGCGGGGGGAACACCGCATGGGAAAAGGGGGGCAGAGCCGCAGGAGGTGCTTGAGCAGGGGGCCTCTCCTGAGCCTTCCATTGTTTTATTCTGCATTTTAAATTATTGGTGTTCAGGTTCAAAGGTTTGTGTTGTCATACTTTGTAAGCCGCTCAGAAGCAGCCTTTGAAAACTGCTTAGAAGCGGCTGTGGCTTTTTTTGTGGCAGTTCCCTGTTTGGGGGATGCTGTCAGGGATTGGACTGAAGAAGAAAGGTGGGGGCGCCCCCCCTTTCTCCTGAATCTTCCTGAGAACTGGAGGACAGTATAGATTCAGAACAGTGGTTTGCAGAGGGGCATAGTTCAGAGGCTGCAGAGGGCAGAAGCTGGGAAATAATTGGAAGATGAACAGCGGGAAGAAGAACAAGCACCAGGGGAGATACAGCTGACTGACTCAGTCCTTGGATGCATTGCTGACCCCCCCACTCCCAGAACCAGGCGTGCATTACGGGTAGTAGAGCAGAGAGCTCAGAGACAGAAATCTCAGATTAGCCGGCGCAGGGGTGACATAGAATAGGTACAGCATAGGGGGGTGGGACTGTACTTGGAGCAATGCCATCATGGCATAGATACTACATTCCTTTGTCTCTCTCTGTGAATACTGAATAAATTACGTGGTAAGGCCTCTTCGTGTTTTCTACATTTTTGGCTGCCACCGGGGGAGGGATAGGATTCCCTGAGCCTTGACAGATGCCCTCCTTGGAGAGGTGCACCTGCGTTCCTCATCAGGAACTTTCAGGAGGAATTTGAAATTGTTCCTGTTTACACCGAGACCACTGTTTTCAGACAGTTTTTACTGTAATTTTTAAAGAAAATTTTAAATTAATGGTAACTGTTTATAGAATGTTTTTTAGAAATCTTTTGTTATTGATATGTTTGCTACCCTGCAATAAGAAAGGTGAAATACTACTACTACTATAATTATTATTATTAGTAGTAGTAGTATAAAATTTAAATAATAATAGTAATTCAGGAGGGCAGGTCTTGCTTCGAGGTTGTTCACCAGTGTTTTGTGGACAGGACTAGGTTCCCTTCACCTCAGGAGGATTTTATTCAATCATGCCTTGGATCCCGAATGCCCTGGAACTCAGATGTTTTGGCTCCTGAACACCGCAAATCCGGAAGTGAGTGTCCCGGTTTGTGAATGTTCTTTTGGAACCTGAACATCCGACGGGGCTTCTGCGGCTTCTGATTGGCTACAGGACCTTCCTGCAGCCAATCAGAAGCTGTGATTTGGTTTTCAAACGTTTTGGAAGTTGAATGGACTTCCGGAATGGATTCCGTTCGACTTCCAAGGTACAACTGTATGTATTTATTTCTTTGTGGTATGTACAACTCACCCGTTGTCCAAAGGTCCCAGGTTGTGGTTACACATATCTTATTGAAAACAATATACTGTATCGGCTGAAACCGAAACACAGAGGCCATCATAAAATCTCAGTAAGAACAACTGCACAGCAGTGAGAACCAAAATAAAAATGCATTCACCGGGTAAAGAGGTGCATCTTCACCTGCCAACACGGTTGAAGCATGACATACCTCAGAGGGGAAGTTGTTATGAAGATACGGAGCCACCACCAAGAAGGCCCTGCTCATGCACATTGCTGGGTGATAGGATTACAAGCAAAGCCTCCCCTGTAGATCTTAAATATAAGGGCAGGATGATAAAGGAAGTGGTGTATGCCAGAATGTACCTTGGCTCCACTCCTTGAATAAGTGGACGCCCTCATTTCTCTCTGCATTTGCATGTAGAAGATCCCAGCTTCAGTATTCCTATCCTTTCCCCCTTTCTCTCCAGGGGTCCGGCGCTCATACACTTTCGGACTAGCCGGGGGCGGCTACGAGAATCCTGTGGCACAGCAAGTCAGTGCAGAGCACGGAACCAACAGTGGCTGGTGAGGCTTCCTGTGTTCTAAACTTGAGCGGCTGATGTTGCATGCGGATGTGGACTTTCTGGAAAGCTTTGAAAGTTGCCCGGGGGGGGGGGGGGAGAGATTCTGGAAAAGTTTCCCATGGCCCTAAATTCATGGCTAAGTTAGCATATTTATAATGAAGTAATCACTTGTAATAAACATTAGTAAACAAATATCTTCTTCTCGTAATAATCATTAGTAAACAAATCTTTTCTTCAAAGAAAGATACACTGCAATCCTATACCCACTCAACTGCAAGGAAGTCCCACTGAACTCAATGAAGCTTACATCTCAGTAGCCGCTTATGATTGCGCTTTTGGGTGGTTTGAACATTGCTGTATTCAAGGCTTTCCTGGAACATTTGATTTTTGTTGAAATACTTGTAAATCTTTTAAAGATGCGATAGCTCAGTAGCATATATTTCCCTCATTCGACATACCGTCAGGGTAAACCTGTTGAAATCAATAGACATGAGGGGACACTCAATCATCATCTAGATCAGGGTTTCCCAAACATGGAGCTGCATAGATAAATGGCTGGACTCTGTATCAGGCTGCCTCCTGTGTTCCTTGTCTATTGGTTTTAGGCCAGGCAGGAGCCATAGCTCAGTGGAAGTTGCATCATTTGCATGCAGAAGGCCCCAGCCCCAATTCCTGGTGGGGCCAGTTAGGACTGGGAGAGCTCCCTGGAGCCCTGATGACAGTCAGTGCAAGACAGCACTGAGCTAGACCGACAAATGGCCTGGCTCAGTTTCAGGCATCTTCCTGCCTTCTTCCTATGTTAGTGCGTCAGATTGTGACTGGGGAGACCCAGGTTTGAATCCCCCACTCAGCCATGAAACCCAGTGGGTGATCTCAGTCCAGTCACCAGATCTTAGCCTAACCTACTCATGGGGTTGTTGTGAGGATACAGTAGGTGATGGCAAGAACCAGGGAGCTACTAGCAGGACTGTAAACTTAATAAAGAAATAGCTTGAATTGGTATCATGCGTTGGTTATCCGAAAGTAACTGATGGTGAAAGTGTGGGGAATCTGTGACCCTTCAGATGTTGCCGGACTCCAACTCCCATCAGCCTCCAGCCAGCATGGCCGGTGGTCAGGGTGGATGGGAGTTGTAGTCCGGCAACATCTGGAGGCCTGCAGCTTCCCTATTCCTGATGTAAGCAAACTCCCACTTATAGGACCTGTTGGTTGCCCTGGGATACATGCCTCCCATCACCAGCCTCTCTCAGGTGATCGCTGCTGCATCACACTCCTTCTCTGTTTGCTTTGGCAGGGACAGGCACTCGCATTCCTCCAGCTTCAACTCTGCAGAGGTGCCAGAAGGGACGCCTGCCCTTACGCTGCTGCAGCCACGCCCCGTTGTTCTTCAGGGCATGCAAGTGCGCCGGGTGCCACTGGAAATCCCTGAGGTGAGGCCCTGGGACCCAGGTGGCAACACTGAGATCGATTGGGCTTCCTCGGAAAGAGCCCTGGTTGGGTTGCATCGCTTTGTAATTTTGTAAGGCGCCTCAAATTACAGACAGAAGAGGTATCAGCTGGGTCTGTTTGCACTTTTAAGCTCTCCTCCTTGTTTGAGTGATAAGACCTGCTTGACATGCCAGCTCTGGAAGACTAGGGGTGCTTCCCTGAGATCTTGCAGGAGCTCAGATTGCCCTGCGAGATCTCATGAGAGCATCTGAGAGCTGTTGCACACAGCAGGCCTTCCCCGCTAAGCAAGGCAGAGAGCTTAAAAGCTCTTTCTGTGCTGGGTAACTCCCAGGGAATTGGACACAAAAGAGCTTTGCATCTCTCTGCCTTGCTTGGATGTAACCTGCGCAATTTCAACCAACCTGCCTTCAACCACATGTGGTTGGAATTGGGTGAATTACATGTGTGTAAAATGCAGCCATACTCTATTTGATCTCCCAAGTCCTAGTCCAACACTCTGACCACTGCACCACACTGGCTTCCTAGAGTACTACTGTTATGGGGCAGCTCTATAAATTAAGTAGGTAAATAAATATGGGGAAAGCAAAATGTCACCTAGAGAAGGATCTGAAATGGTTTACTTGAAGTTTGTTTAATTCTGGATTGATGTTTTGATGTGTTGTAAACCGATTTTTCTTCCTTTAAAATACAAAGCGGTATAGAACTGAAATTAATAATAATAATATACTCCCCCAGTTTATTGCAATTGTAAAAAACGGGCTTAGCAGAATTCGATTTTTCGGGGACAAAAACTGAAGGAGGCAGGGGCAGAGAGATTGAAAAGTAAGAGAGAATTGAGAAAGGGGGCATTATTTGTGGGTTCAGCTTTTAGTTTCTGGCCAGGAGGCGAAGTCTCTTTCCTTTTAAACGGTTTTGGGGGTAATGGGATGGGTCCTGAGTGGAGTAGCAGAACCAACCCAGTTAATTGGCTGTTTTCTGCAGTTTGACCTTCTGGACCAGGAATCGCTGCATGAATCCCAGGAGAACACGCTGATGATTGAGGACAAATGCCACCCGCGCCAATACTACAAGTTCTGGGTGCTGCCTGGACGCTGGATGCGAGTGCGCTATGACCGCCTGGCCTTGCTGGCTCTGCTGGACCGGTGAGTGACACAACCAGCTGCTCGTCTGGCCAGGATCCAGGCAGTCCTGTCTCCCCAGTGATGCCTCTTCCTGCGAAAGGTGCCTCTGGGCATATGCCAGCCATAAAGGTGCAAGATGAGGCTGGCAAAGTCTCGCAGGTAACTGCTGAATGGATGACTGGCACCTCCTTGGTTACAGGCCGTCCAGATCTTTGGGTTTCTGAAGCCTCTTTGGAAAGCTGTAGCCCAAATGGTCGCATCTGCCAGGCAGTCACAAGTTAACAGATTTGCTCATGAGCCCTTGGGTGGATTTGGACAATACGTTTGAGAAAAATAGCAGAACCCTTCTGAAAACAACCCCCCTGCCTGTTTCTGATCTCCGCCCTGTCCCTGGAATGCCGCTTAAGTGGGCTGAAAGGTGAAAATTGGGCTTTCCGATTCAACATAAGGAAGCAGATCTTAGTTACGCATTTTTCTAATGACCAGCCGGGATGGAACAGTTCAAGGAGAAGTCCCTGCTGCCTCAGGGTGATGGGAGCAGCCCCAGCCTTCCTTCTCTTCCCTCCTCTGCTGCCTATTGCTGCCAGGTGGCAGTGGATGGTCAGTGATGCTCCGTTCTTCCTCCGCCCCTCCAGGAACCGGCGAGTGGCAGAGAACGTGTTTGTGGTGGTGCTGGTGAGCCTGGTAGCTTTCCTTGGATACCTCCTCCTCCTCCAGGGCTTCTTCCGGGACATTTGGGTCTTCCAGTTCTGCGTGGTCATCGCCAGCTGCCAATATTCTCTGCTGAAGGTGAGTCTGTGGAGCCCTGTCTGCGGCTGAGCATGTAGCTTTTCCATTCAATGAGTGTCTTTTCAGTACTGCTCCCCTCCTCCCCCCGGTTGTCCTGAGGGTGCATTTTCTCTGCAAGGAGACCCAATGTATCTAACCTCCCACCCCCTTTCCTGCCATCTTTTTTTTCAGAGTGTCCAACCTGATGCTGCTTCGCCGATGCATGTGAGTATCAAACTGCTGGAAATTTGAGCAGGCTTAAGAGTGTGTGTGTGCGCACACAAGGATAGCAGATACGGCTTTGGTTGGTTAAGGATGCTTCCCTTGGATGCACTTTCGTGCATGTTGTGTGGAATCAGTTTACTAGTGGGCCTCATGCACCCGAGAGCTGGGAGCGGGAGGACAGGGCAGGAAGTACCATCCGCTAGGGGGTGGGCAATGGGGCAATTGCTCTCAGCCAGGTGTGGGAACCTCTGGCCTGTGTTCCATCCTTGTTCCACCAGGGTTTCCAGATTGAGCCACAAGGTAGTTTTCTCCCTGAAACCATGCCCACCGGTCAATCAGCTGACGCCACCTCAATGGGTGGCTAATGCCACCTGATAGGCTGGGCATTGGAATGGACCTTTAAAGCCCTCAATGGCTTCTTCCCTGCATACCCTAAGGAGCATCTCCACCCCAGTCATTCAGTCTGGACACTGAGGTCCAGCTCCAAGGGCCTTCTGGCAGTTCCCTCACTGCGGGAAGTGAGGTTGCAGGGAACCAGGCAGAGGGCCTGTGGAATGCCCTCCCGTCAGATATCAAAGAGAGAAACAATTACATGACTTTCAGTAGACATCTGAAGGCAGCCCTGTATAGGGAAGATGTAAGTATTTGATGCTTCATTGTGGTTTTCTAATTTGTTGGAAGCCACCCAGAGTGATTGGGGCAACCCAGTCAGATGGGCAGCATATAAATATATTGTTGTTGTTGTTGAAGGAGGATTGACTCACCCAGCGATGGGGAAAGGGGTTCAGTGCTACCTGGCTCGGGTGCATGAGAGACCTCCCCATTTCTCACATGATCAAACCCTGCAGGAAGCTGATGGGCAGGAAGGTCAGTCCTACCTTGCTTGGGCACAGGAGGTTCCCAAGTGCCCAACAGCCAGGTGATTTTCGGCCACAATGGCAGCCACTGCACAATGGATTTTAACAGCCAGGTAGTGGCATCGGGGGGGGGGGGAATACAGGGGAGAGCACAGAAGAGGCAAAGTATATTTCTAGGTGGATGAGTTGTAAGATCTCTGAAAGAAAAATGACAGCATGTTTACTGACTGGAGGAGTCCAGCTTACCCCCCTCCCGGTGCCACCAATGGAGACATATGACCTGGCAATCATCCAGCATGCGAATGAAGAATGGGAGGGGCTGATAAGGATCTGGCCTGTGGAGCCAGCCCCCTGCTCTCTGCTGCCTTCCGCTGCGTGCATGAAAGATGGCCTTGGAAGGCAGACATGAAGCAGTCCCTCCCCAGTGACCTCGCAGCCTTGTGCTAGTTGCTGTCCCTAAGAGGAAGCATCCCTGGCCCCTGCTCTCAAGGGGGCTTTTCTGCTTTCCCTTCCTCCGGCAGGGGCACAACTGGATCATCGCCTACAGCCGCCCTGTTTACTTCTGCGTGGCGTGCCTCTTGATTTGGTTTCTGGACCTCTGCGCCCACGCCGTGCCCCTCCCACCCGTCTCCTTCTACGACCTCACCCTCTTCTCTGCCGGCTTCTTCTACTGCGCCCGAGACGTGGCGATCGGTGAGTGGCTGGCGGGGTGGCCCACGGCTGGCGAGAGAATCCCCGGGTGGCTCATGGCGTCATTCAAATGTCCGTGGCTTGATTCCGTTTTTTCTTTTCTCACCCAGTTTTCACCCTCTGCTTCCCGGCCATCTTCCTCTTCGGACTCCTTCCCCAAGTCAACACTTGCTTCATGTACCTTCTGGAGCAAGTGGACATGAACATCTTTGGCGGAACAGGTGCAGAGAGAAGAGGGGAAGGGTGAAAGGGGAAGGGCTGGGGTGGGTGGGGCTGAGGGGGTCTCGGGGTTCTGCTGGAGGTACAGAGCACATTCCTCCGTCCTCCCCGGTTCGCGTGAAAAAAGGGCAATGCATTGCTGAGCTGAGCATCTGTAGTGGAGCTGGGTATGGGCTGCAGCACTTCAAACTGTGGGTCCAAGGTGGGACCCCCATAGTGCAGGCTGCAAAAGGGTTTCAGTCTTGTTTTAAACCTACCTGTTGCTTTTGTGCTTTTAACTGTTTATAATTATTGTGTGTAAATCGCTTTGAGACAGTGGTTTAGAAGGCAATTGATACATTAATTGTAATAATGCAGTCATACCGTGGAAGTCAAACGGAATCCGTTCGACTTCCAAAACGTTCAAAAACCAAATTGCGGCTTCTGATTGGCTGCAGGAAGCTCCTGCAGCCAATCAGAAGCTGCGAAAGCCACGTCGAACCTTTGGGTTCCAAAAGAATGTTCTCAAACCGGAACACTCACTTCCGGGTCTGCGGCATTCGGGAGCCAAAATGTCCGAGTTCCAGGGTGTTCGGGATCCAAGTTACAACTGTAATAATGATAATTTATGGTGCTGCCTTCTCTTTCTCTCTCTCCCCACCCACAGCTGCCACCAGTCCCCTCACCGCCCTTGTTGCTCTCCTGCGCAGCCTCCTCGTGGCTGCCCTTCTGTACGGTTTCTGCCTTGGGGCCATAAAGGTACCTGACCTTTGTGGGGAGTGAACGGGCCAAACTTGCCTTTGTGGAATGGGCTGGGGCTGGGTGTTGGCATTCAGCTCCAGGGCAAGTTCAGGTGGTTTGCTTTGTGGTCACACTGCAACCTTTTGGTCTGAAGCAACGGTGCCATCAGATCAGGTCTAGGTTGGGGGGTCCGCTTTTGGCTGTGTATTGCTGGCTTCGGGTTTCAGGCGGGGGCTTTGAGGGTGTTGCGGTTTCTCTGAGCCTGATTGGTTTAGTTTCTCTCCTCTTTGCTCTCTCTCTCCCAGACTCCGTGGGGTGACCAGCACGTGCCCGTCCTCTTCTCCGTCTTCTGTGGCCTCCTCATGGCACTCTCGTATCACCTGAGCCGCCAGAGCAGTGACCCGACTGTGCTCTGGTCTGTATCCCACCCGGGATAGATGGGGAGTGCAGCCTGCAGCAGCAGAGAGCGAGGAGGGAGTTGGGACTCCTGAGTGGCAGGGAGACAGTTCGGGGGGGGGGGGGAGAGCAGGGTTTGCAATCAATAGCTGCTGGGAGGTGGAAGGATGAGAGGGGAGGATTGCTGGGGACAGTGGAGCAGATTCCTATGGGAGGTGGTGGACTCTCCTTTCTTGGAGGTTTTGAAGCAGAGGTTGGGTGGTCATCTGTTATGTGTGATCTAGTTGAGATTCTTGCGTTTGCAGGGGGTTGGACTGGATGACCCTCGGGGTCCCCTTCCGACTCTACAATTCTGTGATTCTATGACTCCCCAAGCTGGCTTGACGTGGGAAGAGGCATGAGCCTGCTGGGGATTTCCTAACCCTACTTCTTCTCTTCCCTGTTTGTCTCCCCCGGACGGGACAGGTCTTTGATACGAAGCAAGCTTTTCCCTGAATTTGAAAACCGCAATGTGGAGAGCCCCCCACTTGGAATCAAGGATCCGCTGCCTGAGAAACTACGCAGCTCCCTGGTGAGTAAGGAGGCTTGAGGAATTTGGGTGGCTGGGTGGGTGTTCAAAAGCTCAGTCACCTGAGGCACAGCCCCCAAATTCATTACAAATTGGGCATAGTCTGCACTGAGCCAGGCGGCGGGAGGAGAGCTGCCTTTTTAATTTTTATTTTCTATGCAACATCCCAGGGAAGGGTAGCACGCCATCACCCCAAGGAGCATTCTCACCCACCTTTTAAAGAGACGGTGCTTCTTCACTTCTCCAACCAGCTATGAGCTGTAAAATTTTAAAAGTAGGGGGAGTGGGGAAGTTGAAATACAGCCTGTAAACCGCCTTTCATGTGGATTAAATAAAAAAGACCTGCGCTTGCAAAGGGGCTATCTCTTGGTCACGTGCAAAATTGAAGTGGTTTGAGTTCAGGCTGCTCTGTCCATCCCTGCTGGTGAGGTGGGTGGGGCAGCCTGGAAAAGGAAAAAGAAATGGATCTGCCCTATGCAGTTTTACGTCTTCACTGATAAATGGTGTCCTAGCAACGGGCCGTCCCAGAGTGGTCCATCAGCATAAAACAGGGCTGTCCAACAGGTTGACTGCTATCTACTGTTAGATTGACCAGACCAATGTCCGTAGTAGATCGCGGGATCCTCCCCCCCCCCCCCAAAAAAAGCTCAACAACTTTGGTAGATCACTGCCATTTATTTTATAGTGGGAGTAGATCTCAGTCTCTTGAAAGTTGGACATGCCTGGCTTAAAATATCGGCATAGTAGTGATCATCCATAAGAGAAAGTTGTGATGGGCTTTTTGAAGAAAAGGGAGCTCCCTGGAGGGTGTGGGGCTCAGGTTTCTGGGTCTCAGATGCAAGCCAGCCAGTCACCTCTAAAGCAAAGGGCGATGTGCACAGAGAAAGTCCCAGCTTCTCACTTCCTCTTCCTCCTCGCCCCAACGCAGCGGGAGATCCTTCACTCAGACCTGGTCATGTGCCTCGTCATTGCTGTCCTGACATTTGCCATCAGCGCCAGCACCGTCTTCATCGCTCTTGAGGTACCCGTGGGAAGAAAGGCGTGGCGTTGGTGGGTGTGGGAGACAGAGGCTCCAAAGGAGCTTGGGTGCTGCTTTGCGCAGGGAGTGTCAGCAGTTGCCAAGGAGGTGCCCAGCGCTCCAGAGCCAAAAACTTGAGATCTGTGGGGTCCGGTGATGTCACAGATTTGCCGATGTCTGTGGATTGGACCCAGCGGCAGTAATGGGGGTGGTGGGGGTGTTACTAGAGGTAGAAGGAAGGAAGGCGATCGTAGATTCATAGAATTGGAAGGGACCCTGGCAATAATCTAGCCCAACCGCCTGCAATGCAGGAATATGCAGCTGTCCCATACAGGGATTGAACCTGCAGCCTTGGTGTTATCAGCACAGCACTCTAACCGACTGAGCTATCCAGGGAGTAGCTGTGAAGGCCTAGAAAAAGAATTGGGTTAGGGGATCGGGTGACAATCCCCCCCCCCACAGAATTTTAAAGAGAAAATTGAAAACCTCCTGTGAACCATGTGTGAAGGGACCATCAGGGTCATCTAGATTAAGAGTCTCATGCTACATTGACTAAGCTATTTTCTGCCCAGCTTGTTGGCACCAGTGTCCCCCTGCCGCCCAGCCCCCTGGCAGTCCAACAGTTCTTTGAGCCACTCACTTAGATAACCCTTGGCAGGTAGGCATTACTTAGTCTAGTAAGCCCATACACATAGAAGAAAAACAGTGAGTGAGCTGGTGCTCTGGGCTAACAAGCTTAACAGCAACCCTTTATGTGCCTGCAGTGTGCTTTATTGCATTGCCCTTCCCAGTCTGTTCTAGGTTACGTGCTCTACGCTTTAGCCGGCCTGGTGGGCTTCGTCACTCACTACCTGCTGCCCCAGCTGCGGAAGCAGCTGCCCTGGTTCTGCCTCTCGCAGCCGGTGCTGAAGCCGCGCGAGTACAGCCAGTTCGAAGTGCGCAGTAAGTACCCTGGGTACACGTACGCGGGCAGGCGTCCTTAAACATGATGTTCCCCTGAGCTCTTGAGCAGGGAGAGGCTGCCTTTGGAGGGTTCATTGCTCTCAGCTCAGCCCTGGGATGGTGCAGACATGGGATGATGCCTTTGTGCACCTGGACTTCTTATGGCACAAAGCTGAGCTTCTAGGTAGGCTTGAGACGCAGTGCAGCAAGGCTTGAGCCCCCAGGGAAGCACTGTGGCTCAGTGGTGCTGCATGCGAAGCAGGTTCAACCCCTGCCATTTCTTGGTAAGGCTGGGAGAGACACCTCTGCCTCTAACCCTGGAGAGCTGCTGCCGGTCAGTGAAGACAGTCCTCAGCTAGATGGGCCAAGCATGTGACTGAGCATCATCTTACGTTCCTGTGTGCCTTCCTCCACTCAACGTCTTCCAGGTGCTGCCCAGCTGATGTGGTTTGAGAAGCTCTATGCCTGGCTACAGTGCGTGGAGAAATACTTCATCTACCCAGCTGTGGTGCTCAACGCTCTCACCATCGATGCCCACTTGGTCAGCACTCCACGGCAGGACAAGTTCTGCATCTAGTAAGTCCCACTCCCACGCTGGGCTGCAACTTCATTGTAGGATGGGAGAGGCTGCTCTGGTGGACTTTCTCTCCCTCCCTCCGCTCCTTCTCTCTGTCACCTTCTGCACTTCAGGGTAGAAAGCTGTCCTAAGGGTTCTCTAGTGCCAAAAATGTTTGCACCAGGAAAACATGACTCCCTAAGACTACATTTGCACCGTATATATTCGAAACTGTATGATACCAGCTTCAACAGTCATGGCTTCCCCCAAAGAATTCTGGGAGCCGTAGTTTGTTACAGGTGCAGAGAGCTGTTAGGAGACTCCTTATTCTCCTTGTGGAGCTGCAGTTCCCAGACTTCCCCGTGAAGAGAGATAAATTGTTTAAGCACTCTTGAGAATTGTATTTCTGTGCGGGGAATCTAGTGGTCTCCTAACAATCTTTGGCACCCTCCCGGGATTTTGGATGGGGGGAACCATGACTGCTTAAAGCGGTATCATAGCCTTTAAAAGTATGTTGTGAACGTGGTCTTTTCCCACCTGGTGCCTTTCAGAGGTTTTGAACCACAATTCCGATCAGCATGCTAGCTGGGGCTGATGGCAGCTGAAGCCTAACGTATCTGGGGGGGCACCAGGTTGGGGAAAGCTGCTCTAAATTATGGCTGTCACAAATCCTTGTGTAACTGTATCATTTTCAGAATTTGTTATGTGCTTGCTGATCACAGGGATTGGATGTGGGTGTGTACTTGGGCCATGAGCACTGAGAAACTCCACTCATGCCTTTTCCAATCATTTTTTGACTTCTGAGATGTCCATATAACTTCCAAGCGAAAGGTAGCAAATGATCAGCCTAATAAGCCAATATCCTTAAGCATACTGAATTTGCAATATGAAATCCTGTGCTTGGTCACCATTTGCGCAGAATGATCTAATAGCATTGGCCGTTGAGCTCCAAGACTGGATTTTTTTGTGTGTACTTCTGTTACTGCCCAGGCTGAGGAGTTAGCGCTGAACTGAAAGTGTGTGCTTATGTGTGTGTTTAAGTGAGTTTCAGCTGTTGCGTTTATGAAGCTGCGCTTTGAACGTCAGTGGGCTGCACCTGGCAGAATCTCAGAAGCCAGAGCGTACTGGGAAGGTGGGGGACTGAGGGGAACTTTCGTGTCTGCATTTGGCTCTTTGGTTCTCCCCATGAATAGCAGGAGCAGTGTGCATAGTCTACAGAAAAACATCTTGCAAAAGCTTTGCACGATCCATTTGTGATCGGAAATCATGAACACTGGCCTCCAAATGCCCTTGGCTAGCAATAAACTTCGTGCAATAAACTTTTAAGAACCTTTGGTTTCCCTTTTTATTTTTATTTTTGCTGCCTGTAGAGGACAGATGCACAAGTAACATATTCTCTCTTCTTTTCCCTCTCCCCGCCTCCCCTCTAATCCCAGTTGCCGAGCCCTCCTCATCACCATTGCAGGCATGAAACTTCTGCGCTGCTCCTTCTGCTGCCCCCCTCAGCAGTACGTCGCCCTGGGCTTCACTGTCCTCTTCTTCCAGTTTGACTACAAGCAGTACTCCGAGGGCTTCCTCACCGACTACTTTGTCATGTCCATCCTCTTTAGCAAGGTGGGTGCTGACCTGAACCCCCCTTTCCTGTCAGGAGGAGAGTCCTAGAATCATGGAGTTGGAAGGGACCCTGAGGATCATTCCTGAAATGCAGGAATATGTAGCTCTCCCATACGGCCATTGAACCTGCAACCTAGGCATTATCAGCATCGCGCTCTAACCAGTCAGACTGTGGAGAACAGGCAGGTTTGCTTAGGGTCCAAGGGGCTAGGATAATGCATTGCAGTGCCTTCCTCTGACTTGGTGCCATTCGCTTGGGAAGTGATAGCAGATCTTCTATGAACTAATATCTCTGAGTGTGAATTCTTTATTCATTCATTCATTTATTTGATTTCTGTTTCTCCTTGGAGCTCAAGGTGGCGGCATATGATGAGGGCAGTCTTTGACGAGGAGTGCCTGGTGCAGGTCAAAGAGGAGGGGCAGGGGAGCAGGACAGGCAGGGACTCCCCAGATTGTGGACCAACCCATTGGGAATAGGGAAGGTGACCCAGGACTTCTAACGGGCAATTTTTCCTTTATCAAATTCAGGTGGGGCCTGTCCCTTAGCCATCCTGGTCTCTGGAGTGGGGCAAATCTGCTCCCTCTCCACTCCGATCCACTAGTCTCTACTGCTGGACTGAGCTCCATGTGGGTAAACTTCTCGGTTCTTCTTTTCCCGTACCCCATCCCCTCTCCAGCTGTGGGACCTCTTATACAAGCTCCGGTTTGTGCTCACCTACATCGCCCCCTGGCAGATCACGTGGGGCTCTGCTTTCCACGCCTTCGCTCAGCCGTTTGCCGTACCTCGTATCCTTTTCCTATTGCGGCAGCCAAGGGGTGGAGGTGGAAGGCAGCACGTTCAGAGTTTTCCTCAGTAATAGTCAATTCATTTCATGAAATTTACTTGGCGGAGGAACGCTCGAGTGTTTTACAAATGATGAGTGATGGAAACGGAAATAATTCCCCCTACTCCGTTTCTGTCCTCCGCTCTCAACACAACCCCCGTCATCCAGCAGGAGTGACAGCAGACTCAGGACTGCACATTTAACCAATGGGATTCACTGCCACCTGATGTTCTAGTGTGCAGCATAAGATGCTTCTAGGAAGATTCGATTCGTCAGTGACTCAGTAGCTTGAATTGGAGCAGCCACGGTCAACATTTTTAGTTGTTTCCTGTTATCTATACCCCCAACTTTCCTTCAAGGAGTTCAGCATGGTTCTCCGCCTCTCTGTTTGATCCCCAAAGCCGCTCTGTGACGTAGGTTAGGTCGAGAGAGGCAGTGACTGGCCCAAGGTCACCCATCAAGCTTCCTGGCTGAGTGTGGGTGTGAACCCTGGTCTCCCAGATCCCAGTGCATCACTCTAACTCCTACAGCACCCTGTTTTGGTGAATGCGAGAGACAGAGAGCAGGTGGCTGGCTGTAACTTTCAGCACCTAGGGTGCGCTGACATTGGACACTGAACCAGCAGCAAGAGTAGCTGGGTATTTGACTTTGTCCTTTTTGAACTTGATGCTGATGTTTCCTTGACTGCTGCCTGCCTGTCCAGACTCTGCAATGCTGTTTGTCCAGGCTGTCCTATCTGCTCTTTTCTCCACCCCTCTCAACCCGCTGCTGGGCAGCGCCGTCTTCATCATGTCCTACGCTCGCCCCGTCAAGTTTTGGGAGCGCGACTACAAGTGAGTGCCGAGCATGTTGCAGGGAGACCCTGGAGCCGACCTCCCTTGCCACTCAGCCACTAATAATAATAACAATAACAATAACAACAATAAAAATAATACCCCACCCATCTGACTGGGTTTCCCCAGCCACTCTGGGCGGCTTCCAGCAAAATATTAAAATACAATAATTCATAAAATATTGAAAGCTACTCTAAACAGGGCTGCCTTCAGATGTCTTCTAAAAGTCAGGTAGTTGTTTATTTCTTTGACATCTGATGGAAGGGCGTTCCATGGGGCGGGTGCCACTACCGAGAAGGCCCTCTGCCTGGTTCCCTGTAAGTTTGCTTCTCGCAGTGAGGGAACCGCCAGAAGGCCCTCGGCGCTGGACCTCAGTGCCCGGGCAGAATGATGGGGGTGGAGACGCTCCTTCAGGTATACTGGGCCAAGGCCTTTTAGGGCTTTAAAGGTCAGCACCAACACTTTGAATTGTGCTCAGAAACGTACTGGGAGCCAATGGAGGCCTTTCAGGACTGGTGTTATGTGGTCTCGGCAGCTACTCACAGTCACCAGTCTAGCTGCCGCATTCTGGATTAGTTGTAGTTTCTGGGTCACCTTCAAAGGTAGCCCCACCTAGAGCGCATTGCAGTAGTCCAAGCGGGAGATAACCAGAGCATGTACCACACTGGCGAGACAATACATGGGCAGGTAAGGTCTCAGTCTGCATACCAGATAGAGCTGGTAGACAGCTGCCCTGGACACAGAATTGACCTGTGCCTCCATGGACAGCTGTGAGTCCAAAATGACTCCGGAGTGAGCTTTCTACAATAGGGACGTAAACGTTGCCTTGCATGGAGACAGGTCTTTGGTCCGTCTAGCCCAGCATTGTCTACCCCAGGGATGGGGAATTCCCATCATCCCTCATCACTGGCCATGCTGGCCAGGGCCCATGGGAGTTGTAGTCCAGTGACGTCTGGAAAGCCACAGGTTCCCTACTCTTGGTCTACACCAGGATTTCCCAAACCTGGGTCTTTAGCTGTTTGGGGACTACAGTTCCCATCATCCCCGACCACTGGTCCTGCTAGCTAGGGATGATGGGAGCTGTAGTCCCAACAACCACTGGAGACCCAAGTTTGGGAAACTGGCAGTGGCTCTGTCTGTTTAGAGTTTCAAGTGGGAGAAAATCCTCAGCCCTACCTGGAGATGCCAGGGACGGAACCCAGAACCTCCTGCTTGCAAAGGGACTCCTCTGCCACTGAGCTACAGCCCTTCCTCACTGGATCACAGGGTCCATGCTCTTGGCCAGGACCACATTCCTGCTGATTGTGGGTGGGACTGGATCCAGGGGTGGGCAGGCCAGAGCCAGAAGTGGGTGAGCTGCCTCCTTTTCTCTCCCTCCCTTCCCTGGGGGCTGCTGTGGGAAAACTCAGGAGGTCCGAACTGATTACTTGCAAAGACATTTCTAAGTCAAGCTGAGGACCACAGGTTGCTCCCCCCCTTGTCTAATCTCTCTCTCTCCTCAGCACCAAGAGAGTTGACCATTCCAACACCCGACTGGCCACGCAGCTTGACCGCAACCCAGGTATGTTTCCAGGGGTGGCCCCCTACTGAAGAGCTTGAGGCTGGCAGCAGGGCGGGGGGAGGCACAGAACTGTTTTCTCCGGCTCCTAGTGCACTTCTTATGTCAACCTGGTCTGAAAAAAGTCACTGTTCCATAAGAGTAAATCTTGTGCTTTAGTTCTGTGGCTGTTTTCCAGCTCTCCGTCTACCTTTCTGTGTAAATCCGCACATTTAAAATAATTTTGCTGTGCAATCTTTCCTGTAAATGAAATCCCACAGCCTTCTGTGCGTCTGACTCCTAAATAAGTGCTGTTTCATATCCAGACATTGCCGGCTCGAAAGACTAAAGGCCATATTAGATGTAACTTTAGTGCAGCCACAGAGGGAGTTTGAATTTGATAGGCACAATGGTGGGAGGTGATTAATGCTTTTTCCACAAGTCACCTGTCCCTTGGCTGCAGTTCCTTGCTGCAAGAGCAGGATCCGTCCGCTATGCCTGCTGTCCCTGCCTCTGCTTATAAACATAGGCACTTCCCAGGCTAAAGCGCAGTACGGTCGATAAAAGAGCCGGTGCGCTGCTTAAATGGTCTTGGAGTGTGAACGCCACAAGGGCACATAGAAAGCTGACTTACATCCTGTCAGACTAATTGTATACCTAGCCCAGTATTGCTGATTCTGGCTGGCAGCAGCTCTCCAGGGTGTGAGAGGGAACCTTCCCTAGTCCTGCTGCGTCAGATGGCAGCGACTGATCCTGCAGCCCTTTGCCCACAAAACAGAGGCTGTATCTCTGAGCTGCGGTCCCCATCCCTGAAGGCAGGAGACTGCCTTACACTGAGTCAGGGTCTTTGACCGTCAGCCCAGTGACACTGGCTGGCAGTGGCTCCTTGTGGTCTTAAGCAGAGATAAGTTCTCATCGGCTGATTCATTTAAATGGAGAAGCTTTCTGGGAGTTTCTTGGGTGCAAAGCAGGCGCTGCAACACTTGAGCTGCCATGGAAGCCAGCAGTAGTCATGCACCGCGGGCAAAGCAAACCCCCTCCCCTCCTTTGCCCAAATCACTAGCCTGCCTGTTGTGGAGGGAAGCCCTTCTGGGTCCCGAATGATGAGGGCAGAGTTGGGAATCCAACATTATCTGGAAGGCTGCTCCTCTCTGCCTCCCCTGTGCTTTTACTACGTATTTGTGCTCATGTGGTTTGCCCCGATTCGCAGGCGCCGATGACAACAACCTGAACTCCATCTTCTACGAGCACCTGACACGCTCCTTGCAGCACACACTCTGCGGGGACCTGACCTTGGGGCGCTGGGGCAACTACACCACAGGGGACTGTTTCATCCTGGCCTCGGACTACCTGAACGCCCTCGTGCACCTCATCGAGATTGGCAACGGCTTGGTGACCTTCCAGCTGCGGGGCCTCGAGTTCCGCGGTAAGGCGGCAGGGAGGCCAAAGCGATGGGGAAGCCCATGATCTTCCTGCTGAATCTTCCTGGGACAGAAGACTGCTCCTGGGTCTGTTTGTGGGAGCCGATGGGAAATGTAATCCAAAACATTTGAAGGGCCCCAGAAGACTGGATTACAGCTTCCACCTTCCCTGACGGTTGGCTACACTGGCTGGAGCTGATGGGAGATGGATGCCTAACATCTGGGTGGGCTGTCCCTAGTCCATTTTGTCACACACACACACACACACACACACACACACACACACACACACCAGGTTTCAGTAATGGTCTTTCCCAGCCTTGCCAGGAGATGCTGGGGACTGAACCTGGGACATTTTGGCCCTTGACCTTTGACATCTGGGCATAGGAAGCTTCTTTATATCAAGTCAGACTTGACTTGCCCATTCAGCCTTCCAGTACTGCCTACTGCAGCCTTCTGCAACCTGGTGCCATCCAGATATTTTGGACTGCAAGTCCCATCAGCCCCAGCCAGCTTCGCCAGTGGTCAAGGTTGATGGGAGTTGAGGTCCAAAACGCCTGTAGGTAACTAGGGTGTGGAAGGCTGGCTGTTGTTGTTGTTGTTGTTGTTGTTGTTGTTGTTGTTGTTGTTGTTATGGTGGTTGTTTGACAGTGGAACGGTCACTCTCAGGAGGTTATGGACTCTCCTTCCTTGGAGGTTATTATGAATAGGTTGGACGGCCATCTGTCATGGATGCTTTAGCTGAGATTCCTGCATTGCAGGGGGTTGGACTAGATGACCCTTGGTGTCCCTTCCAACTCTGTGTTTCTATTATTATTATTATTAAAATTTATTACCCACCTTCTGCCAGCAAGTCCCAGGGTGGGTTACAACAACCCTAAGATTCAGAATTTAGAACAGTGAAAATACTGTCACTAACTAGCAGCGGGTCCGCAGCAGAGAAAGGGCTGTTTCTCATCCCCTCCCTCCTGGTTCTTTTTTAAGTGGAGATACCAGAATTGCCACTGAGCTCCTTCACTGCATCTAGCCTGCAGGCTAGAGGTAGGTTACACGTCAGCCCAGAGGTAGAATCTGTCCTCCCTGCACAAAACCCCATCAATTTTGATGGCAGCAGCGCAAGCAAACAAAATTAAGAGGCTGTTGTTGAGAGGTTTAGAATGCTTTGTACTGTGATGCAAATCGCAAGTGACCCCCCCTCCATAGTCATTAGATTGGCTATTTCATGAGCAAGGAGGGGGCAGTAGCCCTTCTCCTCAACTTATCTGCAAAGATCTCTGTGTTCTTGTTTAAGTGTGGGCTCAGATCTCCTGCTGTCAAGGTGACTATGGCCCATGGGCCACAGAGAGGTCAGTGCCTGCTGCCACAGACTGACGTGCAGGCTGCCCTTTCTTTTCCAGGTACCTACTGCCAGCAGCGAGAGGTGGAAGCCATCACGGAGGGGGTGGAGGAGGACGAGGGCTGCTGCTGCTGCGAGCCGGGCCACCTGCCGCGCATGCTGAGCTTCAATGCGGCCTTTGGGCAGCGCTGGCTGGCCTGGGAGGTGGCTGCCACCAAGTACGTCCTGGAGGGCTACAGCATCAGCGACAACAACGCCGCCTCCATGCTCCAGGTCTTCGATCTTCGGAAGATCCTCATCACTTACTACGTCAAGGTGAACCTTGTTGCCCGGGAGGGAAGATCTGTATTACTGCACTTCTGGGTTGTTAGTACAGTGGTACCTCAGGTTAAGAACTTAATTCGTTCTGGAGGTCCGTTCTTAGCCTGAAACTGTTCTTAACCTGAGGTACCACTTCAGCTAATGGGGCCGCTGCGCCGCCGGAGCACGATTTCTGTTCTCATCCTGAAGCAAAGTTCTTAACCCGAGGTACTATTTCTGGGTTTGTGGAGTCTGTAACCTGAAGTGTCTGTAACCCGAGGTACCACTGTAATGGTTGTTACGTCACAATAGTTTTATTTTTCTAAAAATGAAAAGGTTGAAAGAGGTTGGTGTCTTCAGCAGGCACCGGAAAAGCAACAGAGATGGTCTGTGCTGTTTTTCTAGAAAAAGGGGTGCCGGAACTCACCAGGAACATCTCCCTCGTTCTTTTAGAATGGCAATGGCGCCCACCTGAGTGAGAAGTGCTGGAACTGAGTTCCGGGGGGAAGGGGGGAGCCCTGGAAACAGTGCATATCTAATGTTTGCCAGACAGAATTCCCAAAGAAATTGGTTGGTATTTTGGGGTCCCCTTTTCCGGTTGCATTTGAACAGTGAAACCTCCGCCTAACAAGCCAACAGGCATGAGCTTCATACAGTCACTTTGGTCCTAGGAATGGGGCCTTTAATGCAGAACTTCCCCCCATCCCTGTATCAGACAGATGCTGCTTCTGTTAACTTTCTGGTGCCTCTTGAAGACCTTCCTTTTCCAACAAGCCTTTTAAATTGAGGTTTTTCTCCCAGTCTAATATTGTTTTTTGTTGATGTTTTTATTGTTGGTTCATTGGAATTGATTCATAAATAAAACAGAAGTTTGGAGCAAGGTTTCCCAAACTTGGGTCTCCATCTGTTTTGGGACTACACTTCTCATCATCCTTGACCACTGGTCCTGCTAGCTAGGGATGATGGGAGTTGTAGTCCCAGAACAGCTGGAGAGAGGCCCAAGTTTAGGAAACCCTGGTTTAGAGAAACAGTCACAGAAAGTCTTGCGGCATGTTGACATCCCTCCCCTCCCATCCTTTGTGATCACCTCCACCTTCCCTTTGGCAGAGCATCATCTACTATGTGACTGGCTCTCCAAAGCTCGAGGAGTGGCTGGGCAACGAGGGGATCCAGGAGGCCCTCCGCCCCTGCACCTCTCTGAACTACGCAGACAGCGACCCCACCTTCAACCTCAACATAGACGAGGATTACGATCACCGCATGGCAGGCATCACCCTGGCTTCCTTCTGCAACATCTACCTCGACTGGATCCAGTACTGTGCTAGCCGCAGGGAGAAGGTGAGTCATGGGCTGTTGTAGGAGAGAAATGGTTGCTCCCTCTCTGGAAAAAGGAGGTGCCTGGGGTTCCACCTGGTTCTCCTGGAAGTCTTCCCAAATCCCCAATGTATGTGGGCTGCTCAGAGTCTTCCAGAGATGGAATAATTAAATGCCGCCAGTCTGAGTCTCCCTCTCCTGCTGCAACAAGCTGTCCTCCACCCTGGTCTCCAAGAACGAGCAGCATAATGAGGAGGCCAGAACAGAGACCAGATGTGTGCTTGGGAAACATCTGGGAGAGGAGGAGCCTTCGAAGGGGTGGAAGGTTGGGACCTTCAGTCTTGGCAGCTGCTCTATAAGGGCAAGAAGTGTTGCTGAGCTGCATGCCGTTTCCTTGAATAAAGAGTTACCTTCACTGATAACCCCGACTCTGCTTCTTCGTGCTGACCTGCATCTGACTCCAGCCCTGACAAATGCAGATTCTGTGCGTGGGGCCCGTCCTGCCTCCCATGCCACTGTGTGTCTTTTCTTTCTTTCTTTCTTTCTTTGCAGCCGGTGGACCGGGAGTGGAACTCCCCTCTGGTCACCCTGTGCTTTGGGCTCTGCATCCTGGGGCGCCGGGCCTTGGGCACTGCCTCCCACAGCATGTCAGCCAGGTGAGACCAGCCCCAGACATGCCTCCTCCCTACCCTCTGTGTTAAGAACCCCACTGTAGGTTTGATTGGAATGCTTTGCCACACGGGTTTATATTATTGTTTGCCTAGCGAGGCAGCATATCAGTTTGTATAATGATGATGGTGGTGATGCTGATGATGAGGGTACAGTTGTAGCTCGGATCCCAAACGCCTTGGTACTTGAACGTTTTGGCTCCCGAACGCCACAAACCCGGAAGTGACTGTTTCAGTTTGTGAACGTTCTTTGGAACCTGAACATCCAACAGGGGTTCCGCAGCTTCCAATTGGCTGCAGGAGCTTCCTGCAGCCAATCAGAAGCCACGCTTTGGTTTCCAAACATTTTGGAAGTCGAACGGACTTCTGGAACGGATTCCGTTCGACTTCCAAGGTGCAACTGTATAGGGAACAACTGCTAAAGACTCCTGCTTGTGTGGCCCGCCTGAACAACATAGCCCAATCTAAGGCTTTTAATCTTAATCATGGCATGAGCCTCTTAATTTTAGGATCGTAGGTTCGAGCCCCACATTGGGCAAAACAATTCCTACATTGCAGGGGGTTGGACTGGATAATAATATTTTTTATTATTTGTACCCCACCCATCTGACTGAGTTTCCCCAGTCCCTTCCAACTCTGCAATTCCGTGATTCCTCCCTTCCTCCCTCCCTCCTTCTTTCTCTGCAGCCTGGAGCCCTTCCTGTACGGCCTGCATGCACTGTTCAAGGGGGACTTCCGAATCACATCACCGCGCGATGAGTGGGTCTTTGCTGACATGGACCTGCTGCATCACGTGGTGGCACCTGGAGTGCGCATGTCACTCAAGCTACACCAGGTGTGCCTTTGCCCCACCCACATAATTAAGTAGGAGTATTGGAAGCTGCCATACAGAGCCAGGTTGTGTCATGGACTGGCTGGAGGCAGGGGAGTGGTGGGAGAAACCAGCTGGGGAAGAAGGCTCAGAGCCAGGGGTGCTCCTTCCCTGTCTCGCCCCTTGCAATACAGCATTACCTCTCCTCCTCTTCAAGGACCATTTCACCTCCCCGGACGAGTACGACGACCCAGCCGTGTTGTACGACGCCATACGGTCGAACGAGGAGAAGATGGTGATCTCGCACGAGGGCGACCCCGCTTGGCGCAGTGCCATCCTCACCAACACACCCGCCCTGCTGGCCCTGCGCCATGTGATGGATGACGCCAGCGACGAGTACAAGATTATCATGCTCAACAAGCGCTACCTCGGATTCCGGGTCATCAAGGTGGGCAAAAGGCTGAGATTGTGGGAGATGGATGGATTTTCCGCTTTCATGGGAGTGGGTGAGAAGCTGAGCTCTGTGGGCAGGGAAGTGTGAGGACTCAGGTAGCGAGAAAAGATTGCCCATGTCAGCATTGTTCAGGGCAAGCAGAGCCTGAAGCATCCACACTGGGAAACAAAGACAGACCAGTGCGTTTGGCTTCCTGCAGCCGACTCACCTGGTTTCTCCAGCTCCTAAAAATAAACTTCATAGCAGCCTTCCTCAACTTGGTGGACTCCAGCTCCCACCTTCCCTGACCACTGACCACGCTGGCTGAGGCTGATGGGAGTTGTGGTCCAAAACATCTTAAGGGCAGCAGGCTGGGGAAGTCGGTCCTTATAGTTTGCATCATTTTCACCATCAGGGTTTTGCTGACTTGTGGAAACTTTCTGTTGAGCCCCCTTCCAGCATTTTAGTTTGGCTGGCAATAGTTGTCCTGTCCACCTTGCACCTTTTTACAGAAGAACTTCCTAGCCTCGGTTAACATCTCACCCAAAACTGCCTATATCTTTCTGTGTACATAAAAATATAAGGTTGTCGTCACGCAGTCCTCATTGGAGGATTTTTAGCACCTCGCCACATCACAATACTGCATTTTCATGAAGTCAGGGTTTGGTAGGGGAGCAACAGAGAAGGCCAGCAGTTGCACAACACTAGTGGGCATGGCATGGGAATGAAAAGGGAGGAACACTGATGGGAAAAACAACAGCAGAAGTTAAAGCTGAGCTGGGGAGAAGAAAATTGTGGTTTTAAACAATGGCAGAGGTTTGAGCAAAGTACCTTCATACCGTGGGATATTTAGGGGTGGGGTTGGCAAGTAGAACAAGCTGGGGTGCAGCCTTGTGTGTGTACCCACGCACACACCCTAGAATGGCTATTAAAATGACCTCAAAAGGGTTTTCCTACATTGCTTTGGGCGGTGTGAGGAGGCTTGCAAGTGAGAGAGCCTGGAAGTGAGCTGGTGTTGCTCATCCCCACTCATCTTTGTGCCTCTGTCTGGATTACCTGCAAGCGTGTGCCAGCCTGAGCTTGCATGCCTGGCATGCCCAGAGGTGCCTTTTGCAGGAAGAGGCATCTCTGGGGAGACAGACCTGCCTGGATCCCGACCAGAAGAGCAGCTGGGTGTGTCACTGCCTGAACCAGCAGGGGCAGCAAGGCCAAGCAATTGCAACACACCCACATCCATTGCTCAGGCAGTGGCCAGAACTTCTACTATTGGCATGGGTTCTCCTGGGACTTGTGCAGAGATTCCGGGTTCAGAAAGTGAAACTGTGCAAAGAAGAGAATGTTGAGGAGCTAATTTGGGCTTTTGGTGGATGCCCCTTTGACTCCATCCTGCACCCAGCTCCCGCTCCCAAAGCTGGAAACCTGCGCTGTGTGCTTCTTGCGGAGCAACGCTTTCCTCCCTCCTTCTGTTCCAGGTGAACCGGGAATGTGTGCGGGGTCTGTGGGCCGGGCAGCAGCAGGAGCTGGTGTTTCTCCGGAACCGGAACCCCGAGCGCGGCAGCATCCAGAACGCCAAGCAGGCCCTGCGCAACATGATCAACTCCTCCTGCGACCAGCCCATCGGATACCCCATCTACGTCTCTCCCCTGACCACTTCGTACGCCGGCAGCCACCCGCAGCTGCGCTCGCTGTGGGGGGGCCCCATCAGCTTGCACAATATCTCCGCTTGGTTCATACGAAGCTGGGAGAGGTGAGGCTCTCCCTTGTGTTGCAGGAGGCTCCATGTTTTCCTGCAGCTGGGATGGGGGATACTGTGCCTGTCTCAAATCCTGCGGGTCTCCAGCTAGCATGGCTAGTGACTAGGGCTGATGGGAGTTGGAGGTCAGCAACTTCTGGGGGTTTGCAGGTTCCACTCAGCCATGAAGCTCACGGAGTGACCTTGGGCCAGTCACTGTGTCTCAGCCTAACCTACCTCACAGGTTTGTTGTTGGGGTTAAGTGAGGAGCGGGAGAACCCTGTTCGCCACCTTGAGCTCCTTGGAGAAGAAGGTGGAATATAAATGCATTTTTTTTTTAATTTAAAATTTTGTTTCTGGTTTTTAAGCAAATACCTTTAAACATTCAGCAGTACATCTGATGGTGTTTGTTCCATCCATTGACTTTGGACATAAGCTTATACATTCAGTGCTCAAACATATTACTTTACTTAACCTCTCCACTGCGCAGATGGAGCAGTTGGTATAATAAAGTCTTGATTTTGGCCATTAACATAGTTTAAAAAAGGGGTCCACGTTTCTTGGAAGGTACCTCTTCTCATTATGCCTTTACCGTAATTGCCCTCCTGTGTCTGGCGAGACCCTCAAACATCGCTGTATCCCACATATTATTTTTCCATATGTTTAGGGGTATTTCAATCTGGCTCTTCCATTGTTGAGCTGACCATGTGGCACTCAGGAAGAAGCCTACTAGTTCTCTGTGGTGCAGGGTGGAGCCTATTTCCGAAGATAGCAGGGCTCAGGCAAGAATAAATACAATCAATAAATAAAATTCAAGGTTGGGGGCGGTTCTTGGCAACTAGAAGGACAGGGTGGGCAGTAACCAGCACAGTTATTCCCTTTGCTTGCACCCCCACCTGGTCAAGACCTGTCCCAGTTTCATCCTCTGTTTCACAGGTTGCAGAAAGGCTGTGGGGCTGGTTGCAATAGCGGAGGGAACATTGAGGATTCGGACTGCGGTGGTGGCTCTTCCTCCCTCAGCAATAATCCCACCGTGCACGGGTCTCAGGCTCCTGGGAGCACCGCTCACAGTGTGGGCACAGGGGCTGCAAACCCCGCCGAACCGGTCATCACCACTGCCCAGCCTCAGGCAGGTAAGGAGGACTCCCCCCTCCCCCCGCAATGCGACGGCTTTTGGTGAAAGAATGGGTCATAATGGGGTGAACACAGCGGGTGGGGGTGGGAGTCAGAGAGGACAAGGTTTTGGAAACAGGAGGAGGGCTGGGATTCCAGCAGAAGGAGAGCCTGCTGGATGGAAAACCTGTAACAGCACTCACACACACACACCCCCGCACCTGCAGACACTATCGTCATTGTCTTCTTCTTCTTCTTTGTTAAATATTTTTTATTAATTTTCAATTACAAAAATCCAACATGTGCCATATTATATTAATACGAAATAGCAATACCAATTCCAATACAAATCAATTACATAGCCAAATATAAATTTTGTTTCTTGGTAAAATCCCTTAAACCACAGCTACAATGATTAACTTCAGTTCACATTCACCCATATAGTAATTTGTAAATTCGCAAATGAAGTTCTCCTTTCTTCTTCCTGTGTGAGGTTTTAATTTCCATCAATTGTTCCTTTATTTCTTTATCAAATATTATGTCCATATTAGTTATTCCTGATCTCCTTTGCGCCTTACGGAGTCTGTTGACTGGGAGTTACTCTGGAGAGGTCACTCTCTTTGTTCTCACTGCAGACACTAGACCATCGAAGAAGAACATCGCCAACATGGCTAAAAGCCACTGACAGCCTTTTAAAACAAAAACAAAATTTTACTGGTTTTCAAACATATAACCATTAAACACTAATCCATACGTACATGTAATGATGTTTGTTCTATCCATTGATTTCAGACGTAAACTTACACGCTCAATGTTCAGGCATATTTCTTAACGTATAGCCATTGACAGCCTTATCCTCCCTGAATTTTGTCCAATGCCCTTTCAATAAGAAGGCTCGGTGCGTGCTCAGGGCTGCTCATCCCTTGGGGCTTGTCCTGTCACATTGCTGTGGTGGCCACATTGCTGTTCTTATCTCTGCAGAACTAGAGTCCGGCCTTCCTCTTCCTCCGAGCCAAAGCTGGCTGGTCCAGCCCCAGCCGGCAGGCCCCTTGCTGAGCCAGGGCGAAGGACGGCCCCCACCTACGCCGGCTGCATCGTGGCCCCCTGGTCCGCACTTCTTGGGAAGCCAGCTTTCCTGCGCCAGCTCCTTGGCTTCTGTGGCTGAGGGGCCGGGACGTGCCCCTCTGCCTCTCCGCCCGGGGCTCGGGGCCCACTCCGCCTTTGCCTACGAGGGCCTCTGTGGCAAATGGAGCCTGCCCAGCCGCAAGGGACTGAACGGGCTGGGCGGGAGCGAGAGCGACGTCCCCCCCGGAACACCCTCGCCCCGCACGAAGGACAACGCTGCTCTATCATCTCCCGCTGTGGCTGCGCTGGGGACTCCGGGTGTTGGTGGGAGCCCTAAACCTCAGGTGTGTATCTGCTCACCTCCATCCATTTTTAATAGACTTGCCTTGCCTTTACAGCACTGCAGAGAGCCAGCAGGAAAGCTTTGCCCTTCAGCTGAATTTCAGCGGGCTGCCTCCCTCCCTCCCAATTATAGTGGTACCTCGAGTTAAGTACTTAATTCGTTCTGGAGGTCTGTTCTTAACCTGAAACTGTTCTTAACCTGAAGCACCACTTTAGCTAATGGGGCTTCCTGCTGCCGCTGTTCTCATCCTGAAGCAAAGTTCTTAACCCGAGGTAATATTTCTGGGTTAGTGGAGTCTGTAACCTGAAGCGTATGTAACCCAAGGTACCACTGTATTTCCCTTCCTCTTTGTACCCTGACATATCACAAGAGGGCAGATGTTTTAATAGCCTCGTGGATTCGTGGTGTTGGAAGGGACCCAAGGGTTATCTAGTCCCAACTCCCTGCAATGCAGGAATCTCTGCTAAGGCACTTTGTGTTTTCTTTCATTGTTATGAGCCATCCCGGATCCCGCTGCACGGAAAGCCAGTATATAAAATTAAGTAATAAACAAATTGATAAAGTGGTGGGAAATAGCCAGTCTGGTCCCTCTACAGGACAGCCGGTTCTTTTGAGTTTCTGAAATAACATGGAATTGGTCTTCAGCCATTGTCCCTTCTGCCTGTTCTGTAAACATCTACCCAGCAGCCTTATATCCAGTGTTCTTTGGGAATTCTAAGAAACTGAAAGATCAGTGCCATTTCGAAAGGTCAGTCCGCCATCTTGATCCAAAATGGCACCCAATTCATCCAAGCATGGATAAGAATCTGCTGCTTGATCTCGGGAACCATTAGGCAAACGCTTGGTTACAATAAGGCGGCAGCTGGCCAACAGCATGTCACACCATTGTTAAAACATCTGCACGGGTTGCCCATCTGCTGCTGAGCCAGGCTTAAGGTCCTTTTATTACTTTACAAAGCCCCCAACCACTTAGGTCCAGCATTCAAAATTCACCAGGCGCATTTTGCACCTGGCTATCAGCCACTTGTGACCAAGTGAAGACATCTCCACCATCTGGAGGTCACGGGGCAATGGATCCAAACTACAAGAAAGAAGATTCCACATAAACATTAGGAAGAACTTCCTGACAGTAAGAGCTGTTCGACAGTGGAATTTGCTGCCAAGGAGTGTGGTGGAGTCTCCTTCTTTGGAGGTCTTTAAGCAGAGGCTTGACAATCATATGTCAGGAGTGCTCTGATGGTGTTTCCTGCTTGGCAGGGGGTTGGACTCGATGGCCCTTGTGGTCTCTTCCAACTATGATTCTATGATTCTATGGAGGTGCATGGGGTCTTTGGGTCTTGGCTGTTTTCTTTTTTTTTTTTTTTTAATAAATTTTTTATTGGTTTTTCCACACATAATACAAAACAATACAACACAATACATAGACATACAAACATATAAACACGTATACTTTCTTAACCTTTCTTTTCTTGAACCTTCTTTCAGCGACTTCCCCATACCTCCCCTTTCTGCATCCCTGTTATCAATCTTTTCAGCATCCCCTAATTTCAATATAACACTTTCTTTAGATCTTATTTCTCATATCCAATTGTTAATCGCTGCAATTCTATTTTGCATTATCCAAAACATTTTAGCATTCATTAATTTTACAACAGTTCTTGAGATAGATTTTAAACTTCTTCCAGTCTTCTTCCACCGTCTCTTTCCCTTGGTCTCGGATTCTGCCGGTCATCTCCGCCAGTCCCATATAGTCTATTACCTTGGTCTGCCATTCTTCCAGTGTGGGTAGTTCTTGTGTCCGGGTCTTGGCTGTTTTCACACACCAGCAACACATCCTGTCGAATTTTATCCGTTTATATTTTATCCTGAATGAACTTCAGGAACCAAAGAGTTGTACAGAAAAATACGACTTTCGAGCTGCCTGGCCCAAAAATGGCAACTAGGCATTCCGTTTTGGCAATTGTAACCCTGGTTTAAGAAGCTGTTTGGCACCTAGCTTATATACCTGTGTTTCTAACACTGCTTAGGCCCAGGGTATTCAGGGATATCCCAGCTCAATCACTGAGATCATCTATAGGAGCATCATTGGTTGTTTCCCAAATTGGTGAGGCTCATTTGACAACAGCAATAAATCCTTTATTCTCATTGGCCTAGTCCTGTGGAATGTTCTGCTAAGAAGAGCATTTTAGTTGTGTAGTATTTTAGTTTCTGGCCTTTATTTTTAGACCGCTCTGATATCTAAAAGAGGAAGGATGGTTTTAAAATATTTCAATAAAATAGTACAATTAATAAATGTCAAATTCAGCATTCTGAAGTCGGATCGCCAGCCTAGGAAAAGGTGCTCTTCTGAGCTGCCAGCCAGTACCAATCTTAACTGGTGGGTGGGGCTCAAGAGTGGGGAATCTGCTCCCTCCCTGCCCCATAGTTGCTGACCACTGACTCATGGGAGTTGGAATCCAACGGTTTGGATGTCCAGCTGAAGACATTGTTGTCTTAAGCTTTCCCTGTTGTGTGGTCCAGTGGCGTAGCGTGGGTTGTCACCACCCGGGGCAAGGCAAGTAATTTGCACCCCCTAACCCTTGGATTTGTGCCCCCTAACCCTAACCCCCAGATGTTGCTCCCGGTGCGCCCGGCCCCCCCTGCACCCCCCACGCTACGCCACTGGTGTGGTCCAATCCTTTATGGGCATACTTGCTGAAGTTGTTTCATTGCTTTAGAACTTGTGAAGCTGGCTTTATTGGCTTTAGAGTTTGTCAAAACGATTTTATTGCTCGTGCTTTTGTGCTCTCATTGTTTATCGAATTGATTTATATCCCACCCTTCCTCCCAAAGGAGCTCAGGGTTGTGGACACAAAAGTGACAAAACATTAAAACGATTAGAGCTTTATTTAGTTACATCTGCGTTGATGAATTTATTCTGGGAAGCTGCCCATACGTAAAGACAAATAAATAACCCTTGGAAGGCTTTGCAGGTTCCCCACTCGTGCTTTAGGGGAATGTTCGGGAGGACCTAATCTCAGATATGATGGTTATGGCTAATGAGAGGAGAGAGCGAGAGAGAGAAAACAATGATATTCTTCCTTCCCCACCCCAGCCAGGTGGCTGGGCTCAGCGTGGTGCCATCCTTAGCTCTGCAATCCTCTTAGTGCTAATGGAAAGCTATTAGGCCAACTCCCCCTCCCCCATAAACAACAAGGAGGGGGGTGCATTTTGAAGGTCAGGAGGAGGATTTGCCAGCCATTTGCAGACAGTGTGCATTGTGGTGTCTGGATGAATCCCTTGGGTCCTAACCCTTGTCTCCCTCCCCCCAGCTCCAACCACAGCCGCAGCCTCTCCCCTCCCCAACTCTTTGTAGCTCAGGCCCCTTTCTGAGGCCAGTTGGAATTCTGGTATTCTTTCCATTCAAATCCCCCCAGCAGCGTAAAGAATCAGAAAGTATAATAATTTTGGTACTGATTTACGGTGCAAGGTATTAAAGAGTAAAAAACACACACCCCAGTTTAACCAAAAAATGGAATAATACCAAAGCCTGTCATTCCCCTTTCCTACTGAATAATTTTTATGCCAAAGGATGTTTAAGATGAAAAGTGAAGTCCTATGCAGGTCTACTCAGAGGTCGTCCCCATTGAGTTCAGAGGGGCTTAATCTGTCCTGGGCAGACTTGTAATACGAATCGAGTACTGTTTCTCTAAATATTTGATATTTATGTGGACGCCTTTCTTCTCTCTCTCTCTCAGCTCTCTACCCCAGGACCAGTCCCTGAAGCCACCAGCGACTCCACGCCCCCCTTGCCTCTGGAACCATCAACGACACCTGGAGGGAACTGCAGCCCCCCAGAACCTGCCCCAGTTGTGGCCGAGTGGGAGAGGCAGCGAGAGGAAGAGGAGAGCCCAGCGGCCGTGCAGCCCCTCCTAGAACACCAGTACTGAGTGGGGTGGGGTGGGGCTGTTTCATCTCCTACAGAATTACGGGCTGGTCCCGTTTGACTCTTACTCTGCCGCCCCCTTTTTTTGGGGGGGGGATGCACTCTGATTCCGCTTTCCCTCATTCAGGACCATGGACAGCAATAAGGGGAGTGGGGGCTGCTCCTTTCATGCCCTGCTACAGCCTTCTGTGCCCCCATTTCTCGCCTCGCCTCCCTCCTTGCCTGCAGGGGCAGGCTCAGTCTACCCAAAAGGTTAGAGGAGGGGGGAGGACCCCATGCACTGCCCCCTTTTTCTCTCCCACAACCGCTGCACAGGGACCCACCTTGGACACTAACTTTGTACTAGTGACACTCAAGGACATTTTTCTTTTCTTTTCTGCCGTTGTTCCTTGGGGATATTTTTGTTTGTTTGTTTTTATTTTCCTCTTTACCGCCCCGCCCCCCCAATCCCTGGATCCTGGATTTTTGGTTGGTATAAAAATTAAAAATGCAGGAAAAAAACCGACAACAGCCATGCACCTGTGCATCATGTTTTGTAACTTGCGGTGGGTGATGGGGAACCAGATATTTGCGAGAGAAGAGGGGTTGTGGGTTCTTCATCTCCTTCACTGGTCCCTCTCTCCTCGAGTAAGAGAGCAGCTGCTTTCCTCCTCTTCTGGGGTGGGATTCTGCTCTTTCAAACTGGTTCTGGATTTGTCGGCCCTTCTTACAGGCAAATCATAGGTGCTCACACTTGAGACCTTTTTAGAAATCCGCCATTTACAATGGAAAATGCAAGGCAGAAGTGGGGGGAAGAGAAAACTTGAGAACTGATTCAACACATACCACCCTAAATTTAATCCCAGTTGCAAAGATGGGGGCCTTGTTTGCCTAGGAATGGATGGAGAGAGTGTCTTCTTGCTGGGGGGAGAAGGACTGCACCTGAACCTACCTCTATGCCTTGGCAATGTGAAGAAGAGGAGGAGGTGGCTTTCTGTGCTAAAGTCCTTACCAACCCCAGTTTCGTGAATGTTTTGGGAACTTGCCTTACACTTGTTCTTCACTCTTGAGCAGGGGTCAGCAACCTTTTTCAGCCGTGGGCCGGTCCACCGTCCCTCAGACCTTTTTGGGTCTGGACTACATTTTGAAAAAAAATAATGAACGAATTCCTATGCCCCACAAATAACCCAGAGATGCATTTTAAATAAAAGGACACGTTCTACTCATGTAAAAACACACTGATTCCTGGACCATCCGCAGGCTGGATTGAGAAGGCGATTGGGCGGCATCTGGCCCCGGGGTCTTAGTTTGCCTACGCTTGCTCTTGAGCATCTTGGTGTGTCATGATGGTGCTGATTTGCTCCCTTTCAGGGGGGTGGTGTATTCACGGTGGGTGACTTCAAAGCCCTCGCCTCCTGGAAACGTAGCTGTGTTGGCCACATAAAACATTCCAGATGAATAAAACAGGGGGTGTTAATTATAAACTGTTTGGGGGAGGGGGGAGAATGAGGGCTGCCCTCCTCCCTGTCGTGGTGGGCGCTCTGTATCTTTATCACCCTCAAAATCACGGCGCTAACTCAAGTCTTGGCGTTGTCTCCGCGAGGGAGGGAGCGGTACTCAAAAGAACTCTGCACATGTTCAGAATCTCGCTTCTCGTCCTGGAAACGAAAGAAGCCGTTCTTTCCTGCTAGCCGCCACTCTTCTCCCCCCCCCCCCCACCCGCGCGCTTTGTGAGTCCTCCCTGGCGTTGTGTGACGCCGCAAAGCGCCCCCTCCTTCCTCCCCAATCTGGGTCTCTCCGCCCCCGATTGAGAGGAGGAAGGAGGAGAGGGCGGTGCCAGGGCCGCAGGGAGCGGAGCGGGGGCGGGCGCCCGGCCGGGAGGGGACACGCGGGGCGAGCGGCGGCGGCGGCAGCAGCAGCGTCCGGCTGGGTTGCAGAGCTGGAGCGCGGACAGGCGTGGAGAGGTAGGCAGGCGGCGGCGGCGGCCGGGCCAGTTCCGTCCTGTGCGCCCTGGCCGCGCGTCATGCGCTCCGGCACGTGGATCGGGCTCCAGGCGGCGGCGGGCGGGGAAGGAGAGGCAAGCGAAGCTGGCGGCACCTCCGCCCTGACTGAGCCCGGGGGGAGAAGCCGTGGTGGGTAGAGGTGGGTTGGAAGGGGCAGAGAGAGGCAGGCTCCGCCGCTTTTCCAAATCAGGGCTTGCCGATTCTAACGGGGCGGAGGAAAGATGGATGGGTGCTGGTCTTAATGCATTGGCTGCCTGGGAAAGAGATCGCCTCCATTGAAGCGTTTTAAGGACATCCTTCTCTCTCCCCGCCCCGGGAAACGCAATCGAGGCAAACTCCCCGGTCGTAAAGCGCGCAGCGGGCGTTTTCACACAATACCGTGCACGTTGCGCCTCGTTGCGCCCTCAAATCCTAGCACCGAGAAGAGGGCATTTGCGAGGCACGCGCGCACACGGACGCAACCTGCGCCAGGAGCCGGGCTGCTACATAGAGCAAGGCAGACGGGGCGCGCACACGCGCAGCGCAGGCGCTCACCCGCAGAACAGGCTCCCGGCTCCCCGCCGCCGCTATTGTGTGACAAAAGACCCAACTCTCCCGTGCCTAAGCTCGGCTTCGGGCGGGGCGCGGGGGCTTCCTCCCGGCGTACGTCAAGACAGGAGGCAAGGGGTGCAAGAGCATGTGCAGAGTGCTCTTCTCGCTCCAGCTGGCGGCCATGGTTGGGCAGGATTCCCTTTGTGCGTTTGATTCCCCCAACGAGCTCCCCGCTCCTTTCATTCCTACAACAACCTTGCGAGGTCGGTTAGATCTGAAAAGGAAGTGAAGGGCCCAAGGTCACCCAGAGAGCTTTGTGAACCTGCATCTTCCCCAGTTGTAGTCAAGGCAGTCATAGTCTGTCCACCATGCTGGGGATATAAACTGGGGGCCGAAATGTTCCCATGGAAGTGAATCTAGGAAGCACCACTTAATGATGGGAACTGCAGCAGGGACACTGCGAAGACATTGATATCTAGAGGCCTCTGTTGTTTAGGAAGGAGACCGAGTGGCCTGAACTCCGTAGCCGTCTCTAGGACACTGCTGGATGCTGTGTTTAGATTTGGAGGCCCCCCCCCCAGTACAAATCAGCTACTCCTTCACACCCTTCAGCCTTTGGTACTGCTTAAGAATATAGGCAGCTGCCTTATTGCTGGTCAGATCATTTGGCCATTGAACCTAGCATTGTCTCTGCCCTGACAGATGGCGACTGCCCAGGGTCTCAAGCACTGCAGGTTCACCTGTTTAGAGAAACCAGGGAATGAAAACTTGGACCATCTGCACGCCGGACAGGTGTTTTGCCTCTGAGTTTGCTCCCTTCCTGATACCCTTCGGTTATTAATGGTCCTTACTAGCAGTTGTCTGAGAACATCTCCTTGTAGATCTTGCGCTTGGCCATCATCTTATGTCAAGTGAGCTTGGGAATTTAAGTGTCAAGAGCACACAGCACAGTTCAGCAGTGCAGGAGCAAGGAGACCATATATAGATATAGATATACCGCTTCATATTTCGGCAGCTAAGTGGTTTTGCAAATCCCAAGAGGAAAAAATCTCCATGAGAAATACAAATTCCACATTCAAAACTGAATAAGACTGATAGTGCTACTAATAAGAACTCCACATTTCAAGTAACATAATTAAATACCTCCAAATATGTCAAAATGCAACGCAATCGCAATATGGCATAAAAAGTCACAATTGCCCAAAAAACGTAATAGAGTTGTCGGACGTATTCACTTGCATATTCGCACTTCACACAACTAATTGAAACACACAATCCACAATCACTTAGTTCTCTCCTTGCCCACACTATTCCATGCACTCGGTTCTCACTTCAATAAAACACACCCAACATTGAATTAACAAATAGCCAGTTATCCTGCACAAAGGAATTGGGCCTGTTTTATGCCTCTGTGTGAAAGTCTCTCTGCACCTTCACACATATAGTTGAATGCACAAAGTCTCCCCAGGAACAGAATTTCAGATCTCAGGGGAACTTGCACATGTACGACTATGTGTGCAGAGGCCTCCACCCTACAGATGCTTGCAGATGTCAGAGGAGAGATGGACACGGGAGCTAATAATTGCCCAAACAGAGCTATAGATGCATTTACACCTGTAGCGGCTTCTCTTTGAAGCATCCTTTCCTTCCTTGGAGGTTCACCAGCGGTCTGTTTTTGGCCTACAGTTCTCATCTGCCCCAGCCAGCACAGCATGGCTAGGACAAATGGGAGATGTTGTCAAACACATCTGGAGGGCACCAGGTTGGTAAAGGCTGGAATAGGTGATTAAACCCGTTGGGGCGAGGGCATTGGCTAATGTTGGAACCATGGATGGAATCACAGTCATAGAATGGAACCTGGAAGTCTGAAAGAGATGTTCAAGTGCTGTCAGGTGGTTTGCAGGTTTCATGTTGTACCTAGGTGAGCTGGGAAGCAGACACATAAAATAGGTTGATCTCCCTTTTTTAAAAAAAATAAAAAATAAAAATAAATTCCAGTTGTTACCTAGATATATTTCCATCCTTCGACAGCACAGGCACGTTCCTTGGCAAGTGGGGGAAATGGGGAAACTAGGGACCTTTTGGAGATTAATTTTAGATCGTGTCTCGGTTAAAAAAAGAAAGCAGAAACCAGACTGGTTTGCTTTCTCTCGTAGCTGCAGAGAATGGCCACTTGGAGAAGGAAGTCCAATCTTCAGGGTGGTCTGAGCACCTCTTCGTCCAGTTTAGGATCCTTCTGTAGAACAGCTAAATTTGGTGTTTTCCAAGTCGTACAAAAAGCAAAGGTGGTCTTGTCAGCCCATAAGAAAAACGTAAAGTGATTAGGCCAACTGAAATACTGCAAAATAGTGTGCAAGTTTTGAATTAACTCTTCATCAGGCTTGAATCGCTAGATCAGGGGCATGGAGACTTAGGCCAGGGGGCCAAATATCCCCCCCCCCCCGACATTGCCACACCCTCCTTGAGTACCATTGCCCAGCTGGAGTGTGTCCTTCAGTTGTGGTGATGCTTCTTGCTTGCCACAATGGACGGGTGTGTGCAGGACTGTGTAGAAACCTCTGACATCCATATGAATGAATTTCGGAATGCAGCCTCCTGTACAAAGGTAAGAGTCTCATCCAGGGCCCCACCCACTTTTGCCTCTGGGATTTAGCCCTTCGGCAGAAAAAGGTTCTGCACTTCTCAGTGGGAAACAAAACAGGCATGTGGGAGTCACATCCATGACTCCTCCCACTTTTGCTTCTGGTCCTGCCCACCACTGGCAAGTGGCCAAGGAACATGCCTAAGAGCCATGATGGCTCCTGACATCTCCACCATCTGGAGGGGCATGCCTGTGGATAATTGGATTTTGACTGTTTTCACACACAAATACCCCATCCTGTAGAATTCTCTCTCTGGGACCAAATGCTTTTTTGTGCAGCCTGAGCAGGAGCAGTTACCATTAAGGAAAAAGAGGTCTGAGTAGGCCAATAGATATGTGGACTGTCCCTGGATCAAGTGACTGTTCTTCTTTCAGTTCTCAGAAGTTCTTAACTTAGCTCAGGGTGAACTAGCCAGATGTTTAAGAATCAATCACCATTCAGTCCATTATTTCAAAAATAAGACTTTAGCGCTATATAATAGTAATAATAATAATTTATTATTTATAACCTGCCCATCTGTTGGCGGTTTCCAACAGAATATTAAAATACAATAATATATTAAACATTAAAAGCTTCCCTAAACAGGGCTGCCTTCAGATGTCTCCAAAAAGTCTGGTAGTTGTTTTTCTCTTTGACATCTAGTGGGAGGGCGTTGCACAGAGCGGGTGTCACTACCGAGAAGGCCCTCTGCCTGGTTCCCTGTAACTTGGCTTTTCGCAGGGAGGGAACCGCCAGAAGGCCCTCGGCACTGAACCTCAGTGTCCGGGCAGAACAATGGGGGTGGAGACGCTCTTTCAGGTATACTGGACCGAGGCCGTTTAGGGCTTTAAAGGTCAGCACCAACACTTTGAATTGTGCTTGGAAACGTACTGGGAGCCAGTGTAGGTCTTTCAAGACCGGTGTTCCCTCCTAGGACTTTGGCTTTCCACCCCACTGGTCCTCCCGATCCCCTTTTCCTGTTTGTCTCTGTCCTTCCTAAAGTGCAGCTCCCAAAACTGGACCCAGGTGAGGTCTGACAAGTGCAGATGTGAGCCACCCTCCCGATCAAAGCATCTTTAAAGTTGAGAGAGGCTGGCGAGGGCAAAGGTTCCTTCGTGGCTTTGGAGGAGACACCTCGAAAGCAATGAGCAGACATGACTGAATTCAACAGCTGGCCCCGGCATCTGTGCGCCTGCTTTAAATTCTAAATTAATTAGTCTAGCATAGGAGGATGTGGTTTTAACTAGTTCCTCATCCGCGCCCCCCCCCCCCACATGTAGGAAGCTACTGAGAATTTATGGAGTGGATCTGCTCACTGCTGAGGTGCAAGACTTTCTTCTGGTCAAAGCCTCTGCCCTGTCTTCTCAGATTGCTGGGGGTCAAAGGTCAGAGTCTCCCATCTTGGCTGTTGAGTGGCCACCAATCTCAGGGCTGACTTCCTGGTGGTCAAAACAAGTTTTGAGGTGGGGGCTTAGCTTAACTTTTCTGCTGGTTATTCTCAGCAATGAAATATTTATTCAGAGGATTTGTATACTTTTCAAGGGGACGCCGTACATGAAATGATTATTATTTTTTAAAGCATCAATCACAATTCTACAACAGCCACCCCAAAAAAGCAGGATGGGGGAACAATCTCATTTTGTAAGTTCTGTTTCTGCTTCTCCCCTCTCTTCAGGGCAAATGGTTCTTCAGATTCCCCCCTTGGCTGCATTTTGGGGAAGGAGGGGCCGGATGGTGGCAGCTTCTGCAATGGCATTTAGCATCCAAATGCTTCGCTTACAGTAACTTTGCAGCTATTTTGTAAGGTAGGTTAGTGCTGTTCCCATATTGCAAATATGGGGACTAAGGCTCAGGCAGAGCAAATTGCTTAAGTGAATTAATGAATTGAATTAGGGATTTAAGCTGCATCATTCCAAGTGATCATTCCAAGCTGGGTTAGGTACGTGGGAAACTGGTCAAACCCTTTGCCCTACTACTGTCTATGCCAGCCTTCCCTCACCTGATGCCCTCCATATGGTTTGGGCTACAACTCCCTTCAGCACTGGGCAGTATAGCCAGTGGCCAGGGGTTATGGGGCTTGTGGTCCAAAAGATCTGGAGCGCTCCGGATTGGGGAGTTCTAGCTTGCTCTTACTGGTCATTCATTCTCCAGGATCTTAGACGGAGGCAAGTAAAAAATCCAGATATTGTGGGGATTGTATCTAGGACCATCTATATGTAAAGCAAGCACTGTGCCACTGAGCTATGGTGCCCCCCTGACCTGCTGGGGGTTAATGACAGGCCTCTGGCTCTTGTTTTAACAACCAACACTTTTGCCTATTTGTCCTAAACCCCAGACATCCTGTGGCATTCAGTTCCACAGGACAACTGGGGGGGCGGTTCTTGTTCTTTGCTGTTGTTAATACAAGGGTTTCCAGACATTGCTGAACATCTTCCCTTGCATCAACCCCAAACGTCTGCAGCCAATGGCCAGGAACGAAGAGAGCTGTAATTCAGCAACATCTGGAGGGCCACAAGTTCCCCGTCCCTACAAGGCTATATTATTTTCTTTGGCTTTAAATCTCTGTAAAGCCTCTGGCGTGTATAGATTAATGAGGTTCTGCAAAGGCACAGCAGACAGAGAAGCATGAGAGGACTGGGAGACCAAGCGTGAGATCAGCCTCGCTCAGAGGCCTGTGGAGATAAGCAAGTGATCTTTTTCAGCATGCAGCCTCTCATCCCTGACGGATTGCAATAACCTGACCCAGGGCTGGCTCTGGGACTGAGAGTGTCCTCACTATGGTGTTGACTGGTGGGTTGCCATCCTGTGTGGGTTGAACCCTGGTGATCACAGCTGGTGATGGAGGCAGGCAGCATTGATCTGTTTGGGAATGGGCAGCTAAGCGGAAAGAGTCTCCCTCTGAATTAACCATCCCAATTCCTCAATCTCAATCTCCATTCCAAGCTTGGATTAATACCAACCCCTGATGAAAGGTTGTGGTAGCAAATGATGGGGAAGACAATTCTGTGCCCAAGACCAACTTTCCTGCCAGAGGACACTGGGCTGGGCTGGAATCAGGGGTGAGGAGGCACCAGCCCATGGGTCAGACTTGGTCAGGGATTTGAGGCTGGCCTGCAAGGTTGTTTTCCCCAAACCATGCTCACCTGCTCTGCATCATATGCAATTTCAGGTGTGGGGCTGTTTGAAACGTGGTTGCCAGTACGGTCAGGAAGGTGCCCTCCCCATTGTGTATTGGCAATGAAAACCCAAAGTGTGCTGGAAAAGCTTTGCTAGCAAACTCCCCGTGCAAAGTTCATTTGCAGAAAGCTGTTGGGCAGTAAAACTGAAGCATTCGCTGTTTTAAAGCACTGTGTAGGGCTTCTCACAAACCTGGCATCAAGCTTTGAAGTCCCAGCTTTGGGACTTCAAAGTACCCAATCACCTGAGGGGATAGTGACGCCAGGCAGTTGGCAGGTGGACATCCCACCCACTTGTGGGATTTGGCCCGTGGGGCTGAGATCCGGTAAGGATCTGGCCTGCACAACTGAAAAGGTTCCCCTCCAAACAGTGCTAGATGGACAAAGGGGAGAGAGGGGTGGGGACTTGAGGCCTTCCCCTCCCACCGCAAAAGGGGGCCTCCTGAGTGGCAGGCCACTCCCCTTGCATTGCCAGCGCTTTCTCAATGCCTCCCTGTCCGCATTGCCAGGCCGGCTGGTGGCTGACGCAGCCCAAATGGCACTCTGTGGCCTTTCCCTGCCCCCTCCACCTCCAGCCTGGCAGAAGGAGAAAGCCCCCTATTCATTGCTCCTGGAAATCCAGCTGCAAAGGGACGCTTTGGCCTTATCAGAGCAGACCCAGAGAGAGAGAGAGAGAGAGAGAGAGAGAGAGAGAGAGAGAGAGAGAGAGAGAGAGAGAGGAGAGAGTGGGAGACTGGGTTCTGGGTTGCAGGACGTGGGTCTGATAGAAAACCAGACCACACAGTTGGGACCCAGACATAATTTCCCCTCCCCTCCCCCATCCACAATGGATCCCATTTTTATGGGATGCAAGAAAGGAAGATAGCGAGTTTTTTCTTTTAGGTAGGATGGGGAAACCCTCCAGAATCTTGTTATATTTGGGGGACTGGGACTCAGGCCTGCGATGTGTGCTAAGGCCCAGTGCGGATCTTTCTACTGAGGAACCCGCACTCACCACTTTGTGTGTGTTTGGTGATGGGGGGGGGGGACAGATCTGCAGCTAAGGCCCAGCTCTTTCCTGAGGAAGTTACGTGAGAGAGTTGCTGTGTGTGTTTGAGGGATTGGGGGCGGAGGGGGGTAGAGAAGAGGAAGAAACACAAAAGCAGCTGTAGCCGAGCTGCCGTGTGTTTGGGGGGAAGAGTCTGGTCTCCTGCTTGCGCCACACTTCCTGCGCTACAGGAAGTGAGTCACCGTGCCAGCGCTGTCAGGCCACTGCGGACCGCTACCTCCCCCTCTCCAAAAAAGATACCGGTTCTCTGGCAGGGTGAGGGGCGACCATTATTCGGGAAGGGATCAGGGGGTAGGGCAAACAACAGGGTTGTTTTGCAATGGCGGGGGGGGGGACGGAGAGTTAAAAAGGGGGCGCTTCTGTGCATTTGAAATGGACGAGGCCTCGCCGAAATGACTGGGCTCCTTGCCCAAGGACCCTTCCTTTTGCCTTCCTCCCAAATGCTTTATCGTGTCCCTTGGCATGTTGGTGGGGGTGGGGGTGCCTATTTCCTGTTGTCATCGACATCTTCCTCTTTCCTTCCATGGCTCTCCAGCCTTCTTTTTCCTGCCTCTCCCCCCACCCCATGCCTGCCATCGGGTCAGCCGCCGCTGAATGACTTTAGCCTTCTGCCTCATGTCTGCTTCCTTCCTCGGAAAGCAAACTTTTCCTTCTCTCGGCAACCCTAAGATGGCAACTCCCATCACCTCTGTTTGTGGGGCAACTGGCTGGAGCCTGAGATGTGCTGGGAACATTGCGGCAGGGGAGGGGACGGACCTTTTTATTTGTACCCAGTTAAGTTTGCCCTGGAATAATTTCCTGCGGTTGGGTCTGATCCTGATTGGCAACGGGTCTTGCGGTTTGCTTGCTTAATGCGTCCGGGGCAGTTTGCTTGTCAGATTCTTTTCTCCAAAGTCTCTTGCATTGCTCTGTTTGGGATCTTTGGGATGTGAGCAGCGGGGCCAGCAGGATTTTATGGGTCCAGTACACTCTATGTGGGTTGCACACACGCACACCCCGACCCACTCACAAAAGTGGGTGGATTTGCACAAAATTTGTACATTCTTTGTGTCATGCACAAGTGGATGCCCTCTTTTGCAGGTGGGGTGGAGGGCCCAAAAATAAACCAGTGGCCACACACCTAATGAAATGCTTGACAGACAGAATGTGGACAGGTAAAGCTTCCCCCATAATTGTATTTCCATAGTAGAAAAAGCTTAACCTGCTTAATTTTTGACTGCCATACAGCACACAGAGGCACAAGAAACCTGCTTTCCCCCAGTGCCAACCCTAAATAAAAGCCTAGGCTGCAATTCTGGCCATTTATCTGGCAGAAAGCCCTGTTAAAAAGAAAGAGACATACACCGATTCTGAGTAGGTATTGTACAGCAAGTTAACCCTCCAGTGAGTGCCTTGTCTTTAGCTCCTGCACGGCAAGAGAAATATAGAGTTCTCACATTTTGTGTTTACCACTGAGAGGGTTGGTGGGTTTAACATTCACCCACACTTAGTAGTATTTTCAGAAAGTAACTTCTAGGGAGTACCTGATCTCTGACAAGCCCACCACAGGAAAGAGGCATCCTGGTTGCAAGGATAAAAGGGAGCACAAACTACAGAGATTCCAAGGTCTGGGAAATGAGACAGAAGCAGGAAAAGTGCGCTAAAGGGGAGAGGAAAACAGTAATTAATTACCTGGATGTCGGGTGGGTGGAGGGTCCTGCCTTTGGGCAGGCACCTGTATTAGACATGCCTTCCAAGTTTATGGGCCTTGTTTTGCAGTCAGAACCTATAACAAAATGCTGCCATGCATCTCCAGCTGCTAAGGTGGGAATGGGGAAACTGCGGCCCTCCAGATGATGTTGAACTCCCAGCTCCCACTAGCTGCAGTCAGTAGGGATGGTGGTTTGGGATGGTGGGAATGGTCATCCTGCATCATCTGGACGGCCACAGAGCAGGCAGCAGTTGATGAAATTAGGGTCCCTGCCAGGGCCTTGCAGAGCCAGGCAGAGGCCCAGGCCAGGTAGATAATGTGCTCCCCCCTTTTTTTTTACCCTGGGGATAATTGAAGTCTTATAAATAAGTAAGTTTGCCCCAGTGTATCCTTCAATTGTGAATATGCTGACCGAGGCCCCCTTTGGAATCGGAGGCCCAGGCCAAATGGCCCATATGCCCCCCCCCCCCCCGGTCTGGGCCTGGTCCCTGCCTGAGAGAGCTGCTGCCAGTCAAGAGTAGTTAATTACTTGACTAGATAGTCTGACCTGGCTTAAGACAACTTCCTATGTCTACATTGTGCTAGAGGACTCAGGTTTTGTGTTCCAAGTCCTGAACCTGAACATTTAATAGATGGTTATTATTATCCTTATTTGTATACTGTCCTATACTCATAGATCTCGGGCTGTTCACAACGTAAAATTCCAATATAACAAACACAAAATACATAATAAGAATAAGAACAAAAAAATCCCCAGTAATCCCCACTTCCACAACGTATTTAAATGGCATCATATGTCAGTTAGCCAAAGGCCTGGTTAAAGAACAATGTTTTCACCTGACACCTAAAGAAGTATAATAAAGGTGCCAGGGGAGAGTGTTCCACAGATGGGGAGCTACTGTAGAAAAGTCCCATTCTCATGTTGCCACCCTCCGGACCTCTTGTGGAGAAGGCACACAAAGATAAGCCTTGGAAGGTAATTTCAGGGTCCAAGTAGGTTCATATGGGGAGAGGTGGCCCTAGAGGAGGAGGAGAAGAGGTTTCTGGAGACTGGGGAAGGAAAAGCTTATCTTTCCCCCTTTCCTTTCCTTTTCTCTGGAAGTATCCCTGTGTAGTACTAACAGGGGAGTGTTTTCATTTTTTAAGATTGTGGCATTCATTTCCTCCCATCCTACTTCCCGCTCCAGGATACTGACTATAATTTGCAAGTTCTTCAGGGCTTGAGCAAGGCTAATTTCCTCTTCATAAACACATCCTTCAGTTCCATGCTGAATTTCTCATCTGACACCACACATCCTGGAAACTCACAGGTCCTCCATTTTTTGAGTTCCTTTGAATCCTGGGAATTGCAGTTTTCTAAGGGTGCAGGGAATTGTAGCTTGGGGGGGGACACTACAGTTTCCAGGGTTCTTTGGGGAAGCCATGGCTGTTAGATGTGCCATAAATGTGATTTAAATGTATGATGTGGGTGTGACTGTGCTGAATTCTGTTTATGTGGAATAAAAAGAGCACATTTGGGGTGGGGGGGAATCAATGTGCGTTTGAGCCCAAAGTAGTTTTTTCATTTGGTTTACAGGTGTGAGGGATGCAAAAATCAGCATGACTTGTTAGAATCGCTTGCTGACGCTTCATCAGTTCTCTCCTTTGCACCCACACTGAGGTGTGATACAGGTTTTCTCGCTTTCTCTTTGCATGTATTCTCCCGCTGCCCGCTGTGAAATTTCCCCATGCATAAGAATTTCCATTTTAGAACATTTCTCATCTTGACTGGATCTTATCAGAAACTCTTTTGCTTTCTAAAAATGCCCACTAGGGAAACAACAACAGCAGCAACAACAACAACAACAATAATAACAGGGTCCTGACCAGCATTTCAGCCCCCCAGCTTACCCTCCTTAGTAGAAATATCTCTCACTTTTTAAATGTATGTATGTATTTGTTTGTTTATAAATAAGGAGTTCAAGACAGCTTAGTTCTCCCTTCCCTTGTTTTAATCCTCACAACAACCTTGTGAAGTAGGCTAGTCTGAGAGCAAGAGGCTGGGCCAGTGAGAGATTCATGGCTGAGGGAAGATTTGAACCCGAGACTCCTCAGTCCTAGACACATCCGTTATGCTGTGTTGTTCTCAAAATATTTTATTAATTTGTCCCCGTCCCCCCCCAAACATCTTCTTTTCCCGCCTTTGCAGCTCAGGATGGTACATGGTGGCAGTTGTCTTCCCCACCCACCAGTCCCAATCCCATCTTCCTCATTGCAACAACCCTGTGAGGTAGGTTAGGTTGGGAGTGACTGTCCCAGCTCACCCCCCACAGCCCTTGCACTCAATTAGGGATTTGAATCTGGGCCTGCCCAGTCTTTGGCTACATTCCTGCCATACATTTAAAGCCCTGTGGTACCACTTTAAAAAGTCATGGCTTCCCCAAAAGAATTCTGGGAGGTGTCGTTTGTTAAGGGTGCTGAGAGTTGCTAGGAGACCCCTATTGCCTTCATAGTTCCCACAGAGTTCCCTGTGACGAGGGATCAATTGTTAAACTGCTTTTGACAATCGTGGCTCTGTGAGGGGAGCAGGCCTTTCCTAACAACTCTCAGCACCCTTTAGAAAACTACAGATCCCAGGTTTCCTATGGATTGTTTAGTAGTGGTATCGTAGTGCTTTAAGTTTATGGTGTGAACGTGGCCCATGTCTGGCACTCTCTAAACACTACATCGCACTTCGGAGTGAGTGACGCTTTGGCACGGTGTGGCATGAACAAATGTACCTATAACTCTGTATGTGTGTGATAAAGGAGGGAAACCATGTAAAATATGTACTGCCTAGAGAAGGACAGCAGAGCGGAGTTTGGAGCTACTCAGGAGTAGGGCTGGGCGATATCAGTTTTTCAACATAGCGGTGTATCGCTAGCCAAACATTGCGGTTTGGCGATATACCGCAATGTTGAAAAAACAAGCTGCATTGGCCTCTGTGAGGCACCTGGTGAAACTGCCCCAGCTCTCACCTCAGGAACTGAGGCATTTTCACCCTGACACTCATGGGCTGAGGCAACGCAGCTTGTTTGTGCAGCAAAGCTGGGGGTCCAGAAGATTCCCCCTCCTCAGCTGAGACAGCCCCAGCGCTCACCGGCAAATGGGCAGAGCATCAGGGCTCCTTTAACTGCTCGCTGTGGGGAGTGCCAACCATGCTCCTCTCAGCTGAGCAGTTTTACAGAGCCCCCACCCCGCCAGCAGTTCACAGGGGCCAGTGCTGGGCTGGGGGCTCCTTTAACTGCTTGGCTGAGGTAAGGCCAGCTGCACACGCCTCAGTTGAGCAGTTTAAAGATGCAGAGGGAGGGACAAGCTGTATCAGCGCCTCACTGATACAGCTTGTTTCTCCCTCTGCATCGTATGATGGAAGAGTGCAATGGCAGTTTTGTTGTGAGCTAAAATTCTTCTGAGTTTACGCCAATAAAACTCAGAGGCAAGAAGAGTTAGGAGTCAATTGTTGTTTATTGCTAAGCAATAGGTTACAGTCCAATTGTTTCGCAAAACTGCAACCCCGGGTCCGGGTGGCTTGTTTCTCCCTCTGCATCATATGATGGAAGAGTGCAATTGCTGTTTCACCAGCGATATACCACTGAGGGAAACCGACATTGCAGTCTGCTATAGCCCAGGCCTACTCAGGAGCACATAGTGCAAAAGTGGGTTGCAAGCTGTTGTCGATGTGGCTTGAAAAAGCTCCTACCCCCCCATTCGAGTTCCTGTGAAATTTCCCTCCCTGAGCGAATGCTGCTTGCTTCTGTCTCTGTCCACCAGACACAGTTCATCCTCTTCCCCCTAATCTTTCTCCTCACGCCTTGATGACAAGAAGCCATGCCTGTGCTTTGATCGTTTGCAGAAGTTTCGTCTTCTTCCACTTCCTCCTGCTTGTGGTGCTGAAGTGAAGCGTGTGCCTCTGGCCTCTGGGCTGCTTGGTTAAGAGTTGCCGTTACATGTCACCGCAGTGTGACTTGGTCCTCCCCACGGGGTCAGAGGCAGGTTGTTGCCTTCCCCGGCCCGGCTTCCAATCAGTGTGTAGTTTATTTTGGGGTGAAGGTGGAAGTGAGTTAAACGGGGTTAGTGATTGTGCAAAGCGCATGCAAGACCAAGGCCGGGTATGCTGTTATTTTTGCTTTGCTCGGAGTCTGGGACAGGGCCTGCCGCAAGGCAGTGGGCAGGGGGACCTGCTTTGCACCCGGGTTCAGATGCCACTGCCTTCCAGCTTCTCCCACCAAATCTTCCATCCTTGCCCTAAGCTGGCCGGTTCCTCCAAGAAACAGGCCCCTGGCTGGGTGCAGGGCTTGTTGGGCTGCACCATCTGTACAGGGTAAGGGACAGCTGGGCACCAGTTCCTCCGATGGTGATTGGGAGTGACAGCCCTCAGGGGTGGGGTGGGGAGGATGCTCTGTCAAACAACTAGGCTAATCGGCTCTTGACAGCAGGGATTTTATCCTACATGGGGTGGGGAGCAAATGGAGCCCTGTTTTTGCTTTAATACTGGGGCTTGACAAATAAAGTGGGTAGAGGAACCACTTTATTCCAGGTGCTATGCAAAGTTTGAAGCGGGGAGCTTCTCCTCCTCCCCAGGAATCCCAGATGCCGTGGTTATAGTCAGGTTCAGAGGTGTTACTAGGTACTTGAAAGCCCAGTGATCAGAAAGGAGATTGCAGGAAAGCAGATTCCAACTAAACATATGAAAAAACTTTCTGACAGTAAGAGCTGTATAACAGTCTCTCTCGGGAAGTTATGGACTCTCCTTCCGTGGAGGTTTTTAAGGCTGGATGGGTATGTTTCATGGATGCTTCAGCTGAGATTCCTGCTTTGCAGGGGGTTGGACTTGATGATCCTTAGGGTCCCTTCCAACTCTGCGTTTCTATGATTCTGTCAGCATCGTCCCCACCTTAATTTCCAAAGGCCTGTCTGAACAGGAAGGTTTGGGCTTGCCTGCAGAAGGATAACAAAGAGGGAGCCAGTCTAGCCTCTCTTGGGAGGAAATCCCACAATGTGGGAGCAGCCAGAGAATAGACTCTCTCTTTGGTGTCACCACCAACTGTGGCTCTGAGGTTGACAGGAATGAGAGAAGGTGCTCACCTGAGGATCTTGACACCTGGGTAGGTTTGTGAAGGGAAGTACAATCTTTCAGGCCTCCTGGGCCCAATGCTTGTACCCCATCTGGGAAAGTTTGGCAAGGTCTCCAAAGCAGGAGATGTGGATATCACAGCAGGCTTGAATTCCAGCTCCATAAACCCGGTGTGTTTGGCTCAAAGCAGATCTTTTTCACCTGCCTTCTTCCCTTTCTCCTGTGTCTCTTTTTTTCCATTGCAGTAAACAGCCCTCAAAATGGCTAGACAGCTTTGCCGTGGCCAGGTGATTCCTGGCACCCCTGCCTGCCTGACTGCTGTGTGCTGACCCTCGCCTCTGCATGGAGCCTGTTTGCTGAGGAGCAACTTGGCTCTCCCCAGCAGGACTAGATCCCTTTTAAGCGTGTTTGGAAGCCCCTCCCCATGGGCGGGGCATTGACCTCTTCCGCCAAAGAGACTGCGGCCTGTTACATGCTGACAGCCTGATTTGCTGACGCACCTGGGGAAGCGGGATTGGTGTTGTTTTTCCTTTCTCCAGTTGGGTAGGATCCAGATTCCCCCGTGGTCCTTTGGGTGCCTGGGCCAGCGCGAGGGGATAGGTCTGTGGGCGCCTGGAGGCAATGCAGTCAGACGACCTCTTCATCCGCAAGACCCGAAGCCACTGGAACCGACCGCCTCTCACGTCCCTCTCTTTTGACACCTTCCGGGCCCCCAAGCCCCAGGCGGCTGAGGGCCCCCTTGCGGGGCAGTGCGGCCCTCCACTGAGGTCCCCAAGGCGTAGCTACCTCATGCATCGCAGCAACAGCGACGTGACACTCAGCGAAGGGGAGCTGGCCCCTGCCCCTGCCGCCCCCGGCTCTCCCTTGCCCGCTGTGCCACCCGCCGCTGGAGTTGGCCTTCACCGCATCAGCAGCATCCCCAACACATCCACAAAGTGCCCCGTGCCCCCTCGGGCCCGGGCACACAGCCACGAAGAGCCACAGGCCGGCAGCCCCACAGCACGGCGCTTCCGCGACCCCCTGCTTCTGCTGGGACTGGCGGCCAACGAAGTGTGGGAGACCGAGGCAGACGGTGCGCCGGCCGGGGACCCTGTGCCTTCTGAGGCGCCCGTGCCAGTGTGGGGTCGCCACTTGGCCCACTACGACGTCCAGAGCATCCTCTTCGAGCCGGGCGAGGCCACCCGAGAGGCGGAGAAGCCTGGCAATGTCACCACCGGGGCATCGGCTGCGTCAGAACGGGAACGCTGCCAGGCGGACCCGGCACCCCCCTTTGAGGGAGAGGGGAGCGAGGACAAAGATGGGCCTCTGGTCCTCAGCTGCCCCAACTTCCGCATGGAGGCTGGGGGCGAGGCTGAGTGGGGGATCGGCCAGCATCGGGGCTCACTTGCGGGGTTTCACTGCCCCAACATGGCGGTCTCTGTGCTGGAGGAGCCCCGGGAGAGCTACGGGCAGAGGACCAGCCGGACAAGCCATGCCATTGAGTACGCCGACCTCGGAGCCTGCTATTATCGGAAGCATTTCTACGGCAAGGGTGAGCGGCTGCTGGCAGGGTGAGATGGAAGGGGGCCCTGGGCGGGCTGTGGGAGTTGACTTGGGGTGTTGAAGCAAGGAAAAAGCAAAAAGCCGAGTGGGGGTTGTGTGGGACACAATAAAGGGTTATACAGAGAATTCGCAGTATGGAAAACCTGGCTAGGAAGACAATATTCTTTCTCCTAAAACTAGAATTCCAATTCCTGGACCATTATTTTGCCTCCTCTTGCTTCCTTTTTGCATGATGCATGGCTTTAATTTTAATTTTTAAAAATAACTTTATTTATGCATTTTCAAATTTAAAGTTGCACTCATTTATATACATGGATTTACGTTCTCAGTCTGTATTGGCTTCCCAGTCTTTCCTTCACTGACATTCTAGATCATATTCTTTGGATCGCTGCATCCCCAGTAGACTTCCATCCTTTTTCTTCCTCTCTGTTCATTTATCTTGTCCACTTCTGGTCCTAAGTTCATCCCACCTGGAAATTAACCATGATACCATCTCTTTTTAAATATTCTCCAGAACAATCCCACTCACTCCTTACTTTTTCCTCATTCCAGTTTCTTATTTTGGCCGTTAAACGTGCTCATTCCACAAATTTTATTAGTTTATGCAACCATTGGTCCTTTGTCGGAGTTGCCTTTATTTTTTATTTTTAATATAGTTTTATTAATTCCCAATATATAACCATTACAAAAAAGAGTGGAGGGGGGATACAAAAACAAAACCCCAACTCTTCCCCCCTTCAGGAGGGTTCATTCTAGTTAAGATTTGCCGAAGTCCAATCTCTGGTTTTGGTACTTGCCATTCTTTTTTTTTTTTAATTAATATTTATTAAAGTTTTAAAGGTTATAGAAAGAAAAAACAACAAACACCATTTTAAACAAAAACAATACAACATCACAATAAAGAAAAAACAAAAATGAGAAAAAGAAATAAAAAACACGAAAAAATAAAATCCATTAAAAAAGCAAAAAAGAAGAATACAGCACATCTTCCCATAACTTATCTTTCATTAGCTTATTTCCTTGACCTCCTCACACCTCCCTTTTTTGTATTCTAGTTCGATTATCTGTTTCAGCAAATCCTTTCCATCTTTTCAAATTTTTGTCCTGTAATTTATCTTAATATAATGTATCTTTACTTTCCCTCCTTTCACCAATTAACAGTCAGTTTTTCCAAAATCCTTTATAACATTTCTGCTAAAGCCACATAACATCATTCCAACATCCTTCTAACATTCATTAATTTTGCAATATTTCTGTAAATAGTCTTTAAATTTCTTCCAATCTTCCTCCACCAACTCTTCTCCCTGGTCTCGGATTCTGCCAGTCATTTCCGCCAGTTCCATGTAGTCCATCACCTTCATCTGCCATTCTTCCCGGGTGGGTAGATCTTGTGTCTTCCAGTACTTTGCAATAAGTAGTCTTGCTGCTGTTGTAGCATACATAAAGAAAGTTCTATCCTTCTTTGGCACCAGTTGGCCGACCATGCCTAGGAGAAAGGCCTCTGGTTTCTTCAGAAAGGTATATTTAAATACCTTTTTCATTTCATTATAGATCATCTCCCAGAAAGTCTTATCCTTGGGCATGTCCACCAAAGGTGACAGAATGTACCTTCAGTCTCTTTACATTTCCAACATTTATTATCGGGCAAATGATAGATTTTTGCAAGCTTGACTGGTGTCATGTACCACCTGCATATCATTTTCATTATATTCTCTCTTAAGGCATTACATGCCGTGAACTTCATACCTGTGGTCCATAACTGTTCCCAGTCAGCCATCATAATTGGTACTTGCCATTCTTCAGGGTTATCAGTAAAGTATTTTATAAAAGGATGCCACATATCAACAAAATTGTCTGCAGCATTTGTATTATTCAATGCATGTAATCTCTTCGTTAATGTTTCTGAAAGAGCAATAGATCATTCCTTCTTTTTCTAACAGAGATAGCTTTATTGAAGACATTTAGCCCCCATTCCAACAACAGCCCTGCGCCCATTTAGCCCCCATTCCAACAACAGCCCTGTGTTGAAATGCATTTATATGGCTTAAAAAGGAGACCAAAACAATGGACAGCAAGTGGTGTGGTCACTGTGAAGCTAAGAGGATTGCAGTGCTGGTGAAGCACTGCTGGTGAAGGCATCTGGAAGAAAGGGGAATTTTGGAACCTAGTGTGCCTTGCAAGGGGCAGGGCAGAGCTGCTTCAAAGGCATGTTCCTAAAATGTGGTGACACCTGCCCTGAATAGGCAGTTAGAGATTGGGAGAAGACAAAATCCCAGTTTGGGAGTGATGGGCTACCTTTTTGTCCTTTCCTGGTGCACAGCAGCCTCTCCCAACCAGCTGCTGTGGGGCTGATGGCAGTCCAAAAAAATTTGGAGGCCTGGTGTACAAGGAAGAATGGTCTGGCCTTAGCCTTCTCAGATCAACCCCACAATCTACCAGCTCAGACCCAGGAACAAAAGATTACAGTTAGAATTATATAGTTGAGAAGAGGGTGCCTCTGACTTTGTGTCCAATACTTGACACAAAGCCAAGGACTTTGTGTCCAATACTTGAAAACAGAGCTCAATCTCCTTTCCCACCATCACCCACTCCTGGCTGGTGTACCTCGTTCCAGCAGCCTTGTTCAGATGGAGAAAATGGTTTCCCCTGTTCTAATTGGGAGTCAGAAAACTTTGCTGATCTCCTGAATCATACAGAGATCTTCCACTAGACCCCAATGGACCTTCTGCTCACCCTTGGTGTTCAGGGTGGCTGAGGGCAAAAAGGGGGCATGGGGCAAGTGTAGGCCTCCTGCTGGCCGCCTTTGCTGCGAGGTTCCTTGTTTTCAGAGTCTCTGGTTGGCTTTGTTTGCAAGCTGTCCTCAAGGCAGGTTCCTCGCTTCTCTCCACACAGAGCACCAGAATTACTTCGGGGTGGACGATAAGCTGGGCTCTGTGGCTGTGTCACTACGGCGTGAGGAGAAAGAGGGCAGCGCTGGACCCCAGTACAATTACCGCCTTATAATCCGCACAAGTCAGGTGGGTTCTTACAACATGCCGCAATAGCCGTTCATGTGTTTTTTTATCCCAAACTGCGAGCTAAATTTGCTTACCAAAAATCAGCCGTGAGAACTGTCTCTGCTCTCAGGCTTACACTCTAAAATACACAGCACACAAGGAAAACAAGATGGGGAGGGAGGAAGGGTTTAGTGGAAGCCCAATAACCCATTCTTAAATTTATGGTTTGCATAATGTAGTTCTGTCTATGCAGATTCTTCTTTCTTGGAGAAAGACACCTTCCCAGGAGAACTGACACCAGCCCCGAGTAGACGATAGCCGCCACATTCACACCAGACGTTTAAAGCACTAGGATTCCACTTTAAACAGCCATGGCTGGGAATCCTGGGAACTATAGTTTGTTGAGGGTGTTGAGAGTTGTTTGGAGACCCCCTATTCTCCTCACAGACCTACAATTCCCAGAATCCTCCGGGAACGAGTTAATTGTTAAAGCACTCTGGGAACTGTAGGGCTGTGAGGGGAATAAGGAATCTCCTAACAACTCTCAGCACCCTTGACAAACTACAGCTCCCAGAATTCTTTGGTGGAAACCATGACTGTTTGAAGTGGCATTATACCACTTTATGGTGTAAATGTGGCCTGAAAGAGAGTCTGTGGGACTTAACCCTAGCTTTTCTCAGGTCCCACCCCAACATCCTAGCCACTAGGCCACACTGAGTGGTGTCATGGCCTTATGTGGAGGGGAGTCCCCTTGACAGCTGTTGTTTTCCTCCCAGCTCCGGACTCTGCGGGGATCTATTCTGGAGGATGCTCTTCCCCTTTCGGCCCGCCACACTGCCCCACGGGGCATCCCTCCCAAGAAGTTGCTGGAACACGTCATGCCAGAGCTCAACCTGCAGTGTCTCCGCCTGGCCTCTAGTTCCCCAAAGGTCCCAGAGACCTTGCTCAAGTTGGATGAACAAGGGGTAAGGCTGTTTCATTCAAAACGTATATTCCCCACCCTGTTATGTCTTAGAACTACCTTCAAGGCCGTTTACTGCCATGAAAAATTGTTTTTTTGTTTTTATACTGCCCTTCATCCGTAGATCTCAGAATGGTTCACAACATAAAATTGCAATACAGTTGTACCTCGGAAGTCAAACAGAATCCGTTCCGGAAGTCCGTTCAACTTCCAAAGAACGGTTTCTGCAGCCAACTGGAAGCCACAGAAGCCCCATCTGACGTTTGGCTTCCAAAAGAACGTTCAAAAACTGGAACACTCACTTCTGGTTTTTGATCGTTCGGGAGCCGGAACATTCGACTCCTGAGGTGTTCGGGAGCCGAGGTACGAGTGTATAAAAAACACAAAATACACAGTAAACATAAGAACAAAAACAAACCAATAATCCTACAACACATTTAAAAGGGCATCAGATGTCAACCAAGGAATAAAATCGAATCCTGAGGAACCTCACATTGAAGGCTCCATGGGCTGAAGAACACTCCCTAAGCAACACTCTCAGACCTTCCAACTTTTTCTGATGCAAAACTGGGACATGCATCTTCTGGGATGGCTTCTGGGCAAGTCATGTGACTCTCGCTCTTGCCCCCCAAAGCAGTTTTTTGGAGGGGGGGCAAATCTCGTGTAGTGCCCAAAAACGCGAGAGCGCGTGAAGTCGCAGCACCCAAAATGGCTGCCGAGATCTTGCGAGAAAAAATGGGAAGGTGTGCTCACTGGAAACATTAATCCAAGTAGTACTGGAACTACCTCAAAGCAGTGCCACACGGTCCTAACTCCAGAAGGAAACAATGGTTGATGGTATTGAAAGCCGCTGAGAGGTTGAAGAGAATAAACAGAGACACATGACCCATGTTTCTCTCCCAACTGAGGTCATTGTACAGGGTGACCAAGACAGGTTCTGGGCCTAAACCCCAATTGAAATGGATCTAGACAATCAGTTTCTTCCTTGAGCGGCTAGATTTGTATCATTTGTATTTAAAAATAATAATTTAAAAATCAGAAGGCAACCATCAAAGAACATCCAGCAGAGCTGTAAGGCAGGGCTGGGGAACCTGTAGCCCACCCATTGTTATTAGACTCCAGCTCCCATGTTCCCCAGCCAGCATAGCTAACAGCCAAGAATTATGCGAGTTGTTGTAGTCCAACAATATCTGGAAGCCCCATCTTCCTCTGCTGTCTCAAATGAGCATGGCTATCGGTTCATTTCCATTTACGGTGTTGACTTTGACTTTTAAAGCCCAACGCAGCTTGGGACCTCAGGTACTTTTAAAGTCCCACATCAATCTACGCGGCTTTTAAGATTTTCTACCGAGACACATATGTTAAGATCTTTTGCTCCAGCTACCCGGCGGGGACAACTACGTGATGGGCTTTTTGTTGCAGTTGCGCCTCTCATTGAATACTCTGAATGCTAGTTTCTGGGCGACAGCAGCAGGAGAGGGCTAGCACTTTTGTGGCCTGCTTGTGGGCATCGCAAGAGGAATCTGATTGGTCATTCTGTGTGCAACAGGATGCTGGATTAGACCTACCCAGTAAAGTGAAGGCTTTGAAAGAGCCTCTGATTGGTTCTCGTTTGGGTCTTGCCCTTCAATCTACCCATCCCGGACTTCCCCCTCCCTGCAGCTCAGCTTCCAGCGGAAAGTCGGGGTGCTGTACTGCCGGGCAGGGCAGGGCTCCGAGGAAGACATGTACAACAACGAGGAAGCAGGGCCAACTTTCCAGGAATTCCTGGACCTCTTGGGTGAGCGCATCCGGCTGCTCGGCTTTGGCAAGTACCGTGCCCAGCTAGACAACAAGAGTAAGTATAACGGGAGTGTGATTAATGTATGTGTGTTTTACAGGGTCATGGTTAGGGGGTGGCCTATGGGGTCTTCCGCAGTAGACCCTGCATCTCCTGGTCCTTCTCCCCCACTTCTTAAAACTTTTTTAAAAAAGGCAATGTAAACAGTAATAAAATATAAACTGCTTAGAGGGCAGCTGGATGCAGTGCCCATCTACCACCTGAATTTCCCAGCGGCATGCCACCCCAGTCTCTGAGCGGTGAAAAATTTCAGGCAGTTACCCAGGGTTTGTGGTTCCTTTTGGAAATGAGGCGCAGCAGAGACCATGGTGTCTTTATGATACATAGTTTATTTACACATATACAACCTGAGCCTACGATGGAGCGGTTCACAGCATCAACCTCCACACCCCCAAAGGGTCTTGTTTCTCCCACAGCATTTACCACAGTATAATAATAATAATAATAATAATAATAATAATAATAATAATAATTTATTATTTATACCCCACCCATCTGGCTGGGTTTCCCCAGCCACTCTGGGCGGCTTCCAACAGAATATTAAAATACAATAATCTATTAAACATTAAAAGCTTCCCTAAACAGGGCTGCCTTCAGATGTCTTATAAAAGTCTGGTAGTTGTATGCCGCATGTTGTTGCCAGGCCTGAGCAGGGCTTAGTAGTCAAGTTCCTAGCTCTTTTTGTCTTCTCCTGTTAAAGCTATGCATTTATTTATTAAGTAAAATTGGTTGGTTGGCGTCTGTCTGTCTCGGAAGACGATGGAGAAGTACGGCTTTTGGGGGGGGGGCGTGAAGTTGGAAGGTTGCCATGCCTGCTGTGACTGTAGAGAGACAAGTTTTGGGAGAGACAAGCTTTATTGCAGCTGGGGCAGGTGAAGGCGTCCGGTTATGCTGCTGCAGATGCACCATGACGTTTCTTCTCTTTCCGCTCCTCCCAGCAGTCATTGCTCCTCTGGTTAGTGCTATGGATGCAGAACCTGACTGCCATACACAGACCCTTTCTGAAAAAGCTACCTTTTGGGTGGGTGGATGCTAGCAGCAGCTGCACTGAAAGTTTTTTCTAATCTCTCTGCCACTCTTCTTTGCAGATGATTCCACGGGGACCCACTCGCTCTATACCACGTATCAGGACTATGAGATCATGTTCCATGTCTCTACCATGCTACCCTACACCCCTAACAACCGCCAGCAGGTATGTGGGGGCATTTTTGCTTAGGTCAGGGGAACAAGAGATTCCCCATAAAAAGTAAGTGAGGGGGAAGCCACCACACACATACTGGAGAAGAATCAAGCAGAACTTATTCACATCCTCTTAACGCTCCATTCAGAGGCTGAACAGAGTGCCTGTCTCAAGTCTCCAGCTCCCCATTTCTTTGGTAACCTTCCTTTCCTCCCCCACCCCCAATCTTCTGCAGCTGCTGAGGAAGCGGCACATTGGGAATGACATTGTGACCATCGTCTTCCAGGAGCCTGGAGCGCTCCCCTTCACGCCAAAGGTGTTCCGCTCACACTTTCAGCATGTGTTCATTGTGGTGAGGGCACATGAATCTTGCACAGAGCACACTACTTACAGGTGAGAGGGAGGTGGCAGTGCGGGGAAAACTGGCGAAACTCTCCCTGACCTTCCAATTGTAACACCTCTTTGGACTTGACAGCAAGAGATTTTGAAGAAAATTAATATTTTTTGGTTGCAAATGCTTTAGTCCTTGTGCCAATATTATTATTTACATTTACGTTTACAAGTTGCTTACCTTGTAAAAATAACCCAAAGTGAGGTATAAACACAATACAAACCCGAAGACCAATTACTGTACACAGAACCAATAAAAAACCCTTTAAAACATATCTATATAAATACAAGGCAGGTCTTTTCCTACCTGGGGCTGGGGAAACCCAGCCAGATGGTTGGGGTAGAAATAATAAATTATTATTAAATTATTATTATCCCACTAATAGAGGCCAAAAATACTTAAAACCCTTCAAATGAAGGGCCAAAAGTCCAGGTAAAAAGCACACATGTTTGCCTGACAACTAAGACTAGACAAAGATGGTACCAGGCAAGCCTCCCTGGGGAGAGCTTTCCACAACCACAGGAAAGGCTTGTTCTCGTGTTGCCGCCCTCTGATCACAGGGCCAGGGTGAGTGGATGTGGGGAGGGGTTGTCCTTGACATATGAGGTTCTGAGCCGCATTGAACAAACCATGGTTAAAGCAATCTGTGGCATAACATGATGTGCAAATGCAGCCATCATTGTCCGTTGTTAAATTTTAAATCCGTTCTTTCCTTATTTTATTCCAACCCTCCATCTAAGTTGCTCAGAGTGGCCCATGGTACTCATAGCAGTCCTTTGTGGTAGGCTCATTGGGGAGAGAGTGTGTTGGATCCAAGGTCACCCACTGAGCTTCATGAATGAGCGTGCCTGGTGCTAATCCAGGCATCCCCAACCTTCGGCCCTCCAGATGTTTTGAACTACAATTCTCATCATCCCTGACCATTGGTCCTGTTAGCTAGGGATCATGGGAGTTGTAGGCCAAAACATCTGGAGGGCTGCAGGTTGAGGAAGCCTGTGCTAATCCAACTCTGTAGCCACTGCCTCAAACCACACTTCCACATAGGCAATGAACATGCCCCATTCAAGGAAGAAAGCATCAAGTTTAACTAGACTTCTGAATAAGATTAATCTGATGTATCAGTTTCTCCGTTTGTCCCAGATTTTTAGCAAAGGTTGTATCTAACTGTGTTATAGCCAGAGTAGACTCATTAGAATACATGGATATTTATAAATTTCAGTGGGTCTACTCTGAGGAGGACTAACGTTGGATTAAATCCCAAGATACGAGGTTGCTTCTCAGTCCTTTATTCCTGTCTCCTTATCTGATTGAAAAAGTAGGTTCTGGTTAAGGTTTTAGGACACAAAGATCAGAGGAGTAATCAGGACCTCATCTTGAACACAGCAGAGATAGCCTGCAAAAATGTTCACTAGCACAAGGAAACAATATTGATGTGTTTATAACTTGTTACTTATCTCTTGCAATATTTTCTGCCAGAATATGCTAACGGTCCTCACAGATCCAACAGCATATGGAATGCAGGACCAGGTTTCGATACGGGTTTTTACAAATTAGATTTTTATTTTATTTTCTGCAGGAAACTCAGCTGGCTGAGACTTGTAATTCCTGTACTGTACTCTTTTATCTTAGAAATATGTCCCCTTGTGGTGAAACAGAGATACAGCCACATTTTAAGGGATTTTTTTTTTTAAATTAAGAACCCTTGTACAGTAATTTGACCCTCAGTTCCTCTGAAACAGTAGTACAGTACAGTTACAAGGGTGTTCCCCCATTAGTTTCCATTATTATAAAAACAAATCCCCTAAATGGTGTGTGTATGGTAGGGTACAGGTGGCTTTGCCCCTGCCATCCCTCCTCACAGCTGCCCAGATCTGGAATGGGGCCCCTGGCTGGTTCTTTGTGTCGGGAGAAACCTCTGCACTCAAGGGAAAACCATGAGATTAATGTCACATGTAGTTTGGTGCTGAGGTTAGTTCACAGTAGCCCTTCTGTTTTTATTTGCCATTCTTGGTGCATTTTTTCTTTCTCCAGAGAAACCAGATGACAGCAGCATCTAACTATTGCAGTCTAGTACAACTTCTTTTTCAAACTTGATTTGCACTATTTTTGCCCTTTTTACAGTAAGGTATAATTATAGTACCAGCGTGCCCTGGTTAGACGAGCAAAGCAGTAAAGGATGTTGGGAGAGGCTCCTGTATCTTTAATTATCAGTTTCCTGAATACCATTTTTTGATTGCCACAATGTCAGCTTTCCATAAGTGATGTGGGGAAATTTTTTTTCCAAGAAGGAAAAATACCCGTTTTAGAAATGCGTTGATTCATGAAATTAATGAGTAAAATAATGAATCATTACAGTACAAGTCAAATTTGACTAAATTTGGCAACTGAAATAAATGTAATATTAGTCAAAAATAAAATCAGTAATAGTCACTTATTTCTTGTGGCTATCCCTAGATAGTACACACATTTGTTGACATAGCTCTCCAGGCATGCTAAGACTAGCATGTTAAAGAATAAGATATGTGTTAAATGACACTAACTTTTCAGTAACGTTTAACTTTATTTATTTATTAAATCGTTTTATACTGGCTTTTGACCCTAACAAGACCCTCCCCCCCCAACTGTTAAAAAAATATTCTAAACTGGCATAAGCTTTTAGAGGCAACAGCCTACCTCATCAGGTGCTATGCCGGAACTGTGGAAAGCTAATATTTATTTGACTGTTAATTTATTTGATTTATCAATTGCCCAATACAAAAATAATTCCTAGGTAACTTACAAACAGAAGCCAACCCAATGCCCCAGTGGGAAGCCCAGAAGCAGGACCTATGCACAACAGTAGGCTTGCCATATGTCAGGGAAATTCCTAACACGTCCTGGTTTTTGGATGTAAAAAGGGCGTCGGGGGGGGGGATTTTGCAGAATCAGCAAAATGATAGGGAAAACCCGGATGTATGGTAATGCAATGGAAAAAGCAGTGGAAACAGCTCCAAAAATCACTATTTTTTGGTGGGGAGGTTTCCCTTCAAAAGCTCAGCAATTTGGGTTTGTTCCCTAAAATGTCAACAATTTTGGGGTCTTCCTAAAAACAACTTTGCAGGTGTCAGGAATTTTACTTTTTTGAAATATGGCAACCCTACACAACAGCAACTTTCCCCGCTTGTGATTCTCAGAAACTGTTATTCACAGGCATATTGCCACTGCCTTATACTGTGGCAAGCTCTCGCGCAGTGCCCCCAAACAGTGCTTTTTTCTGGGGGAGAGCGCATGCGATTGTGGCACCAAAAATGGCTGCCAAGATTTGACCATCCTGTTTTTTCCTCAGGCGATTGGGAGGTATGGGATCCCCATTTTTTTCAAGCTCTCAAACCCTGAACTTTTCTTTCAGTACCACTGCCACAGCACACCAGCAGAGGGAGCTGCGAGGCCTGTTCTTGAGTGGTTGTCAGGGTAATGCAAAGTTCAAAAGCCTCAGGCTTTGGGCCTAGTTCCTTGATCAGTTCAGTACGGAAGGCCTAGCTGCTTTTGGACTCAGTTACTGTTATTGCCCAGTACTGTAATTTATTTGTTAGCAGGTTGACTGCCTTAATTGTACCTCTGGTTTGGTGGGCTTGCAGCGAGGCCCATAGATCCCTGCCCCCAAATATAGTTGCATGCTGTTTTTTAAGTAGCAGGTTTGGGAAACAAGGATTGCACAGGGTCACTCTCTTAGTTTAGGCTGCTTCCCCCACCCCAACACAATTGTTTCCATCATGCCGCAACAACCTCTCAGAAGTCACATGCCAGTGTTTGGCAGGGCTGGAAAATGGACGGCAAAATTGATGTGACTGTTACCTTTATATGGTAGGGCAAGTACCCCCAGAGTCAGATGTTCCTACAAACACCTCTCTCCAGCCCCACAAGCAAGAGGCCATTATCAATGTTCAAGGATATTTCTAGCCAGATAAAAGCATTTAATGAGAGCTAGAAAGCTGCTTTTAATATAGATATATATATCCAAATGGAAATTCAGGTGCCCAGGATGCTGAATCCTGGGACCAATGCAAAATTATTTCAGTGATGCAGAGAAATAAGCGATTCCATTGCATTTTTTTAATTTTAAAAGTGTCCTGTGTCCCTTCTCCTCTCTCTCTGCAAATGGCTGCTCCATTCAGCGTGGCTGTCAGCTGCACCAAGGACATCCCATGCTTTGGTCCCTTCATCCCGGCTGAGAACTCCTTTGCCAAGGGCCCAGCTTTCCGAGACCTCCTGCTCGCCAAGGCGATCAACGCAGAAAATGCAGCCGAGCGCTCAGGGAAGTTCCACGCCATGGCAACGCGCACCCGCCAGGAGTACTTGCGAGATCTGGCCCTCAACCACGCCACCACCAGCACATTGGAGGCCTCCTCGTCGCGCTTGGCCCTCATCGCTTTGGCTGCAAAGAAGCGCGAGAAGTCCAAGGCGCCAAAGGGGGCAGAGGCACACAGTGCGGGGGCTTTGGTGTGGGGCGTGTGGGCACGGGATGGCAGTAGAGGACCCGAGAGCAAGACTCCTGAGCTGCGGTGCCTGCTGGGCATCTCGGCTGAATTTCTAGTCCTTATTGATGCCCGTGAGAAGAGGGTGGTTTTTAACTGTTCCTGCCGGGACATCCTGGCTTGGACCTTCTCTGAAAGCTGCACTTTGGACCTCTACTATGAGACAGGGGATTACATTTGCATGCGTGTGGATGAGGGTCAGGCCTCCGATATCCGTGACATTGTCCACCGGCTGCAGGTAATAATTTGTTTTCACCCGCTAAGGGGTGGTGGGGAGCGGAAGGGATGCATAGCATCATTTGGATTCAAAGTCCTGTGGTGCTAAATTTGGGTCCCTTGTGCTCCACTTCCTGAATTACAGATGTGGGGGGGGGGTGTCTTCTGTTAATTGGCTGTGGGGGAATACACTCTCCATATGCTTAGAGGGGTTCTTGTGCTTATTATTACTCTGTGGGTCCCAAGGCTATACACTGGCTATAAAAATAGGCTCTTTGGCTTAATCTAGTCACCACCTGAACTATCTCCCCTCCCCACAGCTGGTGACTCGGGGTTGCGAGACACGGGAGCTGACCCTCTTGCGGAACGGGGTTGGCCAGCTGGGCTTCCAGATGGACCCCGAGGGCTTCGTGACGGAGGTGGAGCGCTTCACCTTTGCTGAGACGGCTGGTCTTCAGCCTGGGGCCCGCCTGGTCCGTGTCTGTGAGAGACCCTTGCCCAGCCTCAGCCATGCCCAGACCTCTGAGCTTCTGCGCACTGCCAAGAAGGTCACCATTACTGTCGTACCCCCAGATGAGAATGGAAAGGCCCGGAGGTGAGTACACTTTGGGGATGGGAGAGAGGAACACTCCCAGGCCAGGTTTCTCATATTTGCTCTCCTTGGTGTGTTGCTTTTAGTTCCGATTTCTTTTGGGTTTGCCCAGTGCCTAGTCCTGGCATTAAACCCCCTTGTATAAGGTGCCTGGGGTCTTGAACTGGAGATAATAGCAGCAGTCCGCTGGGACCTGGCTGTCTTGGCCATAATAAACTTCCTCATTGGTGGCAGCTTGATTTTGAAATGCTCTCCCCAGGGATGCTTGCCTGACTCCTGCTTTTATGTGTCATTTTAATTACCTGTATTCCCCACCCCCCGGCCTTTTAATTTAATTTGAAATGGGTTCCCCTACCCTTCCCTTCCTTAGCTTTTGGTGTATTTGTGTGTGTGTGTGTGTGTGTGTGTGTCTGTGTGATCTTTTAGGTTTCCCTGCTTTTGGTGTAACTTTATATGCTTTTAATTTGTTTTCATTGTGTTGTCCAATTTTACATTCTGCCCCAGGACTTTGAAGAGCAGGATTTAAGTCTCTGTAATGAAAGCATACATAAAATTATTCTGTGTACAAAAGAGGTGCCCTTTTGTCCCTTCCCTGCTCTAGAAATAAGGTCTTTTTATCTTTTTATCCTCCTTAAAATGACTAGCTTGATTGGAAAGTAGCGTGATGAAATGGATGCTGCTGCACGACAGTTGTGGGTGAGCCAAAGGCAGCTGCTCTCTCTGCAGAGCCTATAGCCTTGCTTCCCTTTGCTCCTGCTCTGCAGCCTGATGGAGTGGCTGCTGTTAGGTATATCAAACTAGCCCTCTAGTCCTGATGGAATAGCTGTTGCTGGATGACACTTAAGATTATTCCTCCACCCAACCTACAGGACGGTGCTCTGATGTCTTTCTCCTCTTCCTTTTCCTCCACATTGGCAGAAGTTTCTCGGAGCTGTACCTAAAGTCTCTACAAGAGAAGAGGAGGAGTGAGCCACCAGCCAGCGATGTGGAGTTGACCAGGCCGGGGAGTGAAGCAGGGTTCAAACCTGCCACGCTCCAGCTGCTCCACTCACTGTCCCTGCCAGATGGGGGGCCCCCTCACAGCCTGGCAGAGGAGAGGACTGAGTTTCTGCGGAGCCATAGTGACCGAACGCCCAAGCCTCCAGACCCGTGAGTAGCACTAGTACCTCCAGCCTCTTTCGTGGCTCATACCCACTCACCCCTTCCCTGTCACATCCAGCCAACTTCCCTCTGCCTCATTCCATGGATCTTAGGAACACAAGAAACTGCTTTATTCAGAACAGGCTATCTGTTTTTCTAGCTTGGCATTATCCACTGTGCTTCAAATGGCAAAAGATATTGGGCCTACAGAGCTTCACCTGATCTGTATAACTGGAGATGCAGGGGATTGAACCTGGGATCTTTGCTTGCAAAACAGTTGCTCTGCTACAGCCCTTCCACCAGTTTTATCTTGGGTTAGACATGCAACCCTTGTCTGTTTTTTGCAGGGATGTAGGAGACTGCAAAACGCCTTTCATTGCTGCTCCAAGCTTCCTCTTTTTTCTGCTGCTAGAAGCACCTGAAGAGAGAGAAGCATGGGATAAAGGGAGTGTGAGGGGGGGTGTGCATGTGCACCTGTAAACATGTCTTTTCCTCAAGGCCCATGATAACAAGTTTGCAGGTAATTGGAGGGGCGAAGAGGGCTGCTAACATTTGTCAGTGGACCAGATTCCGCTCTGGGTCTACTAGCTGCCAACTCCTTTCTTTTCATCAGCTTTTGCAGCTCCTGCAAGAGGTGGAGAAGGTTAGTCGTCAAAGAATAGAATAGCCGTTTCCCTTCCTCTGGCCATTTTTAAAAAATGTGTGATATTCAGGAAACAAGGCTGCAAAAAAGGCAGGGTTTCTTACAAGATGGGTTTAGATCTAAATCAGACTGTTATGTGTTGGAAAACGTTTGTAGGAAATGCTGTGACTTGGTTCTGAGACCTCAGATGTGGTATCAGCAATTCATCATCCTTTTAGCATACGTTCTCCATTCCTGCCTCCATGTCTCAGTGTCTGGGGTCTCATTCTCTGCAGGGTGCCACCTCAGGACATCCCAGTCCTGCCAAATCCCCCTCCAGATCTCATCCTGGCTGCCACACCCAAGCCCTCTTCAGATCAGGACACAGTAAGTGTTTGTCTTCCCTCTTTGTACCTCTGTTTATGTGCCTTTTGATTTTAACATTAATAATAGTCACAACAACCACTTTAAATAATATAGTGGCTTCTATGTTCGTGGTGATTTACAAGGAGCATGTTTGGCAAGTTCCTGCCTCAAGGGGCTTACTGTCCCAAAACAGGCACAAGGGAGGCAACAGGGGAGGGAGGTGTCTCAGGCAGAGGAAGGTCTTCCCCTTCTTCCCCTTCCTGATCCTTTCAACTGGGGGTGCTGTGATTGTGCATGGGACATTCTGCATCAAACTATAGCTCATTGGTAGGGAATCTTCAACCCATGGGCCTAATGAGGCCTCCCCACGGCTCATGAGGCCATTTTGGCAAAGCCACACCTACCAGCCCCTTGCCTGGTGAAGGGTTGGCCATTTCTGGATATGAACCTCTGTGCAGATCCAATTCCCCAGCACAGCTGCACTCCCTCTCCAACAGTAGCACCTGAGGCAGCCCTTTAAAGTGGAAGGAGTTGAGTGCAATGTCACAATGTGTGTGTGTGTGTGCGTGTGCACACGCAACCTGCTAGCATTGTATAGCCTGAGGCATCAAATATAAGAACATAAGAAGAGACTGCTGGATGAGGCCAATGGCCCATCTAGTCCAGCATCCTGTTATCACAGTGGCCAACCAAATGCCTGTAGGAAACCTGCAAACAGGATCTGAGCACAAGAGCCCTCTCCCCTCCTATGTCTTCCAGCAACTGGTATTCAGAAGCATTACTGCCCTTGACTGTGGAGGCAACACTAGTAGCCATTGGTAGCTTTATCTGCTATGAATTTGCCCAATCCTCTTTTAAAGTTGGGTGGTGGCCATCCCAGCCTCCTACAGAAGTGAGCTCCATGGTTTAACTATGCACTGCATGAAGAAGTCATTTATTTTATCTGCTCTAAATCCCCCAACATTCAGCATCATGTATTGAGAGAGCAAGAAAAGAATGTCTCTGTCCATTCTCGCTCTCATGCATACTTTCATAAACTTCTGTCATGTTGCTTCTCACTCACCTGCAATCTTACATCACAGGGGTGTTGCTCCATCCCTTGATCATCTACTGAAATGGGCCCTGAATCACACCCCATTTGTCTAGGTCTTTGCAGCACACACGTCCCCTTCTCCATCTCCTACCCCTTGTAGCAACAGTAGACTTCTTGCTAGTTTATGAGGATTAGGGTAAGAATATCCTGTTGCTGCTGTCTTAAGAAGGCTGGAAAGTTTCTTAAAGAAAAAAGAAAGCCAAAGTTTTCTCAGGAAGCTGAATTTTGCACTGTGTACCACACTTAGTCGCTTGTGCCACATGGCAGAATGCACAGAGGGCTGATTTTTCTGCTCTGCTTCTCCTAGGACCATCCTGGAGATCCCATTGTAAACAAGAAAGAATCCGTTGTGGGCCAGGTAGCCAAAGGCCCCGAATCTCTGCCTCCCGAGGAAAAGACCTCTCCACACTTGGAGTCCAGAGAAACAGATAAGTTCCTGCCGCGGACACTTTCCCTGCGGAACTCCATCACCAAAAGTAAGAGATCCTCCCCTCCTCCGCCCTGTGTTCCTTCGCTTCCCCCATTTCCCCGAGTGCAGAGGCACTGATGTGGCCACGCCTGGGCGGGCCAAGGGTTTGCTTGAGGACTGAAGGCCTTGCCCTCTCCTTTATCCCCCAGTCCTCTCTGAAGCTGGAGAGTCCCTGGAGGATGAGTGGGAGTCCATTGCCAACTTGGCTTCTGCTTGCAACAGCATTTTGGAGGCCCTTTCCAGGGAAGGTGAGTGAGTGTGGGGGACCAAACCAACAGGCTGACACTAGCTGCGGCAAAAGTCTTGGAACTTAGTGTAGGGCAGCATCCTAGGAACACAGGAAGGTGCCTTAGAACAGGTCCGACTTGAACCTGGGACCTTCTGTGTGCAAAGCCAGAGTGCTGCCACTGAGCTATGGGCCATTCCCCTATCTAGGGCTTTCCTCTTGCTCTGGCTGAATCTCTTACCTGTGCCTCTTTCTCCATCCATAGGGCAGCATGTGCTGGAGAGCAGGGAATCCCTGTGCACCACCGTCCAGAGGGGCACGAGTCAGCAGCAACCCAATGAGGAGTAAGAAGTAGTTCTCTCTGTGTGTGTACAAGGGGACAGGGAAGAGAGATTTGAGCGTGCTGGGGAGGTTCAACTATATGGTGGGGAGATCTCATCCGTATGTCAGCTCCCTGAATTCCTTCTCTCCATTCTGCAAGGCGTAGCAAAAATATATACATCTTCCTAGTTACATAAAAATGTGAGAACAATCATTTGCCAGGATAGTTAACATCAGCGTCTCCCCACCCTGGTTCTCCCTTCTTTTCCAACTCTTTCAGGTCCCAGTTTCCTCTCAGCCTTGCTGATAAGGTCCTGCATTTGGAATCAACACTCAAGAAACTGCAGGAAGATCTTCAGAAGGTGAGGTAGTGAGCAGGAATGTAAGAGGCACAGAGGATCAGACCAGCAAGGTTTTTGCAAAATTTACTTTTGAAAGGTATTCCCCATTCTCCCAAAGTTAGAGCCAAACTAAAAATGACATTAAATTTTCCTTTGCACTCTTAAAAAAAAGAGCAGCTGCCACCCTTTTGAGAGGGAGGGGAGGATGCAAGTTATCAGGATCTCAGCTGGTTATTGGCACTTTGGAGGTACTGCACAAAGAAAATCCCTTTCAGACAAGCCACACTTTTACCTGCTCCACACTTGACATCAGGTATAGGGCAGGTGGGCATAGTTTGCCCAGAATGGACTTGTGGGTCAAACTGGGTGGATATACGGGCTGAAAGTTCCCCACCCCTACTGTTAACCATTTGTTCATCCCACATTTTTGGGTGCGTTTCCCCATCACTTTCCTAACTGAAAATTTTATTTTATTTATTTTTTAAAGCAGATTTGTTGTGCTAGGGCAACAGAGCACTTTAATCCCCTTTAATTGTGCAAATCTCAATTCTGGTGTGCACTTGAATCGCTCCCACAAAATTCCAAGTCTGGAGGCACCCAGAGTCTTTGCCCTCCTGTAGGCAACAGCCCTTTGGGTATTTGAAGAATTCTCCTCAGTCTTTTCTTCTCCAGACTATAAAGATGCCCAGTTCATTCAATATTTCCTCATGGGACTTATTCCTCCCCTGAACCAGTTTTAAATCATACGAGGTATTGTACCTGAGGCACATGTCACTGGCTGCTTCTGCAGTCTTGAGGAACGGGTACATCTGCCACAGCAGCTTGTTCTGTGAAAAAGCCCACCTGGCCATAGCTATATCTGTTATCACAGGGGCAAGCGAGCACAAGGTAGTTCAGGATCTATTGGTAGATATATGGGAGATCAGCCAGCGTTTTTCTTTCCCAAAAACAGCAACAACTAAAACGACTACCCCACCACCATAAATAAATAAAAATAGGTTGCTGAGAAAGAAAACTTGGAAAAGTCTTTGTGAAAAAGGGCTTGTGGACTTGGCATCTATGCTGATGCTGAGCACAAATTCCTGGCCTGTGTTTGTGCTCAAAAGGCAACTTACTCCTTAAGTCTTAGTGTCCTTCCATCCACCTGAGCTGCAGTTGTGCACCTGATTCTTGTTGGCAGACCTCAAGATTCTGGTAGAACAAGCAAGTAGGTCCCACAAGCCCAAAGGCTGCTCAGCCCCTGGGTTATCTTTGTATAAATAAATGCAGATAGAATGAAACCTTTGCAGTGAGGGAACTGCCCATAATCTTCATCCCCCCCCCTTCAAGCCCTGCAGAAAACCATCAGATTTGTTCATGAATGTGAACCATGAATTCTTCCCTTCCCATTTTCCTTTAAAAATCATTCTGAAAGGAGGAGGCTTCCTCTTAAAATAGCTTGGCATCCACCTATAACACCCTCACCCCCTGGTATGTGTCATTATCAGGACTCGCTGCCCAAACTCAGACATTGCAGACTGTCTGGTTTTCCTCCCTTCGAGGAGATGTGGGTTTCCTTGTTTATTTTTTAGTCATGCCATGTGGAACTTTCTCCTCAGCAATGTCTGAATTAATGAGGCCTCACTAGAACAGTTTGTGGGGTATTGCCTACAAAACCTCCAGCCACAATGCATTTATTAATCTCTGAGGTGCTGAAGAAACTCCTGAGCAGTCTTGCCTGGAACAGATCAGTCCAGTTGCCATTCAGGAAGCATTTTCTAGCCAACAGGTTCCATCCTTATCCCCCACCCCCGCCACTCTGGTGGGCCTAATTTGACAGGTGGGTAGCGCCACCTTGTTGTCAGTCACCTAATGCCATAGTGACATCAGGTGACGCTGCATTTTGAGGCCCCAATTGTTTGCGCTTCAAAGCCTAGTGTGGGGCTGTTTGAAAGCCCTTTTCGAAAGGGTCCTGGTGGCTGGGAATGTTTCCATCCTGGAACAGAATGCTGAAGGAGAAGGGGCCTGATGGAGCTTCTGGGGGCCGAGTGTTCCTCCAACAAGACATAGCAAACAGGGAAGGGCACTGTCTTTTCACCTCCTCAAGTGCTATTTATTTATTTGTTGAATCCTCACCCAAAGGAGCCCTAGGCAGGAAACAACAGAATGGTGAAGCAATACAATTAAATACAAATTAATTAATTAATTAATTAATTAATTAATTAAAAAAGCATTTAAGAGCATCTTTTTAAAAAAAATCAGCTAATAATTTCAAGGTTGCTGGGAGCAGTATCTTTTGGACATCAAAAGCCTGGGTGAGCACGAACGGTTTAAAATTCCTCCCGAATGTTACACTGATGCAGAAGACAAGATGCACCTCACTGGGGAGGGTATCCCACACATTGGGAACCACCACCGAGAAGGTCCTGCTGCGAGTCAGCATCATCCGGAAGACACGCAGCACCAACAGCAGCAGGACCTGCTGTCTAGGCATGCAACAGGGTCTCTCTTGAGGACCTTGGCGAGTGTGTGGCTTCATATGGTCAGATGCAGGCTTTAATTGTTGCAGCAACAGCAGCCTTGTCCCCTCAGCATCTAGATGGATTAGAACCAAGCCAGCATAATGGGATGGAGCCCCTGATGTGTTTCTGTGTTTCCTTTCTTCCTTGTTTGTCCTCCAGGAGAAGGCTGAAAAGGCAGCGTTGCAAGCGGAAGTGCAGACCCTTCAAGAGAACACCCAGCGCTTGAAGGAAGCATCAGAGACGGCAGCAGCTCAGCTCAGCCAGGTCACACAGATGCTGGGCGGCCCCCCAACGCCTCCCCACTGCCCTTGAGGCCCTCTGACCTCACTCACACCTTTGGGGGCCTAGGAGGGGGTAGCTGGTGCTCTCTCTCTCTCTCACTTGTTACTTGGAGCACAACAGAGACTTTTGACAGGCTGTTCCATTACAACGTGCTCCGTGCCCCCCCCCCCACTTAAGCCCTCCCTCCGCTAGCCTTTGATGTGGCTAGTGCTACAGCTCTTACCACTGGTCGGGGGGTGTTGTATATTCCCAGAATGGGGGGTGGTTCGGTGGAAGCTGAGGTTTGGGGGCCCAAAGGACACAGGGCTCAACTGGTCGCCTTGGGTGAGGTGGAACTCTTTGGGCCCCTGTTAGCGAAGAGGTTGCACCTATCGACCAAGGCTTGCCACCCAGTTCCTTTCAGGGGCTACTGCCCCACCCCCTTCCCCAATTAATTTGTGCACCAGCCTGTAACCTTAGTTTGGAGCCATACAAGCCTCCTCTCCGGGGTGGGGTTAGGGGTGGGAATGGTTGTCTTGTTGAGCATCTTTTTTAATTTTTTTAAAAACCGAATTACAATTTTGGACCCTGGACTTTTCTTGCCACCAGCCCCCGTGGAAATGCCACCCTTGTGGTTCCATCGGACAAAATAAAATAAAATAAATTCACCAGGCAATAACTGCAGATCACCTTTGAGGAAGGGGAGAGTGTGACATGCCCAGCTTAACAATTTGCCCTGGGCAGAGGTGTGTACAGTGGTGGTGCTGGAGGGAGAAGGATTGAGCAAACCTTCCCTCACTGCCTCCATTCCCTCCCTCCCTCCCTCCTCCTCCCCCCAACCCATCCCAGCACTGATTTGGGACTGCACAGGGGGCTTCCTGCCTGATGGAGGCCTTGGCCCGCATGCCCGTTAACTGTGAAGTTTTTGAAAGCTGTGACACAAGCCCTGCTCCCTCCTTGCCCTGTGTGGTCCTCATTTCCACCTCTTCTTGTAACCCATCACAGATTCTTCCTAGGTGGGGGCAAGGCAATCCAGCTTGCTGTTTTATCTCACCGCCTCCAGTGGTGCTACCCATTGCTCCCCCCTCCTCCAATTCTGCCAGGGGTAGCCAACGTGACGCCCTCCGGTTGGGGCGGACTCACACCTTCCCTGACTATTGGCCATGCTGACTCAGGCTGGTTGGAGCTGAGAGCCCCAGCAAGATCCAGAGGGCAGCTCGTTGGCTATCCTGATCTTGGCCCGCCCCACCTCGAGAAGCAAGAGGAGGTGGGGCACCCTTCTCCCCCTGTGCCGTTTTGTGTCTGTGTGTCCTGTACATATTTTTCCTTCCTTCCTCCTTGGACCAAGGTTAAGAGAGGCGAGGGGAGGTGGGGAATCTTGTTGTCCGTCTGTCTACCCCACCCCAGCCTCCTGCCTGGATTTGAACTGAATGTACAGACTAGCCGTGGCCCTCCTTGTGCAATAAAGTCTTTGGTCTGCAGCCACATGCCGTGGGCTCCTTTGTCGTCTTTGCTGGCAACTTTTGGGGAAACGGGGGGCCTGGAAAAACAAGGGGTGGTGTGTGTGTGTGTGTGTGTGTACGCTGCTGGTTAAGCCGAGGGGAGGAAGTGGGGGCACGGTTTCTGTGATTCCATCTAGATGAGCTGCCCCCTCCATTTCAACTCGCTTTTCTCCTTTTGTGTCTCTGCGTTCTCCCCACCCACCCATATCCGCTGATATCAGAACTAATGCTCTCTATAATTCCGGGTAGTTTGCTTCCGGATGGAGAACAGAAGCCACTTCCTTGCTTGTCCAGACTCGCTCCTTTTAGGAGACTTGCAGTTAGTGGTTTTGTTCCTTCCTTCCTGGCTATATAATTAAGTGGGCTAAATCTTAGGTTTGGCTGAGGACATTTCATAATCAATATAATGGACTCTGCCTGGGTGAGTCCTTCGCCCGCCCGCCCTGCTCTCTGACCCCTTAAGTGTTTCCCCTTCTGCTCCCTCTACCCATTTGCTCTTCTCAGCCTATGGCTTGTTCTCTTCCTTTCTGCTTAGCCCCCCTGTCTCTCTCTTCTTTGCTCTACCTTCTTCCTGGGTCTTCTTTCTGCTAGTCCTCAGTCACCTTGTCTCCCTAGCACCGCTTTCTCTTTGCCAAGGTCCATTCTGCCTATCTTCAGGCCCTATGAATGGGGCTCCCACCCCCCAGCCCTCATGCAAAATGTGTCTTTCAGTGGCTGCAGTGTGTGTCAACCTTTTATTGTCAGCAGCTCCCTCTGAGCAGGTTTCATGTCAACACAGCAGTGTGTCTGTGCGCAACCCACAGCTTTATTTTGTGGGTTGCCATTGCGTCTTTTGTTTTGTTTTGTTTTGTTTTGTTAAGCATGGGGGCGAGGCTACTTTTCATGCACAGTAGCGCCTTTGACAAAGACCACGTTTTGTAAGCGGGAAAAGTATGCAAGATTCCGGCCTGCACAGATCTCTTTGTTGTGCTCGTTGGAAGAGTCCAGCAGCTGCCAAAGACTTTGCAGGTCCTTTCGCCAAGAAAAAAGTGGAGTGGCTTAAAAAGATGCGGCTTAACACACATCACCTCAGAGTGTAGCGTGAATGAAAGGGGCCAATTCAGCAGATCAAAGAAGAGGCAGCTGCTTCTGAGGTTTAGGATCCTTGCCCATTCAAGTGTGTGATGTGGTCAGCTTTCTCGGAACCTCAGCGTTTGCTTAGACGAAGTTCCACTTGTGCCCACAGAGGGCCACTCCTGAGGATGGGCTCACCTGGACTGTGTGAGGGCTGCCCTTCTCTCTGTGGCACACACTATAATCATAAAGGGACACAGTTGGCATTCTTCTATGATATGTCACTGGTGAAGAATGCTTGTGGAAAAGGAACACCCTTTCGGAGAGCGTATGTATCTGTGAGAGAGAGAAGACCTTCATGCCCCTTTCACGACTTTGCCCTGAGCTTGAAGGGACAAGCTGTACATTTACAAAGTACATTCTGTCAAGGATTCGTAGCAAGCTATCAGCCTGATCCAAGCGGTAACCTTTTTATAATGCCAGGGCTTAGCGAAGTGATAATAAACAAGAGGGTGCCCCTGAGCAAGTGCAGACAGCATGCCATACTGCTGAGTAAACACACACACACACACACACACACACACACACAGAGTATTTGACATTAAAAGAAAGGCGAGAGACAAAATAAAGGCTGTGCCCTCCCTTTCACAAGCTCAGAGTATCCTATGCTGTTAGAAAAGTTCAGGGGGCCATTTTTTTTAACTCTGAAATCATGACCAATTCTGAGCATATGGAGAGGGACTTTCCACCTCTTCCCCCCTCATAATGAGCAAAGGTCTTTCAAACAAGGCAAAGGAGGGAGGGACCTACTCTCCCCCGCCCCCGCCGCCTTTTTAGGACACCATCCAGCTTGTGGGTGGAGCTATGGAGGAGGCTGGAGGTGTAGGAGGACACAAATGCAACCCAATGACAGTGCATTAAACAACATGAAGAACACGCACACCCCGGTTTGTGCACACACCATTGTTCAGCAGCAGGGAGGGTGTTTCACAAGGAGGCAGCTTAACATGGTGTAATTACTCTCAAACCATTGTTGTGCACCCAGTCTGATGTGCTAAAGGGAGCATCACTCTTTGCAGAGCAAGTCAACAGTGTTCTGATTAACCTTACTGGACTCTGTGCTTACTGGGGTAGAATAATTTGAAAGGGCTTCCCAGATTTGTGAAAGTGCTGCTCTAGAATGTGCTTTAGAATGAACTAGGTGTTTATGGATAAGTGCATATTTCTCCTAACTCAAGCCCAGTTTACACATGCGAGGTGGCAGAGTCCTGAGGCTCTAAGTGCTTCCAAGAATAACGCATGTGGAGTGATCGTGTTTTTGAACAATCTCCCATGCAAAGAAAAGGCTCCCTGTCAGCAGAAAAGTAGTGCATTAGCAACAGGCTTAGGCAGGAATGTTCCTTGCTAATGACTTTTTCCTACTTGGAGAAAAGCATTTTTAAAATAAATAAATAAATAAATAAATAAAAACTTTCCCCAATCTGCAACCAAACCTAAGGGGTAAAATCTGTTTTCATTAAACGCGCCAAAGCTTCAGGTATGAAGTTTTACCCATGTTCATTGATTCTGTGACATTGTGTATGGATTAACGAATCTGAAATCACAACAGCAGATTTGTTTCTGAATGTATTCCAAACACATTTGGAAGAAAGCCACGTGGTTTCACAAGCATGTCTACCACCTCTGGCAATGAGACACCATGTGTCCAATAATGCAAAACTCTTACACAGAAAGAGAGGAGAGACAAGGCAGGTTTGCGTTTTTGTTTTTTTTCAAAACGCTTCTTTTACTACCACACAATCACAATCTCAAATTCCAGCTGTCGGCATTCTCACTAATACCCACTTCCTATTCCCTTGCACCCTGAAAACCACACTGGAAGATCAGTTCTTCACTGGATGATGCCTCTTGCATTTCAGTCTGTTCTTGGAGAGGCTGCACATGCCGGGAACCGCCATTCTCACTGCACAGTTTCAGCTGGAAGCTGGGAACTGAGAAAGTCGAGATTGTCTTTGTAATCTGGCGCCACAGATCTTAGTTCAGGGTCCATGCAAGAATCCGTTGTGAAGTGCAACAGAAGTTCTGCACTCTGGCTCCCAACAAATAAAACAATACATTTACGTTGCCCGCAAAAGCCGTAGCAGCTTCAGAGTCACACTGAAAAATCATCGAGAAAAGGTGCCAGCCTTCGGATCACACAGAAGTTCGTTTTCTGTCCTGCAGGCTGCGGGTGATGGAGAACGGCCGGTGGCGCAACACGGGTGCCTGGCTAGCCCTGGCTCCCCAATCCGGACAGCTGGGGCAGCAGCCTGTGAGGCCAGGCCTTGGCAATGTTGCCCCCCACCCCTTCTCAGCACTGTCTGAGAGGGCGTCCTCGATCCCGGTCCTGGCGGGGTTTCTTAAAAGGGTTTCTTGGGCCAAGGGGCGAGATTGCCGCGGAGGCACTGGCTTTCGGACAGCACCTGCCCTCCGGCGCTGTGCAGGGCCAAGTGCTTGCCAAGGTAGGCCCGGCGGCGGAAGCGCTTGGGGCAATGCGAGCAGCAGTAGCTCCCTTCGGCGGCGCCGGGGTGGGGCAGGGCCCCCCGGGGCGCGTTGCCCGGCTCGGGGCTCTCGTTCTCCTTGGTGGTGCCCCCCGCGTGCCCGCCGCCCCGGGGCTTGTGCCAGCGGCGGTGGGAAGCCAGGTTGGCCGGGCAGCTGAAGGCCTTGCTGCACTCGTGGCAGCGGTACTCGACGCGGGCGATGCGGGAGCAGCAGTGTTGCGCCAGCGCCAACGGGCCCGGGTAGGACTCCTGGCACAGCTGGCACACGAAGGCGCCCAGCAGCACCACCGCCCCTCGGGCAGGGGCTGCGCCCCCGACGGCCCTCTTCGCGGGCGCCAGGGCGCTGGGCTGCTTAGCCGACGGCGCGCAAGCCGACCCGGTGCCCAGAGCCTGCGAGGCGCACGTCGGGGCGGACGCGCCCGGGGCCGGCGACCCCGAATGGAGGCCCCCTCGCTCCAGACAGCTGCCCAGCGGCGCGGCGCTTCCCGCCAGGCGCAGGGGGCCGGGCCCTGGGGCCGGGCAGTCTGGCAGGCCCCCGGCCCGGGGCAGCTTCCTCGGGGCGGAGGAGGGCAAGGCCAAGACCCCGCCGGGGAGCAGCAGGCCCGACGGCACCCCGCCGCCATCCACCTCCTTCTGCGGGGTCCGGATCCGGTAGGAAATGGGCGCTTCTCGACGCGTCCTCTTCACCAGGAACCCCCGGGGCATCTTGGGCGGCTCGAAGGAGGGCGGAGAAGGGCACTGGCTCTTAGCCCTTGGGCACCAGGGGCCTGGCACGTCGAGGGGGCTGCTGGCACCTGTTGCTGCTTTGCGGGCCCTGCAAGAGGAGAGGCTTCCAAACTTGGCGCAAGGGCTCTCCCGCTTGGCGCGTCCGTTCAGGCTTTTGTTAGCCGGGGCTGCTGCTGGTGGTGGTGGCGACGTCGGCGTCTCTTGCCCGTGCCCGCCGTCGTGTCTTCAGCACGGAGCCAGCTGGCCTCTGGGAGCAAGCACGGCGGCTGCCCCGCTCTATAAAGGCCCGGACGCCTATTGTGCTGGCTGGAAGCTGCAGATGGCTGGTGCGGGGCAGCCAATGGGCGCTGCGCTGGTTGCGTGGCTGCGGGTCCCGTGGGGGCGAGCGGCAGATGGGAGCACTGGCCCTGGCGCGTGGGCCCTGCCATTATGCAGATTGGGGGCAAGGGGTGGCACACGCCGGGCCGCCACAAAAGGGGGGTGGGCTGCGGGCTGATCCCCCAGGGAGGCTGACAGCATCAACGGGCCAGGCAGGGCGGGCGGGGGTCTGGGGGAAGGTTAACCCTTTGCTGGGACTTTTGGGAAAGGCAAGAAAGACGAACAAGAGACAGCGGGCAAATCCCAGTTAAGCCTGCAAAGCCCGTTTTTTCATCCACTGCTGGAAGAAACGGCCGGAGAAGAGGAATCGGTTTAGTTAAGGGTGTATTAATTTATTTGTCTGGAGAGCCTAGCTCTCCTCGGTGGCTTGGAGCAAGTTCACATCAACCCCCCAACTGCGATTTGACAGAGCCGGTAGGTAAAGTGCTTTTAAAACGATGCCACCTTTGGGTCAGAAACCCCATTTTCTATTTCAGCTTCACTGATGACAACCTCTTGTTGCATTCATGCCTTATCTTTATCTACATGATTCTCTCCCCCACACATAGGAGCCAACTTCTGGGGGCTGAGGTCCCTTTGCTTCCCCAATAAAATATTTAAGGGGCTGCCCTCAAAGTTGATGGGCATTGCCATTCAAATAGTGCGTGTGCACACAAGTGTGTGTCGTGTCATGTGATCAATTATGCGGGGTGGGGCTTACCTGCCCCCCCATATTTTATTCATGTTGGCACCCCTGCCCCCAGACCTCTCTTTCCTATATATATAATCACACATACGCACATTCGGTCAGGCACACATGCATATATCAAAAATACGTGAGTTAGCATGACTGAAAGTTTCCCCAATGAGAGAAGCACCTTGTGCTCCAGCATTTATTGGTTACAGAGGCTACTTTTCTCCATAGCAGAGGAAAGGGCACTCTGCATGTTATCAAAAGCATTTTAATAAATATATTTTATTGCAGGACATGTTTTACAGGTTGAAATGTGCCGCTGAAAGCAAGTCCTTGGGCCAAACTCAGCTGCTTGGAGTGGAACATGGTGGAGATAGGAAGCTGCTCTATACATACCTGCTCTGACAGAGAGCAGCAACTCTCCAGAAGGAAAGGGATTCACGCCCCCTCGTCACCACCAAGGGATTGAACCTGGGACCTTCTGAATGCAAAGCAGGTGCTTTGCCACTGAACTCCCAAGGAGATATTAATAAACGCAGCAATATTTGTCTGTGGGTAGCAGTGGCGGCCGTGTACCAGTCTATGACTGTAAATGAGTGACCTCGCTTCCTGGAGGGAACTTGTAAGTGGCCGCTGAAGGTTTGTTTGTGGTCCTCCTGGGAGGGGCACGACACCTGTGTCAGTTCCCTTCTCTTGCCATCTTGAGAGGGAAGAAGCACAAAGTGCTCCTTCCAGCCTTTCAGAGCCCTCCAGCTCCCCTGCCCCTGCCCAGACCAAGATACATCATCTAGGGCGGCCTACCATCCGCCACTGTCATCTGTTGGTGAGGCCAGGATTGGCCTTCTAGAGGCCGCAGGAGGGGCAGCACGTTCTGTGTAGATTCATTCCAATATTTAGCATGCACTGCCTGCTGAATAAATGAAGGTGGCTGTAAGCATGGGGCGGGCAGGGAGGTGATGACCTGGAGCCTCTGAGCATTGCATGTATGTAGCTGAGCCTGAAAATCCATGGGGATAGAGAACGGGGACACTGAACACTTGCACCACTGTAGAGCTGGTGGCTGTCTTCTCCCTGCAAAAAGTGCAGTTTTCCAGTGGAACAGCCCAGCTCAGTGGTACAGCCCAGCTCTGCATGCATACAGAGGCATAGCAAGGTAAACTGGTACCCGGGTGCGAAAAATTTTTTGCCACCCCCCCACTGAAATTATTAAAGAAAAGAAAAATAAGATTATTGCAGTTAAAAGTGTTATTTTCTGGTTTATTTATATTGTGAGCATAAGCTCTTAAAACTCTTTCCCACTAACTTTGAACTAGCTCCCCCCCAAAAGTTTAAAGCTAAACTGCTTGCCAATTATACAAAGATTGCAAACTAGAGGGGGAGGGGGGGAGTCAGAGAGATCTTGCCCAGTCAGGGGCTTGCGCGGTAGTGGCAAATAGATAACTCCGAAGCAATGACCCTGGCCAAGGGCGCGTGGGCGCAGGACGGAGAGAACCCAAAGGCAGCTGCCCAGAAAACTTAACAGACCCACTCACAAAATACAACGGGTTTACAACAGCATACACGATGGTAACAAAAACAATAGCAACTGTAGCCTGACTCCAGGAAAGGCAAGCGAATGTAACAAAACAATGGTAGCAACAGTAGACCCACTGAAAGAACCGCACAGGAACGTAACCAGTTAAAAGTAGCAGCAGCTACACTCGCAGAAATATACGTGGATTTAGCAGAATAAAAGTAGCAGGAGCCACAGTCAAAATGAGGCGTTTAAGATAAGAGGATTGAGACTTAAATGCTTGAAAAGCAAGGAAAGCTAAGTGGGAGCGATGGCGGACGGGTCCGATTCCCGAGAGGAAATGCGCCGGGGGGTGGTTTGCCGTTCGCGGTTTTGGCGGCGTGATGGCAGCGGTTGGCGCTGCCCCCCCAAAAGATGGAGCCGGGAGCGGCTCGCTCTCTCCGCCCCCCCCTTGCTCCGCCCCGGAATGCATAAGATCCCACTTCAATCCTTTGCATCTCTAGCTGAGGCTCCAAATAGGTTATGCACTTGATGGTCTTCCCCAATCTGCAAATTTCCAGTGGGCGTTCCAGTCCACCTGGAGGGTACCAGGATGGAGAAGCAGGATAGGAGAAGCCAACAAGGTGCCCTCTAGACCACAGTTTTCCAAACTGTGCGTCGTAATACATTAGTATGTCGGCTGCAGTGTGTAGCTGTGTTGTGCAGATGCTCCCCACACTCCTCCCGGGGCTGTGTCCCGGGGCTGTGAATTACTGTGTCGCGAAATAATGCACGTTCAAAGAGTGTGTCACCATCATTAAAAGTTTGGAAAGCTCCGCTCCAGATGCCGTTGGACTCAAAGTCCCAGCACCCCTAGCCACTAGCTAAGCTTGCTGGGTCTGATGGGACTTGTAGGCTAGCAACATATTGAGGACACCATATTGGCTACCTTTTGTATAGGCAATATTTGTTTAGGTGTGCCGGTGGTACGAATCAGTATAAGGCAGCTTCCTATGTTCGGCTCTGAACCACATAAGGAAGGAATTGCAAACCCCAACTGATCCCTGTTCTAAACTCAATCTGCTTTGAGCCAGGACTACTACTTTTCATTATTTTTAGACCATCCCTCATACCATATTGGTAGTGTACCAAAACGTTTACAAAAGGGAAAAAGTACCTTGCCCTTGCTGGAACTCGTCCTTTCATGTGCACTCTCAACTCTGGCAAGTTATGATCGTGGTGAGAGTGCTTCTAAACACGCGCAGAGTGTCTTTTCTTCACCACTGAGTGTCCACATATACATGGGGCAAGGAGATTCCAGGTTAATGGGGTGGTTTCTAAGATAGTCTTAGTGCAGAAATTAATCAGTGGATAAGGGAAGTGGAAATCTAGCCCCAGGTTCTGGGTAGGGGGGTTATTTATAGGATGTAAAGTTGCCCCTGTTCCTCCTGAACACCAAAGGGATGCCTCTATTAGGATAGCCAGTCACTGCATCACCGGGGGGGGGGGGGGAGGAGAAAAGAGGATGCAGATTGCATCCCCTTTGCAATTGCTAATTTATATGCATCGATGCAGATTTAGAAACAATTGCTGTAATTTAAACAGAAATGCATCTCGTCATAGTGGGGAAGACTGTGACCAGGTAAGCTGTGTGGTGCCTGCCTCGTCTGCTGTCCAGTGTTGCTAACTGAGGATGGGCAACTTAAGAGGCATTGCCCGCTACCCTGGCTCCCCTTCTGAAGGTTCTTTATCTTTGATTTATTTAAAAAGTGGTTCTTATCTTTATCTGTAAGCCACTTGGAGTCCCCGTCAGGAAAAAAATGTGGGGTATAAATATCACACACACACACACACACACACACACACACACGTGTATTTGTACATGTACATGTATATGTATATGTATATGTATATAGGTTTGTACCAGACAGGATTTTATCTGGAAGCTATCTTCTGGCAATGCCAGCCCTTCAGACAGAGAACTAAAGTATTTCTTGGTAGTCCCATATCTCACCCTGCTCAGGTGCCTCCTAGATATCTCTGTCTGGGAGGCTCAATTTAGGAGGCCCACAGAATTCGACGGTGGTCCGAGAATCCTGCCCTCTCCTCTGGTTTGGAATAAGCAGCAGTCTTTCCAGTCCAATACTGGGCATCTGCCACAGCACTGTCGAAGTAGTGTTGCCTGCGTGTGCGGAGGAGCCCTCTTTGCACACACACACACCCCTTTATTTGAAATGCTCCGATGGCTTCAGCTATGCCCTTGCACACAGATTCCGTGGTGCTTTGAGGTCTCAAAGGTTCCCGGGATTCTTAGTGGGGTTGGAAATGTGCTTCAAATGTGCTCTTCCACAGTTTCTCTGTATGAAAGTCTCCGGGATTATTTTCAAAGCAGTTGTGGTGGGTTTTTTTGGCATACTTCTTTTAAAAATAAGCTTCCCTTGTCTACCCCCAGGTATTCATTGGGCAAGGGGGAAAGAAACCACCACCTAAACACATGTGCCCATGCGCTCGTGCACACACACACACACACACACACGCAGGCAGCCATGGGGTGGAGTAGGGTAGGGGGGGTAGGCTTCAATTGTCCTTCCGAGTTTTTCAGCTGTGCCTTTGCTCATTGTATGCAGGAAGCGCAGTTGGTCTTGGATCTTTGCACACACTGCGGGGACAACCCGTCCGCCCCCCCTTTCTGCAACCTTGCCCCCTGCTCCCTAGGGGTGGGGGCAGGCCAGGCCAGGCCTCCTGGCACATTGAGATTTGCAGCATCCCTTCCCCCCGCCCCCCAGGAACACAAGGGAGTGTGTCTGAAAAGCACAGACACGCGCCTGCCTTGACCTCCCTAACCCCCATCTCCATAAAGCTGCAAGGCCCCCTTGCAGATGCCAGACAATGGCCCCCCCCCCTCCCCAGCGCAGCACCACCACCACCGAGGAGCTGTCTGCGGTTAACCCGTTAGAGTCCGGATCCGCGAGGAAAGGGAAGGAAGCCACTGCTGGAGTGGATAAAGAAGGGTGAGGTGTGAGACGTGCCTGGTTTATAGGAAGCCTAAAGTTAAAAGGGCAGCGAGTAAAGTTGCGGCAGCTTCTGTGAGCAACTTGCCCCTCTGCAAAAAAAATGCCCTTTGAGGTTTCCTTCTCACACTGAACCTCAGTTTTCTGATTGGGGTATACCCAATACAGGTGAGCAGCACAGCCCCTCTCTCAGGTTATGCCCCCTCCCAGGCCTCATGAAGGCGCCCTTTTCTTCCACCCCATCAGCCTGCCTTCCTTCCTTCCTTCCTTCCTTCCTTCCTTCCTTCCTTCCTTCCTTCCTTCCTTCCTTCCTTTTTGCCTCCTCATTTTCCCCGCTTTTGAACATGCCTCCCCCCGCCCTTTTGTGTAGTCTCTGAACAACTGGAAGCAGAAGTAGTTTATTGGATAATAATAATTATCATTATTTTTAAAGAAAACTCTTCTCCTGGTTGTGTGGCTTGAGAATAAGAAGCTGGGGGGTGGGGGGTGGGACAGAGTGCCTTCTGCTCTGTGTCTGTGTGTAGCACACTAATGTCAGAAAGTAATTGCTTTCACTTGCTTTCTGGAACAGTAGGTCTATTGTTCTGTTGCACAGTACTTAAAAACAAACAAACCATACCTCTCTGCATACTTATTTAAGGGGAATCCCATCACACCCAGTGGTGTCTTCCTTTTGAGTAGGGCTGCATAGGACAAGGGAATTGGAGATAGCTATGATGAAAATTTAAACAGGGCAGTCTTTAATTCAGATTATCAAGCCAGGACACTTTTGTATTTGGCACAACTCATCAGGGTCCTGGCTATGTCCTCTGTTAACCGTCCTGTGTGGCACCTTTCAAGAAATTCAGACTGCAATTCTGTACATACTTAACAGGGAATAAATCCCCATGGAGTTCAGTGGGGCTTACGTCTGAATAATGTACAGCTTCTTTGGCATGAACCCACATTAGAAATTGTGATAGCCGAGACCCCCTTCTGAAGCAAAGTAAGGCACTTTGGTGCTAAATATTAATTGAGCTGCAATGATTGCTGCTGTTATAAACTGTTTAGCGATCTGTTGTTGTTTTAATGGATTGTGGTTTTCTAAAATAAATTAATAAAACTGCAGTGTTTAAGTGTCCACTGTTTCTTCACAAAGAGAGAACCAGGATTTGGCCACCCCCACCATGACTTCTTAGTAAGCCCTACCGATTCCAGGGGGCACCAGATACCACTGGGTTTATTGGTGTTTTGTAATATTTGGATGTATTTACAAATATGCAGAAAAGATTGTGCTTACCTTAAGGTACACGGTGTTACAAAGTCATCTGCTCTCTAGGGCAGATGACCCCAACCTGATACCCTCCAGATGTTTTGAACATACACCTCTTTCTCACAATGGCTTCTAATATCTCTGACCTTTGTCTATACAGTACCAGCTAGGGTTGATGGGAATTGTAGACTTCCCAGGTTGGGGGAGACTGCTCTAGGGAGAGGAAACTAGCCCCCCACCCCAGCTACTAAGATGTAACTTAGTTTATGGAGCTCAAACAGCTTCAAACCTCTCTCTCTGTCTATCCTGTAATAGTCTCACTCAAGCTGCAGTCTGGAGAGGAAAGTTTGCTCCTTTCCCAAACATCTCTCGCCTCCTAGGAGAGCTTCCAGCTATTTCTGAGTCATTTTGCAGAGGAACTCAGCGCCCATCCACACCCCAGCTTAATGTGGACCCCTCCATCCTTTTTTAATTCCCAATTGTCCATATAACTGGCACTGGAGATAGCTGCTGTCCCCAACTTTCTCCTGCTAAATCCGGAGTTTCCTCATCCTTGGAAAATCCAAACATGAAATCTGCTCCACTTTAAAAGTGCTCCTACTAGTTTTCTGTGGGTGCCCTTGTCTCTCTCTCTCTCTCCCCCCCTTTTTAAGTGGGTGTTTTTGAGGTGGAGCAGATTATGCAGAGTTGCTTGAAACAGCAAACAGTGGAAAAGGGAGAATGGACATGGAAACTTCGGTTAAAATCTCATCCAAATATAAACTGCTCAGGGATGGGCTGCCAGTGGACAAACTGAGATTATGCAAAGTGTGGATTTTGGGGGGCAGGTTTGGATGGGCCTTTGGTCATGTTACTAGGAAGCAGCCAAAAAGAGCCAAGAGGCTTGAGGCATACACCTGATGTTGGTCAACAAATGCTTAACAATTAAATGACTTAGCCTTTCAAGATGCCGGAAGATTTATATTTATTTTTTGTTCTTGAAGAAGCAGGAGACCTTTGGAGGGTAGCAGGTGGTAGAGCTGAATAAATGACATTCACAGCCAGAGATGCATTAGACTATCAGAGTGGAGAAAGAAGCCCATGGAGGCCCTGAGTGATGGGCTTACTTGTGAGTCACCTTCACCACTCTCCAGCCTTGGTTGACCTTATTTAAATTGGAACAATGAGGACATTGAAAGGCACCTACACACATACTTTCATATATAATGGTACCTCTGGTTAGGTACTTAATTCGTTCCGGAGGTCCGTTCTTAACCTGAAACTGTTCTTAACCTGAAGCACCACTTTAGCTAATGGGGCCTCCTGCTGCTGCTGTGCTGCCGCTGCGCGATTTCTGGTCTCATCCTGAAGCAAAGTTCTTAACCTGAGGTACTATTTCTGGGTTAGCAGAGTCTGTAACCTGAAGCGTATGTAACCTGAAGCATATGTAACCTGAGGTACCACTGTACTTAAGAGTGGTTCCCTAACCATGCTGCCCAAAATGGTGGCATGCAGGGAACAGCAATGGTTGCTTTCCCCAAGTTATCAACCTCTCTTTTGTGACTGGGCCTAAGACTTCAGTCAGGCCATAGACCTATCTAGGCCAACATGATGTTCTCCCAGTGATTAACCAAATGTGAGAAGCCCACAAGCAGCATGGGAGCGTCATGGTATTCTCATGTTCCCTAGCCTATGGTATTCAGAGGCAGGTTGCTTCTGATCCCATTGGTAACCTTCTCTCTTCCATGATTTTGTCCAATCCCCTTCAAAAGCCATCCAAGATGGTGGCCATCACAGCTTCTTGGGGCAGGAAGTTCTGTATTTCATCTATGTGCTGGCTGTTTCCAGGGCACCTGTTCACACACAAAAAAGAGAGAGAAAAGACTCATTCTATCCAAGAGTCATGAAAAATTAAATTAACCCCCCCCCAAAAAAAATTCCTAAACTGAATGAGCCTTGAGGAAGAAGACATTCTGTAAAGCTTCTTCCACAACATCTGCTGTCAAAACTTTCTGGAAACAACTGAAGGCATTTTTGTTTCCAGAAAACTTTTCCAGGTAGATAAGGTCTCATTCTTAGGTGTTCGTTTTCTCTTGTTTTTAGACCTCCATATAGCAGTTAAAAATATTGTTTTAGATATTATTTATTCACTGTTTGCTTGTTTGTTTTCATTTACATTTCACCTTTTCTCCAAGGAACTCAAGGTGGTGTAGATGGTTCTCTCCCTCCATTTAATCCCCACAGGAACCATGTGAGGTAGGTCAGGCTGAGAGATGGTGGCTGGCCCAAGGTCAGCCGGCTGGGGCTGATGGGAGCTGTGGTCCAAAACACCCAGAGGGCACCAAGTTGGAGAATGCTGCTCTCACCACTAAACCACGCTGGTAGAATGCCTTAACTGTTTTACGGCATTTTAGTTGCTTTTTATGGTATGTTTGCAAATCAGCTTGAGAAAAATCGACCTACGGAAAGGTCAAACAAACGGATAAAATGAAAGACGGTGCCGGATGACTGCCTTCACTTCCAGATGAAGTCAGCCCACCCTGCTGCGTCTGGGGACCCTCCTGCGTAGTTTGTGGAACAGGGCTCTGGACTTCTGCCACAGTCGCGGGTTCGATCCCCAATACGGGCCACTTGCATATTCCTGCAAGGGGTTGGACTAGATGACTCTCGGAGTCCCTTCCAACTCCACGATTCTACGGGTTCATGGATCCTACGATTCTATAGAAGTCCTACTGCTGGCGCCGCTGCCTGGCTCCTTCGCCAACCTGCTCTCCTCCTCCTCCTCTGATGTGCCTTTCTTCCTTCCTTCCCTCTCTTTCCCGCGCCCCCTGTCGGCCCGTCCCGTCGCGGTTCCCTTCTCCGGCCGGGACCCGCCTCTCCTCTCTTCTCCTGCCGCCGGCTCCGCGTCTCTTGGCGGCGCTCCCAGATTCCTGCCCCCGGCCGGAGATTGGCTGCGAGGCGAGCGGAGCGGGCCCGTCGGGGCGCGCGTTGCTCTCCAGCCTTGGCAGCGGGGCCGGGAAGGCGAGCCGCCTCCGCTCCGCTTCGCCCCTCCTCTCCTCCTCCTCCTGCGGCTGCTGCTCCTCCTGGGCTCGCCTCCCCTCCGCTCCAGCGGCTCCCTCGGCCGCCTCGCGCGCAGCTTTCCGCGGGGCGCCCCGTAGGGGCCAGGCGAGAGGCGCGCCGCGCTCCTCCGCGCCGGGCTTGGCCTGCGGGCCGCGGGATGCCAAGATGCCCTGGCGGGGGCTCGCCGTGCTGTGGGTGCTGGCGCTGGGCTGGCCGGGCGCCGCTTCTGCCGCCGCTTCTGCCGCCGCCGCCGCCTCGTCGTCGTCGGCGGGCCCCTCGGAGCGGACGGCGCTGGCGCGGGAGCGCTTCAAGGTGGTCTTCGCGCCCCTCATCTGCAAGCGGACGTGCCTGAAGGGCCAGTGCCGCGACAGCTGCAAGCCGGGCAGCAACATGACCCTCATCGGAGAGAACGGGCACTCCATGGACACGCTCACGGGCTCCGGCTTCCGCGTGGGTGAGATGGGCCAACTCTTCTCCCCCCACTCCAAGCAGGGCGGGAGAGGGGCCAGGGAAAGGCTGGGGAGGGGGCCCTTGAGGAGTTGTTGTTCCGGAGTAAGTCACCCACTTGCAAATGAAGGGTTAACGCTCCCTCCGCCGAACCCCTTCATTTGCCCCAGATGTTGCTCAGGCAAAGGAGACATCCCCTCCTTTGCAGAGAAGTGCGTTCCTGGAGGTGCTCACTGGGCTCTGATGCTCTCTGGTCAATCCCAGTGCAGGAGGCAACTCACCCCTAGTGTCAGGATCCAAGCCCAAGTTAACCCGGGAAGGTGGGTTGGTGGCATAATCAGGCAAGTTGGATGCTTTTCCCAAGAAGAGATGCACTTCCTACGGTTTGTTTTTCAACATCGAGGCCAAAAGGCCTTGCCCACTTGAGGCCACTTAACTTTTACGCACTTTTCCAGAGAGCATCTAGCAACACACATACACACACCACTGCCGTTGCCCCTCCCTCTCTCTGTTCTCTCTCTCTCTCTATTTTTCTCTCTCCCCCGCCACCCCATTCTTTCCTCAACTGCTTTTGGCTGGTGGAAAACCTTACCTCATGTCCCAGCCCATCTCTGGGGCCCTGGCTGCCTCAGAGTTGTAGCAGCAGCAGCAGCAGCAGATCAGAACCGTTAGCCAAGCAAATACACATGTAGATCCAGAGGCTGCCTCGCCAAGACAAACGTGCGTGAAGAGGCCATGAAAACACTTGCTAGGTAGGGATAAACAGGAGCCCAAATGGCCTAGATAGGATTCAGTTTTTGGCACAAGATCTCTAATGGCTGTTGCCCAGAATTTGTTTTCTGTGTGCCAGTCGGAGGTGGCACACAGGACTGCTTTAAAACGGTGGGCCACAACAAATGCTCTTTAGAAATTAAGCTGACTGCGGAGAAGGCAGGACAAGTCAGCAACTGAGCTACACAAAACTCTGCCACTTTCAGGCCAAGATTTGGGGCAGCGGGACTTGCTGCAACCTAGGAAAAGAGTCCTACTTCATACTACAATTTATATAGCTGCTCCATAACTCAAACTCGTGGGTGGCCCATGAGGAGGAGGAGGAGGAGAAAGGAACCGCAATTAAGGCACAACATAAAACAATTGATATACAGGGTTTTTTTTAAGTACAGGGACCAAGCTGTAAATGGTCAGGGCTAAGTCCCATTTATTCATGGTGGCCAACCGAGATGCCCCAAGGTGAGTCCGCAAGCAGGACATGGGTGCAACAGCAACACTCTCCCCATTTGCAATTCCCAGAACTGGTGTTCAGAGGAGAGGCCTATACCTTAAGCAGTGGAGGTGGAACATAGCCATTGTGGCCATTGTAGCCACCAATAGACTGATCCTCCATGAATTTGTCTAATTCTCTTCTAAAGCCCTCCAAGTTGGTGACCCTAACTACCTCTTGTTGGAGTGGATACCATAGATTTAACTGTGTGCTGTGTGATGATATACTTTCCTTTTGTCTGTCCTTAATCTTCCAACATTCATCTTCCTTGGACGGCTCCTGAGTTCTAGTATTACAGTATATATGAGAGAGAGAGAGAGAGAGGGGGGGGGAAAGTGATGGGTCTGTAAATGGCTGTTAGGCATGATGTGATAAGAATTTTAAACAACAATGATAAGTGAGGCCTGCAGCAAAGTGTTGCAGCATGCTCCTTTCCAGGGTTCCCACCGTGCTTCCTCTTCTAGAATATTCCTTTTCATCTGCCTGCTTTCCTGGTTTTTTGTTTCCTTCATGCCCCCTCCTCAAAACCGTCCATCATTCCACGACCACTACGATTTTTCCTTTTCGTCCTTTTGCAAACTTTACATACTTAATGGTAGTTTTTGATGACACAGACATCCTGAAATTGGCAAGCCGATAACACCAGAACACCACCACTAGCCTCATAATTTGTCCAGCCCTATTTTGAAGTGGATAAGCTGGTGGCACTTGGGCAAAGAAGGAGAAACCATAAGGCAGGGGAATTGGCACCCAGGTGAATGGTTCAGTGACAGAGCACCTACTTTGCATGCAGAAGGTTCGATCTCTTGCAAAGGGTCAAGTAGGAAGCGTTGGGGAAGACCTTTCTCTGCCCAAGAACCTGGAGAGCTGCTGCTAGTCAGAGCAGACAATACTGGCTTCCTAGGCATTTTCAGTCTGAGGGTTTAAGCACCAGGATCTGTTTCTACCCCTGGCATTCAAGTTGGCATGTGTGGTTTCAAGCCGCCACGAGTCCCTGAACTTCTCTTTATGCAAACCATAGGAGCCAACTCCTAGGGACTGAGGTCTCTTTGCCCCCCATAAAATATTTTAGGGGGCCGCCCCACCCCCTTCCCAAAGTTGATGGGCACTGCCATTCCTAAGCAGGCTGGCTTTGCTCACAGCAGCCTTCTCTTTTGCTGCAAAAATTTCTTTACCAGCTGGACTGGTATCTGACTGCCAAAAATCTCCCCCCCCCCTTTTAAATCGCCTAGGGCGAAAAGCAGGGTCTCTTGGAGAGGACTCTCCTTGGCAAGCGTAATCTTTGTTCAGGAGTGGAAGAGGGGAGCGGTGGAAGGGGACGTCCTTCAGCTAATGGAATCCAGAGGTGGAAACTTTGGCCTGTGAGCCCATCTCGCTAGCCAAGAGCTGGAGAGGTGGGGCCTCTGGGAGTATGCAGAGAGCGAGGGCTCCGAATCAGTCCAAGTTCTGGTCTGGTCTGGTCTAGCCCAGAAGCGGCACCCCCTCTTCCCCCTTCTACATTCTGAACCTTCCCTCCTTCCCTCCATCCTGAGCATTTTGGATTTGGAGTCCTGTTTCCTTCCTAGATCGCCTTCCCACCACCCCCATGTTTTGTTTTTCTTCGCACAAAGGCTCAAGATACCCAATATGAGCCAAAAACTGCAGCGTTTGTTGACTTTCTGCAGCTTGGGAAGGAGGCCGGCCAGCGTGGGAAGGAGCCTTCCTGGCTTGGTTGATTACTCTCTGCAGAGGGGTCCCTCCCTATAACCTCTCCAGTCTGGGATACCCAAACTTTTGGGACAGCCAAATCCCCAGGAGGCATTGCCTTAGCTAGGACCGCACATTCTTTAAAAGGCTAGATAAGTATTTCAGAGCTTTTCCTGACCCTTTCAAATTTCATTATCTTCAAAGCCAATGTTAGGGCACCTGCTTTGTGTGCAGAAGGTGCATTATTTGCTTCTGGCATCACCGGGTAGGGCTGGGAAAAGGCTTCCTGTCCAAAACTCTAGAGAGATGCTGCCAGTCAGAGTGGACAAGACTGAACCAGATAGGCTGATGGTCTCACTCTGTATACGGCAACTTCTAATGTGGCTAATATAGGCCATGGACTCAGACCTCACTAGGTAGTTTTAAGAGCATTCAGTCGACCCACATTTTCCAGGACTGAGTCCCCCATTTGCAGAACTCAGAAGCTCACAGCTAAATGTGTTAACCAATTCCAGTGAAAAATATTGTGTCTAAGCTGAAACTGGGAAATGTGGAGTCTCTTCATTGGGTGGGGTGTGTGTCCTGGATTTGGCATAGCTATTATTATTACTACAGTGGTACCTCGGGTTACAAACACTTCAGGTTACAGACTCCTCTAACCCGGAAGTAGTACCTCGGGTTAAGAACTTTACCTCAGGATGAGAACAGAAATCGCGTGCCAGCGGTGCAGCAGCAGCAGAAGGCCCCATTAGCTAAAGTGGTACCTCAGGTTAAGAACGGTTTCAGGTTAAGAGTGGACCTCTGGAACGAATTAAGTTTGTTACCAGAGGTACCACTGTATTATTATTATTATTATTATTATTATTATTATTATTATTATTATTATTATTTACCTGCCCTTCACCAGCAGGTCCCAGAGGAGGAAACTTAAAATTATAAACAGTTGAAATAGATCCCAATCACCGGAATGGATTGGGTTCTGAAAACATACATCTCATGTGCCAAAGGCCCAGGTTAAGAGGTGTGCCTTTCCACCTAGGGGACTCCCTCCCTCCCCTTGCAAGGCGGGTGCTATCCTGCTGAGCTTCAGCCCTTCCCAAAAACAGGCCTGTGTCGTTTTTGCTCTCCTGGCTCAGTACAAGGCAGCTTCCTCCTCTGTCTCTGTGTCTGTGTCTCACTTTCTCGCTCTCGTCTCTTTGTTGCTGCTCTATAGCCAGCTCCCTCTCCTGACTGCTCTCCCCTTTTCCTTCTCCCCAATCATAACCTGCCATATCCTGAAGGTGGGGGGTGCCTTGGCACATTCCCAGAGCGTGGGCAAGGGCAAGCTAAGGGCACTTTGCATCCGTGGCCGGGTCAGCCTCTTGGAGGACTGGAGCCTCCCAGTTTCCCACTTCCGTTATGCAGCTGCCTCCACACCATAAAGCTTTGTAATTTCACCATCGCCTTTGGCTGGGGCCTCGTTCTCCTGGGCCCAACCCCTTGTTTTCTCTCTGCCTCTGATATTGCTCAGAGGCTATTCAATCACCTTTTCCTCCCAGGGACCGTGGGCAACTAGAACCCTGGTTATAGGGGCCTATGAGATGGGCAGATGAGGAGTTTCATGGGATGTGCTTTGTGTTGCATATACCCTCCAACATGTCCAGGCCCAAAACCAACATGTCCTGGGTGAGTCACATGACCCGTGTGAGATTGCAGCCCTGAAAACAGGGTTTTTTGGGGGTGAAATTGTGGCATTCAACATTGCCACCGTGCTCTCACACGAGAAAACAGGATGTCCCAGTTTTCCTGGGACAGTTGAGGTGTATGCTATTGGAGACAGTGTGCTGCTGGGCATGTGCAGAGTGCCTTTCTTGCCACGTTCAAAGCTTTGGGGCTTGAGGGCAGATTTTCTAGATCTGTAGGTGTGGGTTGAAAGTGTATTTATTGAGTGCTTTTATATCCCACTTTTTTTATCCAGTGAGCTTAAAGGAATGTGCATAGTTCTTCCTTGCAGCAACCCTGTGAGATAGGTTAGGCTGAGAGTCTATGACTGGCTCAAGGTCATCCAGTGAGTGTCATGACTTGAGCCCTGGTCCCTCAGGGCTCTGACCACTGAACTACCACTAAGCTCCAGCACCCCTCATTTCTTAGAAGAAGCTGCAACCAAGTGGCAGGTAGATGGACTGGCTGCCTGACTCTTTGTAAGGGAGCTTCCAATGTTTCTAACTTCTGAGTATAGAAAGGAAAAAGTTCTTCTCCCTCTTTAGGACTAATGGGAAGTGTCAAAAATTTAGATTCAGTTAGCTATGGGAAGCATTTTAATTTTGTTTGTCCAGTTTGATGTTTTATATGGCATTCCCTGTTAAGGTTGCTGCTTAACTAAATAATGTTTGGAAGGTCAGGTTGTGAAAAAAAGACAGAATATCCTGTTGAGAAAAAGCCATTTTAGTTCCTTTTCAGCAAATGCTGTATGTTTGCAGTTATGTCGATGGGGCCAACACAGGTAACCAGGCTGGGGAAAGTTGCATTATAGGTGTGTGTGTGTGTGTGTGTGTGTGTGTCACAGGTCACAGGTTTGATCTCTGGCATCACCAGGTAAGACCGGGAATGTGCCCCGTCTATAACCCTGGGGAATTTCTGCCAGTCAGTGTAGGAAATACCAAGCTCGATGGACCAATGACTCACAAGGCAGCTCCTTTCATTTTCCAGTGAAAAGAGTTTTGATATTTGATATGAAACTTCCTGAAAGTCTGGGTTTGCCTAATCTGGGGTGTGTTCAGACTCCCTCCTCTCCCCATTTTATACAATACTGGCTTTGTGGCTGTTTCCAGAACTTCAGAAGAAATGTCAGAATTCCCAGGTTTGACTCTAGGCCCACGCTTTGTAAATTGCACACATCTGCGGCTTCTCCTGATTTTATGGGATGCTATTATATTGTTGCAGACATTCAGCAGACAACCCAGCTTCTGAGTCAAGGAGTTACTCATGTTTATATATCCCAACCTGTCCTGTTTCCCCCTTTGGGGCTTCTCCAGCCCGGGTTCCCCCCCCCTATTTTGAGAACTTCCTTGTGGCTTGTGCCCCCACAGTCCCTGAATTGTTGGCTATGCTGCCTGGGGATGATGGGGGTTGGAGTCCAACAACATCTGGAGGGCCACAGGGTTATTATATTTTTAGATATGCTGTAAGCCGCCCAGAGTGGTTGGGGAAGCCCAGCCAGATGGGTGGAGTAATCATCATCACCATCATCATCTTGCTAGATCAGTCCAGTGGCCAATAATCTAGCATCCTGTTCTCACAGTGGCTAACCAGGTCATAGACTCACAGAATTGGACCACAAGATGCTTGTGGGAAGCCTGAAAGCAGGACCTGAGCTCAACAACAGCATACCCCTCCTGTGGCTTCCAGCAACTAGTCTTCAGAACCACCACTGCCTCTTTCTGTGGAGACGACACAGAAGTGGTGATAGCAGAGATATTAGAGTGGTATGCCTCTGAATACCAGTTACTGACTTGCACACCTTTTGTTTATTTGTTCATATATTTTTAATTAAATTTGACCACTTAATGTTAATAATACAAACACAAATGTGTTAAAGCTGTAGCATGGCAGAAAGTATGCTATGTTTGTTTGCTTTAAACAAACTAATAATAATAAATAAATATGTGCACCCCACCCCCGAGACCACTCCATCGTAACTATCCAGCCTCTCAAAATTTCCAAACCTCTTGCAATGATAGTTTGGCCCCTTTCCATTTTAAGATTTTAAGATTTAAGATTTTAAGATTTAAACTTAGTTTTGATTATTCAACCAGTGTACAACATGTTAAGAGAATTTAATGATATGAGGTAAAAAAATAATAATGGATCACTTCATATGGAATGACCCAAAATAGGAATTAAGGGTGGTTGTTTTCTTAGGACGGTGGAGTTTGTGTGTGCTGTGTCCTGTTAGCGTTGCGGTGGATAGGAAATGCTCTGTGGGGTGGGGTATGGGGACCCAAAACGGGGAGGTTGAGGAAAGTCAATTGGTGGGGGAGTGAGAATTGTCCCCATTTTCATCTGAGGAATGTCGGAGGGTACAGACTCATCGATAGGGAGATTACGGTCCTGCTTAGCTCCTGCTTGAGGGCTGTCTGTCTGGCCGCTGTGAGATCCGGATGCTGTATAGTGGTACCTCGGGTTACATACGCTTCAGGTTACAGACTCCGCTAACCCAGAAATAGTGCTTCAGGTTAAGAACTTTGCTTCAGGATGAGAACAGAAATCGTGCTCTGGCGGTGCGGCAGCAGCGGGAGGCCCCATTCACTAAAGTGGTGCTTCAGGTTAAGAACATTTTCAGGTTAAGTACGACCTCCAGAACGAATTAAGTACTTAACCCGAGGTACCACTGTAATAGATGGGCCTTACCCACCCATATTCTTATCTGCCTGACTTATATGTTATAGGAAGAAGCTCCAAAGGGCATGTGCCACCACATTAAAGCCCCGATTCCTACATTGTACAGAGCAGACTTCCTGGCAAAGTGATATCTGCAGGAGGCCAACTTTAGGCCACAGTGTGTGACAGGTTGGACTTAAGGCAGCCAAGGAATTTCCACACACCCTCCCCAAGGGGGATAAAAAACCGTCCCTCGCCGATCTTTCCCTGCTGGGTTGGCCCTTCTGTAGCTGGGCACCATGCCCTGCTCTTTTATTTGTTTTTGTTTTTGTGAATGGAGGGTGGCGTTTGGGCAGGACCAGCCTGCAGCTGCTGACTGTTGTCTGGGGATGAGTGTGTGTGCGTTGGAGAGGGCATGTTTGCCAGCTTCCCGGCTGCTGACTCAGCACCCGGAATTCAAAGAGGCTGAAATGTTGTTCTCTCAGTCCTGGTAGCTAGAAATGTCTTTCTCCCAGCTCTTTGTCCAAAGGTTTGTTTTCTGGGAAAGGGGCACCCTGGGAGCTGGGGACTCATTCGATGAAGTGGCAGACATGTTTTTAAAAATTAAGTTCCTGACAGGCACTTGTGGAACATAATACCGTACACATACATAAACACACACCCTCCAAAGTAGAGTGTACCTTCCAACATTTTTCTGATGATTTTTTTATTATTTGTATCTCACCTATTGGACTGGGTTGCCTCAGCTATTCTGGGCAGCTTCCAACATACTGTATTTTTCCATGTATAAGACTATATTTTCCCCCAAATTTTTTAAGTTTAAAATTAGGGGTCGTCTTATACACAGAATGTTGCAATTATTTATTTTCTAATTTTGGGCTCAAAAAATAGGGGTCATCTTATACACGGAAAAATATAGAATATAAAAACATAATTAAACATTTTTAAAAATTCCCTATTAACAGGGCTGCCTTCACATGTGTTCTAAAGGTTGTATAGTTATCTCCTTGGCTGGGGGGGGGGGTCACATAACTCCATACCCTCCAACATTTATCCGATGAAAATAGGGATGTCCTAAGGAAAAGCAGGACATTCCAGGATCAAACTATGCCTCTGTGGTCTCCTAACCTAACTACCCGGAAACCGAGATGGCTTCTGTAAATCCAGGACTGTCCTGGGAAAATAGAAGAGTCTGAGGTTGGAGATTTTACAGTTTGCCTGAACCGTAGTCAGAGAGATTTAAACATGCAAAGTGAGGAAGTACTCCACCCGTATTAAGCACTGTTTTAATTATCACAGGGTTTGATGAATCTCAAGTTAATGCTTCCCCTCTCTGTTTCTCTCCCCCCCACCCCGCTCCCTGGCAGTGGTTTGCCCTCTGCCCTGCATGAACGGTGGGCAATGTACATCTGGGAACCATTGCTTGTGCCCTCCGGAGTTCACAGGGCGATTCTGCCAAGTGCCGGCCGGTCGCCAGAGCCAAAGCCAGCAGGCCCGACTGCCCGGTGAGGGCCTTGCCATGGAGACGGGCTCCAGCAAGCACGCCATCTATGCAGTCCAGCTCATCTCGGACGGCCACGGGGACACGGCCTCTGGGCCCGGCTCAAAAGGCACCATCAGCCACTCCACCTTCATGGTGCCTCTGGGCCCTGGACAACATTCATCCGAAGGTACCTGAGAAGGGGCATTTCTGTGTGGGTAGGGATGGATTCTGCTTTGAGAAGGGCACCGGCCACTATGGGAGAATTGCGGTTAGTTAGGTTAGGAGACCACAGAGGCTTAATTTGAACCCAACTGTAGGAACTTGTGTGTGAAATAAGATTCCCGAGCATGTGCAGAGTGCTTTTTTTAGTCCCCTGGCACTTCTCAGTGGCACTTCTGTCTAGGTGGCGGCAGGCTCTGTGGCTCAGTCCCGCTTACTTCTTGCCCAGCAACTGGAACTGGTAAGGTGGTAGATAAGCAAATAACATAAAAGGGGTGTCTCTGACCATGTTAAGAATGACCACATCCAGCTCCTACAACACTTGTGGCTAAAGGAGACGTCTGTGAGATCTGTGAGGTAAAGGTCTGTGAGGTAAAGGTAAAGGACCCCTGACAGGTACGTCCAGTCGCAGACGACTCTGGGATTGTGGCGCTCATCTCACTTTACAGGCCGAGGGAGCCAGCGTTTGTCTGCAGACAGTTTTTCCAGGTCATGTGGCCAGCATGACTAAGCTGCTTCTGGCAAAACCAGAGCAGCGCACGGAAACGCCATTTACCTTCCCGCTGGAGCGGTGCCTATTTATCTACTTGCACTTTGATGTGCTTTTGAACTGCTAGGTTGGCAGGAGCTGGGACCGAGCAATGGGAGCTCACCCCGTCACGGGGATTCGAACCGCCAACCTTCCAATTGGCAAGCCCTAGGCTCAGTGGCTTAGACCACAGCGCCACCCGCTTCCCATATGTGACCTAGGAGCTACCAAAATGGCAACTGCTTCTAGCAGCTGCCTCTCTTGCAGCCTAGTAAATAAACCCAGAAAAGTCACTAATAAAATAAACATAGAAAAGCCACACAATATTTTTAGTAGCCTGCTAAGGAGCTAGATGTCTGTATTTCCATACTAACTGCAGAGGAGACCATGCCTCCTCTGCTAGTGGTGACTGGTGCATTTTGGGATTGGTAGGGTGGGAGGCATGGAGGCAAACAGTAGGTGGTGCCAGAGCCAACGACATTTCACTTTTTGTCTCCTTCCTTCTGCTGAGTTCTAAGGAGACTAAAGAGGAGGAAGCTGACAGTCAAGGCCTGGGATGATGGGAGTTGTAGTTCAGCAATGACTCGAGGGCCAAAGGTTCCCCTTACCTGAATTATGCAAACACAAGAGCTTTTGGCCACATGCAGGGGTGCATTTGCCTCCGTACATGCCAGACTGCCCAACATTTTTGAGATTTCCCAGGGAGTGCTTGCAGGTCAGAGGGAATGGCCAGGTAGCTCACCTTTTTGCCCTCTAGTTCAGGTGCACCAGCCGCTGGTCAATGTCCGGGTACATCACCCCCCGGACGCCTCAGTGCAAGTCCACCGGATCGACAGCCTCAGCTCGGAGGGAAGTGGGCCAGGCAGCCAGCAACACCTGATCCAGCACCCTGCTCCCAAGCCCGCTTATACCAGGCCCCCCACCCAGAAGCCCCTCGGACGGTGCTTTCAGGAAACGATGCCTAAACAGTCGGTGAGTGGAGTGGTCTTCTGACAATTCTGATGCCTAGGAATGGCACCCAAGCAGAGAGACACAGTTAATTTTGCAAGAATATGAAGGGAGAGGAGATTTTTTTACCTCACAAGCACTGAAATCTGGATACCATTCCTTAAAACTAATCAGCAGGATGTTTCAGCAAATAAAAGGAGGTGATTTTAAATCCGCACATAATTCTCTAATGGGATTTGCTTTGCCACAGAATGTGATGGTTGCCCATCAGCCTAGACCAGAGGGTCTCAAACTTGATTCCTTGGATGGGCCAATTTGGGGGGGGGGGAGGATGGACCCGGAGGGTCTTGGCCAGAATTTTTATTTTGTTTATCCTACAAATCAAAGCACATACATATTTTAATAACTGCTGTCTTCCTGTTGTAATGTGCTGGATGAGGAAAAATAGAAGTATTTTTGTCCAGCTCAAGCATCATCATTAGAACCAGCCCCAAATTATGAAAACCATTGAGTCTTAAGCCAGGACCACCTTAGCTGGTTTGATAATCCAGCCCTGATCAAAAAAGCATCCTTGATTTCTACTGAAAATAATAATTTGAGTCTAGAGCCAAGCAGAGATAGTATCAATGGTTCTGAAACTTTCCAGCAGATCACAGGCTGTTGCTTGCAAACCAGCCAGCTGTTCACAGTCCATAGAACCTTTGGCCTCAGATGGCTTTAGGAAAGAATTAGATGCAGAAGGGATGTTTGCAATAGCTGGATGGAGCTTCCACATACAAAAGCTCTATACCTGAGCATCAGATGTTAAGGACAAATAAGAGAGGATGGGTACCCCCAACTAGCTGGCTGGCTGGAGACTAGAGCCAGTGTGGTGTAGTGGTTAAGAGCGGTAGTCTCGTAATCTGGGGAACCGGGTTTGCGTCTCCGCTCCTCCACATGCAGCTGCTGGGTGACCTTGGGCCAGTCACACTTCTCTGAAGTCTCTCAGCCCCACTCACCTCACAGAGTGTTTGTTGTGGGGGAGGAAGGGAAAGGAGAATGTTAGCCACTTTGAGGCTCTTTAAAAGGGAGTGAAAGGCGGGATATCAAATCCAAACTCTTCTTCTCTTCTTCTTCAAGGCAGACTGTAGTTTAGTTCACCACAGCACGGCATTTTATTTTATTTTTCCATGTTGCAGAAGCAATAGTTGCACAAACTGGGTTTGGGGGCACATTTGGACAAACATTTACAAAATTTGTATATGTGAATTTTAAATGCATTTCTTATTTGTGTTTTATTTCCTGCAAATAGCTTTGGGACGCCTCTGGATGTGTGAAGCAACATACAAAACAATGAATTAAACTAATATCTCAAACACACGGCTGCAGCTGCTCAGCTTGCAAAAACCAGCCGCAGGCGTTCCAATGGTCCATGAGATCTAGACACTTAAAAATGCAGGAATGAAACCAGCCCGTCTTTTATTTGTAGCGGGTGTTCCACGCATAGTGTGGAGGCTGGTGGGAGAAAGGTTTAAGGGCTTCTCTGCACTGTGTTTTAATGCCTATAGCAAGCTTCCTGTATCTTCACTAAATTCTGCATTGCCCATGTGACATTCTCCTCCTCCAATTCGCTGCTTCCAAACACTTTCCTTTCCCTCAGTCCCGATTTTCTCATACCAGGGATACTCCCAAAAAAGGAGGTAAAGGTAAAGGGACCCCTGACCATTAGGTCCAGTCGTGACCGACTCTGGGGTTGCGGCGCTCATCTCGCTTTATTGGCCGAGGGAGCCGGAGTACAACTTCCGGGTCATGTGGCCAGCATGACTAAGCTGTTTCTGGCGAACCAGAGCAGCGCACGGAAACGCCGTTTACCTTCCCACTGGAGTGGTACCTATTTATCTACTTTGACGTGCTTTCGATCTGCTAGGTTGGCAGGAGCAGGGACCGAGCAACGGGAGCTCACCCCGTCGTGGGATTCGAACCGCCGACCTTCTGATCAGCAAGCCCTAGGCTCTGTGGTTTAACCCACAGCGCCACCCGTGTCCCTCAAAAAAGGAGAGGGTATGATAAAATCCGGACTGAGAGAAGGGAAAGTGTGGAGAGGTAGTGATTTGGAAGACAGCAGCGTGCAAACAATGGAGAACTAAGGGAGGTACAAGAAGCTTACTGTCCACATCAAACCACAGTATGGATGGCCCCTGAGTGATGTGGGTGTGCATGAGATTTCTAGGTGGAGTTCATGAAATCTTATATTTCAACCTTTGCCTGTCCTGCTCAGTGCGGAAGCAACCCTCTCCCGGGCCTCACCAAGCAAGAAGATTGCTGCGGCAGCATCGGCACCTCCTGGGGGCAGAATAAATGCCACAAGTGTCCCCACTTGCAATGTAAGTCTCTCTTGCCCCCCACTTCCAAGTTCTGCACCTCTTCCCTCTAACCTAGAAACTTTGCAGGGAGAGGGTGGATGATTAAAAGTGTTGGATAGCGACCTGGGAACAGGGGCGGAGGAAGGGGGCGGGGGGGGGGCAGGCTGACCCAGGTGTCACCACTGGGGGTGTGTGTGACAAAATGGCAGGCGGCACTCACTGCAGGGCCTGCAGTGCGCCCAAGCCACACGTCTCTCCTGGGAGTGATGTGGTGGTTTGGGCGCCCGCAGGCTCCACACTGCACCAAATGGTCTCCCCCTCAGCTGCAGGGTGGCTGAGTGGAAGGAGGCAGGCAGACGCCTCAGAGGCCCCACAGAGCGTCCTGCCCCGGCTCGCCCGCCCATGGGCGCAGGGCACACGCACCACCCCAGGCGCCTGATCAACTTGCTCTGCCGCTGCCTTGGAGACAAAGGTTCCCATATCCACAAAGCTGTGACGCTTGCTGGGTGATCTGGGCCTAGTTACTGTCTCTCAGCCTTACCTACCTCATAGGACCCTTGTGAGGATAAAATGGGGTTGGGGACAGCCGTGTGCACCGCCTTGAGCACCTGTCGTTTTAGGTTGCATCCTGTTTGCAGCTTCCTCTCACCACTCTCGAGCCTCAAAATGGGACTCACACAGAATCACAGACTTGTTGGAAGGGACCACGAGGGTCATTTAGTCCAACCCCCTGCAATGCAGGAATCTTTCATCTAATGTGGGGCTCAAATCCAGGACCCTGAGATTAATCACCTTGAATCTATCCTCTGGAAAGCAAAGGAGCAACCATGGCTGCCTTTGCCTTCTCTAGATTAGTTAGAACTAGAAAACTTTCTATCCAAATGATGTATTCCCTATCGTAAACAACGCTGCTGTTTTCTTACCCTACAAGCATCTCTCTGCATTTAATTGCAACAGGTAAGTCTAGCCAAATTCACAAGCCATGCTCTGCATGCTTTGCATACCAGCACTCTCGATATTAGGAGCGGAATATGTGCTTTGAATGCAGAAGGTTCCACATTCGAATCCCAGCTAAAAAATAGATCAGGTGGCAGGAAAACTCTTCTGTGACTGAGACCCTGGAGAACTGCCTGTCCAAGGAGACAGTGCTGGATGGAAGTTGGCTGTCTGAAACGGTGTTCCAGAGAAGGGGCTGTAGCTCAGTGGTCGAAAATCTCCTTTGCATGCCTAAGCTTTCCTCCACAATCTCTGATGCTGTTTTTTTTCTGAGGTGTTGCCAGACAGAGCAGACCGTAGTGGGCACGATGGACAAGCAAGCTGTAAAAGGCAGCTTCCTGCGTCCCCTATAAAACCGGAGAAGAGTTTCCCATTCCTGCATCTGCCAGCCAGGAAGAAGCTGCACCTGCTGCATTTCTGCCTGTCTTGCAGTTTAAATACATAAACACACTGTGAGGGAAGCTGAGGTTTTTGTTTTTGTTTAAAGAGAGCTTTCGGTTGCATTTTCACAACTGGCAAGGAATGGCTGGGGAGGGACGATGAGAGAGATTTTGCCCCGTATGTCTAGTGTCTTGCTTGCAAGGACACGGGGGTGGCTGGCACTGGTTTGGGGGAGCGAAGCTCTCCGCCTCCTAGACCCTGCCTGAATGGATTTTCTAGCTTCATGAAATCAGCCGCGCAAGGGGCTGGATCTGTTTGTGTTGGACGAGGCCTGGAATGTGCTCAGGCTGTGGGCCCTCCCTCTTCCCTTCCAGCCCCAAGGCAGTATGCAGGCCCCTCCGCTTCACTTTCCTGCAGCTGGCTGGCTGGCTTGGCAACTGCCCCCTTGGCAACCACAACTCGGCGCCCCTCCCTGCAAGGCTAATGTTTAAAAGATGATGTCCAAAATGGCAAGGAAGGGGATGTTTTGCTGGGGTTCTTGGATTATGCACCATGCCATCGTTGGCACTTCTGCAAACGGAGAAGGGTTGTAGCTTGGTGGCAGAACATCTGCTTTGCTTGCAGAAGGTCTCGGGTTCAGTCCCTGAGGGCATCTCCCAGTATAACTAGCAGAGACTTCTGTCTGAAACCCTGGGCAGCCACTGTCAATCAGTGTGGGCGGTTCAGAGTGAGAGGGACCAGAGTTCTCTGAGTCAATAGAAGGCAGCTTTCTAGGAGTTTTTATTGCCATTTCAAGCATTCAGGCCAGGCAGACCAGGGCTTTTCGTATTGCTCATGTTTTGACCCCTGCAGGATTTTGATGCTTTCTTTTGGGAGCCTGAACTGAAGTGGGGTTACTTTAAAGATGCACTGTAGTTGCGATAGCCTTATGGAATTCTGCACAGACTGGCTGCAGTTGTATACATTTTCACCTGGGAGCAAGCCCCATTGAGTTCTGAGTAATGTATAGGACTTCACTGTTTGCTGCTCTCCCCATGAGATTAAATGTGCTTAGAATTGGCCTTCTGAAGGGCCTAGATTTATTTGTTGGTTGGTTCCTATTAAACAGAAAATAGCTGTTCAACAGTGGAACAGACTCCCTCAGGAGATCATGGACTCTCCTTCATTGGAGGTTTCTAAGCAGAGGTCAGGTGGCCATCTGTCAGGGATTCCTGGATTGCAGAGGGTTGGACTAGATGACCCCTGGGGTACCCGCCAACTCTGTTATTCCATTATTCTATGACCCCAACTGCCTGGTTGTTTGCCTGCTCCCTGGTGTTTGGCATAAAATATCTATAAATAAATATTTCAGAATATCAGAATCAGTCTTGTTGCTTTGAGATCATAGGCTGCCTTTGGCAATCCCCATCACTCGAGGATGGGAGCTGCTGTACATATGTGCGATATTCATTAAATGCATGCATTTTTCCTCTTTCAGACTTGGGGGTGCAGAAAACGCTGGGGAGTGACTGCCCACAGGGATACAAGCGACTGAACAGCAGCCATTGCCAAGGTATAAAAGTGGGGTGGAGACTGAGAGACGGAATGTACCACTTGGGAGGGGGGTCCTCTTTGCTTTTGAGAATTGTGAGCTGGTATTAGGCCACATTCACACCACACATTGAAAACACCGTGGTACCACTTAAAGGCTCCCCCCAAAGAATCATGGGAACTGTAGTTTGTTAAGGGTGTTAAGAGTTGTTAGGAGGTCCCTATTCCCCTCCCACAGAACTACAGTTCCCAACGTGGTTTAACAATCAATCCCTCTTCCCAGGGAACTCTAGGAAAAGGGACCTCCTAACCACTCTCCTGGGGACGCGGGTGGCGCTGTGGGTTAAACCACAGAGCCTAGGACTTGCCGATCAGAAGGTCGGCGGTTCGAATCCCCATGACGGGGTGAGCTCCCGTTGCTCGGTCCCTGCTCCTGCCAACCTAGCAGTTCGAAAGCACGTCAAAGTGTAACTAGATAAATAGGTACCACTCCGGCGGGAAGGTAAATGGCATTTCCATGCGCTGCTCTGGTTCGCCAGAAGCAGCTTAGTCATGCTGGCCACATGACCCGGAAGCTGTACGCCGGCTCCCTCGGCCAATAAAGCGAGATGAGCACCGCAACCCCAGAGTTGGTCACGACTGGACCTAATGGTCAGGGGTCCCTTTACCTTTACCTTTAACCACTCTCCACACCCTTAAGAAACTACAGCTCCCAGAATTCTTTGGGGGAAGCCATGGCTGTTTAAAGTGGTATCGTAGTGCTTTAAATATATGGTGTGAATGTGGGCCAAGGTTGATCGATACAGCCAAAAGCTTGGGCCATGCTTCTGTCGTCCGAGGGGAGGAAAAAACTTTAAACACAATGCAGAGTTTCCAAAAAATAGATAAGAGGCAATTGTATTTCATCCAGCAGAGCTTTACTGCTACTGAAGGCAAATGAGCATAATGGTCACAAATTTAATACATTCAGGATTGGCACAGTCCAGAAGAAATCCAGTTGCAGCAGACTTAACTTAAAACTTGCAATAGTTATAACAAGTTTAAAACTTAACACTTAGCATACTATGTACAGAACACCATAGCAGGAAGAAGAGAGATAGGAAGAGAAAGTGAAACTCAGCCTCTTTCTGGCCTTATTTATATAGTCAGCATGACAGAAGAGATAAGAGAACCAGTTTAAGCCAGCTGTACTTAGCTTCTCTGAAGGAATAACCCAAACACCATGAAGCTTCTTTCACACAGAGAAGCTTCCAGAAACCTCCAGATCCCTCTTGAATGAATTAAGAGTAGGAAAGATCTCTACACATCAGACCAATACTCAGTGGTGTAGCGTGGGGGGTGCAGGGGGGGGGCCCGGCCGCACCGGGCACAACATCTGGGGGTTAGGGTTAGGGGGCGCAAATCCACGGGTTAGGGGGCGCAAATCCACGGGTTAGGGGCGCAAATTACTTGCCTTGCCCCGGGTGCTGACAACCCACGCTACGCCACTGCCAATACTTCCTGCACTAAGAAATGCAAACTGACAGGTTCGACTCAAAACAGTGAAGATTTTGTGGATGACTGAGTACGCCAGCCTTGACTCAATCATCTGTAAAATGGAGCATAACAGCCCCAATACTCTGGGATAAATCTACAAGGTGCCTTCTCTTTCACCAATGGAACACAGAGCCCGGTCCATTGGGAGGTTCTCCCGCACAAGCCCATTTAAATGAATGCACCAAGAGGCAAGGGCACCAAGATTCACCCGAAGAGTGTATGTTCGCTTGTTCCCAAGAACGGAGACAAAAGGCAGCTTTGGAGATTGCTCTGCGTTTCCCCCACCTGCCCCCACCACTGCAACTGCCCTGTGTCTCTTCCTCCCACAGACATCAATGAGTGCGCCATGCAAGGAGTCTGTCAGGGGGGCGAATGCTTGAACACCCAAGGGAGCTTCCGCTGCGCATGCAAGCCAGGACATGTCCTGGGGCCTTCGCGGACCCATTGTGTGCGTACGTATCTTGGCTGGGGAGGTGGGAGGATCTCTCATATCGAACCAACCCAGCCTCTCTCTGCTCCCCCCCCAAAAGCATATAATCCCTATCACATGGGTCTTAAGTCCTTTCTGCGCATTGTCTGGCCCACAGCTGATGATAAGCAAATGTCAATACTGACAGCCGCCATATTAAAGTACTGGTAGCTGGGACCATGGAAGTGCAAGATTCAGGGGCTGGTGCAGATAAAGGAGTTAGTCTGAGTCAGGGCAGGTACTTGTGGGTCTTTCAGCACCATGGCTGAACTCTGCACTCTGCACATGATCAGAGTCTTTTCTGCCAATGCTGTTGCTATTTTCTTTATTGTCATCAATTGCTTGTCCTAGTAAGAGTCTTCTTGATCAGGGTTCCAGCCAGACATATCCTACAGCTCAAGGGGAACACATAACTGGCTACCCTCCAATTTCGCTTTCCTCACACAAGATTTTCTGGCTCCTGGAGGCCAGTGAGCATGCTCAGTCCTCTTTGGGCTTCTGCTTGGGCTTTCTGCCCGCTCTTAAGTCTTTCCACCCACTTTTATATTTTGTACTTCTGCAAACCTCCAGCTTCCTTTGAACACACTGATACCTCCCTGTAGTTTCTCAGTGAACTGGCCTCGTTTTTTTATTGCCACTCGTCACCTGAGTTTGCTGTGAGAAGGAAGTGATGGAATGCTTCACCCATTCCTTGGTACAGGGACTTGTGGCGATGGCAGTGCTGCGGACACCAAACTGTCTTTTTGTCTATTATAGAGGAGACTCCTCAGCTGCTGTGGTTGACACCATACTGATAAAGCACATTGCTTCCCCCTAAGAATCCTGGGAACTGTAGTTTAGCTCTGTGAGGGGGGGAAATGACAGTTCCTAGGATTCTTTGGGGCAGCCATGTTCTTTAAATGTATCATGTGGGTGCTTCTGTCTTTCTGCTGACTCTATACCTTGTAGTGGGATTTAGTGGCCAGGCTTTCTGTGGAGAATTTGAGGTTTATTTTGTGTTTTTATTTTATGCATCATATTTTTAATCCTGTGCTTTGGCCCAGGGAGTTTGGGGCAGCATACTAGGCTTTCCCCCTCCCAGTCCTGTTTTATCCACAAAACAACCTTGTGAGGTAGGCTAGGCCGAAAGAAAGAGACAGGCCAAGAATCCCACCTTCCATTGCAGCAACACAACAGCCCTGTGATGTAGGTTAGGCTGAGAGGAAGAGGTGGCCAAGATTTCCCCCGTTACCTTTTAACCCCATAACGCTCCTGTGAGGTAAGTTAGATGGAGAGAAAGAGACTGACCAAGAATATACCCCTTTTCCATTTTTAGCCACACAACAACCCTGTGAGGTAGGCTAGGCTGAAAGAGAGGAACTAGCATACAGTCGTTGAGTGAGTTTACCAGGCCAGTGGGTTTTTGAAACTGGGTCTCTTAATCGTTGTCCTTGTTTTCTCTTGTGACCCCCTAACCTCTCTCTCTCTCTCTCTCCTTCTCTTTGTGGGGGACAACGATAGCGGAGAAGGCTGGGGAGAAGAGTTTGTGCTTCCGACTGGTGAGCCCTGAGCACCATTGCCAGCACCCGCTGCCCACCAAGCTCACCCGCCAGACCTGCTGCTGTAGCGTTGGCAAGGCCTGGGGCGCGCGTTGTGAGCGCTGCCCAGCCGACGGAACCGGTAAATAGAAGAGGTCTTTTCCCTCTCCCCCATTTCCTCCTGTGTTCTGTCACACCTGGACCAGACGTTCCCCACCCCTGTTTTGTACAAAATCATTTTTGTTTTCCCTGGGCATTTGGAAAACACCAAAGGCATGCTATTGTACTGAACAGTCTGGTTTTTTAAATGTTTTATATACTTATCTTTTAATATGTTTTTATTGATTCTCCATAAGTACATTCAGTGCAAACAGAAATGTCTTCAAAATTTTTCTTATAGTTAATAATGATGGGGACAGGTGTACGTCACTAGGAAGGGTATTCCACAACTAGGGAGCCACCACTGAAAAGGCCCTGTCACAGGCCAGTGCCAACTGGGCAGCCCTCGGCAGTGGTGGCACCGACAAGGCCTCACCTGCCAATTGTAGGGTCCTGCCACTGTTTGTGTGACCAATTTTCTTTTCTTTTTCCACCCGGACAGCTTCTTTCAGAGAGATCTGCCCTGCAGGAAAAGGCTACCATATCCTTACCTCACACCAGACTCTGACGATCCAAGGCGAGAGCGATTTCACACTCCAGATCCACCCAGACGGCAACACAGACCTGCAGCAACAACCACCCGTGGAGCTGCCCACCCGCCCACCTGTGGGCAGCGACTCGCAGGAGCCAGAAGGTCAGCTCCCAAATGGGTGGGCAGGCAAGCCGAAAGCTTCCTGAAGTTGTGGGGCAAGTGGATTTCTTCCACTTGCATCTTTGAGTTCTTTCCCCCTCATAGTATGGAATTAAACATCTGCTTCTCAAATTTTGGTTGGTGGGCTATAAAGTTGAACGAAGTACCGGGTGTGTGTTTATTACAGAGGCTGTGATCCCCATTTTTACTCCCCCATTGCCTAGAGCAGCCTTCCCCAAGCTGGTGCCCTCCAGATGTTGGTGGGCTATAATTCCCATCAGCCCACACCATTGGCCTTGCTGGTTTGGGCTTATGGAGTCCAGTAACATCTGGAGAGACCACCCACCCTGTTTTAACAAAAGCCAGTTAAAACAAAGCAGGATCGAACCCCGACTTCAGGTCCTGACTTGTTAAATGACTTTGGTTAGGGCAAACCACAGTTCCCTGGATTTCTATATAAGGTAATGCTGTGACTTCTTCCATAGTAAAAGTGGGAGCTGTCACGCTTCTCATCTCACACATGAATGAGGAAGAAGGAAATAGGAGAAGGGGTGTCACCACCCGACCCTCAATGACTGGCCATGCTAGCTGGGGCCGATGGGAAGTTGGATAACATCTGGAGGGCACCAGGTTGGGGATACCTGGTCTAGAAAGTGTGTGTTTGTGTGTGTGATATTTCCTGGGAGTAGGGGTGGTGATGGAGGAGGTCTGCATTAAACTCTACCCATTTCTGCCTCCATGTCAATGCAGCTGCAGTGGAGTCTGTCTGTCTGTCTGTCTGTCTGAACTTTCCTTAAAACCTCTAACCTATTTCTTCCTTTATTTGTATCTTGCAGTCATAACTCCAGCTATGGTAAGTGTCAGCTGCATTGCTGCACCGTGAAGGAGTCGGTGGGTGATCTCTAGTGAGATGAGGTGGAAAAGAAGTTAACTGGCTCTCTCTGAGGAGCTCAAGGTGGTTGCCCCAGGTCTCCCTCAAGCCCTAGTCTGTCACTCTTAACTGCTGCACCATGCTGGTTCTCTAAAGGCAGTCTAATGCCAAACTTGTCACTTATTCAGATGTGACCCTCAGTCAGTAGAGCACCACAGGGTTGTGGGTTTGAGCCCCACGCTGGGCAAAAAGATCCCTGCATTGCTGGGGAGGATTGACTAGGTGACTCTTGTGATGACTCTACAATTCTATGACCCTTCTGGTAGTGGAATCCTAGTACTTTCAGCAACCTAGAAAGTATTGGGGAGTTGAATCTGGGACAAAACCATCCTGGTGACGATGGCCTTTTCTGGTGTCATGTTTCAAATGACATTAAAAATAAGTGGTAAGCAGGCTGACTCTGCCATCTGGGCATAGGAGTTAGAACACACAGACTTTTTTTCTGTGCAAACATTAAAGCAATGGGAAGCCGGGCAAGAATGGAATTGCTGATTTCAGTGGGGCTTACTCAGGGGAACTGCCCGCTGGATTGGGCCCCATTTTTAGACTTAATAGGAAGTGGAGGCACCTTAGGCTTTCAAGCCACATTATTTGTGCCAGTCGTGGTGGGTTCCTTCAGGTCATGGGTAGGCAAACTAAAGCCCGGGGGCCGGATCCAGCCCAATCGTCTTCTAAATCCGGCCCGTGGACGGGCCGGGAATCAGCATGTTTTCACATAAGTAGAATGTGTGCTTTTATTTAAAACTCATCTCTGGGTTATTTGTGGGGCATAGGAATTCGTTCATCCCCCCCCCAATATAGTCCAGCCCCCCGCCAGGTCTGAGGGACAGTGGACTGGCCCCCTGCTGGAAAAGTTTGCTGACCCCTGCTCCAGATGAACCGTTTATCGAGCATTCCTTCTGATGTGCTAGCACAGAGCGTACGTGGAAGTTACCCGGCGCCTGCTCTTTACTGAACATTTGTGCCGATTTGTACAACAACAAAGCATTCAGCCATCTTTGTTTATATGGAGGTGAAGCACCAGAGGTGTGGGGATCCTCCAGCCTGCAGGCCAAATTTGGCCCACACGGCCACTTTTTCTAAACCACTCCCACCTGCCCATCAGCGAGCATTGCTCTTGACACCAGCTGATGGACAGGAGGGCAAGGTTCAATTCTGCCTTGGCTGTGCAGGTGTTCCCAGTAGGGATCAGACGCTTGCAGCCAAAGCAGCAACAGGATTTAACTCCCCGACACATCAGCTGATGGAGAGAGAGAATTAAATCTTACTCAGTTTGGCTGCACACTCATCTTCCCACCTGTGATGGGACATCCCACCCATCAATTGTGTGACATCATAATGATGCCATGTGATTGGCAGGTGGCTTGTCCTGCCCACCTGCCAATGTTTGCCTTGTGGGGCGGGGAGATAGAAAGATCTGCCCCCCCCCAGCCAAAATTGTTTCCTACCCCTGTTATACACTTTGTAAGTCTACCGTTTATCCCACATTTCCCTGTGCGTTTCTTCTTTCATTCCCCTAACTGCAGAAACTCCTTTTTTTAAAAAAAACAACAAAGTGGGTTTGTTGCACCAGAGCACTTCAATTGCACAAACCTAAAGTTCCAGGCCTGTGACGGAATCCCTCCTGCAAAGTAGGGAAAGAGCGGGGTGGGGAGGGAGTGTAGCTCAGTGGCTAGAGCACCTGCTGGGTATGCAGAAGGTCCCAGGTTCAATCCCCAAAGATACCTGCAACAAAAAAGGATCAGGTTGAGGGGGTGGGAACAGAGGCGGGTTTAGGGCAGCACAAGGAGGGCATAAAATGTTGGCCTCGCACAAGGTCTGCCCTTGGCAAGCTGCTGCCAGTCAGTGCAGACAATACTGGGTTAGATGGTTAAGCAGGCCAGCCTCATCCACAGCCGCTTCCTATGTGACCACGGGGCTAGCCACATACAAATCTGCCTTGCCCTGTAATGTTGTCCCTTTCTTTCATCATCCGACCCTCCACCCCCCAAAAAACCATTTCCAGTTGCCCAGCTATGTGACAACCTCGGAGCAGCAGCCCGTCTTCTTCGCCAACACCCCCACCGTCGGACCCCGTTACCCTGGTGAGTGTGAGCAGGAATTTCATTGGCCTGAGGCCCTGGTGTGTGAGAAGTCTCTCTGCAAAACTCTCCCCCACCCTCCATCCTGTGCTCAGAGGCACTGCGTCCCAGGAGCCCAGCAGTGCCATGTTCGTAGCCTGCAACCGTTTCTCTCTTTTGGCTCACAGCCGTGATCGCCAAGCCTACGACCGCCGTCGTGGTGAAATATCCCGAAGAGGACAAGAACGTGAGCGAATTTGACATGCCCCCCACGCAGGTGACAGGTGAGCTTGGCAGAAGAAGATAAGAAGAATGGGCTGGATGTGAGCCCAGCATCCTGCTCTTTCAGGGACCGACCAGGTTCTCAGGGGAAACCCGTAGGCAGGGCTAGAGTGCAACACCCACTGTCCCTGGGCAACTGGTGGGTGGACGCAGGTGGCGCTGTGGTCTGAACCACTGAGCCTCTTGAGCTTGCCGATCAGAAGGTCGGCAGTTCGATTCCACGAACCGGGTGAGCTCCTGTTGTTCTGTCCCAGCTCCTGCCAACCCAGCAGTTCGAAAGCATAGCAGCACAAGTAGATAAATAGGTATTGCTGTGACAGGAAGGTAAACAGCGTTTCTGTGAACTCTGACCTCCGTCACGGTGTCCCATTGCGCCAGAAGCGGTTTAGTCCTGCTGGCCACATGACCCAGAAAGCTGTCTGTGGGCAAACGCCGGCTCTCTCAGCCTGAAAGCAAGATGAGCACCACAACCCCATAGTCGCCTTTGACTGGACTTAACCATCCAGGGGTCCTTTACCTTTTAATAATAATAATAATAATAATAATAATAATAATAATAATAATTTATTATTTCTACCCCACGCACCTGGCTGGGTTTCCCCAGCCACTCTGGGTGGCTTCCAACAAAGTATTAAAATACAATGGTCTGTTAAACATTAAAAGCTTCCCTAAACAGGGCTGCCTTCAGATGTCTTCTAAAAGTCTGGTAGTTGTTCTGCTCTTTGACATCTGGTGGGAGGGCGTTCTACAGGGTGGGTGCCACTACCAAGAAGACCCTCCCACCAGATTCAGTGGAGTGACAGTTCAGTAGGGGGGTGTTTCCCATTGAAGCATCTGGTTGGCCACTGCGGAAAACAAGATGTTGACCTTTGGTCTGGTCCAGCCACTACCCCCCTCTTAGGTCTCTTTTGATGTAAGCCACTTGTAGGGAGTTAATGTGGAGGGTATAAATAACAGGAACACGGTGATGGTGGTATGATAAGGGCCTCCCATGTTTTAAAGCATATTTGTTTTCCCGTATCTCTCTCTCCCCGCACCCTGTAGAGACGGACATTTGTAAACTGAGACGCAACATTTGCGGCCACGGCGAGTGCATCCCTGCAAGCCCCGGCTACACCTGCCATTGTTACCAAGGATACCGCAGGCATCCCCAGCACAGGTATTGTGTAGGTAAGGGGCATTTTTCCTCAAATGCATGCACATCCCTTTCCCCACTCCCTGACAAGTTTGCTGCTTGGGAAAACCCTGCACCACTCAATTGCCTTTCCTCCGCCTTCCTCTCTCTCCCCCACCCACTCTCTTCTCCCCAGATGTGAATGAGTGCGAGCTGGATCCTTGCGGCGGCAGCGGGAAGGGCGTTTGCATGAACACCGGTGGCTCCTACAACTGCCACTGCAACCGTGGCTACCAGCTGAAGGTCCACAAGGGAGTGCGGTCCTGCGTGGGTGAGACACCTGTGGGTTCTGGGGATGGTGAGAGGTTCCAGGGCCCGCCCTCCACCCCACTCATGGCATTCCCCCCCCACTTACCCCTTTCCAGATATTGATGAATGTGCCAAGCCCAAAGTCTGTGGGGACGGGGGATCCTGCATCAATTTCCCAGGACACTACAAGTGCGAGTGCCATGCAGGCTACCGGCTCAAGCCCTCCCGCCAGCTCCTCTGTGAAGGTACAAGGGGGGGAGATTATGAGTGGGGGGTAGGGGTGGCAAGCACTACAGAAATAAGGTTGCGTTTTGATTCAGTGTTTAGTCCTAGGAAGTAAAATGTGGGGGGATGATAGCGTATGTGTCATCTACTGGTTGCATGCAGAGGAATTGTGGGAGGCACTAACAGTCGTCCCCCCCCCCATGAACCCCCTGGGGAAAATGGCTCAGAGACAGGAGGCTCGTGGTGGGACACTGAGGAGAGGTCAGAGGTAGCAGACTGGGATGAGGAGGGGTCAGAAGCTGAAGAGGCAACAGGGTTTAGTGAACAGGAAAATACTGTGGCAGAGAGCTGATGAGGTAGGCTGTGGAAGAGTCCAGGGAGTCTCCCCCTCCTGGTGTGACCAGCTCCCTCCCCTCTGGTCTCTTGAGCACGCACAAAGAAATGAAAAAAGCAGGACAGAGATTAGCAGCTTGAGACTGTGGGGGGGGGGGAACCCTGGAGTGGAGGAGCCTTAGAGAGGGGTGGGAAGGCCGAGGAGGCTGACTTCCACGAAATTATTTAAGAGTCTTTCTGTAGGTTTCCATTTGCTGGGACTGGTGTAGACAGTAACTTGGTTGCATGGCAATTTAGAGCCAAAGCATAGGCCTGGGTTCACTTTGTTGAACCAGGCAGAGGGCCTTCTCAGTAGCGGCGCCTGCCCTGTGGAACGCCCTCCCTTCAGATGTCAAGGAAATAAACAGCTATTTGACTTTTAGAAGACATCTGAAGGCAGCCCTGTTTAGGCAAGTTTTTAATGTTTGATGTTGTCGCTTTTTATTATTGTTATTGGTGTTCTGTTGGGAGCTGCCCAGAGTGGCTGGGGAAACCCAGCCAGATGTGTGGGGTATAAATAATAAATTATTATAATATTATTATTGTTGTTGTTGCATTGTTCTGCCCTCTTAATTGCTTCTCACCACTTCCAGTTTCCCTCTGGTGTCCCTTCTTTCCTTGCAATCTTGTTTTTAATTACAACCATCGTTCCTGCCTCATTATGGTGGACTAACATGGAAAATTGCATTACCTGAAAAACTCACCTGGTGCCCTTGTTTTCTGACAGGAAAAACAAAGGCTACCTCTTTTGTCTCATTTTGGAGGAATTTTACGGAAAAAAAACAAAACCCAAAAACTTTACATTTGCCTCTTCCACAAGACTCTCAATAAATTTGGGATAAGTAACATCTAATTGATTGAAAATTTTCCTTGACTTAATATGCAGCTTTTTATTATTGGAACTCAGCTTCATTAGTAAAAAAGAAAGTTATAAATGTGTTGTAACACTGTGACACTAGATGGCGCTGTAGAGCTGAAATCAGAACTGAATGAAATTTTCCATGTTGAGCTATAAAATGGTTTTTTAAAAATCATTTTCAGAGCTGCATTTTTTCATAGCTGTGTAGATGCAGCCTTGGTACTCCTTGTTCCTCAGATGGTTTCAGCTAGGGGTTTATTCTGCATCTCTTGTAAGTCATCTGCGCCACACTTCTCGCTCTTTCCTTTCTTATGGTGATGGTACTCTCGACTTATCTGTCTGTACAGCATGTTGTGGCAAGCACCTAAGATAATCAGCTTTATTGTTTCTGTTTGTTAACGTGACTTCTCGTGCCAACCTGGGTTTGGTTGTGTTGAGTTTTTATGGGTTTTTCTCATGAACCTCTATTTTGTTATTTGGGCTACATTGATAAAAAATAAAATCCACAGACAAACAAATAAACCCTGTTTCCTTTCCAGATATTGATGAGTGTCTTGACCCTGGAACATGCCCCGATGGGAAGTGTGAAAACCGGCCTGGCAGCTACAAATGCAGCCCCTGCCCGCCAGGCTTCCGGGGTCGAAATGGTGTGTGTGGAGGTAAGAAGCAAGGCCTGAGCCCTGCCTTAAGGCTTTGCTGGGCTCAGCCTCTTTTTATCATGGGCAGGCCAGCCCTGGTTTGGAAACCTTGCTGCTGATTTCCCCCTGCTTTATTTTTGATGCTGTTGCCATGACGAGAATCCGTATATTTTATCATGTAGTTCATAGTATTATAATTGCATTCGTATAATCATTTAGATTTTTACGTTGGATAGATATTAGGGTTGGGCGATATCTGGGCAATATATCACTAGCTAACCATCCCAATATACCAATATATCACAATGTCTGAAATAAGGATGGAGCTATGTAGAGGCATGGGCTGGTTTCCTTTTTATTTCCTGCGTTGTGATTTTTGCATAGCACACACACACACCAGGTCAGAAGTTACGAAACCGATATCATGATATGGCATAGCTGTCAACTTTTCCCTTTTCTTGCGAGGAATCCTATTCGGAATAAGGGAATTTCCCTTAAAAACCGGGAAAAGTTGACAGCCATGTGATATGGGCTTGAAACCAGTTTTGGACGATCTGTCGTTCAGCCCTAGATACTGTGAAGTGACATTTGTGCTGTATACTGCCTTTTTATCAGGCTTCAGGGACTCTGCTTTCTCCCCTCTTCGGCAGTAGATAAGCAGAACAAAGTGAAAGGAGTCTCTTACCAGTTAGAGATTTTAATGATCACAGCGAGAGAACCAAGAATCCATTCCTAGGAATGAAGGTGCTCCCAATTAACGGTTCCACCCACTTCCCCACTAGTCACTCACATCACTACCGCATCTTGCAACCTGATCTCACAACCACTGTGCTTTCTGTGCTGCCACCTTATCTGCTCTCCTTGACCTTGCGCTGAGCGGATGGACATCTTTCAGTTAAAGGGAGTCTGTTAACTCTCTCTCTCCCAGTTCTTCTTCTCCTAGCTCTTCACTACCCAGTACTTCACAACTTCTGTCTTCTGAACTATGTCCCTCTGCAAACCACTGTTCCAAATCTATACTGTCGCACTGCTCCTGGGAAGATTCAGGATCCTGATCAGGAGCAGGGATAGGTTCCCACCATTCCTCCTCAGTGCAGCCCTCTTCAGCACAGTCCCTGACACTTTCGGTCTTCTGAAGAAAGGTGGTGTATAAAAGACATAAATAATCAGACTAAAGAAGCACCATTCCGTCCTCACAAAGCCCTCCAGCAGAGCTCTCCTTCCGTTGCTCAGGGCACAAGAAGTGAAGCTCCCTGGGTTACTCTCCCTGCAGATGTGAATGAATGCGCCGAGAGCACGCTCTGTAAACACGGCCGGTGTAAGAATGTTGACGGTTCCTTCCTCTGCATCTGTGACGACGGATTTGTCCCCGCACCCGATTCCCACAGCTGTCTTGGTAATTCCCCACACCTCCCTGGTGCACGGAGCTTCCTGGTGGGAGGGAACCTGTACAGGCTGGTTTCTGTGATGTCACAGCAGCACAGCCAATGACAAGGGGGAGGCCAAGATGGTCACCCAAGCAGATTTAGTGCCACAAATCTTGGGTCCCACCCTAATGATCTGTTCACAGAGCACCATTTTTGAATAGCCCAGGAATTCTCATAGATGTCTAATGAAGCAGAATATTGGGAGATTCAGGACAGTTTAAAAAAGTCCGTCTTCACGCAGACTGTGGAGCTCACTTCCACCAGAGACAGTGATGGCCAACAGCTTGGATGGCTTTAAAAGAGGATTGGACAAATTCAAGGATTTCACCAGCTAATAACCACAACAGCTATTCTTGCCACAGTCAGAGGCAGTAGTGATTTTGAATACCAGCTGCTAGAAAGCACAGGAGGGGAGAGGGATCACAGGGTGGTTCATAACATAGACCTCTAGTTCGAACCTCTTGTCAGCTATGAAACTCAGTTTGTAACCTTGGGCCAGTCACTATTTCTCAGCCTAGCCAACTTCACAGGGCTGTTGTGAGAATAAGGTGGAGGGAGAAGCAGGGGAACCATGTATGCTTCCCTTGGCTACAGGGTGGGTGGGATAAAAAATGTCATAAAAGCAATGTTCCTGTCCAGGAAAGGACTTCCTTCCAATCTTGACTAGGCCAGAGATGGGGAATCATTGGCACTCCCAGGTACTGTTGGACTACAACTTCCTTCATCCCTAAGAACACTGGGCTGATGGGAGTTGTAGTCCCACAACATCTGGAAGGCTGGGAGAAGGCTGAGCGAGGCGGAAACACCGAAAAAGTGGGCTGATTTGTTTCTCTCCATGCAGATATCAACGAATGTGAGAATGGGTCTCTCTGTACCTACGGTTCCTGTGTGAACACCCTGGGATCCTTCAAGTGCCAGTGCCCCGTGGGTTTCCAGGCTGTGAAGGATGAGCCACGCTGTGAAGGTGAGAGCGGCCTGGGATCTTGTTTTTGGCTTGGATTATTGGACTAGTTTTGGATTCCACCTGCGACCCTGAGGAGGAGCATAAGGAAGTAGCTCCTTTGAGCATGTGCAGAGTGCCTGAGGAGCTGAAGCCGTCCTCCCTGCATCACAGGCTTGAGACCCTCCTCTCCCTCTGTTTTCAAACACAATGAACCATGCTTCTGAAGGTTAGAGATGGGATTCTTTGGCTGTGTATTCTCTCCTGAGAATGAGGGGAGAGGTTTGCTTATGAAGAGGTTTGCTTGTGTGTGTGTGTTTCCAATCCCCACTAATGGCCAGGAGGACTGAGGCCTGGAATGCATGTTCAGTCCCGCAGCTCAGCTGTCAAGCACAAAAAGTAGTACTAGAGTATTGCAGATATTAATATTGTGCAGCTTGAAGTGACTGGATGCATAAAAGCTGACTCCTTTTGGAATGAAACATTGTTGAGACCCATCAGGTATTATTTTAAAACTTTACTCGCACAACTTTCTTCAGAACAGGACAAAAACTTCAAAGATGCATGCAAACAATTCCAGGCAAGATCTTGTGCTGTCCAGCACAGGCTCAGCATCTTAGAAATAAAAGATAATTCCAAACAGGCCTATAAGCAAAGGTCTGTCTCTTTCCTTACAGCCTCCATTTTGTCTGGAGCTGTTTTCTCTTCTTTCAGGAGACTCTTTGACATACATTTACTCCCTCAGAGCCTGGGAACAAAGACTCTACCACCCTTCCAAAATGGCAAATTTGCAATTCAACAGCTCACATGTGATATAAAGTTAAACACTCCCAGTGTTAGCTAGCAGAGAATAACAACAGTTAATTATCAACCCATCAAGGTGCTTTGAGAGCTTAGTACACTCCAGTGGAATTTCCCCATGGCAAACCTTTTCAGCAATACACAAAGGCATTCTCCATTTCAGTGTCAATTAAACAATTATACTTAACACAGAGGCGAGAACAATGCCGTTGAGCAGGTACCATGCTCTTTTTCATTCTGACGAACCACAGCCAGCCTCTTAGGCCTGGGAGAAAGGGTGGGTTTTCCAGGTTTTCCAGGCAAGTACCTTCTCCTTTCCTCCTGTCCCTGCAGACCTGAATGAGTGCGACTTCCCGGCAGCCTGTGTTGGTGGCGAGTGCCTGAACACCTTGGGCTCTTACCAGTGCCTGTGCCGGGCTGGCTACCAGTTGGAAGGTGGTCGGAAGTGCCAAGGTGAGTGAGGCAGTTCACCTTATTGCAGATATTAATACTGCAGAGCTTGAAGCAACTGGATGCATAAAAAAACTGACCCCTTTACAGCCTCCATTTTCCCTGGAGTTCTGTTCACTTTTGTAGAGACCCATTTACACCTCCTCTCTGTGGCCATCAGAGAAAGACTCACTCACACACAAAAATGGAGACCCACAGCCTGACACATGCAAAGAGTTTAACCCTATTTCTTTAATGTGATCTAAGCCAGGCATGTGACAGAGAACAACAGTTACCAACTCATCCAGGTGCTTAGAGAGCTTCAGTGGAATCTTCCAGTTAAACCCTTTCAGCAATACACATAGGCATTCTCCAATTCAGTGTGAATTAAATAATTATACTTACACAACACACCTTGCCAGCAGTGGGCTTGGAACGGGGCGAGTGGGGGGGGGAGAGTTGATTTCTGAGGGTCCAGGTTCTTGTGTCCCTGAGCAACTTGCGCCTGCACCACCAACAAGCGTGGCATTGCCTCCCCAGATGTTGACGAGTGTGCGAAAGACCTTGACCTCTGCCAGCCGCACGGGGCCTGCGAAAACACCGAGGGGTCCTTCGTGTGTGTCTGTGACGATGGATTTGCTCCTTCTGAAGACCAACAGAGCTGTGAGGGTGAGCATGACACATGAGGGGGGTGGCGAGAGCACTGGGTGTGGGGGGAGAGCTTTTTCTTTCACCAAGCGCCTCAGTCATGGTGGGTGAGAAGCCGGCAGGCCTGAAAGAGGCGATGATTCTTTCTTGTGTGGAAGCGAGCGACTTTTCTCTCCCTCTCTTTCCCCTCAGAGCTGCCACACAACAAAAAGGAGTGCTACCTGAACTTTGATGACACCGTCTTCTGCGACAGTGTCCTCGCCACCAACATTACCCGCCAGGAGTGCTGCTGTTCGCTTGGAGCAGGCTGGGGAGACCATTGCGAAATCTACCCTTGCCCTGTGCTCAATTCTAGTAAGTCTGAGGGGACAACTGCATGGAGGGTGTTTCGTTAAGAGATCTTGATAAGTGATGGTGACAGCTCCTCCTGTCACCTTCAAATACAGGGCAAGAACCATAGCTCAGTGGTAGAGCAGGGCTTTGCAGGTCTGCGAAAGACTCACACTATGAAAGTTTGGAGAGCTATTGCCAGTCAGTGTAGACCAGGCATGGCCAAACTTGGCCCTCCAGCTGTTTTGGGACTACAACTCCCATCATCCCTGGCTAACAGGACCAGTGGTCAGGGATGATGGGAATTGTAATCCCAAAACAGTTGGAGGGCCAAGTTTGGCCATGCCTGGTGTAGACAATACTGAGCTAATTGGATCAGAATTGGTACGATGCAGCCTTTATACTTCTCTGTTTCCTTGTACTGTTCCTCAGCGGACCAGCTTTTAGCAGAGAAGGGTTCCCTTAGCTCAGCGTTGGGGTATCCACTTCAGCTGCAGAAGACCCCCAACATCTCCAGGGAAAAGCATCAGGTAGCAGCAGCTCTTGGAAACAACTCTGTTTTTCCCTTTTTCTTTCTTTTTTAAAGTACAGCAGTTACAACAGCAGGTGAAAATGAAAACAAAACCATGCAATAGGCAGGTAGAATAAGTGCATATGAATTAAGTACCCAAGTCCAAGTCATGAAAGAAAAAAGTTGTCTTTACATAAAGAATATTTGCTATTTGATTGTCAAAAGAAAATGCTCTTTTCTCTGCCCAACACCTTCCTGGAGCTACTGCCTGCCGGAGCAGACAGTGCTGTTCTTGAAGGAGAAATGGTGCAAAATAGGCCTTCTTAGGATAGCAGAAAATCTCCAAACTGCCAGCAAGGGATAAATCCTCCCAAGCAGGAAATGTTGCAGAGTGGGTGGCCCTTGGAGCCTGTACCTTTAGGCTGATGGTTATTTATTACCAGCTTTATATATATCTTTCTCCTTTCTCCTCACTCCACATAGTTGAGTTCCATACTCTCTGCCCGGATGGCAAAGGCTTCATTCTGGATGACACCATCCTCAACTATGGCATCCCAGCACATCGTGGTGAGTCTTTTGAGCCATGACATACAAAGAGATGCTGTGTGTGTGTGTGTGTGTGTGTGTGTGTGTGTGTGTGTGTGTTGTTCTTTTCGCTGGGTGGCCCACCTTGCCCATACCTGTGACTCTCAGATGCTGTGTGACTCTGGCTCCCAGCAGACCCAGCCAGCAGAGCCCCTGATCAGGGATGATTTGAGTCTCTACTCCAAAGATTTGTTCAACCCAGGGGCATGGCAACTCAGGCCCAGGGCTAAAAGTGACCCTCCAGGCCCCTCTGTCTGGCCTTTGGGATTCTCCCCAGACTACACCCTCCCCCTGACACCTTCCTCATGTGCGTTTAGAATGTTTTCTTGGACACTGAGGAAACCTCTTACTTGTCTGGGTGGAGAGATGTGGGGTCAAGATGCAAGGAAGGCTCTTGAGTGCCAGGAGTGGAGCCCAATGAACAAAGGGGTGAGTGCTCTTCCTGTTGCTCCACTCAGTGGCTCCACTCCATGGCTCCCAGCTGAAGAAAAAAACACATGAATGAAAAATCTCTCTACGAGATTTTTACAGCCTGCATCTTCTGCATTATTTTTGTGTGTGTGTAAGGGAACCAAGTTATTTCTTTTTAAGTCTTTTGGAACCTTTTTCTTCTTTATTTTACCGCTAACGGATGGAGATTTGTAACTTCCTAAACTCTGTGAGTAAAATCTTCACTCATTTGCAAAGCTTACATGTCTAAAATATATTCCTAGCCTAAGTATTTTTGTGGGAAATGTTTGTTCAAAGGTGGATGAGGGCAGATGTAAAATCTAAGTTTTAATGGGCTTGGTAGCTATCACCACTGTGCTAACTGTTACGAGAGAGTAAGGCTCTCTTCCAAACCTTTCTCTCCAACATAAAGAGATCACAGATCTCTGTCCCTGATATTGGGCATGGTTTGCCCAATATGGTTTTGTGGGCCAAATTCAGACACCTGGTGGTCTAATGAGGTCCACAGGTTAGACATTCACCCCCATCCCCCTTCAATGTATCTGCCCTGTTCACCCAATATTCAGTAAATGGTTTCCACTGTACAGTATTAGGAACATAGTATCATGTTTGCCTTCCCTCTTTATAACATAGGCAAGCTGCAGTCCCATAGTCACCTCTGAGTAAGTGCCACTAAAACAGTAGGACTTACTTCTGAGCAGACCTATAATTGCACTGTCTGCTTTGACATTACTGTGTCCTCATAGATACTTTGCTCTCCTGACCTCAGCAGCTGCATAATTTATATGTGCTGATTGCTCCATAACAGGGTTTCCTGGCTGGTGTCCAAGTCTGAATCACATTATAAAAACAAACATACAAACAACACATTTTTTAATAATCAATCAATCAATCCAAAATAGTGAAACTTTCTCTCCACAACCATCCAGCTCAAACTTTCGGATATTCAGAATTACACCTAACTGTCAGGTGCTGCTTAAATGGTTATATATCCTTCACATTTACTGAAATGGTGATGATCTGGATGTCTACGGCTTTCCTTTGCATTTTATAACGTGTGTGCCGCCTGAGGCAGCTGCTTCACCTCGCCTCACGGGTGGTCCGGCTCTGACGAAATTCAAATTCTCCTAACGATATGGAGAATTTTAGGGTTTCATTTGCCGCACGCCCTTCCCCAACCTGGCGCCCTCCAGAGGTTTTGCGCTATAACTCCCAGCAGCCACTGTTAGCACATGCGCCGAGGAAGGTTGCATTTGAGCCCCACAGGAATGATGCCTTGATTTGCTGGTGGGTGAGATTTCCCTGGATTAACAGCCCCTCCTCCCTTTTCATTGCAGACATTGATGAATGCGCCTTATTTGGGGAGGAGATCTGCAAAGAAGGGAAGTGTGTCAACACTCAGCCTGGCTACGAATGTTACTGCAAGCAAGGCTTCTACTACGATGCAAACCTCTTGGAATGTGTCGGTAGGCAAGAGGGCAAAAAATGATGGGGGACTCCATTGGGGGGGGGTCCGTCCCCAAAAAATCCCCCAACAACTGTATCCGGATTTCCACTTTTGGAAATATGGCAATTCTAGTCTATTTTTGTGTGTGTGTCCTGTGGGTGACAACCTATCACCCAAAGCATAAAAACACCTTATACCATGGGTGTAGCCAGGATTTTTGTTGGGAGGACTTTTGTTAGGCAGAATCGATGTGATTGGTCAGTTAGTTAAGTATTTCTATTGTTTTACTTGATCTAGAGGGGGGCAGCTGCCCCCCCCGGCTACGCTCATGCCTTATACTGAATCATACCCTTGGTCTATCTATCTTATCTCAGCCTGTGCTTGGGTTTCTGGTTTTGTTGATAGTTATATTTCATTGTAGTATTTCGCCTTGCGTATTTTGACATTAATTAATAATGATAGGCAGGTAAGCATGCAACTTTAGCAGGCGTGCTTTCATTTTTTTTAAAGACAGCAATATTTAGATTTGTGTTGCTACACCTTTTCAAGAAACACTGTGTTTTGTTTTAAAAGGCATATAACTGTTTCTAGAAAGGAACCCCTTTTGCTCGCATTTATTTTTTATTTGGATTTAGCATGGCCGACAGCTGGTACGATAACGTTATTCGGATTGGATTGTTTCTAGCTTGGCTTTTAAAAATCTGTCGGAAAACAAGCAACACGTTGTGAAAGCAGTGTGTGATTTGGCAAAGGTTCGTAGTGAAGGGCGTATGGAAGCTAAAAAGGCGTAATGGTAGGCCTTGAACACTCAAGATATCCTGCATGTGTCAACTTTTTAGAGAGGAGAGGGAAAAAGTCGCACTAAGTAGGATGATCTGCGCCCACAAGAACTGCACTGCCATTCTTTTTGATACACACACACAGAGTGGTACCTCTGGTTACGAACTTAATTCGTTCTGGAGGTCCGTTCTTAACCTGAGGTACCACTTTAGTAATGGGGCCTCCTACTGTTGCCACCAAGTGATTTCTGTTCTCATCCTGAGGTAAATTTCTTAACCCGAGGTACTACTTCTGGGTTAGTGGAATCTGTAACCTGAAGTGTTTGTAACCTGAGGTGTTTGTAACCCGAGATACCACTGTATACAGTGGTTCCTCGGTCTACGAACTTAATTCGTTCCGGAAGCGTTCTTAAACCGAGGTGTGCTTTCCCTACTGAGGCCTCCTGCCGCCAGGGCCCTTCCACTGTTCGCCTTCTGAGGCAAAGTTCGCTAAGTGTGTGTGGAATACAGAAACTGCAAGACCTGAATTCCAACCCTGTCTCTCTCCTAGATGTGGATGAGTGTTTGGACGAGTCGAACTGCGTCAACGGGCACTGTGAGAACACGCGCGGGAGCTTCCGCTGCTCCTGCCCTGCCTCCACCACCTATGACTCCAACCGTAAGAAGTGCATACCGGCCAGTGAAGTTGGTGAGTCTTACCCCTTCCATTCTTGAAAAGCACACGCTTGGTTTGCCCAGTGGACCTCTGAGCTGGAGGTTTGAGGCTGGTTTTTAACTGCCGCACGCTCTTAAGAAAGCCCCAGGATGCAGTGTTTGGGGGTTCTTAGTTTGGAGAAAAGGTGAATTAAGAGGTGACATGATAGACCATGGGTAGGCAAACTAAGGCCAGGGGGCCAGATCCAGCCCAGTCGCCTTCTCAATCCAGCCCGCGGACAGTATGGGAATCAGCGTGTTTTTACATGAGTAGAATGTGCCCTTTTATTTAAAATGCATCTCTGGGTTATTTGTGGGGCATAGGAATTCGTTCATTCCCCCCCCCCCGGAAAAAATATAGTTTGGCCCCCCACAAGGTCTGAGGGACAGTGGACTGGCCCCCTGCTGAAAAGGTTTGCTGACCCCTCTGACAGACTTTTATAAAACTATGCACGGCAAAGATATAATTTGGATAGAGCAATGTTTTTTCCCCCACCTGGCTTACAACACTAGAACTCGCGGACAGCCTACAAAAGCTGAATGTGGGAAGATTCAGGACAGACCAAAAAAAGCTCTTCTTCATGCATCACATAGTTAAACCATGGAACTCACTCCCACAGGAGGCAGGTGACAGCCACCAACTTGGGTGGATTTAAAAGGGGATTCGGACAAACAGACAGGCTATCAATGGCCTTCACAGTCTCTCTGCCTCCACAGTGGAGGCAGCAATGCTTTTGAATACCAGTTGCTGGAAACCGCAGGGGAGGAGCGGGCTCTTGTTCTTAGGACCTGCTTGTAGGTTTCCTACAAGCCCCGGATTGGCCACTGTGAGCACAGGATGCTGGACCAGATGAGCCATTCTCCTGATCCAGCAGGCTCTTCTTATGCTGAAGGAATCCATTTCAAAGGCCACCTTGTTAAGAAGTTAGCTTTGCCAGTTTGAGCCTGGAAAAAAGACCTCTCACAGGGCAAAACCTCAGTAGCAACAGAAGGGTGGAAGATAACAAGAATACCAAGCAATTGGGGTTTGTGGGCTGTAGGGTTCAGAATAGGCTTGGGAGCAGGGACATGCATAAAGAGACCCATGTAGGCAGCTGGCTCCCTGGTTGTCGCCTGCAGATCTGGATGAATGCCAGGACCCCAGGGTCTGCAAACTTGGGCACTGCACCAACACCATCGGCTCATTCTCCTGTGAATGCCCGCCTCCCTTGACCTTGGACCCCAGTGGCAAGGAGTGCCAGCTCCCAGAGACACAAGCAGGTCAGCTCTATTTATTTGCAGTATTTTTATACTCATCTAGTAACAAAAAAGTTATTTGGTCAATGTGATTAAAGAACAAAAACAGAAAAACCCATGAAACACAACACTGACATAAAATTTAAAAAAAAAACAATGTTAAAGAGCATTGGGATCAAATCAAAGTAAAACTAGCATCTGCTAAAACAGCAGAGTCAGAAATCCACAGAACATTGAAAGCTTGCAGATTTAACATATAGAATAAGAGAACAAGAAGAACATATGTTTAGAGAAGATTGGAAAACGTTTATTGAATATATGGGGGGAAACTACATCTGAAAACGTTGGCAGCATTAAGATAAATTCAACAGTGTAAATAAGTTTTGATGGATGCCGTAATGGAATACTGAATGATTTAGGTTTTGTAAAATATGCAGGGATTAATCATGTGCAAAATGAACCATGGAAAGAGAAGAAAGGAAGTCATTGATATTTTAAGGATGTTTAAATGAGTATTTTAAATTGTAAAGCAGAAAATTTAATTAAAAAATATATATAGAAATACTTTTCTAAAAAACAAGAAAATCTCTGTGCGCAAACAGAACTGAACCTCACGCTGCCCCACCCTTTCCTCTCCCCACTTCGCAGACAGGGTGACCGACCTTCGCGACGTCTGCTGGCAGCAGAGAGGGGAGGATGGGATGTGCTCCTCTCCGTTCAATGGCCAGCAGCTGAGCTACGAGGAATGCTGTTGCCGCTACGGCAAAGGCTGGGGCTACCACTGCCACGCCTGCCCACTGCGTGGCTCAGGTAACCGTGAGCGCTGAGTTCATGGGGAGGGAGGAGTGGGAGATGGGGGTAGTTGGCTGAGGGGAAAAGTGCCCTTGAGCATTGAGGGTCTGACCTCTCCACACACCAGGAAGTTTATTGAAGCAGCCCAGAGTGTCAGCGTGAAACTATTTCCTTTAGCAATGTCTGGGCCCAGGAATCCTGAAAAGCAGAGTGACTCTGAGCATGCAGAGAGTGAAGAGATTTAATTCATATGCCAAATCCAACTCTTCTCAGTATGGGGGACGTGGAACAGTATGGAAGATATGGGTGCCACTGAGCACACACAGAGTGCTTTCCATCTTCCCACCAAAGCTCCTCTTTGGTGGGAAGATGGAAAACACTCTGTGTGTGCTCAGTGGCACCCATATCTTCCATACTGTTCCACATCCCCCTCTTACACATTTGGGGCTAGGCTATGAGCCCTGGCATATCCCACTCTTTGCCTGTAAATTATAACGCTTGTGCCCACTTTTTTTGCCTATCATTATGAGGGTGACTTAGGAGCAGGTGTGGCCCAAGGTGACGAGGACTGCTGTGGTGTTTGTTTCTCCCCCAGGCCTTAACTGCCAGTCCACTCCAAGCGAGAGCAACTCATTTTGGGACTTCAGCGCTTTGTTTGGCAAGGTGCACAAAGGTGAGAGTTTTAAAATTGCCTTATGCCCACTCAGCCACTCCGATCTGCGGAACTTGCACTGTTATGGGTTACACATAATTTTCGTTCCACATTGGTAAGAAATTGATCTTTTAGTACAGAAGCAACCACACTTTGGAACTCCCTGCCAATTGACTTCAGGTGGGCGCTGTCACCATACTTTTTTGGGGGCCCAACATTTTTATTTAGGCAAGCCTGTCCAGACATGTAGCACGTTAGCATGTGTTTTAATCTGGTTTTTATCTTATCACTGGTCTTAATTATTGTTTGAATGTTTCAAATAGTTGCTTCTAACTGGATCTTGTTTTTGTTTTACTGATCATTTCATTGTTTCATTCTTTTTGTAAACTGCTTTGAGTTTGTGTTTTAAATCAAGTGGTATATAAATTTTATGAAATAAATGGAGACAGGGGTGGTGTTCAGGGGCAGTCAGTCAGTCTGTCTGTCTGTCTGTCTGCCTGCAACAGCTATCCCTTAGGGGAGTAGGAGGGACTGGAAACAGATAAACAACTACATGACTCTTAGAAGACATCTGAAGGCAGCCCTGTATAGGGAAATTTTTAATGCTTGATGATTTATTGTGTTTTTATATTTTGCCGGAAGCTGCCCAGAGTGGCCGGGGTAACCCATCAGATGCACAACTTCTTCTTCTTCTTCTTCTTCTAATACAAAATGAGCCAAAATAAAGTGAAGGATGTGCCATTTTTTACTTCTCCCCCTCCCAAAAAAACCCCTTCTATTTTGAGGCCTTTCTCTCACTGAGCCCCTCCTGAAGGTGAAAGCATCCAACATTATTTGGACACTAGCCTGTTTCCTGCTTCTTTCCCCACCCCAGATGCGGACAGCTCCGAAGAGGATTCCGATGAATGCCGCTGCGTGAATGGCCACTGCGTCCGCACCCAGCAGGGCTTGGTCTGCGAGTGCTCCCCGGGCTTCCAGCTCGATGCCAGCCATACCCACTGTCTGGGTAAGGGGGTCTTGATTTTCCATAGCATGCACCGACGTAGTGCTCTCGGCCAGGCTGAACGCTGGATGGTACATTACAATGCCTCCAGACTCCAGTGATTTGTGTGCAAAGCCCCACCCCTACCCCCACCCTCTGACCCCACATCATCCAGGGTTCTCCTTTTTAGGGAATCGACTCCACTCTCCTGTCTGCAGTGGGTTTGGGGGTGTGGGGTGCTGGGCAAAGTGTGGGCTGCCATCACGTCTCTTGGTGAGCTCTGAGAGGCTTACCTGCCCACTTTTGGCATTTGGGCAGCAGTGTCGGGCGGCCATTTCCAATTTCCCATAATGCCCCAGAGTGATGCTAGATTGGAGATATGGTGGGGAAGTGGACATGACTCAGATGCCGTTGCTCTGGTTGGGAAAGCAAATTTAAAGGGAGCCCAAGGCAGATGCCAGCAGTGGGCTCCTGCCATGGCACTGGGTTCTTCAGCAGCTGCCCAAATGTGCCAAGTTCTGGCGCTGTCCCCCCTTCTTTTCCTTATTTCTTATTCTTTCAGATATTGACGAGTGCCTGGAGCTCAACCACCGAGGGCTTCTGTGTAAAACCGAACGCTGCGTGAACACCAGCGGCTCCTACCGCTGTGCCTGCAAACTGGGCTACGTCCGCTCTCGGCCCCATGGGATCTGCATCCCCCAGCGCCAGCGGTAGCGGGATGAAGTGGGGAGAGTGAAGGAGAGTGTGTGGCTGTAAGGAGGCCAGCGCCCTCCCTCCTGCCCTGACGACCTCTTGGCTGCCTGCTGCCGGAAACTGTATACTGGGCTAGGAGGACATTTTTGTCTGGAACCAAAAAGGCATTTCTGACATTCTTGAGGACTCTTATTTTTTGTTTGTTTGTTTTTGTACCGGCTACGATGAAGGGGCATTGATTTGATGTTTTGTTATATAGGCTGGCTCCCCTTTCCCTCGTTTTACACTCCCCAACCCACCGGATATTTATCATTAGGGTTTAAAAAAACTGCAGTCGGTTTGCACTTGTTTCTGTAGGCTTCAGAAATAAAACTCCTTTTTTTGTACATAATAGATGTTGGTGGGGGTGGGGTGGGGGAAACAAACAAGTTTCAAAGTTATTCAGCCAATTAAAAAAAAAGAAAAGGGAGGAAGATCCTGTTACAGTTTCTGTCGTCCGAATCTGTTAACAACAAGGAAAGGCTGCAATTTGCAAATAAATAAATAAAAAGTCAGTGGGAGGTTTGAGGTGGGGAGGGGAATAAAAAGGGCATTAAACATGCTCATGACGAGCATTAATTGAATAAGATGCTGCAGTGCTTGGAATGCGGTAACGTGTATACTCTCTAGTGAAGTCATTATCTGAATGTGGATTGCTCAGCACGGACCAGGTCTTTATTTTATGTCACACTTACACACACACACACACCCCAGAGAGACAAGTCTGACAAATGAGCAGGGCTACCCACCTGTCCATCATTTGGTGTCAGGATGGCATCCGGTGACTGATAGGAAGGCAGTCCTGCCCCTCCATCGAAGTTGACCTGCAGGGGTCTTCTTCTGCAGTGTGTGCCACACTGGGAATGCACAGGTGAAACACACCCCCTGCAGAATTGAACCCCGCCCACCAGGTGATATCAGCTGATAGGTCAGCATGGTTTGGAGGAAATGGCTTTTAGAGCCAACTTAGGATACCCACCCAATTGGCCAAGATAGGTTCATGGGCCGGAGGTTCTCCCCACTTCCACCTATGCTGATGCACAAGAGGGAGATGTGAGCAGTTTTGGTGAAACCCCAATATGTGGGGGGAAAACTTTAGTTAAAACTGCTAAGTGGGAGGGAGGGAGGATAACTCCAAAATCTCTGAGCATGCTCCGTGGGCACAGAATGGGGGCTGCCAGAGGAAGAAAACAAAGAGGGTGAAGGAGGACATGTTAGAGTGTCCTGGATGAAGCGCCGTACCTCATTGGGCGAGTATCTTCTTTGCACACCGAAGGGCCCAGGGTCAAACCCTGCAATCTCTCAGGTAGAGCTGGGAGACACCTGCTGCCCTGAAAATCCTAGAGAGTTGCTTCCAGTCGGTGTAGCCAACACATAGCTAAATGGACCATTGGTCGGACTTGGTATCTTTCTAATGAAGGCAGGAAGGCATTATATAAATCCAATAGACAAACAAACCAAACAGCAAAAGACAACATAATTTGTACAAGATAAATACCGGTATGCAAGATAAATATAAGTGCCCCCCCAGCCAACTTAGGTTCCCCCAGCGAAGAAGGTCTCCCAGCACCTTTTCTGTATTTTCTGACTGGTGGGCCCCAATTTTTGCATCATTTGTTGTTGTTGTTGTTTAGTCGTTTAGTCGTGTCCGACTCTTCGTGACCCCATGGACCAGAGCACGCCAGGCACCTCTGTCCTCCACTACCTCCCGCAGTTTAGTCAAACTCATGCTGGTAACCTCGAAAACACTATCCAACCATCTCATCCTCTGTCGCCCCCTTCTCCTTGTGCCCTCCATCTTTCCCAGCATCAGTGTCTTCTCCAGGGAGTCTTCTCTTCTCATGAGGTGGCCAAAGTACTGGAGCCTCAGCTTCACGATCTGTCCTTCCAGTGAGCACTCAGGGCTGATTTCATTAAGAATGGATGCATTTGATCTTCTTGCAGTCCATGGGACTCTCAAGAGTCTTCTCCAGCACCATAATTCAAAAGCATCAATTCTTCGGCGATCAGCCTTCTTTATGGTCCAGCTCTCACTTCCATTTTTGCATCATTATTTTCCTTAATTAACAATTCTGGAGTCTTGCCCCCCCCCCAAAGCTGGTGATCAGCTGTTGTGGTACCAATCTATTAAAAAGGGCCTTATAAATGACCCCGCAAATTATAGGCCAATTATCCTGTTAGATGTCCCAGGGAAGATGTATCTCTCCTTGACAAACTAGTGGATTGGGTAAAAGATCATGTTCTGTTAACGTCAAAACAAGCTGGCTTTTGCCCAGGCAGATCAACTTTAGAAAACTGCCTTATGCTTTAAGTACATCATTGATAAATACTTGGCTGGAATTGTGAGATATGTTTACGTGGCCTTCATTGACTTGAAAGCTGCTTTGGGTTCTATCTCTCAGGAATGCCTTTGGACCAAACAAACTACAATCTATGGGGATCGATACGCAGGTATATAATGGCATATAAAAGCATATATAAGCATATAATGGCGCTATATTCTGGTACACCTCTGCAAGTTAGAATTGTCGGGGGTCATTTATCCAACACTGTTCCAGTCACAAAAGGAGTAAAACAAGGATGTTTCCTCTCCCCCTTCTTTTTAATATATTTATAATTGAAGTAGTTGAGTTTCTGAGAGGTGAGCACTACTGCCCAGTGAAAATTGGAAATCTGAAATACTCCAGTCTCCTTTATGCAGATGATGCTATCCTGGTCTCTTATGCCCAACTGGGCTTGCGCAGACTTGAATTGGTTCAGTTTGCACTGCAAGAATGAACACCTCTCTTATCAATTACCAACCCCAACCCCCCACAAAAGTTATGATATTTGGTAAATTCAAGAAAAATCACAATTGGTCACTCGATGGAAACAAACTGGAGCAAATACTCTCTTTCAAGTACTTTGGTGTGGTTTTCCATTGGACAGGTAAATGATCTGCACAGGTTCAGTCAAGCACCTTGTTAGCTGGTAGAACTTTAAATGGACTCTTACGATTCCATTGCACAAAAGGGGGCAACCTGGTCCAGCCCAGGTTACAAGACGGTGTTGCCAAAACTGCTATAGGGAGCACCACTGTGGGCTATGGCCAATTTAGATTCCCTGGAAAAAGCACAAAATAATTTTTTGCTAACACTCCTGTCAGTCCCTGTTTCTACAAAAATAGCATTACTCCATGTGTAATTGGGTGTAATGCCCATTAAAGCTGAAGCTCTTAAAATGGTCCTGCTTTCCTGACTTAAAAACTATTTTCAAGCAGTTATCACATCTTCTCTTGGCAATTTTGGTAGAGATGATGCCCAAACTCATGGAAGTGTGAAATGCGGTTGGCTGCCATGAATCTGGGATTATCTTCCAAGATATCTGGTAGACTAAAAATGTTAAAATGAGGGTAGCCTTTACACAGGCAAGATTAAATGTTCTCCCATTAGCAGATTGGATGGGTCGACATAAAGGAATTCCTAAGAAAGAGTCTGTGGCTGCAATTCGGGCTGGAACTTCTAGACACATCAGAAAAACGTTTCAGGGAAATGTGTTGCAAAAATCATAATGGGACTAGAAATCACCTTGCTGAAAGATGGAACTCTACAGTGCCATCTGGTGTCACAGTGTTATAATGCATTTAAAACTTTTTTTTTACTAATGTAGCTGAGTCCTCAGTGTCAATAGAAGACTGCCCTTTCTATAATGATATTAGAAACAATTATGTCTATCCACTTTTAAGAGCGCAGAAGGGAGGATCATCCCTTGCCAAGACCTGTTTTTTTTTTTTTGCTGTCTGATACAGAGAAGTACATATCTTTCAGAACATCCAAATTTCTTGTAGCACTCTACAGATCAGCGCTACAAAACTGAAAGGATGTATGGGAAATTATGTGTTTTTTTAAAAGGATAAGGAGTACAAATGCATATCATTATTATTATTATTGCTATCATTTTTAATGTGTATATTGGCTGTTTGCTAAAACACAATAATCTGACTAGGTAGTCCCCACTTAAGTTCCAACTTAGCCAACAAGTACCCACTTAGCCCACTCAGTTTTGGGGGGCAGCACTAAATGTGGGGTTTGCGGCACCAAACCAGTAGATCACTTTGGCTCTGGTTTGGAGTCAACCTGACAAGGTTGGTCTTTGGGCCATTTAATTAAGACCCCAGTTTGGGTGTCAATTACCATACTCAGTTTGGGAGCCGGCACAAAATGTGGAGTTTGCTGCACAAAACTAGCACTAAACTTTGGCACCTGCTTGGAGTCAATTGGACAAGGCTGGATTCTTTGGCATTCTGGTGCCGCTACTGCATAGCTGTCAACTTTTCCCTTTTCTTGCGAGGAATCCTATTTGGAATAAGGGAATTTCCCTTTTAAAAAAGGGAAACGTTGACAGCTATGTGCCACTGCCCCCAGGCCAGAAAAGGCTGCTTTATCCTTTTTAAAAAAATAAAATCTCCAGAAGCAAAATTGAGATTTGCCCATCGAAAACAATGGAGAAACTCCAGAATGTTAGTGTTGCACCCCAAGAATTTCATATTGTTAGCACTGACTCCTTCCTTCCTTTCTTTTTAATTTGCTTGTAGCCGATTAAGAAACTTTGCTAAGAAGTCTCAGATCTTACTCTGTGTGAATCTTGAATGTTTGACTGCTAAGTTCTCTTCTGCTCACTTTCTCTGCAGTTTAGAAGTGTCCTACAGATGCCAGCAAAATCCACAATTCTCTCCCTGCCGCTGCAGAAGAGAGGGGGAGGCTTACGACAACCCTGCAGTGTAGTCCACTCGCGGTTGATATCCCTGCGAGGAAGTGGAGCCAGAAAGTGACTGACCATTTGCAGCCAAAAGGAAGGGGGGGCAATGCATGCAAAACACACCTCCGGTTGCAGAACAGGCGGCCGAAACTGCCGCCGCCGATTTAAGTTTAAATGAAAAAAGGAAGACACGTGTTGGGGGGAGGGGGGGAACGACACACGACCAGTGCTGGATTTACTTATAAGCTAAACAAGCTATAGCTTAGGGCCCCACTGTCTTGGGGGGGGGCCAAAAAAAATTAAAGGGGAAAAAACTGGATGTACATTTCCAAAATATAAGATAAAAACAAATAAAATAAAACCTACATGCAGCAACAGTGTTTGTGTTGTGTAGGCTCCTATGATGTAAGTAATGGGCCCCGCCTGCTAGCCTGCCTCCTAAAATATCACTTGTTTGCTCATTTCTATATATAGGGTGCCTACATTCTGCATGGACTGGTGGCATGGCAACATGTACAAATGGCTTTAGATACCTATTAGGTCCTTAAATTACCATATAGCATATATCCAACACACAAAAAAGCAACAATTTGTTGTTGACAAAGGACAGCTAGACATATAAAGGGCCCCATTACCTTCAGTAGCTGAGGGCCTCATCAAACCTAAATCCGGCCCTGCATGCATCCCTGATTTGCTGCGCGCTTCTCTCCTTCCCTCGCGACTAGGGAGGCGACGGAGAGGGTGTGTAGGTCAAATGAACCCGGAATATAGCAGCGTGTGCATGACTTTACCTTCTATAAGTCTGTGGATCAGAGCAGGCCGCCGGAGCTCCCCCAGCATGCCCTGCCAACGCGGGACTTCAACTCCCATGCTGCCCTGCGCGCGCGGCGGGGGTACGGACGGCTGAAAGAGCGCATTCGAATGAGAGAGCCGGAGAAGTGAGACGGAGGGGGCGTGTTGGGAAGGCGCCGTTCTGCATGCAGCCCCGCCATCGGCTCCCCACCCGCGAGGATCCTGGTGCAGCAGAGGCGCAACTGCAAATTGCAACCGCCTTGGGGTGGGTGCGGCTCGTTTCTTCTCTCTCCCCGCCCCCTCCCTTCATGTGCAGCCTGAGGTTGTGGCTGATCGTTTTGGGTGGGTGGGATGCAGGAGGGGTGCGATCAAAACACCTCCGCGCGGAGGATTCTTGTTCTGCGATATTGCTTTTCCCGCAGATACGGATCGAAGCATGTTTATAAAGTGTAGGGAGCTGCCTTAGCTCCCGGATGCTCCGTTTGCCCGCCAAACCCAGAGCAGGCAGTAGTTCTCCAGGGCATCTCCTTACCACCGCATCCTCCCGCCTGAACACGGCAGAGGTGCAACATGCGCGACAGATGCTCTGCTGTTGAGCTCTACTCCCTCCCGATATGGTATTCCCAAAGTTTTTAGGGGTGTGGGCTTGTGCACCTCGTCAAGAATTGATGTGGTGCAGCCTTTGGCAGTCTGATGCCCTGCAGATGTTTTGGGCGGCAAAAACAGAGGACTGGGAGTGATGGGAGTTGCAGCCTAGATCATCTGGAGGGCAGCAGGTTGGTGATGAATGAACAGTGTGTTTCCTCCGTGTTCAAAGCCCTTCAGATGCAGAACCCTAAAAAACGGTTCTCCCAAGTAGGCCAGTGTTATGTCTGCATCTGACAGAGAAAGAGGGAAGAACCAGCTCTTAAGAGTTAGTAAATGGCTCACTGAATGCAACCCCGTGAGTTCATAGCTTTATTGGAGAAGGGTTGTTTCGCAGATGTTTCGCATGGAGAAAGTTGCTGATTCAATCCTCAGCATCTCCAGGGGAAAGACCCCTGCCTGAGACCCCCCCAAAGGTAGTCTTCCCCCGTCTTAGGTACCCCGATGATGTGGGACTGCAAGCCCCACCATCCCCTTCCCAGCCTGGCCAATGGTCAGTAGTAACAAGGGTTGATGTTCAACTGCATCTGGAGACCAAGCCTGGTCATTTGCCTAATGATAATTTAGCAGCAGGTTCCCCACAAGCATGGGGTGCACTACAAGCAAAAGGTGTCCCTTTCTGGCAGCGCTGTGCTCTCAAGATGCATGGCTCTGCTGGAGATCTGTGAGGCAGGTTCTTTTGTTCCTCAGTGGGGCTGCCACATTCCCATTGACACAAGCTCTCAACCATTTTGCTACCCCATACCTCCCCAGGCCCCAGATCTGAGCTCTCAAGCAGCTCACGTGGTGCAAAATTCCTCAACCAGGATTGTGCTTAGGCTGAAACTTCCTGTTCTGCACTGCCTGGTCTCGAGTTTGAGGTGGGTTCCCTGCCCCCAACCTCCAAGCAAGGCAATGTGTCACACACACTAATGGTCCAGTGGGCATTTAAGTCAGTGACAAGATTAAAATCTACTCTGGCTTTACTTTATTCACGACCCCATTGAAGATTTGGATGGGCCTCTTTGTGCTTACCGAGAAAGAACGGATATTTCCTGCTGTTAGGTTTTAAAAGCTGGCAGACATCTGTTACACCAGGGTGGGGAACCTGTGGCCTGCCATATGTTTCTGGGCTCCAGTTTCCATCATCCCTGACCATTAGTGGCTTATGGTGGCTGGCGCTGAGCCAGAAATTCCCCATCTCTGTCTTAGGCTAAAACATATTTTAATTAGATGGACTGCCCTCTTGCCCCCTGCTAATTCTGACCCTCCTCCTTCTCTGCTTGCTCTCTAGCGCGCCCCCTTGGCCATGGGGCTGAAGGGTGCTCAGAAGGCTCTCTTCCCCCTGCGCTCCGTCTCGGATGTGGTCCGCCTCTTTGAGCTGGAGCTTCGCCGGGAGCAGCCCGACCTGGTGCTGCTTTCGCTCGTCTTGGGCTTCGTGGAGCATTTCCTGGCCGTCAACCGCGTCTTGCCCACCAACGTGCCGGGCATCAGTTTCGAGCCTGCCCAAGGTCCCGACAGCCTGACCTACTTCCCGGTGGCTGACCTGAGCATCATTGGGGCCCTGCATGCCCGTTTCACTGCCCAAATCCGCGGGGCCGTGGATCTCTCGCTCTACCCGCGGCCAGAGGGCTACTCTTCCCGGGAGCTTGTCAAGAAAGTCTCTGATGTCATCTGGAACAGCTTGAGCCGCTCCTACTTCAAGGATCGGGCCCACATCCAGTCACTGTTCAGCTTCATCACAGGTGGGGCCACAAATGGAGCATGCTGCTCTCAATCCCAAGTGCTCAGCTGCCGATCTCATGTTGCCATGCATATATTTGTTTATTATATTTATGTTCCCCCTTTCTTGCAGGGAAGTTTTGGGTCTCTTCCTCCCCATTGGGGGGGGGCATATTGTTTTGCTTTGTTTCGTTTCAATTATTTACTTGTGTTTTTATCTTGTACTTTATTCTGTGAACCGCCTTTGGATCTTATGATGAAGGGTGGTTTATACATTTAATAAATCAATAAGCAAATAAATGCTATCCCCACAGCAGCCCTGCAACGCAGGCTAGGGCAAGAGACACTGACTGGCTCAAGGTCACCCAGCGAGTTTCATGGCTTAGCAAGGATTTAAATCCTAGCCTTGCAGGTTGTTGTCCGGCACGCTTAACTGCTGCACCCTACTAGCTCTCTATATGATGGGGATGTTGGATATTTTGAAAACAAAGAGTGAGCAAGGCCTGGTCCTCTTTGCTGGTCCTCTTAGATGTGTTGCTATATTGTTTGGGTGGCCTTATCTTTGGCCTGTACTACAAGACAAGCTAAGGGACGCAGGTGGCACTGTGGTCTAAACCACAGAGCCTAGGGCTTGCTGATCAGAAGGTTGGCGGTTCGAATCCCCGCAACGGGGTGAGCTCCCATTGTTCGGTCCCAGCTCCTGCCCACCTAGCAGTTCAAAAGCACGTCAAATGCAAGTTCAGTGGTACCTCGGGTTAAGTACTTTATTCATTCCGGAGGTCCATTCTTAACCTGAAACTGTTCTTAACCTGAAGCACCACTTTAGCTAATGTGGCCTCCTGCTGCCGCTGTGCCACCGGAGCACAATTTCTGTTCTCATCCTGAAGCAAAGTTCTTAACCCGAGGTACTATTTCTGGGTTAGCGGAGTCTGTAACCTGAAACGTATATAACCTGAAGCGTATGTAACCCGAGGTACTACTAGATAAATAGGTACTGCTCCGGCGGGAAGGTAAACAGCGATTCCTTGTGCTGCTCTTGTTCGCCAGAAGCGGCTTAGTCATGCTGGCCACATGACCCGGAAAAACTGTCTGCAGACAAATGCCGGCTCCCTCGACATATAGAGCAAGATGAGCGTGTAACCTTAGAGTCGTTCACGACTGGACTTAACCGTCAGGGGTCCTTTACCTTTACAAGACAAGCTACAGTCTCCCGTTTTCTGGAGTTTCAAGAGACAAGGCTCTCAGCAAAATTAACTCTCAAAACTGGTGTCAGGAATAAACTGCTCATTTGACCTTTGTGCAAAAAAATAAATAAAGGCTTCTGCAAGGTCAAGGAAAGAGGTTGTCCACTGCATCACCTTTTGAGTTACTGTCCTGGCTTTGTCTCCTATCAGACAGCTGCCATAAGCCAGTGGAGGAAGGTTAATTGTGCCCAACATTTGCGGTGGGTGTGGCATGAACCGTCAATCATGCACAAGCACAGCAGAATTACTTGCTTTCAGATATTGTAGCTCAGGGTGTCTCTGTACTGCTCTGGGCATGGCTCTTTTCAAGCAGTGGACTGGCTCATAACAGCAGTTCGCACAGAGAGGCCACAGGTGTGCTTCTCCAAATGTGGGCAGCTTTCACCCTCCAAAAACAATTCTTTTTAAGTGTGGCTGCATGCCTCCCATTTTTAATCAAGATGCAACAGTGTTTTACCTCTGCTCTTCAAGCTGTCCTGAACGTCCTGCTCTTTGTCTTTCTTTTACCAGGCACCAAACTAGACAGCTCTGGGGTGGCTTTTGCAGTTGTGGGGGCCTGCCAGGTCCTAGGACTTTTAGATGTTCACCTGGCGCTCTCTGAGGACCACGCTTGGGTGGTGTTCGGCAAAGATGGGGAGCAGACTGCAGAGGTGACATGGCACGGCAAAGGCAATGAGGACCGACGTGGGCAAACGGTCAACTCTGGTGTGGCAGAACGGGTAAGATATCAGCTCAGGAAAGGAGGATGCTCCCCTCTCGTCTTCACATAGGAGGCAGGTGCAACTGGGTAGATGGTTTGTAGCTTGCAGGTTCTGTACTCCATCCACTTCTTCCATAGGAGCAAATTAGCTTTAGACGGTGTACACATTTCATTTCATTTCATTTCATTTCATTTCATTTCATTTCATTTCATTTCATTTCATTATTATAGGAGCATGTGTTTCGTACGGCCAATCTGAGCACCTCAGTTTAGAGGCAAAAATAAATCTTGGGAATAGGTCCATTGTGCATGGATTTGACCAGCCAATAAATGTGAAATACAACCTGCCCCCCTTCATGAAAATTCTTAGCTTAGCGCTGCTGCCTGGCGAGACCCAGCCACAGCTGCAATTTGCCTGTCAGCTTTTCAGCAAATGTCTCTGGAAAGCTTACAAGGAAGGTGTGAGCCGTGGCCTAGTTGGGGGGGGGCACAGGGGCGGTTGCCCTGGGTGCAAATTTTTTAGGGGGCACAAAATTTCAACACCTGGTGCTGCCTCAGTACAACTGCATGCTTCTGGTGCTACACTCAGTTGAGAACTGCTTCTCCATGCAAACCAGGAAGTGACTTCTCCAGACGACTCTTCTTATTTCTATGACTGTAATCTCCTGGGTGATACAGACACCATTAGGCAGTTGAATGTGCATGCTGGCAACCCACGCTAGCCACTGGGCATGAGAGGGATGCCTTTATGCCTCTCTTGTTTGTTGCCATTCCAGCTGGGAATTGCCAACATCCTTCCTTGAGTGAGGCGGCTTGGTTGTTATCGCTAACATGTTAAATCACCCTCCAGGAATCGGTTTTCTATTATTATTATTGTTATTGTTATTATATTTTAAAAATAAAGCTCTCCAGTATACCTTCAGCCACACAACCCTATGCAAATATCTGAAACGAGGGAGATCATAGCTGGGTTGTAGAGCACGTTGGTTAGGATACAGGAGGCCCCTGGCTCAATCCTGGTGATATGAAAGACCCACCTCAGTCCGAAAACTTGGAGAGCCACCGCCAACCAGGGTGGGCAATAGTGGAGTAGATGGGCCACCAGTCTGACCTGGCAGAGGACAACGTCTTTGTGTTTCATGGGTGGCAGAATCATCTGCTTAGAGTGTAGAAGATCCCAGGTTCCATCCAAAGAAAGAAAGAAAGAAAGAAAGAAAGAAAGAAAGAAAGAAAGAAAGAAAGAAAGATCCTGCAATGGGGAAGTTGATGCCCACCCAGACTTCTCACCTGCAAAATTCCCTCCCCCTTTGCAGAGCTGGCTGTACCTGAAGGGCTCCTACTTGTGCTGCACCCGCCAGATGGAGGTGGCCTTCATGGTGTGTGCCATCAATCCTTCCATCGACTTGCACTCGGATAGCCTGGAGTTGCTGCAGTTGCAACAGGTGAGCTGACACGGACCGACCCCCCTCCTTCCCTTTGGTGGGGGTTTGCAGAAACTGGAGCCGATATCACCACCACCATCATGATGCCTCTCATGCTTGCCTCTCTGTCTCCATCCCTTGCAGAAGCTGCTGTGGGTTCTCTATGACCTGGGCCACCTGGAGAAGTAAGTACTTTAGAGAGGCCCTGGCCTCACAGGGCCTGGCCCTATCATTAGGCAGAGGAACCTTTGGCCCCTCCAGATCTTGCTTGACTTGCAACTCTCAATGTTGGCCACGCTCACTGGGGCTGATGGGAATTGTAGTCTTCCCAGTTTGGGGAAGGCAGCTCTAGGGAGAGGAATCCAGCCTCCATCCTGATGCTGTTAGCTAACAGAGCCCAAAAAGCTTCATTTCTCTGTGTCTTTCTTAATCTCATGCAGCGCATAGTTAAACTATGGAACTCATGTCCACATGACGCAGTGACGGGCACCAACCTGGATGGCTTTAAAAGAGGACTTGGTCTGATCCAGCAGATATAAGCTTATGCTCTTATGTTTTTACCATATTTTTCACTCTATAAGATGCACCCGACCATAAGACGCACCTAGTTTTTAGAGGAGGAAAACAAGAAAAGCCAGCAAGAGCCGCAGACACGCTCGCTCGGCGCGGTTCTTTAAAGATAGAGCGGCTCTTGCTGGCTTTTCCGGGAGGTGGGAGAAGGGACTGACGGGCTGCCCTCTGTCCCTCCTCCCACCTCCCTGAAAAGCCAGAGCAAGCAGCGCAGCTATCGCTGAAGCCAGCAGACCAAGAGCAATAGCTGCGCAGTGGCTCTTGGTCTGCTGGCTTCTCAGCGAAGCAGAATGAGGGACGGAAGGGCTCCCTTCGTTCCTCCTCCCGCTTTGCTGGGAAGCCAGCAGAACAAGAGGCACTGTGCAGCTCTCGCTCTTGCTGCTCTGGCTTCAACGATAGCTGTGCAGCCTGCATTCGCTCCATAAGACGCACACACATTTCCCCTTACTTTTTAGGAGGGAAAAAGTGTCTTATGGAGCGAAAAATACTGTAAGTTGCAGAGGTCTGCAGAGGGAGTCTTGCTCCTTTCTAGAGGATCTTCCAGCTATTTCTGAGTAATTTCCAGAGGGTCTTGGCCACATGAGTTGGAAGCAGCCAAAGCATCCAGGAATTTAGTGGTGGTGGACTCAAGTCCATTGACTAGCTCAAGTCCATTGATTTCAGTAGGTCTGCTCTTAAGTCAGTCTTAGCTAGCTAGATAACTTAGTCTCTGAAACTCACTCTTTTGATGGAAATAGACACTAAATTTTAGAAAAAGAACAATATGGGAAGGGGATGCAGGCATTCTTAAGGCATGGGACAAAACAGCCTCTGAAGTCAATTTCAACAGCAATAAGGGAAAACTCTGAAGTTTGTTCAGGGGTGGTATATTCTCCCCTAAAAGTGGCTCAGATCACCTGTGCAGATACTGCCTTCCGCTGGAGGGTCTATGATCAAAGAGTGGAGTGTATGTCATCTATGTGAGAGAATATAGAGTGCCTTGGCTTAGAATGTGAATGTGTAGAAAATATTGAGATAAACAACCAGACCTCTTAAAAATCACCAAGCGGCTGAGCAGTCCATTAAATGCTTTGCCCCACCCCCCACCTGCTGTAGCAATTGTAATGCCCTGCACTGGATGCGGTGTGATTTTTAATTGCATTTTTATGGCTGCTCTTACTTCTTGTGTTGTACCGTATTGGCCCGAATATAAGCGCACCTTTAAAATTCAAGGGGGTGGGGAGAGAGACAATACCTGAGTATACGCCGCTCCCTTAAACTTCCGCAGGCACCCACACCCGTTTCGTTTTACCGTATGTCTGTTTCAGCAGTGATATTGTAAAAAAAGCAAATTTTTGCAAGGTCACGAATTTCAGCCGCACTTTCACTTTTCACGGTCGGAATTTGGAAAAAAAAATGAGGCTTATATTCAGGCCAATACGGTAATTTATTGCAAGGAATAAAAGAAGCAATGATAATACAATGGAAGAGATTGTGTTGAATGCAATGGCTGAGCTGTTTCCCCGTCCTCAACCACAAATCCACAGGCCCTCGGGCTCTTATTTGTGTGTTCTTAAATTGTCCCCTTGGGAGCCTCGGCCTCCTCTCGCCTCTGCTTGTCCTCAGTGATCCCTTGGCTTCCTCTGCAGGTACCCAATGGCACTGGGGAATTTGGCAGATCTTGAGGAGCTGGAGCCCACCCCTGGCCGCCCAGACCCCCTCTTCATTTACCATCAGGTATTCCCCCCCCCCCCGCTTGCTCCTAAGGGTGCTGGTAGGCTGGGCTTGGCAGTACTTGTGGCTAAGAAGGGGATGCAAACTCTGGTCTGACCACTATACCACATTGCCTGAAGCAAAGCTGTTGATGGAAGGGCATGACCTAGATCTGTGGGGGGGTGTGTGAAAGGGGGGGCAGTCCCGTCCCCCTGTCCCCAAGATGAACCATGATCGCCAGATTGTCAACTTCCTTTCTTTTCTTTTTATTAAAAAGTAAGTTTCGAGCTTTCGTGGAACCTGAGTTATGAAGCAAAGTGTATGGGCAGTATTATTGTCATTTAAAAAATAATAATGAAAAACAGCCTTGGTTCTCTTTGCAGGGTAGGCCTTAGTTTGCCTACCCATTCCCTACACCTTATTTGTAAGCCACTGCCATGGGACCTTAGGGGGAAGGGTATGTGCCAATGACGATGATGATTATGGTAATTTTTACAATGTTTGTAAGCTGTTCTGGATACAGCAGGATGTGTCTAGGACTGGGCAATATATCAGTATATCATCCAAAACCGGTTTGAAGTCCATGTGATATTGGTTTCATAATTTATGACCTGGCAATATATCACAAATCGTGTGTGTATGTGCTATGCAAAAATCACAATGTGGGAAAAACTGAAGCCAGCCAACACCTCTGCATAGCTCCATCTTTATTTCAAGACATCGTGATATATCGGTATATTGTGATATTTTATATATCACAATGTTGAAAAGCAGGTATTGCCCAGCCCTAGATGTTTCCCCAAAACACCTGAGCCTTGGTGTCTTCATGGATCAGCTCCTGCTGTCCCTGAACCCCCCCTTATCTCCCACCCCCTTTTCCTCTAGGGAATCAACTCAGCCAAGCAGTACTACCACAATGAGCACATTTACCCCTACATGTACCTGGCCGGCTATCACTGCCGCAACAAAAACGTCAAGGAAGCACTGGAAGCCTGGGCTGATTCAGCCACCGTGATCCAAGAGTGAGTGTCTTCCTATCCTATTCATTTTGCCTTTACCACGGAAGGAAGTGGAGCGTGGTGGCAGGACCCCTGCTTTGAACGCAGAAGGTCCCAGGTTCCGTCCCCGGCATCTCCCAGAAGGGCCGGCACACATTTGTACCTAAAACCCCGGAGAGCAGCTGCTGGTCATTGTAGAGTTTACCACAGCCTGGTGGTTGCATCCATGGATTTGAAGTGCTGGTTTCATTTGGCCTCCAGTCAAGGGTAAAATAAATTTGCATTCTTTTCTCAGTTCCTTTTATTTGGGGAGGAGGCAACTACTGATGTTTGTCCAGTTCTCCTGAAAAAAAAACCCTTTTCCAGAGTTTGTCACAGAGAAGAAGATTGCTCTGTGGGCAGCGGCTAAGAGCTCTCCAAGAGGCTTATTCCAAGGTGGAGATGCAGTGATGGGAAAATTTTGCCTGTGGTTAAATGCCTCTTGTTGGGCTGTCAGGGGCTCCAGATATCTCTACATAAGACCCATGTCTGCTGTTATCGGATGGTGGCATTGCACCCTTCTCTTCCCCCCCTTCCAGTTATAACTATTGTCGAGAAGATGAAGAGATCTACAAGGAATTTTTTGATGTGGCCAATGACGTGATTCCCAACTTGCTAAAAGAGGTGGCCAGCCTTGCTGACTCAGCTGAGGAGAAGGGGGCTGGCGAGAGGGGAGAGGTAAGGCGGGTGAGCAGACAGGCGACGTAAAGGATGGATGTTGTGCCTTGCTGGCATTCGTCAACCAGGGAGGAAATTCTGCTGGGTTTGCCATTTATTTTTCACCGCCACCTGCCGGGTGTTATGAAAAGTATCATTAGGTGGAATGAAAGTAGTCGGATGGAGTGGGGTGGGAATTCTAGGAGGTGCGGCAAAAATTGGGCTGGGACTTTGCCAGACGCAAAGGAGGCAGAACAAAGGCACAGGAAACAGTGTGAAATTGTACAAGAATGGAAGTTGAAAAAACACGCGACTTTGCGCAAAGCAGGTAAAGGGACCCCTGACCATTAGGTTCAGTCGTGGCCAACTCTGGGGTTGCGCTGCTCATCTTGCTTTATTGGCCGAGGGAGCCGGTGTACAGCTTCCGGGTCATGTGGCCAGCATGACTAAGCCGCTTCTGGCGAACCAGAGCAGCGCACGGAAATGCCGTTTACCTTCCCGCCGGAGCGGTACCTATTTATCTACTTGCACTTTGACGTGCTTTCAAATTGCTAGGTTGGCAGGAGTAGGAACCGAGCAACGGGAGCTCACTCTGTCATGGGGATTCAAACTGCCGACCTTCTGATCGGCAAGTCCTAGGCTCTGTGGTTTAACCCACAGCGCCACCCGCGTCCCTGCGCAAAGCAGAGGGGATGTTAATTATAAGTGTCATTTTGCAATGAGGACTAGAACCTTGGAGAGAAACCATGAAGGCCTGAAAAGGGGTTACTGGCATCCAGTCAAGGCAAAAATAGAGGGGTTATCGTCTTAAAAGGTGACAGAGGTGAGTGGAGCAGAAAAGCATTATTAATCGTTTAGTGAAATGGCAAGAGGGTATATGAAGTAGATTTTCTAGTGGGTGGGGTGGGGAGTTTCTAAAGGGAGGCTGACTGGAGCATGGCTAAGAGATTTGGCAAGAGGATCACAGGAAGGGGTAGGGGTTTTTTTTAGAAGCTGAAGAGGAAGAGAGGAGAGTTGGGAGAGAGGCACTTGTGAATTGGATCAGGGCAAGGAATGCCCTTGGCAGACTTTGTTGGGAGAGGCCCAGTTGGTGGCAGGGTGGCATCTCTTCACAGAACAACCTGACCTTGTCTTGCCCAGGCTTCGCCATCGCAAGGAGGCGGCGGCTCAGCTCTGCAGGACCCAGAGTGTTTTGCTCACCTCCTTCGTTTCTACGATGGCATCTGCAAGTGGGAAGAGGGGAGCCCCACGCCCGTCCTCCATGTGGGATGGGCCACATTCCTGGTCCAGTCCCTCAGCCGTTTCGATGGGATGGTGAGTGCTTGTGGCAGAGCAGGTTGCAGGGGGTAAAGTTCAGAGCATTTGGCACCGGGGGAGGGGGAATGGCCGGCGTCAAGCTATGTGAAGGGGTGCAATGACTTGGCGGGACTTTGTGGGGCCTGAGTGGGCCTAGATGGTGTCTATGGGGTGTGTGTTTATTAGCTGGAAAAGAGGGAGCTCCATTGTTACCAGGATTCAGACAGATTTGGGAGAGAAGGGTGGGTTATGTGGGACGTAGCAAAAAAAGAAAATCAGCAGTATAACAATAAACAATAGAAATGAATTAAAAGAATGGTATAAAGGTGTGGGATATAGCTGTTAATGATAAATTAACATGTGCCATTAAGGTAAGGTAGGGAATATGCAGGAGAAATATTTTTGAGAAGATATGGAAGGTGTTTGTAGAATTTGTACTGTTGAAACAGAAAGGGGTGAAACCATTTTAAGAGGTGTTGAAATTTTGGGAGGTTGGATAGTTACAGTGGAATGGTGTTGGCCGTGGGGTGCACATTTTTATTATTATTCATGCATGATTATACTTTGTAAAAATAAAAATAATGAAATGAATTAAGATGCATGTTTAACGTGCACAAGGAGAGTGTTTAAGTGCCCAGCTGAGATTCTAAAAACTCGCAGAGTAATTGCATGTGAAATCAACAGGCAGGCAGACATCGCTTGTTCTCTAGATGTCAAAATGCGCCAGCTAGATATCTGTGACAAGATTTAGATGTGACTAAATGTGTCCCGGAAGTGTACAGCCCAATCAGATAGGCAGGGCATCATAAGCAGCCTTCAGCTTTGTGCCATGGGCGCCCTTGGCTTTCTGACTACTCCCCTCTTCCTCCCAGGTGCGGCAGAAGGTGACCCTGGCAAGTCGGGAGGTAGAAGCCAACGAGGATGACGACCAAGGCAGCGAAGACCCCCGGGAGGGGCGCCGCAGGGGTCCGCGCCGGGAGTCCAAGCCCGAGGAGCCCCCCTTGCCCAAGAAAGTGACTGAGCGCCGGCGCCCCAGTTCCAGCCAGCGAGTGGACCGGCCTCCCCTGGAGAAGGAGGAGAGGCCTAGCAGCGGCCCCAGCCCCCCTCCCGAAGGGCCCGTCCTCACCTTCCAGAGCGAGAAGATGAAGGGCATGAAGGAGCTGCTGGTGGCAGCCAAGATCAACTCGAGCGCCATCAAGCTGCAGCTGACAGCTCAGTCCCAGGTGCAGCTGAAGAAGCAGAAAGCCTCGGCCCCCCGGGACTACACGCTCTCCTTCCTCAAGCGCCCCCGCAAGTCCCTCTGAGCCTGCCGGGGGCAGCAGAGCTCTGCCCTTTCCTTGAGCAATATCTTGGAGCTGCCTAGAGTCCACCCAGGGTCACGGCTCTTGTGCTTCCTTCAAGCAGGTCTGTCGAGAATCTTCCCAGCTGTGCTGCAGAGCCATGTTTTGCTCTCTAGACCCCCAGCTCCCCAAAGCCAGGAGAACTTGGCGTGCCCCCCTGCTTGAGTCGCAACGCAGGCAGGATTCCTCTGGGTTGTGATCGGAAGCGTTTTTGCTTTTGCTTGTAACTCTTCCCTGGGAACTGAGGTTTCAGACATGAGTGCAAATCCTGCCAGAGACAAGGGGCAGCTAGCAGTTTTCATGGTGCCCAGGAAGTTGTGGGTTGAGCACAAATCAATGCGTGTGAAATAGTGGTAGGCAGAGGGGACTCACTGCCTCTGCTGCTGTCATTTGTACTAATTTACAGGATGTTGTTTTTTTTCCTAAAAGGACATTTTAATAAATCTCAAGTTGTTGGGTTTTTAAAAAAAATAAATAAATAATCTCTTGTAGCAATTCTTGTTTCCAGTGTAAATGCTGGTATGTTACATCTTTGGGGACAGGTGAGAAGATGGAAATACAATCTAGAGACAACCTGTTCATTGGACTACATCTCTCATCAGACCTGAGCAACAGGTTAGGGCTGAAGGGAGCTTTGGCCTGCTGGATCTGGCCAATAAGCCCATCTAGTCCAGCATCATGTTCTCACAGTGGAAAACCAGCACAAGAGCACTCTCCCCTCCTGTGGTTTCTGGGCAGCTGGCATTCAGCAGCATAATACAACCATCATGGCTTGTAGCCATTCTACTATTTCTCTGCTGCTGACTAATGCAAAGAAAACCAGTGTGACCTGAAGGGCAGGCAGATGTTTCTGTGAGTTGCTGTATGACCAATCCATCCTGAGGACACCCTCACCCCAATGAAGCATCATCACCATCTGAGAGGTCGCTATAACATCTGGTCTATGCACCCCTTGGTAAGGTTTCCTCCACCTCCTGAAAATTTACGCCAACAGCCGCAGGCCTTCTCGTGTCAACAGAATATTTCTGAAACCACAATGAGCACAACGTTCTCATTTCCCCCTTGGGTGATTTCACTTTATTAAGTGTTAATAAAGAAAACAAGGAGATGGGGCAGAGAGAAAGGGACAGGGAGTTTTTGTGGGGAGGGGGAAGAATACAAAAAGGAGTGGAGTAGAGTTTCAGCCCCTCACTCTTTGGCCCCCCGCATATGAGACGTAAAACCTCAAATGCCTCTTCTAGTGAATAGATGACCCAATTATTGCAGTCTCTGGTAGCATCTTCGAGTCCTGATCCCCAACAAACGTCCAGGAAAGTTGGTGGGATCCTGGGAGGGGCCCATTCCATCCCCCAGGTTCTCATGGAAGCGACATGTGGAAAGGGATGGAGGGAGACACACAGCATTCACCCTGATGGCTTGGCTGTGACTGCACACTTGAGACTGAAGATTCGCATCTGAACAGCTCCAAAGGGCCTGGTGAGCACAGGTGGAAAGGGGGCATATTAATGGTAGCAGAAAAGGGGAGGTACAAGGGGCAGCAGCCGAAAGTAGAACTTGAAAAAAACTGGATGCCTGTAGAAAGCTGCTTGGTCACAGGATAGCCTCAGCGGAACTGCAGGGGGCTGATTCTTAAGCCAATGACATCCTTACCGATCTCTGTTACCTGCATAGCCAAACAAAGACATGGTTAGCGCCTCCTAGACTTGGAACCGTGGGGTCCTTTAAATATGGCAAGAGTCCATTGTCTTGCTCCAGGGAGAGCCTCATTCTGAACCTCAGAAAGCAGGGAAATTTCTCGCTCCTCTAAGCACTTCCAGACCACGCATGTGACACACTGTGTCTCTGAAACTCAAGTGTTGGGTTCAAAACAAAGTCTTGCCAGGCTCAGGGTAGCCAGCCTGATGATATAGCCATCCAAAGATGCTAAACCTTTTGATAACCACGTCATCTGGGTGGCTACCAAGGAGAGGCATGATCTACACAGAGCCCTGCAAAATAGAGGAGGGTGGGCAGTTCTTCCCCTCCTGCAGCCAAACCTGGCAAGTGCTGGGATGCAGGAGCTCATGACAATGGAGGGTGCCATTATTAACTATCCTTGCAAGCAGAAGGGAGCTACTTGGGTTACTAATCTACAAAATAATAAAAATAATAATGGTAGTAGTAGTAGGGTGGGGTTTTTTAATCATAGAGGAATAAGAGAAGGTACACTCCCAGATTCAAAAGTGGTGCACCCTACTAGTTACAGCAACTAGTTACTACTAGTAGTAGTGGTAGTAGTAACTACTACTAATAGTAGTAACTAGTACTAGTAGGGTGGTAGTAACTAGTAGTAATTACTACCACCCTACTAGTTACAGCATGTATAGAGTGATGCTTCAGCCCGTTTCTGTCAAAACACAGTATCTGCCAGCAGCAGCATGTGGACACCCTTGATTACCTATACCTGCCACGGAGACCACGGGAAAGGCTGCCAAGAGGTAACCAAAAGAGGCTGAAAAGTCTCCAAGGAAAGAGTTACTACCAGTAATGGAGGGAAGGAGGTGGCACTTACGGTTGTGACTCTGCAAATCTGGCCGTGAAACTCAGGACAGTAGCAAGCTCCGCTGAGCGGACACTTTTCCACTGGCTTGCCCCGATAGATGGGCCGGTAGGAGGCGGCGCAGATGTCAAAAGGGTTGTGCATGTCGTAGTTGAGCTGGTAGGCATCGCTGGGGTTCTTCTCGCATGCGGTTAGGATCTTGCGTGTCTGCAATGGTGGCGGAGAAAGAAGAAAACTAAGCAGGAGAAACAGGATAGACGGCCTGGGAGTCCGAACGTTCTGTCTCAACACTTTAGAATGAGCAGGGGAAAGACTGCACTGCAAAGATTCCCCTGGAGTGTAAAGAATCGAAAAAGGGACTTTACATAATTGCACGGAGGCAGAGGCGGGGAACCTCCAGCTCACGGGCCAGTCTTGGTCAGCGGGGCGATTTGGCCTGTGGGGGTTCAATCCTGGCTGCTTCAGTAGACCCCTGCAGATAGCAGAAGTGCATGCCCCACTCACCTGCCAGGCAAGTGGAGAGTACAATCCTGCTGGGTGCTGCACATGCCAGGACATGCCATTCACAATGGTGAAGCAGACCTCTGCAGCTAACAGGATTGACCTGGTCAGCTTACCAGCTACTGGAAGGCAAGTTAAATTCTGCTGACTGCTGCCTTGGAAGTGCATTGCATGGAACGCCATGGCAAAGCAGACCTCTCTCCCCACAAGTCAACTTTGAGAGGTGGGTAGTCTCCTGAAACTATCATGCCATCAGGTGATTAACCCCCCCCCCCCGCAATCCATCAAAGTTGGCCTGTGTCATAGTAGCACTACTCCTGCGCACAGGGATCATTCTTCAGATATTTTATATCTTGTTCCGGAACCTCAACGTGGGTTTATTACACTTCAAAACACCCTCTGTCCTTTGTGCTTAGAGCCCTTGAAGGTGATGAAGATGACGGCTTTGAGCAGCTCCTCTGGGAATTTACCTGCTGAGCCACTTCCGGTTTGGGCCCCAGTTCCAGGAGGCGGCGAGCGAAGGTGGCAGCCGTTTTGAAGTTCTTGAGCTTGAAGAAGAGGTTGAGCGCTGTGCGAAGGACCAGGATCATGTGGACGGGCTGCAGGTTGGAGTGGGTGAAGTAGGCGGCCATCTGTTGGGAAGAAAGATGCAGTTCTAAAAAAGAGTTTGCTTTGGTTTGGGCACCGCTCAGTTGTGCAGGAGACGGGCCTGCAGCTCAGTGATAGGGCAGCTGTTTTGCATGTGGCATGGATGTTGCACCGTCGGCTAAAAGGTTTCAGGTACCAGGGTAAGTGAATGACCTCTGTCTGAGATCTTGGAGGGCTGTTGCTACTCAGGGTAATAGGCAAGATGGACTCAAGAGACAATGGCACCATTAAGGTCAGTCTGTGGGGCAGATGATGGGGGTCCTCGCATCCACTGTGATAAGGGTTTTCCCACAAATGCAACTGCTTTCTGAACTTGCTATCAGAAATGGCTAACCCTTTTTGGCCCAAGGCCTGCTTTCAGCTTTGACCAACTCTCCGGGGACTGTAGGGCAGTGGTGGGTGTGGCCAACCCTACGGCCCCCTCCCTCCTCAACTGATCCATGTAGGTCAGCTGGGAAGTATGTCACTCAGATGATCAGGAAGAGGGTGATTTGCATCCCCACCAGAGCTCTTAGCCCCTCCCATTCCAGCACTGCCCTCTACTCTGGGGTTTTTTTTTTGCTGCCATCACTGCCAAAATTAGTAGGGTCTTGAGCCAGTTGCTTGGAAGAGTTGGATCAGGCTCCTGAACTGGGGGGGGTTGGCCACCCCTGATAGAGTTAATGGTGTTCATTTGATCTCTTAGCCAATTATTGGTGCTCTTGTCCACAGAGAGTTGCATAAGTGTTGCCTTCTGGCAGACTGTAACAGCTAGGATGCTTTTGGTAACCCAATGTTTGCACCCTTGGCGTGAGGTCATGGAGAGAGAGAGAGGGGTTGTCCTACCTCACAAATACGCTTCTGCTCTTCCAGGGTCTCCTTGGGCAGCTTCTTCCTCTCGATCTCCATGGACAGCCCCACAATGTACTCCCGGCAGATGGCGATCAGCTGCTGGGCCTGTCAGAACAAAAGATCGGAACGAGCCAGGGCACGTTAGCTACAAACAGCGGCTTGAAAATTTGGGGAGCGGTGCTTTGTATAGCTTGAAATAAAAACAGGGGATTTGGAGTGGGGCGTGTAGGGAGAGAGCAGATTTCATGCTGTTGGGGTGGGCCTTTCAGCCTACCCTATACCCCTGAGCAGAAGAGAATGAGTGGATGGCTGGTGCAGCAACATTGCCAACACACTTGATCTGCACAACGGATTAAAGTGTTTGAACTGAGTTTGTCCCAGTGGAGAATCAGGGTGGTGTTCTTTTAGTACAGTAAGGTAAAAAGGTAAAGGACCCCAGGACAGTTAAGTCCAATCAAAGGCGACTATAGGGTTGCAGCGCACAGACAGCTTTCTGGTTCATGTGGTCAGTATGACTAAACTGCTTCTGGCGCAACGGGACACCGTGACAAGCGCCAGAGCGCATGGAAATGCCATTTACCTTGCTGCCACAGTGGTACCTATTTATCTACTTGCACTGGCATGCTTTCAAACTGCTAGGTTGGCAGAAGCTGGGACAGAGCAATGGGGGCTCACTCCGTTGTGGGGATTCGAACCACCAACTGGTTTAGACCACAGCACCACAACACTTCTGGGAAACCTGCAAGAAGGCTTCTCTTTTTCTGAACAGAGAGCAAGTGAGCTGAGTCTGCCTCGGATGATACGAATGAATCGACAGTGGGGTGGGGCTCACCTCCGCAATCTCCTGCTTGTTGTCCACTACCAGCAGCGGCACGCTCAAGAGGATGGAGCGGAACTTCTCCACGGCCTCCTCAAACTTGCCAGCTGTGGTGAGCTGGTAGCACAGCTGCAGCCGCTGGATCAAGTCGTTCAGCTTCAGTCCCACAGCCGGGAGGGCGTTTTTCAAGCCGGCGTCCTTCCTGGAAAATGAAGAGGCAGTGTAAGGACTGGCCTACGACAGATGCTTGAAGTGCAACGTTTTGTTAGCTGATTCCAGAGCAAAAGGGGTTAAAATGAGGTGTGGGGTAAAACTGGTCAAGGAAGGGGGATGCAGGGATGTTGAAGGACTTGCTTATTATTGGATGGACACCAAGAAAGCTTGACTGAGTAAACCTGTTGAAATTAATGGGCCTATGTTAATGGCCACTAATGTTGATGAGTCTGTTTTGAGTCTGACAAACAGTGGATATGACGCTGTGATAGGAATTTTATGGTCTTAGATATATGGCAACGTTCATAACCACACGTACATAGATCAGCACAGGAAAGCCAACCTGGAACCATTTTGATTCCTAAACTGAGTAAATGTTTCTCTGCATGGTCAAAATGGAAAAGCCTCCCCATTGTCTCTTCCTTCACAAATCCTGTCTTAATCTGTGTTTGAATAAGGGTGTGAGCCTTATCATTACAAAAGACTGCCCAGGCTCCCCAAGAAATCCAATCAAGTAACCTGCCAGACAGGAAATAAACAAAGCGACAGGAGAAAACAACATGCAAATGTTCTGTTTTAGACCGCCTTATCTGAGGGGTGGTCTTAGGTTACACCCCTTCTGTGATGAATGCATAATGTTTCTGGGGGTGGTCTTGATCTAGAGGAGGGGAATTTCAAAAGTCTTTATAAGCCCTTGCACAGCATTTTTGGGGGGTCCTCTTCCTCTCCTGCGTGTGAGGGGAGTACCCTGTTGCAACAGATCAATAAAGATCAAGCTTACTAGCTGCTTTGCTTCTCAAATATTCTCTGGTTGGCCTCTGTTATTTTCTCCTACCAATAGGGAACCTATGTAAGGACTCTATATGGGCTCTTGGATACCCCATAAGGGAAAAGGGCATATTTTTATTTACAACAACGCTATGCAGCATCTCACAAGATCCCTCTGTTTGAGGTTAAGCATCAGCCCACAGCCCTGCTCCTGCATTCATGCATACAGAAGGAAGCCAGGGGCAGGTCATGGCAAAGCCAGTTTCCTGCTCGCAACCTAGAGTTCATGGTGAGCACCTGGGTCCCACAATGAAGTGCAGCCGCCAGTCGTGGCAGGAAGAACAAGGGCGCTCACACCTACCAGTTGCGATGGGGGTATCCAAACATGGAGGGGAGGCTGGGAAGAGCCTGGTACGTGGTGCGCCCCCGGGCGTAGGTCTGCAGGAACAGCTGTTTGTAGGGGGCAAATGTGACCACTCCCACCTGGTCATGGAGAAGCTGCAGTGGAAAGGGGAAGGGGAGAGGTGGTGTTACCAGGGGGGGCCTCCCAGATGCTTCCCAACCAATTTATGCCGCACAGACCCTCCCCTTCTCTCATTCTTCTCCTCTGCTCTAAAAATATCACTTGGCTTGCCATATCTAGTCTAAGTGGCTGCAATGCATTATACTTGGGACTGCCTTTGAAGAGTTTGGAAATTGCAGATGCTGCCAAATTTGCCCACTGGGGCAAGATCAGGCATTCCCAAACTCGGCCCTCCAGATGTTTTGGGACTACAACTCCCATCATCTCTAACAGGAACAGTGGTCAGGGATGATGGGGATTGTAGTCCCAAAACATCTGGAAGGCCGAGTTTGCCTATGCGTGGGCAAGATGGTCTGAGAACCTAACATCAATCCTGGCCCAACTGCGTTGGCTGCCAGTTAGTTTCCAGGTCAGATTCAAAGCGCTGTGACTTATAAAGCCTTATGTGGAGCAGGACCTCAGTACCTCAAGGTCTGCCTTTCCTCATATGAACCAATTTGGACCCTGCAATCATCATCTGAGGCTGTTCTCTGTGTGCCCTCTCCATTGGAGGTCCAGAGGGTGGCAGCATGAGAGCTGGCCTTTTCGGTGGCGGCTCCTCAGTTGTGGAATGTTCTCCCTGGGCAGGCTCACCTAGCACCATCACTACTTTTCTATAGGCACAAGGCAAAAGCATTTCTCTTCCGCCAGGCCTTTGGCTTTTAATTATCTGTGGCCTCTTTCACTGGGTTTAATCCTGCCTTTTAAAAATATGAATGTGTTTCAGATTTTTCTTGGTTTTATACTGGTTTTAATGTAAATGTAATTCTTGTTTGAGTTACTTTTGTAAATTAAAAAAGCAACTAGTAAGTTAAATAAATAAAAATAACAACATCCTTTAAAGGTCACATTGTGCAGGCGTCCAAATCAACCATTTCCGCACAGAACTGTGCTCACGTTCAGGCAGGCAAGAAGTCACAACCACTCTACAAGGAAGCAAGGCTCACCAGGGACAAAGCTTTTGTGACAAAGACAAAACCCCACTTGTGACGTGCGCCCCGAAGTTCAACACACTGCATGAGAAAGAAAAAAAGGCCAGTGCAGAGACATTGTCCGCAGGCAACTCACCCTCATAGCTGTCTCAAAAGAGCCAGCAAGGATATGATCAACTGGAAGCTGGGAATTGTTGCACCAGACCTAAGCAGGGAGAAAAGAAAGGGATCCGATTAGAACCACAGAAATCAGAGGACTTGTGGAGGTGAACTTATCCCATTGGCCCTCCACCGCAGTGAGACAGGAACCAGCCCAAGGGTGCTGAAAGATCTGCCTGATTTTATTTTGTTTTTTGAAAGCTCTGCAAGTCTGGCCAGATTTTTCAATTCGGCCTTCAGAAATTAGCTCCTGTTTCTTTTTTTCATCTTTTACACTTTCAAAACGAGCATGTCTTGCAGCGTCTTGAGGACCAATGCATTGATTCGCCTTTGAGACTTCTCGGATGCTTTCGCTGCAGCAGACTCCACACCCGGCAGACCCTTCTGGATTATTATTTTTTTTTAATGGGAGTTTCAGCTGTGTGCTTGTCATTGCAGCTGGCTGCCTGGGAGCAGCACTTGCACTTGGGGGGAAATGCAGGGAAGCGTCAAGCCCCTGCCCACCCCCAACCACCTCCCTTTTCTCTGCTACTTGTAGGGCTCAGCACTGTCTGCTGCCCGGTCTCAAAGAGTCTTGTGCCTCAGCACAGATGCCCTCCTACCTGTGCAGGGCTGGTGCCTTTGGTGGGCGGCACGAAGAAGCCGTCTTCTGCCTCTCCAGCAGGACCACCAGGAACATCCTAGCAGAAACATGAGTGGGGGGAGAGAGAAGGAGGGGCAGTTACGATGTGTTCAGACATGGAAGTTTTCCTGGTTACAACGCTAGTGCTTCCATCCCGTTTTCCTTTCCTACTATGGCACCTGCTGCAACGTGAACAGTGGCTTTTCCTCATTCACACCAGTGGTGAAACATGACAACAAATGTCTGATCACAGAAGAGCTGGGAGGGACCACGAGGGTCATCTCTTCCAACCCTTTGCAATGTAGGAATCTTTTGGCCCGATGCGGGGCTCAAACCCATGACCCTGAGATTAAACTCTGCATGCTTTTACCGACTGATCTATCCCGCTACTCCCCATCTTCCCCGCACATGCGTGCTTCTGTTCCCCATGTTCCAGTGCATGAAGATATCTGAGAAGTAGACTGCGCCCGCACATGGAGGTTTCACAGAGCTCATGTGGTAGTCAATGACAAACATGCTCTCCACGATGGAACCAGAGCTCAGACATGGGGCGGCTCATGCTTTGAATGCATGAGGTCCCCGATTCCATCTCTGGAGCCTCCCGGTAACGGGAAACTGGTGCAGCAGCAGGCAAAGGGAAAAGGCCCCTCACAGTCTAAGATCCTAGAGAGTGGCTGCCGGGAAGAAAATGGTCCAGACTCAATGGGCCAAGAATGAAACTGACTTACGGGGAGATGTGTAAGTATTTGCTTTTAGTCTCCCCTCCCCTCTAGTCCTGCTGCAGTTAAAATGAATCCCACCAGTTAAAATGAATGAAACCCATACTTACCAGTTCAGGGGGAAGATCCAGGTCCTCTTCGATTTCCCACCCACCTCCTTCCTCTTGGCTTTTAGCCAGGGCTTCGTCTCCAAAACCTTCCCCAGCATCTACAAAGCCATCTGTAAGGGGACAGAGCGCGGATTAGGGGAGTTTAAGAAGGGCCGACATGCACCCCATACAGGAAGTGGTTGGGTTGCTTCATTGGTAAGTGGTGGCAAGGAAACACCTTTATTAAGTAATGCAAAGCAGGAAAGCTTCAGAGAGTGAGAGACGGGGGTGGAATCTGCACACGTTAAAAACATTGCAATTTTTTTAAAAAAAACTTTTGAAAAACGCATTGAATTTGCTATAGCTCATGGTCGCCATCTAGTGTGCCAATTGTATATTGCACTTTACAATGCATTCAAAACGTTTTATTTGCAGCCGTGGAAGGCGTCCAACATGCTACTGGGGAAGAGCGGAGGACAAGTACAAGTAGATCCAGAGCTGATGAAGCGGCTGGGCTAAAGCCGAAAGGACGCTCAGTTGCGAATATGCCTGGAAGCGAAAGGAAAGTCCAATGCTATAAAGAAAAATATTGCATAGGAACCTGGAATGTAAGAACCATGAACCTGGGTAAGTTGGATGTGGTCAAAAATGAGATGGCAAGAATAAATATTGACATCCTGGGCATCAGTGAACTAAAATGGACGGGAATGGGCGAATTCAGTTCGGATGACCATCATATCTACTACTGTGGGCAAGAAACCCGCAAAAGAAATGGAGTGGCCCTCATAGTCAACAAAAGAGTGGCGAAAGCTGTACTGGGATGCAATCTCAAAAATGATAGAATGATCTCGATACGAATCCAAGGCAGACCTTTTAACATAACAGTAATCCAAGTTTATGCACCAACTACTGGTGCCGAAGAAACTGAAATTGACCAATTCTATGAAGACTTACAACACCTTATTGAAGTGAAACCAAAGAAGGATGTTCTTCTCATTATAGGGGATTGGAATGCTAAAGTAGGGAATCAAGAGATAAAAGGAACAACTGGCAAGTTTGGCCTTGGAGAGCAAAACAAAGCAGGGCAAAGGCTAATAGAGTTCTGTCAAGAGAACAAGCTTGGTCATCACAAACACGCTTTTCCAACAACACAAGAGACGACTCTACACGTGGACATCACCAGATGGGCAGCATCGAAATCAGATTGATTATATTCTCTGCAGCCAAAGATGGAGAAGCTCTATACAGTCAGCAAAAACAAGACCTGGAGCTGACTGTGGCTCAGATCATCAGCTTCTTATAGCAAAATTCAAGCTTAAACTGAAGAAAGTAGGAAAAACCACTGGGCCGGTAAGATACAATCTAAATCAAATTCCTTATGAATACACAGTGGAAGTGAGGAACAGGTTTAAGGATTTAGATTTGGTGGACAGAGTGCCTGAAGAACTATGGATGGAGGCTCGCAACATTATACAGGAGGCAGCAACGAAAACCATCCCAATGAAAATGAAATGCAAGAAAGCAAAGTGGCTGTCCAATGAGGCCTTACAAATAGCGGGGGAAAGAAGGCAAGCAAAATGCAAGGGAGATAGAGAAAGATACAGGAAATTGAATGCAGATTTCCAAAAAATAGCAAGGAGAGACAAGAAGGCCTTCTTAAACGAGCAATGCAAAGAAATAGAGGAAAACAACAGAATGGGAAGAACCAGAGATCTGTTCAAGAAAATTGGAGATATGAAAGGAACATTTCGTTCAAAGATTACCATAATAAAGGACAAAAGTGGTAAGGACCTAACAGAAGCAGAAGACATCAAGAAGAGGTGGCAAGAATACACAGAGGAATTATACCAGAAAGATATGTGTGGTTATACACAGAGGAATTATACCAGAACCAGGTAGTGTGGTTGCTGACCTTGAGCCAGACATCCTGGAGAGTGAAGTCAAATGGGCCTTAGAAAGCACTGCAAATAACAAGGCCAGTGGAAGTGATGGTATTCCAGCTGAACTATTTAAAATTTTAAAAGATGATGCTGTTAAGGTGCTACACTCAATATGCCAGCAAGTTTGGAAAACTCAGCAGTGGCCAGAGGATTGGAGAAGATCAGTCTACATCCCAATCCCAAAGAAGGGCAGTGCCAAAGAATGCTCCAACTACCGCACAATTGCACTCATTTCACACGCTAGCAAAGTTATGCTTAAAATTATACAAGGAAGACTCAAGCAGTATGTGGACTGAGAACTCCCAGAAATGCAAGCTGGATTTAGAAGAGGCAGAGGAACCAGAGACCAAATTGCAAACATGCGCTGGATTATGGAGAAAGCTAGAGAGTTCAAGAAAGACATCTACTTCTGCTTCATTGACTATGCAAAAGCCTTTGATTGTGTCGACCACAGCAAACTATGGCAAGTTCTTAAAGAAATGGGGAGTGCCTGATCACCTCATCTGTCTCCTGAGAAATCTCTATGTGGGTCAAGAAGCTACAGTTAGAACTGGATATGGAACAACTGATTGGTTCAAAATTGGGAAAGGAGTACGACAAGGCTGTATTTTGTCTCCCTGTTTATTTAACTTATATGCAGAATTCATCATGCAAAAGGTTGGGCTGGATGAATCCCAAGCCGGAATTAAGATTGCTGGAAGAAATACCAACAACCTCAGATATGCAGATGACACAACCTTGATGGCAGAAAGTGAGGAGGAATTAAAGAACCTTTTATTGAGGGTGAAAGAAGAGAGCGCAAAATATGGTCTGAAGCTCAACATCAAAAAAACGAAGATCATGGCCACTGGTCCCATCACCTCCTGGCAAATAGAAGGGGAAGAAATGGAGGCAGTGAGAGATTTTACTTTCTTGGGCTCCATGATCACTGCAGATGGTGACAGCAGCCATGAAATTAAGAGACGCCTGCTTCTTGGGAGGAAAGCAATGACAAACCTAGACAGCATCTTAAAAAGTAGAGACATCACCTTGCCAACAAAGGTCCGTATAGTAAAAGCTATGGTTTTCCCAGTAGTGATGTATGGAAGTGAGAGCTGGACCATAAAGAAGGCTGATCGCCGAAGAATTGATGCTTTTGAATTATGGTGCTGGAGGAGACTCGAGAGTCCCATGGACTGCAAGAAGATCAAACCTATCCATTCTTAAGGAAATCAGCCCTGAGTGCTCACTGGAAGGACAGATCGTGAAGCTGAGGCTCCAGTACTTTGGCCACCTCATGAGAAGAGAAGACTCCCTGGAAAAGACCCTGATGTTGGGAAAGATGGAGGGCACAAGGAGAAGGGGACGACAGAGGATGAGATGGTTGGATAGCGTCTTCGAAGCTACAAACATGAGTCTGACCAAACTGCGGGAAGCAGTGGAAGACAGAAGTGCCTGGCGTGCTCTGGTCCATGGGGTCACGAAGAGTCGGACACGACTAAACGACTAAACAACAACAAAAAACAGTCCCAGGAGAGGGAAGGAAAGCTCCCTGGAGGGAGGTGGGAGGGTCTGTCATTTTCTGTGGGTGGCCAGGATTAAGAGCTACCTTTGGACAGAGAGAAGACTCAGGATTTGTGCACTGCTTTCGTACTTTAAACACCCTGCTGCTGATTTTCTCCTCTCTCATTTTTGATGCTGCTGCTGTTACAAGAAACTTATAATGCAGTCCTTAGTATTACAATCAAATTCACATGATTGTTTCATTTTTTATGTTGTACAGATACTACGCAGTGACATCTGTGTTGCATGTTGCAAACTGCCCTGTGGCCTTCTGATGAAGGATGGTATACGACCTTAAACCAGCAAGCGGCCGAGAAAACCTGGCTTTCATGGGATTTCACCGCTGTGCTCTCACCTTCATCCAGCTGCAGCTCAGCATCTTCTCCCCAGCCTTCGGTGCCTACTGTGTCTATATCAATGTCAGCAGCCAACGCGCCTCCTTTGCCTGCAGAGAAGAACAAGATCACCGATTTGTCTTGTGGTGGGATTCTGCAGCCTCAAGAAAACAGGCACGGCTTGAGGTACAGTGGCCCTGTTCGACAGCAGCCATTTCTGGCCTCCACAGAGGACAGCAGCAGCCACCAGCAGGAGCAGCCTCAATACCTGGGAGCCCCTGCCACTCCCCACCTGCCCTGCAACATCTGAGAAAGGGGAAGCCTGCCAGTAACAATGTCCAGGCCTCCTTACCTTTGCTGGCAATTGTGCCTTCAAAAAAGCCCTTGGAGACAGTGAGCAGAGGCCAGTTGGTGTCCAGGGGCATGATGGGAGCAAGCGGCTGGAGCAATTGTGCATGGGGGTCTATCTCTGGGATCTGGAAGAAGAGGAGGAAACAAAGAACTTTCAACCCTCCATGTAAATTTGCAGACTCTTCACAGGGACAAGGAAGGGGCTGACTGGGAATTAGGCAGGGAGCCACACAGCCATTTCAGCCCAAGGTCAGTTTGGGAGAAAGCTTAAAACTGCAAGCAGGTGGGTGATAATGCTTATGCATTCTGAGATGCAGAGCCAGGGGTTCGTGATGCAACCTGAGAGACTTGGGTCAATAAGTCTGGTAAACTACAGACTTGTAAGCTCCCACTCCTGCCCCCAGACTGAAATTCTTCCACCAGTGTTAGGCAAAGGGAGAACGGTATGCCCAGCCTGCCCATAGTCCTGCACTAACCGTTTCCTTTTCCAGGTCAAAGGTCTCTTTCAGGCTCTCTGCTTCCTCATCTAAGCCGTGGGTTGCAGCCGTCAGATAGGCCAGGGACTCTGACAGAGACAAGCAAGCAAGAGAAAGGTCAGGATGGTGGGAAACTCTCCAGGGTAGTCTGGTCATGCAAATGGAAACAGCTCCATAGCTGCTACCCTGTTTGGCCTGGAAAGGGTGGGATTTGGCAGGAGGCAGAGGGAGGGAAGGGGACAGATAAAAGAAAGCCCTTCTTTGCACAGCTCTTAGTTGAACGATGGAACTCTCTCCTGTGGCTGGCCACCAACTTAAAAAGGTAAAGGTAAAGGGAACCCTGACCATTAGGTCCAGTCGTAGCCGACTCTGGGGTTGTGGCGTTCATCTCGCTTTATTGGCCAAGGGAGCCAGCATACAGCTTCCGGGTCATGTGGCCAGCATGACTAAGCCGCTTCTGGCGAACCAGAGCAGCGCACGGAAATGCCATTTACCTTCCCGCCGGAGCGGTACCTATTTATCTACTTGCACTTTGACGTGCTTTCGAACTGCTAGGTTGGCAGGAGCAGGGATCAAGCAACGGAAGCTCACCCCGTCGCGGGGATTCGAACCGCCGACCTTCTGATCAGCAAGTCCTAGGCACCCGCGTCCCCGGTCACCAACTTGGGTGGCTTTAAAAGAGGACTGGACCAATTCATCGAGAGAAGGCTACCAGTGGCTACTACCCATGATGGCTATGCCCCGTCTCCAAAGTTGGGAGGCAGCAATGCTTCAGAATACCAACTGCTGGAAGCCACAGAAGGGGAGAGGGCTCTTGGGCTCAGGTTCCACTTGCAAGTTTCCCATAAGGGGGCACCTGGTCATCCACTCTGAGAACGGGATGCTGGACCAGGTGGGCCACTGGCCTGATCTAGCAGGCTCCTCTTGTGCTCTTGTTAATAGAAACTGTGCTCGTTTTTCTAGGAATCCAAAAGCTCACATTGCCAGCTTACTCACTCTGTCCACAGTTCTTCAGGATCCTCACCCTCTCAGCCACGTCCCCAAGGTACAAGGCATTCTGGTAGTGGCCGCTCATGTCCTTCCGGATTTCAGCTGCAACAAAGAACAAGGGAAGGGGAAAATGGGTCACCTCCACACCCAACTCTCACTCAGGAGTTTCAAGCATTAGCTCACTGCAGCATTCCTGGCTGCTGCTGCTACAAATCTCCCCTCTCCCAACCTGAAGCGGATTCACGAGTTGCAAAAGGGCAGCCACCTCCCATTACTATGCATTTTGTCCTGCTTTCCCCCTCCTGAATCAAGGCTAGTGGTCAGTAGTAAGATTACAAAGAACCTTCCACATCTAGGATTCCACATGGTTTGCCTTACACTGTGATGGGATGAATATGTCTTCTTATGAGGCATAGCTGTCAACTTTCAGATTTGAAAATAAGGGATCAGCAGCCTCACCTGTCCCGGGGATAGTCTACAGGATATCTAACAATCCGGGACAGCAGCGGGAAGAAGTGGGGAAAAGCGCTGGAATAAGGGAATTTCCCGCTAAAAAGTGAAGGTTGACAGTTATGTTATGAGGTTAACACCATTTCCCAGTCCTTGACTGTTAGGAGTTAAGTTTGCCAATAGCCACAACATTTTGAGAGGGCCAAATATCAGCAACTGTGATCATGCTGTGAGAGGCTGCATTCCCACACAATATGTCAGAACTCTCTGCTTATTCTTGGTTCGTTGTGAATGAGTAGCTTGCTAGTACACGGAGCCCCTTCACTCTTCCCTTTGGAGAAAAGAAGAAAAACAAAGAAGGAAGGTATGGATTATGTCCGCATCCAAAATCCTGGTGTGTTGCTCCCATATAAACCAGGAGCATATATCAGCAACAAAACAGGATCCTGGGTTCAGATGTCCCATCAAGCTATTCCTTCCTAGTCAATTCTGTGCCCTTGGGTGGAAGAAGGAGTGGAACAGGACATGTGCTGCTGGCTCACAGTAAACTGAGACAAGGCAGGAATCCAGTTTTACCATCATCTGCAAAGGTGGCCAGTCTGTTGCATGCAATTTTATTTTTTTATAATACATTCCTGAATCATCTAAAGTTTCTGGCTCCGTATGGGCTGGAAGAAGCATTCATTGTAGAGACCAACCTATCTTCATCATCTTGCGCAGTTTCTCCAGATTGCCCGTAATCAGGTACAGGAAGGAGAGCTTGTCAAAGTTCTTGGTGCGCTGGTAACACATCTCCACGATCTGGTGGTTCCCTTGGAGCAAGGCCACTTCCCCCAGTTTTTCCCAACAGTTCTTATCATCCAAGGCTTTGGCTGCCTCCAGAGCAATCTAAAAGAGCACCAAAAACACGGTCCTCAGGTTAATACCTAGACAACCCCAAGGGGGCAGGGCAGAGAGGCCGTTCCCAGCCCTGCTTCTTGAGATCATGCAAGTAAAAGTTCACCAAAGACAGAACCTGGAACCTTCATGCTCCACCACTGAGCTATAGAGAGGAAGATTTAGTATTTTATGGCTTAGCAGTCAAATGTTGGGACAGAATTTGCCAATAAAAGGCAAGTTTGCTTTAAAAAAAGGAAGGAGACAATGCTGGAATGAAGGAGTGGATTTGCTGAACTAAAGACCTAGCTAGTTACAGATTGTTGAGGGAGGGAGGAAGCGTGGAACCCTTGGGAGAGACACCTCTAGGTCTTAGATCTGCGTGCAAGCCCTCCTGGAGATGGCTGGAGGAGAGCTGGCACCACGTCTCACCTCAATGTTGCCGCATTCGAGAGCCAAGCTGAACCGAGTCTTCTCGTCTTTCACAAAATGGAGTGCAACTTCAGGGTAGCCCTTCTTCTGGAGGTAGGCGATGATGGACTGGCCCACCAGCTTGGCGTTCCGCACCATGTGGAGCACCTGGAACAGGAGGCGGGGGACAAATGAGGGCGCAGTCACGCATTTAGGGAATAAATTCTAGGTTAGCACAATGGCTATCACACGTGGCAGGCGGTAAGGAGATCTGGAGGGAAAGAGGCGCAGCTCAATGTGTGGTGGCACTGAAAAAGGAAACTCAGTGCTATGATGTGCATGTCCCCTGGTAAAATTCCTGTTAGGAATTATTTTCATAGGAGAACTGTAAATTAATTCCGGTTATATGTTCCAGAGGGAGAGACTTGCCTGTAAATTATTGGGAAATTAAGATTTTCTTATGGTGTTTGCAAACAGCTTATCAAGTATTCTAAGGTTTAAGGCTTAAGAGGAATGTTTCAATTTTGTAAGCTGAATCTTTATATGCCTTTGTTCATTCTTTAACGTGTATGTTGTATTTGAAAAATAATTTTAAAAATGAATTCAAGTGCCTCCCTTCAGGCTGCACCTCTCGGCCTCCTGGGAGCATCTCGCAGGCTTCTGCTGTTCCAGCAGTGTCCTTACGTTTCTATGGCAAGAAGCGGATGGAAGTCCTGGCATGGCTTCCTGCCTGCTCATATCAAAGAGGGCAAGGAGGTAGAGAGTGATACAGTCGCCCTCCATGGTTGCTGCACAGAGATGGGAGGCAACGCAAGAGACAGGCCATTTGAGAAGACCCCTCCTCTCCAACACTGGGCACGGATGGCAAGAGGAAGCAGGCAGCACACACCTCGTCATACTTCCGGTTGATGAGAGCCAGCTTGAACTTGAACTCTGTTGGGTCAATGGTCAGGACTCGGGGGCGGCATTCGCGATCCAGGCAGTAGACGTTGTTCCCCTTCACCCGCGTCACGTAGATAGGCAGGTCCAAGGTGCGGATGATCCCGTGGTCTCTGGATGGGGAATGCGGAAGCAGGAGTTGTGGGGGGTGTCAGTGACTAGACCAAGGAGGAATCGTGGGAGCCCCCCCCCTTTTCTGAACCTTCCCAAGGGCAGGAGGACAGCATTGATTTAGAACAGTGGTTTGCAGAGGAGCACAGTCCAGAGGGGAAAAGCTAGGAAATACTGGGTCAGGAACAGCTAAAAGAGGAAACGCCAAGAGAGAGACAGCTGGCAGATTGTGTCCTTGGACAGCATTCCTGACCCCCCCCCCACTTCGCCTAAGAAATGATAGAACAGAAAGCGCAACGGCAACAAGCTCAGATTACCCAACATAGGAGTGACGTAGATTAATGGGGATGGAGGGGGTGAACCTTTACTGGGAACAACGCCATTTTTTAGAGAGATATGCTTCTCTCGCTGTGATTATTAAAGAACTTATGTAGTACGAACGCTCCTTTCGTTTGATCTGTTTATTTACAGCCACTGGGGGAGGGATCCGAATCCCTGAAACCTGACAGGGGGAATGGGCAGAAAATGGGGTCATACGACCCTCCCTTTAAATTTACAAGATTGAAAGTGGGGGGGGGGGTGGAGGACACTTTCTGCTACTGGATAAGCTTTGGAACTTTATGGTAAAACTGACTTAATATAATGATTGAGCTCTAACTAGGCTTTGCTTCTACTAGGGACTGGAAAGGGAGAGGAAGGGCACTTGAGCTCCATCAATGAGCCATCCTCCGTGGCAAACTCCTTTCAGATCTTGGTCTCTGCCATTTCTGTTCACTCAGGTCAGTTTTGCTTATAAGAGCGCAAGAAGAGCCTGCTGGATGCCCATGGGGAGACTTTCAAGCAGGATCTGAGCACAAGAGCACACTCCCCTCCTGTAACTGTTCCCAGCAGCTGGTCTTCAGAAGCATTACTGCCCCTGACTATAGAGGCAGAGCACAGCCATTATGGCCAGTAGCTGTTGAGTCACACTTAACACCATGCCACGGTTAAAACAAATCAAGGTTTACAAGCCAACAACAAACCATGGCTCCAGATCATGGTCTGTTGGGCAGTAAACATACCACTGGAGAAGGCTCAGATGATCTAACAAGCCATGGTTTAACAAACTGCATGCATGTCTCTCTTTAAAAAGCAAGTGCAGGCTTCCTCTCAAGACCAGGCGCTAATAAGGTTTTTAATGCTGTTATTAAATCCTACTGGGGAGTGGCTGCACACCAGCTTTTTAGAGCCTTGAGAGAACTCCTGTTTTGCAGCTATGATGCAGAGTACTTTGTCCCTGGGAAGCTAGTGTTGTTGTTAATGAGCATATCAGGTTTTCCCTGTCTTCACAGTGCTAATTCAAGTATCTTCAAAACACATGTATGGCTGCTGAAAAAGCAGGCCCAAAGCAACTTCAGGAGAGGAGAAGCTGCTTTGGCTTATGCTTCAGAGGGCAGTGATCAAAGTAAAAATAAGTGCCAGTTTTATTTACAACCATCCTGGATAGCATTTTTGGAAGCATCATCATCTTGATCATTGATATTCCGCTGGACCCCGCAGTCCATTCACGCTGCCCGCTTACCCGGTGGTGACGGCATATTTGATGTGGTTGCTTGTGGTGTAGATGAAGACCCCGCTCTCGTCCCAGGCGCCGCTCTTGACCCGGATGTTCTCATGGATGTTACAAAGCGACTCCAGCTTCCTGTTGCAAATCATGATGGCTGGAGAGGCAGAGCAGAGGAGAGATGTCATGCTCAAGAGGGCTTACTCCTAAGTAACCTCAACTGAAACAAATCCAAAGTACAGGGCACTGGGACAGTGTAGTGCCTAGGCTGGGAGGTCCTGATTCAAATACCCATTCAACCGTGAAGCTCAGGGGGCAGGTGTGGGCCAGCCAGTCTCTCTCAGTCTAACCTATCTCCAAAGGTTGCTTTGGAGCAGGGAGACGGAGAGATTCCCGTATCTGCAGCAGTGAGCTCCTTGGAGGAAGGAAAAGGAGACAAATGGGGATCATTCCTGTTAATGGCTCTTCTCTTCACTCAGTCAAGGTTTGCCTTTGCAAGCTCCTCAGGGCAGGGACCCCATTCATTCTTTCCTCCCACCCCTTAAAGCAACATGGGTAACTAACAAAGAACAGAAAGATGCCAACATGATTTTCTGCGATAAAAAAAAAGGGTGCAGATCTGCTGGCCTACCAGCAAACCCATTTGAAACTACAGTGATTAAGAGAAAACCCAACATGTAAACTTGTGGGGAAAGAGCCTTAAATGAATGCATCACCCAGCCCTAAAGTTATGTATGGCACTTTAACTCCCCTCTGTTCCTCTGCCCCACTCCACACACACACACACACACACACACACACACACAAAGAGAAGAGAAGAATAAGTTTAAAAAGTAGCTTACAGTCAAAACCAAAGCATTGGGGGAAGATGAGGAAGCTGCAAAATAGAGCAACCCAGAATACGAAAATCACTGATACAAAAGCCTTGGGCCTTGCTGTCAAGACACCTGTGAGGCCTCTTCTTACCGTGCTTTGCCAGGAGAGCCACGTGGGACATGTCAGCCGACCAGATGACATACTTCACCTTGGAGATCTTGACAGAGGCCAGAGTCCTGCAGGAAGGGAGCAGCCCCCCAGTCCATGAAGTCACACCAGGACACGCCACCTTCCCTTCTTCCCCATTTGCCCACTATTCGAACGCAGGAGAAGCAGCAATCAATTGGCGGGGGTGGGATGGGGTGGTGAGGTAGTACCACGAGCAGAAAAAGGCTTTAGCCTACGGACCATGTGAGACTTATGCCGAATCTGCCTCAACTGGCCCACAGAAACCAGCTCTTCTCCTTTCTCTAGGGAAGCTCTCTGGGAATCCCTGGTGGCCAAGAACACCCCCAGATACCCTACAACACGGGTGTCAAACCGAATCCGGCCCGCCAGACCTCATCATGTGGCCCATGTAGCCGCCGCCGGCCACCAGCCTTCACCTTTTATTCTCGCTTTTTTTTTTTTTGACACAAGAAAGCCGCCTCTTCAGCGCATGCACGGCAGCCTACAAGCCAGAGAACGTCTGCCCTCTAGCGGCGCCGGCCGTTCTACACAGGAAACCTCCACTTTACATGCAGTGTAATTGAATGCAGTGACAATAATTTATGATAATAAAGAGTGGACACATAGTGCTACAGATACAACCGGCCCTTTGAGGGTGACCAAACTGCTGATGCGGCCCCCGATGAATTTGAGTTTGACACCCCTGCCCTACAATATGCACATTATCTGTGGTATCTTAAGGAAACCTGGCAGCTGAAAGGCGCTCACAGAAAAAAGCTGCACGTGTTGGGTAAGGATCAGCAACTGGAAGCTGCTGGGCCAAATCCGGCCAGGTGTTTCTACTCCCCCATCCAGAGCGAAGGAAATCAGAGGGTTCTACAATTACACCCTTGGGCTTCCATATCAAAGTGACAGTGGTAAAGGTCGTTGCCCACCTGGAGTTTGTCTGATGGACTCCACCACCACCACCCGAGGTCAGAGGTCATCTGCTGCTGAAGGTTCTTACCGTTTCTGCTGCACATCAAAGAGGGTGATGGAATCAGCATCTCTCAACAGCAGGTTCCCAGTCCCGGCATAGAAAATCTCATCGCAGTTGGGAACCTGGACCTTCTTGGTGATCTCATTTTTCAGGTTCTTGATCAGAATCTGCCATTTCAGCAGGCAGGCAAGAGACCGCAAAAATCAGGGAGAGGAGGGAAGAGAGAAATCAGGCACATGAAAGCGAAATCCAGAAGAACAAGACTCGTCGCTGGCTCAGGACCTCACACAGAGCACAGAGCTGCTCAGCACCTTTGCTTGCTACTCAGTGTTGCCTTGTCCCTTCTCATTTTAATCTGCCACATAACCTGACAACGGCTTGCAGGGATAGCTCACAATCAAGAGAGTGGCGGGGGAGAGAGAGAGAGAAATAGAGAGCAGCAATGCAGTGTAGTGGCTGAGATTAAGCTGCGAAGCAGAAAGCTCCGTTTGAATCTCGGCTGACATGAATTGCCTCAGGGGACTTGGCCAAGCCATAAATTCTCTCAGGCTCACCATATGCAACATGGAGAATAGCATTCCTGTCAGGGAATAACTGCACCTTCCAGAAAGAACATTTCTGTTCCGATAGGATTTCCCAGCTTGATGGATGGGTCTCTACCACGAGTGCCCATGTGTTAGGACTTCCGCCTTGCATTAAAACGTATTTGCTCTCTTTGTGTTTTTAACAGTTTTTAATCATCTTACGTGTAAAATTATCTCGAAACAATGGCTTAGAAAGTAACTAATGAATTAATTGTTAAAATAATAATAAAATTCCTGTGCTCTAATGCACAGGACTTCTTTGATTTTCATCCTCTCTTCCTAAATCAACGTTTCTCTATCAGGATTCCATGAAACTTGTGGAAGTTCCAAGCTCAGGCAGGAGAAGCTGAGGCTCATGGGAAGGAAAGCAAGGCTTGATGGGACAGGCAGAGCGTTTCATATGAAGCTTATGCCGAATCAGACCCTCAGTCATCCTAGCTCAGTATTTTATCAACACTGACTGGCAGCAGCTCTCCAGGGTTTCAGAAAGGGAGTCCCTCCCACCCTCCCTGGAGATTCCACTGGGGAATGAACCTCAGACCTTCTGCATGCCAGGCAGATGTCCTGCCGCTGAGCTATGTGGTTCTCCCCACTCACCGAGTGCATCCGATCCAAGACAGCAAAGCGGTTCCGAGCTACCCACACAGCTGTCAGCCCAGAGGAGCGTTTCCCTTCAGGAGCTGGGGGTGGGGTGGAATAATAAATGACAGGCATTAAGTCATATACCGCTGGCTCTGCTCCAGCTCTGCTCCTGCAGATCAGCTGCTCTCTCCCTACCCCCTGACTCCCATTTAACCTCAGGCTACATGTAAGATCCAGGCCCTCCTCCTCTCTGCCTCTGAAACATACTTTTGGATTCTCAAAGTGGCCACTGGAGGAGCCAAGCAGTTGCTGGGGGAACTGGCGCCACGACTGGCTGGCAAAGGAGGAAGCAGCCATCCCGGCTGACACGCCACTATGTCACGCTAATGAGCTATGCCTCTGCAGCCAAACAAAGCAAGCGCCGAGGGTCCTGTAGCCAGCATAGGCCCCTCCCTTGCCTCTGCTTCCAGCAGCTGTTGCCTCGCACTGAAGCACAAAGCAACGAGTGTCAAGAGAAGAAGCATCTCTGGGAGAGACCTGCACACAGTGAGGCATCTGGGCCGCTTCAGATATGCAGGCGAGGCCACCAAAGATACAGGGCTCAGCGCTTCCTGCAGCCAAAGGGCAGTACCGTATTTTTTGCTCCATAAAACACACTTTTTTCCTCCTAAAAAGTAATGGGAAATGTGTGTGCATCTTATGGAGTGAATGCAGGCTGTGCAGCTATCTCTGAAGCCAGCACAGCAAGAGGGAGAGCTGCGCAGCGCCTCTTGTTCTGCTGGCTTCCCAGCGAAGCGGGAGGAGGGACGGAGGGCAGCCTGTCAGTCCCTTCTCCCACCTCCCAGAAAAGCCAGCAAAAGCTGCTCTATCTTTAAAGAGCCGTGCCGAGTGATCATGTCTACGGCTCTTGCTGGCTTTTCTTGTTTTCCTTCGCCTTATAGGTGCGCCTTATGGCCAGGTGCGTCTTATAGAGTGAAAAATACGGTATATAAATAAAATAAATAAAAGTAAGAACATTTGCATCAACAGCCATGTAGATCAGGGGTGTGGAGCTTCTGGCCCTCCAGATGTTGCTGAACTATGACTTCCATCACCTCTGAACATTGACCATGCTGGGTGGGCTTGATGGGAACTGGAGTCCAATAACACCTGGAAGGCCTTCCCTAGTGCAGATGACAAAAAAACCCCCAACACACTGGGAACTGCACCTTCTCAACATTATCAAGTGTACTCGTTAAAACAGACCAGAATGTCTCAAGCTCAGATCTCTCCTCACTCAGCAGTCTTTTAGGCTAGCTGCCTCAGTCTTCCTACCCCCATTGTTGTTGTTGTTGTTTTATTTATACCCCATCCATCTGGCTGGGTGTCCCAGCCATAATAAAATGCCAAATGTTAAAGACTTCCTGGTACAGGGCTGCCTTCAGGTGTCTTCTAGAAGTTGTGCAGCTCTTTATCTCCTTGACATCTGATGGAAGGGCGTTCCACAGGGAGGATGCCACTACCGAGAAGGCCCTCTGCCTGATTCCCTATAACTTCATTTCTCTCAGTGAGCGAACCTCCAGAAGGCCCGTGGAGCTGGACCTCAGTGTCCAGGCTGAACGATGGGGGTGGAGATGCTCCTTCAGGTATACCATTCTGTCAGTTATACGGGGGATAAGTATACTGGGCCCTCTTTGCGTGGTAACTGCAAATAACTGCAAATTATCCAACAGTTCCCCACTTGATGATTTTGGTGGTAATGCACATAATCAAAAAGGGAAAGGCCACAAGAATATACCAGTACTGCCTTCATGTTTGGAAAGCACAGTAGGAAACAAATTTTCCTCTTTTTGCCATCACACAAAGTGGAAAGAAGAGCCTTAACACTCTTACCGCTATGAAAATGGTGAGGAAACAGGGCGGCCCAAATATTTGCTTGCAAGAGCTACCAACATTGCGGGATATAAGAGCGAGAATCGAAAGCGCCCCAGAGCCCTGGGTGCCAGGAGGAGCTCAGCTCACAGCAAGGCTGGAACATAACTAGCAGAGTTTCTGTGTCTCGGAACGAGGGGAGGTAACATCGCCTTTATAGCAAATGGCGCCTGGCAGCCACGCAGAACCCATAAATCTGCTAATGCGGGAGGCTGGCCTGGCTCATGCATCACTGGAACTCGCTCCGGGAGCTTTTACTGCCGTGACGTCAGAGGCAGGGGAGACCCAGCTGGAACTTCAACTCCCAAGTGGAACGAGAGGCACTCGGAAGGAAGAAGTTCCAGCGGCACATTTTGATGGGCAGATTACACGCCTGGTCTGGAATTGGCCAAGAGGGAGAGAACGAGCACTGGGCACTTGTACAGCTACTTTGGAAGCAGAGAGGCCTGCCTGGGACGGAGCTGCTTTGCTAGGAGATCCATCAGGACAGGCAAGCCAGTGAGGCGGCCTGCTGGGCAGAGAGGCAGGATGGATAGTTTCTAATAACTGATTTATAAAAAATATATTTGCAACCGTAAAAGTGAGGGGGACAAACATGAATTTTTCAAGTCAAAAGAACCTGCCAAGAGCATGTGGGCTCCGCAGGAATGGTGGAGAAGGAACCCAGTTGTGATTTTCAGAGGGCGGGGGAAGGCGGTGGAGGCAGGGAGGAACAGATGCAAAGCTCACCATCAGGATTCTGGGAATCAGCATCCTTAGGAATGGTGTACAGGTCGTAGGTGCTGTTCTCCAGATTACTGGCTCTCTGTGGAGAGGAAGAATTCTACATGTCAGTCCAGCTCTCTCGGGACTAGAATTTCTTTCAACTGTTTGTGCTTGTTTCTTTTGCTTGGCAATCGCGCTCCAGCATTCGGCACTAGCCTGCAGGTCAAGCCCCAGGGGAAGCCCCACATAGAGCGCACTGCAGTAATCCAGATTTAGTAATCTAGAATTAGGCAAATTCAAGGAAGAGCAGATCTATCCGTGGGCATTAAGCCACAAAGGCAATAGACTACCTCTGAATCTGGAGGATCCAAATCTGCAAATACAAGCTGGGAGGGGCCGGGGGGGGGGTTGCCTCCCTGGAGGTATCTGGTTGGTTACTGTGGGAAGTAAGGATACTGGACTAGAAGGGCCCTTTTTGTCCAAGGCAAGTAGCAGGTTCCTTGGGCAGCCGCCCTGTTCTTCCACTTTCTGAAAAGGTGGACATGCACATCGCCCCTGCAGGACTGAGCCCCACAAGTGGCAAGGCCTCAAAACGAGCCCCCAAACCCCTTAGCAAAGGGCGATGAAGTACCCAACAAGGCTTGCGGAACTCCAGGTTAGCTTCAGCTTACCGTGCAGAGGAGGACGGCGTTCTCCGCAGGGTTGTAGGACATGTTGAACACAGGGAACTTGGAGCCGCTGAGAAGGAGGAAAGTAACAAATGAGGAAAGCAGGGAGAACACAAATAGTAGCTGGCCTGTGTCACAGCTCTGGCTTAAAGCAGCAGCCACTGATGCAGAAGGAAAGGACCCCCATGACCCCCCCCTAAAAAAAAAGGTCCTGGGCTGCAAGGTGCTCTGCTGGTTGTCTGCCTCCATGGTTAGGAGGTGGTAATGCTTCTGAACAACAGTAGCTGGTAACCACAGTGAGAGAGAGAGCCAGTGTGGTGTAGTGGTTAAGAGTGGTAGACTTGTAATCTGGGGAACCGGGTTCGTGTCTCCGCTCCTCCACATGCAGCTGCTGGGTGACCTTGGGCTAGTCACACTTCTTTGAAGTCTCTCAGCCCCACTCACCTCACAGAGTGTTTCTTGTGGGGGAGGAAGGGAAAGGAGAATATTAGCCACTCTGAGACTCCTTCGGGTAGTGATAAAGCAAGATATCAAATCCAAACTACTACTCCTCCTCCTCTCGTGTTCGGGGCCTGCTTGCCGGTTTCCCAACAAAGGCAGCTGGCTGACCTCTGTGAGAACAGGATGCTGGACTCGATGGGCCACTGGCGTGATCCAGCAGGCTCTTATGGTGTTCTTGTGTACAAGCAGCGCATGCAGCCTTCTCCGCCCACAAGAAGCACAAAACAACCACCTAGCAACAGTGGTGGAAGGCATCGAGCGGAAGAGGACCTCCTCACCTTCTCAGCTGCATTACGGCAACATCTTTGGAGCTGTTGAAGTCCAGCTGTCGCAGGAAGCGGTCCTTCACGTAGTAGAGCATGTTGCCATGCACAGCGTATGCTGGTCGCTCACGCTCCAGCTTGAAGACAATCATGCCGCCATCGTGTCCTGGAGACCGGAGAGAGCGGCAGCCGTGTTAAGACTTCTGCAGCCAACGCTACAAGCAGACTCACGGCACCTTGCGGGGGTGGGGGTGGGGGAGAGAGAGGCAAAATAGCATGCCCTCCAGGCTGAAGGGTCACAGCTCAAGGATGGAGCACCTGCCATGTACGCGGAAGGTCAGAGGTTTAATCCCTGGTGTGGAAAGAGATTATACCTTATACAGTGGTACCTCGGGTTAAGAACTTAATTCGTTCCAGAGATCTGTTGTTTACCTGAAACTGTTCTTAATCTGAGGTACCACTTTAGCTAATGGGGCCTCCTGCTGCCGCCACACAATTTCTGTTCTCATCCTGAAGTAAAGTTCTTAACCCGAAGTACTATTTCTGGGTTAGCAGAGTCTGTAACCTGAAGCATCTGTAACCCAAGGTACCACTGTACCAAGCCAGACTCTAGCTCAGTATTGTCTGCAATGCCTGGCAGTGGCTCTACAGAATTCTAGGCAGGAGACTGACCAAAGCCTAGCTGGAGATGCCAGGGATTGAATCCGGGGACCTTCCGCTTGCAAGGCAGACACTCTTCCCTATGGCATCTCAAGGTAGGGCTAGGAGAAGCCCCAGCAGCTATTGTCTCAGTGGTGGCCCTGCACCTTTGAGCTCTTCCCCCTCCGAGGCAGGAATGTTAAGCTTTTAGCACCAGCTGAAAACCTGGCTATCTTGGGAGCTTAGTTGCCAGGATGAATGTTTATTTTATTGGTGCTTTTTGGTAATTTTTGTTTTGTTTTGCAACAACAGCACAACAAAAACAAAGCAGCTGCAGGGCCCCAATCCAGATCAGGTGCCCATGCAGGTTTCTGCCTGAAAATTTGCCTTGCTATTTGACACCCCCCCATTGCTGTTTGCAGAGAGTGGAAGCTATGCGAGCAATGTGCATTCAGAAGGGAGAGCTTTTCAACAGGAAATCCAGTACCAGGGCCCAATCGGGAACGAGAGCACGTTCCAGATCAAGGTTCCACAGCAGCTTATTCTCTCCAAAGACCAACGCAGCCAGGTTAAGTGTATTCATTAGAACACTTGACTGTTTTGCAAGCAAAGGCATATTAAAGCACCTTTAAAGGAGAAGGTGCAAGATGCTTCAAAGGGCACTTTCCAGGTATCCCTGTGTTCCTCTTTTAAACCTCTGACATTGGGTTTAAAGCATGGGAAGACCTGCAAAGCCACAAGAGGGATGCAGGTGGGTGGGTGACCCCACTCACACATCAATCATGAGATGTTATAATAATGGCATGTGACTGACAGATCATAAGCCCCACCCACCTCTCAAATTTGGCCTGTGAGGCCAAGCTTGATAAAAGATCTGTCCCCTGGAGCAAAAGATTCCCCCACCCCTGGACTGGACACTGCCAACTTGCTAGATACATGAACTGATCCTCTGCACTTCATAACATTTTGACCCCATTTTCTTTAAAATTATACAGTTACATCTGCCAACTGCAGAGACCATTTTGTGCATGCCATGACATGGGCTTGAAATCACAAAAGCAGATGCCACCATAAATCTGTTTGCCTTTTGGGTGAAGGAGATCCTTTTTTGGCATCTAGTGAAAACTCATCATCAAATCCAAAGTGACTTCAAGAACAGATCCCATTACCTGCAGCAAAGAGGTTGAGGTTGGGGTGAGCTGCCAACACCCAAAAGCGGTCGTGATCCCTGCGGAAAGTCTGGACTCCCGTGCTGGGAAGGGGAGAATGAAAAACAGAGGCAGACTAATTAACACAAAACAACTGGACTGGTTTATGCAATTGATAGCCTCAAAGCAGCTATGTTCCTAACAGAGGGGGTGGGGAACCTCTGGCCTGCGGACTAAATGTGGCCAACACCATCCAAAAGTGTACTAACACTCCTTCCTCACCTGACCCCAAGATCTGGTGGCTCTGAGTTTTGGATCCCTCCATCACACAGCGGAAGGGCCGGAGGTCAGTGGCAGAGCTTCTGCCTTGTGAGCAGGAGGCCCCAGGGTTCAATCCCCAATGGCATCTCCAGACAGGGCTGGGGAAAAGCTCCCTGCTTAAACTGTGGGGAGCCACTGCAGACAAAATTGATTAGATGGACTGATAGCCTGACTTTCTATAAGGCAGCTTCCTGTGTATTCCAGCCAGGCACCTGGCATTCCAGAGCGTATTCTTTTAAATAGTGCAGGGCCCACTATCCCGAGATCAGGAAGGGCAGGCAGGATGGTGCACTTACCGCTTAGACATATCCCAGACACGGATGCTCTTGTCCTCAGAGTTGCTGAGGATGAGTTCCTGGCGGGGGTGAAACACGGCGCAAGAGACGTTGTTGTAATGTCCGCGGCAGGTGTCTACCTCCCAGGCTTTCGACTCTAAGGATAAGAAGGCTGGTGATCACGAACCACTTCCTTGGCAGAGAGGTCAGGGAAATGAGACTCTCACCTCGAGCTTGTAGAGCAACTCTACAAGGTCCTACATAGGGAATTGGTCCTAAGAGTTGCCTAGAGCAGTTCTGGTGCCCAGCCTTTTCAGGTGCTTATTGTTTTTACCCTTTTAATGCATTTATATCCAAGCTGGGATTCAAGATGGCTTACAACAATTAAAAACAACATTACAAAATAAGTCATGAGCACAAATGAGTTAAAAGCTAAAATGCAGTTAATGGTTAAAATGCAGAACACATTTGGAGCCAGCAATTAAAACACAGTTTGCCCCAACGTCAGCCCAGTGGTCAACAGTGCCTGTAACTTAGTTTTCAAAGGCCTTGGCCCTCTGGCAGAAGGATAACAACCAAAGGCCATCACTTCCAGGCTCTGCTTGCTTGCCTCCCAAGGAAGCTCAAGGCAGACAGACTTTTGAACTGGGCCGGCAAAGCATTCCTAAGGCTTCTGCAATCTTCTACTGCAGCTTGGCATAAGTTTGCCCGCTTTCTTCCCCTAACCTACCAGAGAAGCAATTCCTTCCGGTGCTGGGCTCATTTCTAAACAGCTATCAATGCTGGATCAGATTCCCACCCTGCAGCCAAGGTTCATTCTCTTAAGTGCCCAGCCAGCCTAGCAGTGTATGCAGCTGGGTCCTTGCTCTTGCAACTTGACTCCATGGAGGGAGGGAGGAAGGAAGTGGACGGCGCTTACCATTCATCCGCCAGATCTTGACTTGCCGATCATCAGCCCCTGAAACTATGAGGGGCATGGTGGGGTGGAAAGCGGCCCAGTTCACACCACGGTCGTGCCCCTATGAGAAGAAGGTAACTAATCTCAGGCCGAGGCTGCCATTTTGGGAAGTGGCAACATACAGTGGCAACACGTGCCAGTCAATGGGATGTGAGGAGCAGAGTTGCTGTAGCTGCCACCCCCTGCCTGCTAATCCAAAGGGACCCACTCCATCCCTACAGTCAGAAGGGGCTAATATGGCCCTGCCTCTCTGCTCCTCCCTCAGCAAAAACTCTGGGCCAAGGGGAGAGGAAACAACTGCAACCGCCTCCTCCCTGGTCTTCTGCAGTCACCCCTGAGCCCTCTCACCTCTTTACCAAGAATTCAGCCATCAAAACCATCCATCTTTCTCACTGACCACATAATGCCCTTGACTCCAATCCACAGTGAGCTCCTTATCTTCAAAGCTCTCCACTCCTCCATCCTAGGACCCTGTTATTTCCCCACCTAGAGTTTCGTTTGTCCAACTCCACCCACACTTGACCAACCCAAGATTTCTTTCTTACGCCCTCAAACTTCCCTGCCCTTTCACCCTTTCCTCCTCTTATATGTCCGGAACCACCTTCCAGAACACCCCTTTGAGGCCACCTCTCTAACACACCCACCCTGCTTTCCCCCCAAAGCCTTTGCCATAACCTTTCAGTATCCAAATTATTAAGTCCAAGAACTGCAACGGATGTGAACTCTTCCCCCTGCCTGCTCCCTACTTCATTTCCCATCCCGCTTCTGGTACTGTTCCCCAGAGCTGAATTTTAGACCACACGCTTCTCAGGGCAGGGTGCTATGCTCTTAATACTTTGCACATGGGTGGCACCATATAAACAATGGTTTGCAATAGGCTTGATCCCAGAAGCAAGGATCTTTCTTGCAATCCAGCTCTGGAGGTTGCAGGTCTTGCTTCTCCTTGTTGCAGAATTACTCAGGGTAGGGTCCAAAGTCCCTGCCAACAGCTGCTTGTGTTCTGAGCAGTTTAAAATAGCAAATATGCAAAGGTGCCTCCCCCATGCACCCCCTGCCCAAGCCAGGAGTACCTCAAGGACGTGCTTCACCACTGCATCAGTGGTGCCAAAGAGATCTACTCCAGTGATTCCCCTAACGTCCGACTCCACGGCTCCCGGGGAGAGGTTCTTCTTCCTCAGGCCTTCACGAAAGGTGAGAGTGAAGAGAGCAGGGGCAGAACATGAGGTTAGTGAGAGGATGCTGCAAAATTCAGAGACAGGCTGTTTATATAAATGGAAGACATAAGCCGGTGAAATGGAACAGAGAGAAAAGGGACTACAAGTTATTTTCATTCCCTACGAACATCTACTAGAACAATGCACAGCTGGAACCGATTTCTACATTTCTTTGCAGTTCACTAGGGAAACTGAGACGCCTTTGCAATCAGGAAGCAAAAAATCACCAGGCTAGGAATGCTGCCGCTGCTGAGTTACTTGGTTGAAGGCCAAAGGGAAATGGAAAAAAAAGTTAATCGGTACCTTGTATATTGGATCTGAAGCATTCTGGCCTCTTATTTTAAATAATTTGGTTGATAAAAGCTATCAAGTTCACATAACCAGGCGGGCACTTTCAACAAGGAACCTGACGCAATGGGCTGAGATCCAGGAAGGTCTAGGCTCAGACAGCAGCCTCCTTGAGTCGAGAGTGGAAGGAACCATCTGCACGCCTGATCCAGGAGATACTGAAACATCTGGGGCTTCAAGGAGGTGGCAAAGGAACTGAACAACAGATGGAAAATTTTTGGAGAAGCTACACAAATCCAGAGGGAAAGGAGGACACTCACAGAATGAACCAGCTATTTAATGCTGCGGGAGAGAGAGTGAGGTGTTTGTGTGAGAGACAGGCAGACAGATGTACAAGAGCTGTGGGGATTAATGTGGTCTGCAGAGCAGTTAGACAGCCTGGTCATGCGAAGGCACTGTCTGGCTCCCGGGTAGTTGGGTACGGTTAAAGGGGACTCTGAAAGCTCAGGCAAGAACTGAAGAACAAGCCTCGGAGCGTTAGACCACCCTGGACGCAGCTCACAGCACTCCCAACTCATTAGGAAGTCTAGCACCATCATGCTTCTAGAGCTTTTCCAGAACTCCCCACCCCAGCCCAGCATTTTGCTGCCTGGAACCTCAACAAGGCTCAACCTTTTAAGAACAAATAGTGCCCCTGGCAAGGAACGGTTAGGAAATTGCTGTGCAACATTAACTCTTGTTAAGCCCTCCCTTCCTGCCATCCATGTCAAGGCTCAGCTTCCACCTGGATTAAAAGGGTGCAGGGAGGAAAAAAGGGAGTTATTTCAGAAACACCCCCGACAGGTTATTGTTAGTATCAAGAGCAGGGAAACTTCAGTTACAACGCAGCTTTTTCATGCATTTTAATGCGACAACCAGACTCCAGACCCAAACTGGCTCCTTTCACGCACTCTCTCAGCAGGAACAAGGGGGACCCTGCACTCAGTTGCCCTGGAAACCCACCCATATGGCTGATATGATTGTCTGTTTTCTCCAGTGCAGCAAATCCACAACATCCCACTAATTATCAGGAGAGTTTGGGATGAGGCTACAAATCACTATAAACCCAGGATGAAATTTCCATTGTCGAAATGGAACAAGAATTAGCACAGGGAGGTGGTGAAAGACATTCCAGGTTCCAATTGCGCTCGGCCAGCTCACTAGGATTTAAGACAAGCTATGGACCTATCTGCATCATGGGGACAATTCTGGCCTAAGGTTGTTGCGCAGGTGACACTCCCTGCGTCCCAGTACTTTGCTCTCTAACTGGCATTTTGAGAGAGGATGACAACCAGCAGTGGGAATTGATGCAACATTTCCAGATCTGTAAAGATGTTGGAAAAGTTTACGGATCTTCCAAACAACCAGTTTGGAATCCTGCTGAGAGAGTCTGTGAACCCTGTGAAGCAAGGGTGCTGGCAGAAGAGATTACAAAGCTCTCCCCGTCAGTAGCCAGGAAGCAGCAATCCTCTCCCCTCCCCTCCCCACAGCTGGGTCATGTCTGAATGTGTGCTACGAAACTCCAGCAGCCCACCCAGCTGAAAACTGCAGTTGAGAAAGCGGTAAGTCTATTGTGCACTCACGAGGGGAGGGGTCCTTGCCCCCAGTTTTCATGTTCCACACTCCCACCTCCTCAGGCTCCCTCTTTTGCAACCAGGGCATGACTCTCCCTAGCTCAAAGAATTCTGCAAAGAATCCCTTGTCAATGGCCGGAGTGATGGAAGTTGCAGTTCAGCAACACCAAAAGTTCATCATACTTGCTCTACAGGTTCACTTTCCAGAGGGCTTCCAGGAGCTAGACCCCAAGGCCTGCAGCTTCACTGGAGCACGATCCTTCCTCCATGAGCACCCAGGTGCCTTGGCTCCTTTGCTCTGGCCCAGGGGCCCATCATATGGGCCTGCTCACTCCCAAATTGTGTGATGCTGTTTCCACCAGATCAAGAACGGATTCTTAGAACTTGGGGCCCAATGAGATCCAATACACTACAGAAATTGGGGGAAGAGCATTATTCCATCGTGCATCCAATTAAACTGATACCATGACACACAATTCTCTGATGGAATTTGCTGCTGGAAGATGACATGAGGGCTGCGGCCATAGATGTATTTAAGCAGGGATTCGGCAGCCATAGTGAAGGAAGAGACATCTATCAGCAGCTACTGGCCATGTTAACTAAACTGAATCCCAGTTGCTGGCATCAAAAGTGGAATAGGGCAGTTGGGAGAGGGCTTCTCAGAGGCATCTGGCTAGCTGCAGAGTAATTTCCTAGAGGTATTTGATTGGTTGGACAACTCTGATCAAACACAGGGCCCCCAAGGTTCATGGCTCCTTCCACGTAGTGCTGATTTGCTAGTTGCACATTTACACCCAGCACAGGGGTTTCTTGCACTTCTCAACTGCTGTTAACAGCTGAGGAGCTACAAACTGATGACAAGTGTGCAGAGTGGGCAGTTTCTACCCAAAATTAAAAGGAACCAAGCAAAACAGAGGGAAACACAGTGCCAGGATCTCCTGTGGTTTCACAGCACCTTCTGCAAAGCAGAGCTGGTGCCATAGGAATGGGGCTGGACTCTAATTACTCCTCTGCCCTGCCGGGATGGTCTACAGTCAACTTCTCCTTCTCTTGTACTCCGCTTTCAACAACTGCAGTTTTGACCACGATGCTGCTGCTGGACAGCCCCCTCGACCTGGGCAGCTCACCAGAAATATCCCAAACGCGCACAGTCTGATCCAAGCTGGCTGATACCACCAGGTCCTCCGAAGGGTGAAACTGAGCGCACATCACGTAATGGTTGTGTCCAGTCAGCACACTAGGAAGAAGGCAAGGAAGAGAGGGAAACACTTATGAGTAGTTCCTCTGAGTATTCAGGATCAAAGTCATTCATTCAACAAGACGACAGGGAGCAATTTATTTGGAAAATTCATGAGCCATCCCTTCAGCATAAATCTCTTGCAAAGGGCTGAGAATGCATGTCAAGGGCCAGCTGCCCTTTTGCGCCGTTTCTGACAAGGCCAGAAAAACAACAGCATTTCCTGGCTCTCCAGATCTCCACACTCTCAGCTATCTGCAACGTACTAAGTGAGGAAATTCACTTCAAGCAGCAGGTGTCAAACATGAGATCCGCTATCCACCTTCCACCTACAAACTCCCAGGAGAATCATGTTCAAAGGAAGAGGCTTGGTGAGAACTCCAGTCACGCTTCTCACTCTCAGCTTACTGATTATTTATTTTTAATTATTAAGTGTTATTATTAATTTTATTACTTGCCCTTTACCAACAAGTCCCATGGCGAGTTACAGGAATTTAAAACTCAGAATTAAAAACAGTTAAAACATATTGCATTCACAATAGGCTGGTTTCTGAAACACATAATTCAGGTAGCATATTTTGTTGCATTTTGATCCCACCCTTCCTTCAAGGAGCCTAGGGTAGCTGATGCAGTTCTCCTCCCTCCTCCTCTTAACAATCCTGCAATGTAAGTTAGGCCGAGAGATAGCACACTCAGAAAGCACCCAGTGGGTTTCAAAGATGAGCAGTTCCAGCCTGACACTAACCACTATGCCTGCCTTATGAGGCTGCTGCATTTCTGAGAAAGTGCACCTGAAATCCTCTGAACGCTTAGAAAATGCTATATAAATAATATGACAACAACATGTTTTTATAAATTGTCCAATTTCACCTATGAATTGAAGAATACAAGGCCGAGGGGTTGCTTTCAATAAAAGTGCTTGGGAACCACAAACAAAAGACATCTGAATGAAGAAATATGTTTTGGTTACCAAACACAGGTTCTGGACTGCCAGTTCCAAACCCGAATAGTTTGATCATCAGAAGCACTCAGGATCCAAGGGTACTCCTACGAACAAAAAACAAAGACACATATCCCTTTCTTTTCTTTCTGCTACATACTGCTTTCATTAAAAAGGCAGCAAAGATACTTTGCAGAGCTGCTGCCCCAGTGCTGTTTTAGGGCCTTCAGACCTAAAGGCCTGTAGAGCGGCAAAACAGGATCTTGGCAGGAAAAAGCAAAAGAGGCAGGACTGGGAGCGCCTTGCTGGACTCACATGATGGAAGAATGTGGTGCGGATGTAATCCAAGTGGCCCAACAAGGTGAAGAGACAGCGACGCAGCTTGTAATTCCAGACCTGAAAGTCAGACATGACAGGGTGTATACATCAGACAGCTGAGCACTCCAGATTCCCCCACAATCATCACGTTTGGCAACTTTAAACATATTCACCCGTCTGTGCTAAGACTACTGCTAAATGAGCCTTCTGCCCAGCTATGGCTCTGTCCTGGGTCTCTCCAAAGAAAACAAAGTAAGAGGAAGGGCTATAGGGCCCATCAAGTCCAGCATACTACTTCTGCCTGCTGTCAGTCATATCCCACTAAGGAGCCCCAAAGTGGGGTTGTCTTCAGCACTTGGCAGTCAGAGATATACTGCCACTGCCCATGCAGGCACTATTGCACTGCCATGGCTAATAGCTTTTGAAAGATTTCTCCTTGTGCTGACTTCTTGCAAGAGGGTGAAGAGATCCTCGTTACCTTAATTTTGTAGTCGTCCCCTCCAGACACGAAGAGTGGCTGCTGTTTGTGGAAATCAATCCCTCTGACAGGGCCTAGAAACACACACATACAAAAGACCGTGTAAATATTTCCCCATTTCTGGTACTTATTAAACAGGAGTACTCAATAGATTTTTGTCCATTCCAGTTGGCTACTCTGATTTCTTCTCCCAGTCCCTTCCCTGTCCCAGGACCTTCTCCTGTCAATGAGAAAGAGTTCTTCCTTGACTCACCACTGGGATTCCATAGCCCCAAACCATACTGCGCCTCCAGCCGACTCTTAGTTGCTTTGGCAGCAACAGCAGCTGCAAGACCCCACAGTGACTCTCTTGTCCTCTACACACACACACACACCTTCCCTGGGACTGAGATCCAACAGCCTGCTGGGGGGTTTGTGTGAGGTTGATGGGCTGCAATTGGGACTACTTTTAGCCCATGTTTCTTGCAAACCCCACTCAAGAAAGATTCAATTTTCATGAACTCCCACCTTGGAACTTTATACTGCAGCTTCTGTTACAAAAATTCCACCACAGCACTTAAAAACAAATATGCACTCCCCACCCCACCCCCAATATAGCTCCAAGTTCATAGGATAACATGAACTGGAACAAAATAAAGGAAAGAAGTTAATTCAGAGGATGAGTCTCTCTGCATATAAAAAGGTGACAAAGGCCTATATAGGTTTAAGTTAAATTTACTTTGAAGTGTTGCAGCAAAACATGTCAAAAAACCTTCATACAGGAATTGAACATCCACTTGCCTATTTGAGATTATCGGATCCACTTGTATTTATGCTTCTACTCACATCATGATTTGCAGTAAGCTGTGCAATAAAGCACCATAGGTGCCCACATTTTTCAGGCAAGAGATCCTGCATATATGTGAACGTTGTAAGGGGGCTCCACTTACCATCATGTTCATCAAATTTGTCAATGAGTGTACACATCCGGTAGTCCCAGAGCTGGATTACTCCATTGTGCAGACTTGTTAAGATCCAAGGCCGCTTAGGGTGAAAGCTCAGCCCTGGGAAGGAAAAGGGGGAAGGGTGGTTTTAATGTATTTTTAATCTTTGTTGGAAGCCGCCCAGAGTGGCTGGGGAAGCCCAGCCAGATGGGCGGGGTACAAATAATAAATTATTATTATTATTATTATTATTATTATTATTATTGACAACATATTTGTTCTTATTATTTTTGCTGTCTACATTCCATGCAGTCAGCCAGCAAAATATTTAACATCCAGTGGAAATTTGAACCCGTCTCCCGGGTCACATTCAAATCCACTAACCATTACACCACACTGACTCCAAGGCGCCCCCATCTCTGGTGGGTAACTGTCAAAGTCTAGCAGATACGCCACAATGCCTCGACCCCAAATTTCAGATGCATATGGATCTACATTACCCAATGATATATGAAGAAAACTTAAGTCCCTGTTTTATGGCATATATTAAAGTGTATGGACATGAAAAGAACTATATATTAGCAGGTAACTCTGTTCACGTACACACCCTTTAATATTACTCGCTATAAACATATATACATACATACATGTGTGTGTGCGCGTGTGTGTGTGTATATATAACGTTTGTAGATGTGATTTCTCCCTCTCTCACGCACACACAAACGTGCCAGCATCCCCGTTATCTACCAACAACGCAAGAAGTTGCACTTGTAACCTTCACAACTTTCGCACTGATTCCCCGAGGCGGAAAAACCCTCTGCCCCAATGGCAATCCCATGCAGGTCTACTCGGAAGCAAGCCCCGCTATTCTTAACGGGGGCAGTTCACACGTAAGCGTAAGGCTACGACCGTGCGCGCACTAACCTGGGAGCAAAGCAGCAGGGCTTACTCCCGAGTAGACCTGAGCAACGCTAAGGAGTCGGGCCCTCCTCCCCCTCCCCGGGTACCTTTGACGCGGGCCGACTTAGTCTCGAACTTGGTGAGCATCTTCGGGCCTGGCAGCCTCCGCGCCCCGAAGCAGAAGCGACAACCGGACCAGACTCCACGTCACCGCCCGCTGCCGGAGCGTCCCGCAAGCCAACTCAGCACTTCCGCTTCCGGCTAGGAAACCATAGATTACAGACGGAAATGGGGAGGGAACATCCTTTCTGAGAAAGAGCGCCTCCTAGGGGAAGCGGAGGAAAGAGCCTCCAGCAAAGAACCAGTCGCCGAGGAGGACAAAAACAGGAAGGGCGCGGCTGCCGCTTTAGACCATAGAGGCGGCATACGACTAGACCGTCTCCCCCTCAGGTCGCTCGCGGCGGGGGAGCGGGGCAGAGCGTCTTCCATGAACCTCGAGAAGGAGAGGAAGCGGAAGCCGCCGGCAAGATGGCGGCCGTCGAGGAGGCGGAAGCGGCGACCAGCTGCGGGCGGATGATGAGGGAAGCTGAAGGGTGGCTCCTCCGGGGGCTCCTTCTGTGCGCCTTGGCGGCAGGTGAGGCAACAACCTGGGTGGCGGAAGCCGTGGGACCCCCGGGTCCCTCGAAGGGGCGTTTCGTGCCTCTGCGGAGGCTCGCCAGAGCCCTAACCTGACCTTGTCTGAGAGAAGCTGGGGAGGCAGCCGCCTGAAAGCCCAGGGAAAGCAAAGGAAAGGCCTCTTTTTCTCGGACAGGCGGGTGTTCCACAGGTGCGAAGTGTCGTCCATTGGTCACTAGAATCGCGGTGAAAGAGCAAATGCAGTTATTTGGTCTCTGGTGAAGCTGTAGGAAAACTCGCCCCTCCCGTCCCAAACCATTTTTGGTAAAAGCTTCGTTGGGACCAACCCAAATGTCACGAAAGCTTGGGGAGCTTTTGAGTTCTCCAGCGTCCTTCACTAGGCAACACGTTACAAAAACGAAAGAAAGAAAGAAAGAAGTGCGTCTGTGTGTTAAAATTTAGGAAAAACGTTAAGGGGGATGTTTTGGCCATGAGGTCAGCTTGTAGGCTTTGTTCCAAGACGGGGGTTGCAAGCAGAATAAGCCCCTCTCAGTTGGTACATGATTCTGTGGTGGAGGTGCAATAGTCGCTCCCTGTCTTTGGGGAAACGAAAAAAGAAGAAAAAACTGAAGTCTAGCTGGTAACCCAGATCAGTATTCCCATAAATTTGTGGGGAGGGGGGATGTCAGCTACTACATCCTCATCCCCAGACTCCCAGATGTACAGAACTTTACATCTGTAATACCAGGGAGGGACTTTAGCCTGCAATCAGATATCATGGAACTCATTTCACAAGTTGATGACTTCATGCCTACAGGTTTTTTATTTTCTTCACTCCCTGCTTTGCGGTAACCTCTAGCTGAGGGACTCTGCTGCTTGCCAAGCTTTGTGAGGTTTTATGCCAGCAACTCATAAAATAGCAAACAAAAAAAAACCCCCAAAACAATGCACAATGATTATTAAAATGGCTGGCTCATCAAGAAAGTTTAAACAGCTCCATAGGCCTGTTGATATAAAAAGAGCTCTAGGAGATATCTGAGAGTCAATAGGAAACTTGTGGAATCTCTGCTGGAAAAATGTTATAGAGCATGGGACCTCCAACACTAAATGCCTGACTTCTAGTTGGAGTCAGTTGGGACTCTTAACATGAGGGCAACTAAAAATGATCGTGTTCATAGTTTATTATTTATTTACAAATGCAATACAATGAACATTAAAACCAGTTAGAATGATAAAAATCAAAAAATTCACTTAAAATGCCTGCTGGAAAAAAGTCTTCAGTGGGTGCTGGTACTTTGGTGGTGATGGCTTCCTGCCCTCAGCTGGTAATGAGTTCCATAAAACTGGGGCCACAATACTAAGTAAGTGGTTGTTGGTGGATATGAGTTGCGCACTGAGCATATGGACTGAATACTAAGTCCATTAAAAAAAGCAAAAAAAAAAAAAATTGTGTGTGTTTGTGAAAGCCTGTTGGGCATCTGTAATACAGGGACAACTAATATTGATCACGTCAATAGTTTATTAAAAAAAAATTGACCACATATAGAAACACAAGGCATTGAAAAGTAAAATGGGTTAAAATCAGGAAATTCAGTCAAATTGCCTACTGGAATAAAGTATTCAGTAGGCACTGGAAGTTCAACAAGGAGGGGGTCAAACTGACTTCAACTAGAAGGGAATTCCATAAAATTAGGCCACAGTATTGAATGCATGGCTCCTGGTGGATCTGAGCCATGGGGGACTAACAGCTATTCCCCTGGAGATTGGACAAGGATACAAGAGATTATGTATCAGACTAACCTCAACAACATAAAAGTACACTTTGATTGCTTCCATGGCTCAAAATGGGTTTCAGATGAAGACAAACAGGGGAAGTGCAGCCCTGTTGATTCTCCCAGGTATCTTAGTAGCTTTCAGTTCCATTTATCATAATTTCCTGCTGTGATGGCCACATGTCTTTCTTCTCTTTAGTGGTTCCATTTCTTTTTGAAAGCAGTTGATGCTTGGAGATTGCTGTTTTGCACAGTCGCCTTTGACTTCTCAGATACCACAAAGTTCCATGTGGTCTTGCGTAGTTCTTAATATCTAAATAAAATCTTGAGTCAAATCACCAGTATGCTGTCCTCCCATTATTTACTTTCAAGGAGGCCATGGAAGTAATAAACAGGTATCTGTAGTTAATTTTAGAGTAGGTGAAGGTTAACAAACCTATACTTAATCTAGACTGGACACTAGTACTATGAGGGACTAGGAGAGATCGTTGAACCTGTTCTGGATGGGGATGCCGCCCTCTTGAAAGAGCAGGTTATACAGTGTAGGAGACTCCTTCATCCTTACTTTTCCTGGATGCCCAGATGGTGACAGTTGCTAGGAGTGCCTTTTTATCAGCTTTGCCTATGTCCTTTCTCTAAGAAGACCAACTCACATTCAGTCAACCATGCTTCAATTACTTCCAGATTGGATTTTTACCTTGACTTTGAAGACAATGATAGAAAACCATTCAGTTGCTTTAATTTTCTACCTGCATCATGCAGCTGTTAAAAATAGAAGAGCAAGATCTGTAAGCAGAGGTGGTAGAGCTTCACAGCTTTTTTCTGTGCTTAGCATCATATTTCGGGAGACTATGACATAGGATGGCTGGAAGGAAGGAGTGATACTGGATGTGTGTAAAGGAAACCCTGAAGTGCAGTGTTGGGGGAGAAGGGATCCAGCTGAGGTTTTTCTAGCCTCAACCAATTTGAGAAGCAGCAGAAAATCTTTCTGCCTTGGAAGTGAAAGCAAAGATAAGTCAGTGAAAGTTGGCTTCATAATGGGCTGAACTTAAACAAGTATAATTTATTAAATTAGCAGGTGTCCCTAATAGGATAGGAGGTTGCCGGAGTAAATGAATGAGCAAAAGATGGATGGGGATTGAGGGATGGAGATACTGTTAGTCACATGCTTTTGGTGAATGTAGCAATTGTATCGTGGTTTAGTTGTTTTGCACATGACGTGAAGAATGTTCAAGGCTAGGGTCGTGTTTGCTGCTTCACTTTTTCATTTGTGTACAGTGCCATGGGATGGGAAAAATTGTTTAATCAGTTCATTAGCAGAAGTGAATGGGTGCCATTTGCAAATAGGGGAGCTCGGCAGATTCAGATTTTACTTGTGCTTACTGAATGCAAATAAAATAAACATGCTAAGTTAGTTTACTCTTTAGGTTTCCGCATCAGAAAACTTTCTAATGCAACCTGACTTTTTTAAAAAATGCAAGTTATCCTAATTTGCATAAGAGAAATTTCCATTTTGGAGTTTTCCAGAAAAAAATCCCTGATAACATGTTGGATGGGGGATGGGGCATGTTTGCAATACTTTGAGGGTCTGTTGGTTGCTGATTGGGTTGTTGTGAAAGAGGGCTTCCAGACTCCACAATGCCATCTCATTGACTGCTGGCTCTGAGTCGCTGAAATAAAACAGGCAATGGGGAGAAGGGTTATTACATCCCTCAGTCCGTCTGCTTGATCGGCATAGATTTTTCCCTAGCCTGCTATGAGGCCCGCAGTCTGCATTTCCATACTGGCTTGGGGAGGAGGCTGCTTCCTTCTCTCTGCAGCCCACATGGAAATTAGTCTTAGCAGGCAAGTCTCTTACATGGATTTATTTACAAGGCCAGATTACACTAGCCCAAGGTCATTCATAGTTTGTGACAGAGTGGAGATTTGAATCCAGGTCTCTCTGGTGCTGTAAAGACCGTGCCACACACTCAACTGTGAGACGCAGCCAGTACTTAAAATGGCCTAGGGGTAGCCAACATTGCGTTCCTCAGATGCTTCGGGCCAATACTACCATCAACCGCACCCAGTGCTTGGTGGTGATGGTAGTTTTGATCCAGAACATTTGGAGGTTGCTATGTTGTCTACTCCTGAGCCACACCATTTCAGTGAGCTGTCAAGGAAATGAGAGCAGCCCTTGAGTGGGGACTGCAGAGAGGCTGCCAATTGGATGGCCTCCTAGCAGGGATACTGTACTAGTGGATTTCCGGCATCAGTATGAGGTGGGACTAGATGGCCTATAACAGGCATTGGCAAACTCGGCCCTCCAGATGTTTTGGGACTACAACTCCCATGATCCCTAGCTAACAGGACCAGCGGTCAGGGATGATGGGAATTGTAGTCCCAAAATATCTGGAGGGCCGAGTTTGCCTATGCCTGGCCAATAAGGTCACTCCCAACTCTGTGGTTAGGCCTGGATAGTCGAGGCCAGATTGGGATCTTTACATCTATGTGTTTTTTCTCTCTCTCTCCACAGGTGCAGGCTGGTGCAACTCTGTTGAGAGGAAAATCTACATCCCACTGAACAGGACAGCATCGTGTGTCCGCCTCCTGAACGCTACTCATCAAGTTGGCTGCCAGTGTGAGTGTATCCCATTCTAATGAATTTTTGTCTGGGAGAGAAAGTGGAGCTACATCACCTGGACTGCATCTACTCAGCCACAAATTTGTCAGTTGGCAGGTGGCATTTTAGATATAAGTAATTGATGTATATGTGTGGTGTTTTAGAGTTGAAGAGGACAGCCCTTGCTGGGTGGGTTTGCAATCTGAAATTCATCATGGGAGGAACAAGCAGATGAAGGGGAAGCAGGAGTAAACTGGGGAAGAAGTGGTAGTTATTTCAGTTTCATGTACTTAGTCTTATTTACAGCACAGCTTAGAAGCTAGCTGGGGGGGGGGGGGCGAGTCCAGTGCAATTGCCAAGCAACAGAAAACAAAACACCCAAGGGAGCTATCTGGTGAGAATGTTGCATCAGGGACCTCTTCCTTTCTCATGGCAGCCTCCTTGAATGGAGACACCGGAGTCATCCATGTAGTGGAGAAGAAATCTGACCTGAACTGGGTGCTGAAGGATGGGCCACATGCCCCTTACATGGTGCTGCTAGATGGATATCTTTTCACCGGGTAATGAACCATTCCCCCTTGCTGCTGCCCCCACAAAAAGTGCCTAACTTATTTATTGTGCTTGTATCGCTTGTTTCTGTTAGAAAATCTCAGAGAGGCCCCTGGGCTGGAAGGAACCATGAGGGTCATCTAGTTCAGCCTCCTTCAATGCAGAAATCTTTTGCCCAATATGGGGCTTTAGCAGTGTTTCCGCCATGTGTGCCTTCCGTCTTTTCTTGGGTCTGTGGCAGCTTTGATACTCAGCAGAGAATGAAATATTTGTTTTGCATGAAAGATGTTTCACATCTTCTCTCCCCCTCGCCTGCTTCCAACCCCTTCTTTTCGCAGCTTAGCTTCTCCTGTTCTCAATTCTCATTGTGTTGAGTTTGTTTTTAAGTTTGTCCGTGTGTGATCTTGCATGATACCAGATCTCATTTAATAATGTGAGTTTTGGGCTGTCTGGGCTGGAGCTCAGGGGTAGAACAGCTGCTTTGCATGCAGAAGGGGCCTAGGTTCAGTCCCAAGCATGTGCAGATCGGGCGTATCTCCCTTGACTCCTGCCTGAAACTCTAGGGAGGCAAAGCATGTTATTGGCATGCAGCGCTGGGCTACATCACTGCTCTTCATCTGCTGAGTCAGGACCAAATACCTGATTGTGGCCTGATCTAATGTGAGTTGCAACAGCAGCACTACCACCATACAGATAGATGGCAAAAAAAATTAAGAACTGGTTCTCCAAATGCATGGTTAGGTTTAAAGGTATGTCTGAAATGGTTGGAAGACTGCTGAGGCAGAGGGACAGATGAAACTGGCCCAGTAAAATTCAGCTTCCTGTGTTGTTCCTGTGCACTACATAGACAGTTGTGGTCATGTGAATATCCTGTGATAGGCAAAGTGGTATTTCTTGTGGGAGTAGCTGAGAAAAAGGACTTGGCGTAGAAATTTTTCACAGCACATGCTCTTTAGATTCTCGAGGGACTGTGTGTGTAAGTGTGTGTGTGTGGAGTGGCCCTTGGGTCAAAGAAAATGGGGAATGCAGAAAAGGGTGGGATGGTTGAAGAGTTCATGCCAGTATGGGTGATGGGAAGAAGAGAGTTAATGATTAAACTCTTTTTCATTAGGAAAAATAAATGAATGAAGATGGTTTATCAGGACCAGATGGCATTTAACACCCAAGTGCAGCCTTGACTTCCTGTCATTCTGCAAAGCATTAAATAGATAAGGAGGAAGTTACGCATTCCAGTAACTTAAAATTGCTTCTCCCTTTAAGGGGGGGAAACAGAATGTGGCTAAACTCTTTCTCCTTTTATGATTTGTTACACACGATACCAAGTTTTTTGTTTGAAGTCTCCCCTTTTGTGCTTGGCTACTTAAGTGCTGTAGGCAGGCGATAACTAGCTAAAAATCTAAAACAGCCCCCCCCCCCCTCCAGAAGATCTGTTCATCATTTTTGTGTTTCTTTTCTCGACAGTGATGTAATGCAGCAGCTGAAGGGCAGCTCCCGCATCTCTGGCCTTGCTGTAGCCATCTCCAAACCCAGTCTCCACACAGGATTCTCTCCTGGTTTACGGTGCCCCAACGATGGCTTTGGTAAGGAAGGAGCTGGGGGGCGATGGGGAGAGAGACTTGCGTGTGGGCTACGCTAATTTGTGGAGAAGGGACGTCTTCCTGCTGCAAGTCCTCTGAAGGGCTCACACGCGTTCATACTGGACAGGATGGGGAAAACAGCAGCATTTGGCTGGCTAGATTTCCAGCCGGATACCTTGACTAGCCTTACCTAATGTCATTATAGTGCTTTCTTGCTGTAGACCAGCCTTTGTCAACCTGGTGTCTTCTAGATGTTTTGGACTAAAAGCTCCATTGGCCTCAGTTAGAACAGCCACATGATGCTGGGGCTGATGGGAAGTGTGTAGACTTATTGCAATCCTGAATCAGCATCATCACTGTAGGTGTGATGAGCATGAGAAGGGAGGGGCTTACCTTAAGGCAGAGCTAAGCTCTGAACCAAGAATTTCTTGCGTAAAAGGCTCAGCCTCTTAGGCAATTCTTTTTCTCTTCTTATTCCATCTGCCTTCATCTCCATGGCATCTGAGCATACTTTCCCCCCTGTCTCTTCTCCCAGTTTTTCCTCCTTTCCTCTTGCCCTCTTGTCCCAACATTCAATTCCTCTTTCCTGTGCAGTGGTACCTCGTTTTACATACGCTTCAGGTTACATACACTTCAGGTTACAGACTCTGCTAACCCAGAAATATTACCTTGGGTTAAAAACTTTGCTTCAGGATGAGAACAGAAATCATGTTCCAGCGGCGTGGCGGCAGCGGGAGGCCCCATTAGCTAAACTGGTGCTTCAGGTTAAAAACAGTTTCAGGTTAAGAACGGACCTCCGGAACAAATTAAGTTATTAACCCGAGGTACCACTGTAGTTTGCTGCCTCCTCCAGTTAACAGGAGATTTAAGCCTTTTGCCAAAGTAATCACCAATGAGGGCAGGGTTGCAGATGCAGCACAGCCCAGGCAAACCACAGAGAATCAGTCTAGGTCCTGATAATATCCAGAGGCAAAGTCTGGCAACAGCCCAAGGTCAGTGTCACAGGGCGTTCAGACAAAGTAAGGAGATAGCAAGGCAGGGATATTAGAATTGGAAAGCAGGAGCCAGAAGCCTGTGTTGTTCCCAGCAGCTGAAAGGCTCAGGAAGGAAACCTTGTATACTCTGACCTCCTAAACACACCCTAAAAACAGCTGCTCGGAGTGAAGGATTATCAGGGTTGCTTACTCATGAGTGGGCAACTGACAATGGGTCACCATCACAGTCTTGGTTGTGTGCTTTTGGCACTGGCATTCTCAAGGACTGGGGGGGGGGGCAGCTGTACCTCCTCCTCTGACCGTTTTAGTGGTTCTTCAACCCAGAAAGTCTCTCAAAGGGATCCTCAGCATTGGATCTGGGGGACTTTGCCTGTTCCTCAAGGTCCTTGACCTGCAGGTCACCCTCTAAAGGCTTCATGCCTAGTACCAGGTCAGGGATAGGCATGACACCCGGCCCCTGTCCCCTCCTAATTCTCTGTCACTAGATAGTTTCACTCACCCTGTCCTATTCTAGGAGCAGCTTACCCAACAGCAGCCAGGGACCCTTTTTTTTGTTGAGACACTAGGGCAGCTGGGACTGTCGCTGCAAGAGGCTTAACAATCACCACCAGAAAATGTCTTGGTGCATCACAATACAGATGGCTGTTTACTAGACAGCCCTTTTCGGGGCGACATGGGTATTTCCTTCTGAACGAGACTGATTCAGCGGTGCCTTCACTCTTCCCACTTTGTCCTTCAGGTGTCTACAACAGCAGCTATGGCCCTGAATACGCCCACTGCAACATGACTGTGTGGAACCCCCTCGGTAGCAGCCTTTCCTACATGGATTTTGGTTTCCCCATCTTCCTCCTTCAAGATGAGAATGAAACAGAGGTCATTAAGAAGGTACTGCGGGGGGGGGGCAACCTAGTCAAGATGGCATGGTACAACTAATATAATTGGTGGTGTTATTAATTTTCACAGCAGTCTTCTCTCCTATGGGGAGAAATAAAGTGAAGGAAAGGCAATCTTTTGCCTTTGATTTCCCTCTTCCTTCAGTAGCTCACTGTGCTTCCCCCATCCCAAATCAGCTCCAGAAGATTGCAGCCCTCTGCTGGAGATGCAGTGAGGTCGAGGTTACATTCTTTCATATATGGTGGACCTGTAAAAGGGTAAAAGAGTATTGGGAAATAATTTATAATGAATAGAAAAAAAGTGTTTAAAAGTACTTTCTCCAAAAAAACAGAGTCCTTTTTGCTGGGGATAATTCAGATGGACATTCCCAGGTGTCAAAAAAGTTTATTTATGTATGCTACTACTGCGGCCCATGTTTTGTTAGCCCCAAAATGGAAAACGAGTGAGGTCCCAACTAATGAAGAATGGCAACTTAAACTAATGGAATATGTGCAGCTTGCGGACCTAACTTGCAGCCCTCTGGAACAGCATGGGATGTGGCATGGGAGTTTTGCAGGACATTAAATAGGGCGGGGGGGGGGAATGTCTCCCTGCCTCTGTCCACAGAAGACTGTGTTGGAGCAAAGAGCCTCCTGGGAGCAAAGGGAGACCATGAAATACAACCATAAGGAACACATGCAAATGAGTCTGTTGAAGCGTCCCACCTTCTCTGTTTCCCTCCTCTAGTGCTACCAAACCTACAACCTCCCTGCCAACGGCTCTGACCCGCAGTACCCGCTGTGTGCCATGCAGCTGTCCTCCCACATGCATGCCGTGACCAGCACCGTCACCTGCATGCGGCGCAGCGCCATCCAGAGCACCTTCAGCCTCAACCCAGGTGAGACAACAGGGCCGGTGTGTGGGGAAGTGTCCCAAGATGAGGCTGACAACCGCCAAGCTGTGCGTCAGGAAATTCTGGGCAGCGCGATTGAAGGAAGATACTAGCAGACTGAAAGGTGCTCTGAGGAGGGTGGCAAAAATGGCAAAGGGCCTGTGAGCCCCGTGAGGAAAGGGTTAAGGAGTTGCGCATGTTCAGCCTAGGGAAGAAATGTTGAGAGGCAATGTGATACAAAGCTCACTGACACCATGCATATTTTGCATGTAGAACTGTATTGGCCAAGCTGATGTTTTGGACTACAACTCCCATCAGCCTCAGCCCCAGTCAGTGTGACACTGCTGGCTGGGGTTGATGGGAGTTGGGAGTTCAAAGCATCTGCAGGGCACCAGGTTGGGGAGGGCTGATGCCGAAAATTCTGGATTCAGGTGGTGGTGGTGTTTTTAAAAAAAGGGGGGGGGGATCCTGGCTGCATAAGTTGGATAAGACTTCGATCTCATTTCTCCCAGCTAGATGTCAAATATAATTTCAAAGTTTCAAATGGTTGTTTCAAAGCTGCTTTGAGGGGTGACACCACAGCAGCACATGGCGGGGGTCAGTCAGTGTTCCCAGGCCAAGGAATGACCAGCCAGCCGGTTTGTGCTCCTTGCGCTTTGTTGAGGTCACTTTCTCCCTCCGCTCCAGAGGTCGTCTGTGACCCTCTCAAAGATTACAACGTGTGGAGTACAGTGAAGCCCATCAACGAGTCCGAGAAGCTGGACCCGGACAGTATCGTCATTGCTTCCAGTCGGGTAGGTGTTACACACATGGAGTCAGGGGGCTCTTCTTGCTTAGAGCAGAATCCATATTTACACAGCCCTGATTGGCTGCCCCTTGTGTCAGCTATGAATTGGCTCATACCCCCCACCCCTTTCTCAAAACTCAGCTGTTGCACAGTACTGACTGGTAGGGAGCAGAAGGATTTTATCAGGTGACGTTGGGTTGTAGCTACACAGAATTCTAGCAGTTATGCAAAACGGATTATTGTGTTGATTGGGCAAAATCTGAATCAAGTTTCAAATTGGAAATCGTTGTTAAACATGGTCTGTATACAGAAAACGCCCATTAAAGTAATTTAAACGGGTCACTTTGGGTTTAAAATGAGAAAACTATCATTATTTCCTAAATACTACATCACTTTGGGAATCCACAGTATTACCCTTTTAAAGATGTTTCCTTAAAAATGTAAAAACTGCCACCTTCCATGAAATCGTTCTTCTGTTTATTATAGACAGAATTTATAGGCTGCCTTTCAGGGCATAACCTTTATTTTTACTTAGTGGAATTTCCAGCTTAACACAAAAATAGATTGTGTGTGATTGTAAGACATCAAATTAATAAAATGTTGCATAGGATGTAGTAATACAGCTCAGAATCTCCAAATCCAGCTGCAGGAAAACACTGGGTGAGATCCACTGTAGCATGAGTGGATGTCTCTGCACCTACCGTGGAGCTTCTCCTTCCTCTCATCTGCCCTGCAAACCCCACCCCACTCCCACCCCAAATCGGCACTGGATCTGAGAAGCTGACTAGCAGGCTATCCCTCTTAAGAGGTCAACTGTTGTCAGTCACAAATGTCTTTTGTTCAAAGAGCATAAAAAATGAACAATGACTCAACTTTCCCATTCTCACAAATGCATTTGCAGTTCCATAGTTGTTGATGCCTCATCACTCTGTGTGGTGTTTGTTCTTAGAGGAAATGTGCCTTAATGCTGTTAAATAAGATTCACAACTATGTGGATGCTTTAGTTTGACTTTCAAATATATTGATTAGCTGGTCCTATCGGGAAGCCATCTCCACTCCCCTGTTTCAAGTGCCAAATATGTGTTGGGAGCTGATAAACATACCAGGGGAGAGGGAGGTAAGTCACAAAAATTAAGGGGTCTGTCTGCCCTAAACACAATGGTCAGTGAGGGGTTGTTGTGGCGGGTTTCAAGGCTCCTGCCTAAGGTTTCCTACCGCTGCTTTAAAGATTAAAGCCAGCACTTTGAATTGTCCTTGGAGACCCAAAGGATGCATGCAGACAGGGAAATGGAAACAGTGAATTTTTGGACCTTCTTGACTCTCTTTCTTGCTTCTGGCAGATGGACAGCCACTCTTTCTTCTGGAATGTGGCGCCTGGGGCAGAGAGTGCCGTGGCGTCTTTTGTGACTCTCTTGGCGGCAGCCGAAGCCATCCACAAGATCCCCGGAGTTCAGACCTTGCCAAAAAACATCATGTTTGTTTTCTTCCAGGGGGTAAGGTCAGGTCTTGTTTTTTCATGGCAAGGGAAGGAAGGCGCTTCCCTTCAGAAGGGCCCAGGTCCAGGCCCCAGCAGCTTAGGTTTGGCAGGAAAGGGCAGTGATAGAAGGTCTGCTTTGCATGCAGAAGGTCCCAAGTTCAATCCCCGAGGGCATCTCCAAGTGTGGTTGAGAGACACTCCTGTCTGAAATCCTGGAGAGCCCCTGCCAGTCAGTGTGGGCAGCACTGAGCTAGATGGACCAAGGATCTGGCTCTGTATAAGGCTGTTTCCTATATTCCTAAAGGCCCCTCTGGCCTTGGAGACAGTGTTAGAAATTCCCCAGGTGCATTTTGCAACTGGCGTGGGTCCAGTTGTGACCACGTGGAGATCTCTGGATGCCAGGTTGGCAAATGACCTCTCCATCTGGCTGGCCCCGCCAGCTTTCTTAAGCATGTAAGCAGAAGAGCTTATTCACTGCATTTACGTCCCACCTTTTCCTCCAAGGAGTCCATGGTTCACCCCCCCCACTCCTCAGTTAAACCCTACAACAGCCCTGTGAGGTAGGTTAAGAGGCTGTGACTCGCCCAAGGTCACCCAGTGAACTTCATGACTAAGTGGGGATTTGAACCCTCATCTCCCAGGTCCTAGTCCAACACACTAACCACTTCACCACACTGGCTTCCTAGAGGTCTTCTGCTGTGGGGCAGCTGTATAAATTAAGTAGGTAAATAAAGATGGGCAGAGCAAAATGTCACTTAGAGTAGGATCTGAAATATTTTCCGTGAAGCTTGAATTCTGGATTGTTTTATTTGAAGTTTTAATGTGTTGTAAACCATCTTGAGTTTTATTCTTTAAAACAGAAAAGCAGTATAGGAATGAAAAAATTATCATCATCAAATTTCATTGCAAAACAAGACACCTAGACGTTCCATTGTGGTGACCATAATCTGGGTTTAAGATGCCATTTGGCAATTAGCTTATTTATCCAAGTTTCTAACATTTCTTGGGGGAGCTGCTGCCAGCGAGTGTAGGCAATACTGAGCTAGATGGACCAAGGATAATCAGACTCAGGGTAGGGCAGCTTCTGATGTACATCAGGCTGAAAGAGCTCTCCCAGTTTCTGCGTTGGGAAAAGGAATCGCATTGGTGGCCTTTGTTATTCTCAGCTGGAAAACGTAGCCATTGAGCCCTGGAATAAATGTACTTATCCTCAGGGAAACGAATGATCAGTGAGGCAGATGTGCCCAAGCCCAGCCCCTCCAGGGAATTAGCCAGCGATGTGGATTTTGCAGAAAATGTTCTGATGCTCTTAATCTGTTGGGATCTGATCTAGCATGTTTGCTTTGACTGATATTTAGTAATCAAGAACTAAAATGTATGTCAACTTAATTTTAACACATTGCATAATTTTCTCCATAAAAGTTTTTCTAGTGAAAATCATTGCAGCTGAAACACTCAGTTAGGGAAATAAAATTCAATAGAGCACACTTAATGCAGATGAAAGGTAATTCGAAGGATGGCATTCAGCGATAGTCATACTTGGAGCAAACCCACTGATATTGGTGAGCCCATGAATTTCAGTTGCTCTACTCTGAGTATGACTTGATTGGAGTGCTTTTGGTTGGACATAATTTTTGTTGGGATCTTTATTAGTGTTTTAGGACCTGATAACTCAGTATCTTCCTTACTTTGTTAATTTTTTTTTTAAAAAAGGCATTTAAAACTGCATACTAACAGAAGACAAAGAAGAAGCAAGCAAAGCTAGGGGAAACTGTTGCCTGAGGCCCCAGGCAGCTCCACCCATTAGAGCTGAGATTGTGCAGAGCTAGATGGACCAATGATCTGACTTGGCAAAAGAACAATCCCTGGCCTCTTCCTTTAAAAAGGTTCTGGAAAGCCACTCCCAATTGGAGGGCAGCCCTCTATGTGGTGCTGGGGAGCATAACTCAGTGGTAGAACATTTGCTATACACAGAGAGAGCTTCAGGTTCAGTCCCCAACCGTATAAAATTATCTTGGAATGGCAACCAAAAGCCCCCAGGGAGCTGCTAATAAGTTGAAATGAAGGTACATGGTTCTCTCTGTTGAGACTTCTTTCCTGGGTAGACTCTTGTAGCTTCCTTTTCCCCTTTCAGTCTGGGGATGGGGAGATTTTTCCCTTGGCTGGGATTTAGCTGGCCAAGAATGGTGGAAACCAGGTTGGGTGATAACATCAATATGTGTTAGCACTGTAACATTAGCCCTGGTGGATCAGGCATGGGGTGTGGGTGGGGGGAAGGTCCACCTATCCCGGCATCTTCTCACCAGCAGCAACAGCCAACCAGATACTCCTCAGGAAGTGCCAGAGCACGGCAGGAAGGCCGGCTCCAACTCTTTGTCCCCCAGCAACGAGTATGCGGAGGCCCCGCTGCCTCTGAACATAAAACGTCACATGGAAAGGATTAAAAATATATGCGCACTCTGGAGCAAACCAGTTTTAATTTCTGGGAGCTGGCAGCCGTGTGAAGCCAAGAGGATATTTGGAAGGGGAGGGGGCAGATGGGAGAGAGGGGGAACCGATGGTTAGCAGCTGATGTTCCCCTCCAGGCATCAACATCGAAGGGCCTCATTTGCTCAGCGCTGTCAACTTTGCGGTGGCTTCCAAAGTCCTGTGATGTCTCCATATGATCTCCCCACCCAGTGGGGGAGCAGTGGGAGGGGAGGCGGGGTGAGAATTGGCAAAGAGGACCTCCCTCCAAAGCCTGCAGAATTAGCTGTTGGGAAACCAGTAGTTTTGATGCAGTATCTGGCACTGTTAGGCTGTTCAAAATACTTCGCACACTCCTACCCACAATAAACTTTACAATGATCCCGCAAGGTAGGTTGGTGTCGTTACCTGCTGCGCCGCATATTCGGAGGAGGGAAGGACAGTGCCTTAATTGTGGTTAAGAGACTGAGCTGTGAACCTAGAAGCTCCAGTTCAGATCTGGCCTCAGGTAAACCTCCTCCCCTCTCCACCACTTGCAAGATGGGCGTGTAAATATAAGCATAATTTGCAAGGTGGTTGCTGCAGCAATGCCCCTTTGCTGTATAATAAATGCTGCATCTTATTCCAATCATTATGGTTGCAGCTGAGGCCGGGTGGCCAAAGCCTGCTTTCTGACCATTTTTGAATTTGCCTTTCCCTCTCAAGGAGACCTTTGATTACATCGGCAGCTCACGGATGGTTTATGACATGCAGAATGGCCACTTCCCAGTCAAGCTGGAAAACATCCATTCCTTTCTGGAGCTGAGTCAGGTAGGGAAGTTCAGTTCAGTTCTTCCTCTGCTATAAACTCAGTGGCTTTTCCTTCTCCATCTTGCTGCAATGTTTACCCACTTCCATGTCCCAGAGTGTGGATTCTGCATTTCTAGGGTGCCAACTAACTAATATTTGCGGAGCCTGGAAGGATTTCTTGATTTTATTGTTTTACCTTTTTGAGGGTTGTCGTCGTTTCCACAGTCAAGCAGTGTATAAATGCATTTAAGTAAATAAGAAAACAAAAGTACCAGAGAATATGAGGTCTGCAGCGTGAGAAGGCTCTGACACAAATTGTGGCAGCAGGTGGCTCGCATCTGACCCGCATCTCACACAGCAAAGACAAAAAAAAGATTTCTTCCTTACACTTCCCCCACCCCAAAGGCCTTCCAGTGTGTCACATCTGTCAGAAACATCCTGATTTATAGTTTGCTAACATCAAGGGCACTCTGTCTTCAGACAGTTGAGGTCCACCCCCCTGCAGGGGACTTACTGTCAATCCCCGAAGCCCCATGGCCCCATTCCCTCTTCTCCTCCATGCTATCTCTGCCTGTCCACCTGCCCTCTCTTAAGCAGGCAAGCATTGGCAAGAGGGAGGAAACACCTCCTCCTTTTCCTCTGGGCTATTGGACAGGTTAAATGGCAGAGAGGGCCCACAAGGGGCATCTTTCCCCAAGCATCTCCTGCCTCACACCTCCAAAACCCAGAGCAGGCATTGAACTTCAACCATTTCTTCCTGGCTTCCCAACCCCAGAGGAGCAAAAGTTAGAATTGGCCCTCACTGCAGCCCTCCCTCTCTTTCATTTGGCCCTGTGTTTCTCTCCGTCTCTCAAATAACTGTTCATTGGTTATTTAAAGGCATGCAGGGGTCCCAAGGCATGTGTGAAGGGACATAATGCCGTAGTCTTGCAATGATGTACCTGTGTCTTGGGAGTGCCTGGACAGGAAGTCACTTGGGGACATGCACATCCCAGATCGGCCACCTTGAGTTCCAGCACAGAGGAAAGACAGGATGCAAACAGTCCAGGCGGAAGGACGAGGCAACTGGGCTGAAGGCCATGTTGTTCTCAAGGCCAAAGTCACCACCTAAAGCAGGGCTGGCTTAACTAGGCTACTCCCTTTTTTAAAAAAAATAGAAGCTTCCAAGCTCCACCAATGGGTATTTAAATTTGCAAAGCAAGAGTTTAAACCCAGGAGCTCGGAACAGTTAAGGCATAATTCAGAAGTGCTCATTGATTCTGAGAGCCTTCTCTTGCTCAGTCCAGAGTGGCACTTAAGGGCCTCTGGTCCAAAATTCTTTGCAAACAGTGGTGCTAGATAAGCCATTGGGAGTGGCCGTTTGCTTCTCCCACTCTGGAGGGTAAAAAAAAACCATCTCTCCTTTCCTGCCCAGACAGAAAACCCTCACCAGTTGTATTTCCAGCTGTTAGGCCCCGTTTCAGCTCCCATTGGTCAGGCTTTCTTGGGGGGGGTGTCTTTCTGCCTGCTTCCCAGACAGCCTAAGTTACCACTATACTGCTGCCACCAAGTGGGATGACGGGCGCTCCTTCTGTTGCAGGTTGCTCTGATGGATAACTTCGATCTGTGGATGCACACAGATCCTGTATCGCAGAAGAACCACTCTACAGAGGTAAGGGTGCAATATGCTCTTTTTCTGGTTCTCAGGTGGCACTGAGGGGCAATTAGGCTGTGCAGGGTGGGGTGGGGACCTGCTTTGTTCTTCTCCCAGGCCACTGCCTTCCGCAGTCATCCCCAAAGCATTACCTGCTTTGCTCTTGACGTCTGTGTGGCCATGTTGGTCAAAGGGCAAAAGCTCTGCCTCATGCTCTGGTTGTCTTTTCCCTCAGCTGCGGCTGTCTCCTTTTGTCTGGCTTTCCTCTGTCTTCCCTTCACCCCCCTCATGCCTGTCCATTGGTTCACCCCTCTCCGAACACCCGTCGTGCAACGCCCCTCCTTCTGGCTTCCTGCCTGTTCCTGGACCCAGCACAAGCACCTTGGTCCTTGCCTTCGGAGCCCGCTGTGGCCTTGCCCTGTTTGGCCTTTTACCCTTGGCACCCTGGAGGGCCCCTGCGTCTTCAAAAGACTCCACCCTTGTTCCCATGCCTCTGAGAACAGTTGCATGATGCCAAATCTCCCGTTTCCTTGTAATCCCTTTCCCCCCTGAAGCCTTAGACTTGGCCCATTGGTCCTCACCACATCCTGAAACAAAGTCTGTGCAATGGAACTGAATTGTGTCCTGTGTCCAAAGTTTGCATTGTAAGCCCATGCAGCAGGGACTTGTCCTTTTAGACCTGCGAGACCTCCAGTCATGCTATATAAATGACAGTTCCATCACGTCAACATGTCTGGTTTTGCAGTTGCTAAATTGGGTGAGCGGAGGTCGTTCTCCAGTTCTAAGCTGCAGCAGACAGCTTGCGTTTGCTTTGCTGCTGCTGTTGCCAAGTCGGGTTTATTTATGTAGCCTTTTCCCTGCAAATGCTGCACCTCAAGTCGGGTTTGCAACAAATGCATCTTCATAACCATTAGGTGGTCTCAAAAAGGAATGTCATCACCGGCCTCCTCCTTACTTCTTAGGAAAGTGTTCAGAACATGGTGCAGACCTTGAAAAACAGCAGCGGAGATACCAACATCACCATGCAAGTGATTGGCGCCTCCCAGCCCCTCCCTCCGTCCTCCTTCCAGCGATTCCTGCGGGCCAGGCAGATCCCTGGCGTGGTGCTGGCCGATCACCGCTCCACCTTCAGGAACCGGTAAGCGGCCCAATGCGCCCTGTCCTTCACGTTGGCTGCAAACTGTTCATGTTGGGAAGGTTGGCTAGGGAATGTCTTAAAGAGAGGAGTTGCGGCAGTTGCTGTGCGCAAGAGCTACTTTCCTAAAGCTCTTCCTCCTCCCACCCTGGTGCATTCCCAATGAGTTTTGCAGTTAGAGAATGAGTTAGAATTCTGTTCATCCAATTCGGTTTCCAGCCCTCCAGAAACCCCTGCTGCCTACTTCTCTTCACAGGCTGCCTTGCTGAAACCCTCGGCAGCCTGGGAAACCTTCGTTTCTTAATCCGGAGGCAGGGCCGTACCTTGGCAGCACCAAGGATGTAGGCTCAGGGTGTGTGCGCAAAAATCACACCTCTCCACTCTGGTTCGGAGTGGCTAGGAGCCTGGCCTGCCCATCTGTGTGTTCAGGTAGGTGGACCGCGTGTAAGAGAAGGAAGGGAGGCAAAGCAGAACACACCCAACCCCATGGCTGTGAAGTCATCACTGACAGAGCACAAAAGGCAACAAAAAGCAAACTTTCTGAGTTTCCAGTCCATGGCCTCTCCAAGCTTCAAAGGCACCAATACATCTTCTTTCCAGGGGCACAAGGGACGGGGGGCACCAATACAGCTGCTTGCCAAGGGTGCAAGGGAGCCTGGATACACCTTTGTCCGGAGGCCCTGGTCACGATGCTTCACACAGACTCCTAATTCTTCCTGCAAGCCATTCGCTTTTTCCAAAGAGTGGCCCATGGGCAGCCCAAAGGGCATTTTGCAATGCAGACAGAATAGGAGTGTCTTTCTAGCTCGGGCTTGTTAGCCAGCTGCCACCTTTCATGGCTTTAGCCTTGCCGCAGTAGTATATCCTCTGGTAACCTCATGCTTGCAGTGTGCTATACTTGGGGCTGCCTCTGACAGTCCATAGGCTGCCTCTAGTGCGGAATGTGGCTGCCAGACTGTTGGCTGGTGCTGCAGAATGGAATCTTGTTCCATGGGATGGGATGGTGCATCTCTGTGGATACCTGTGCTCTGCATGCAGGCCACAGGTTGAACCTGCGGCATCTCCATGCTGCGAATATCCTCTGAAGAGTCTTGTGTCAGCTGCCAATCAGGGTGAATAACACTGAGCTAGTGGACCAGTGGTCTGTTTCAATATAAAGCAGCTTCCTATATTCCAACGTTAATCACTAATACAAGCTGTACTGCCTGCCTCTTCACTACCAAACCCATTGTAAGGTGTTCACCATGGTGTATAAAGCCCTACAGGGCTTGTGATCCAAGTGTTTGAAAGAATGCCTCTCCCATTCCCTGTCAACCTTGGGCCTTAAGATCAGTGTGGGAAGCCCAGCTTGTAGTTCCATGGACTGCTCTGGTTAGCGATGCAGCAACACAAGAGCAGGGCCTTTTCTGTCACAACTCCCTCAGTTCATTTCCCCCACCTCCCAATTACAAGGCTTCTAACATCACATGAAGGCATGTGCTTCCCCCGTTTCAGGCCTTGGAAGACAACTATCAAACGGATCTTTTAAAGCCAGATTAGTTATCGGTTTTATGTTACGTTGATATGTAGCCTATATGGCCATATATTATCTGTTTTTCAGCATCACAATATATCGCCCGTTAAACATCACGATAAACAAATATATCATGATGTCTGATATAAGGATGGAGCTATGTAGAGGCATTGGCTGGCTTCATGGTTTCCCCTACATTGCGATTTTTGCATAGCACACACACACACACGCATAATGATTCGCAATATATTGCCAGATCAGTAATTATAAAGCCGATATTGCAATATGAAAATCAAACCGGTTTGGGATGATATATTGTTATATCGCTGAGCCCTCATAGCCTACTAATATCCTGTTGTGCATTGCTGTGAGAACCTTTCGGTTATAAATACAATAATAACCCACCCAGTATAAAGCGGTGGACAGACTCCAGAATAAAGTTGAAGTTATTTAGCAGGTTCTCAAGCAGAGCTGGGCCATAGTGTTCAAGATCCAAAAGAGAGATGTAATGTTAAACAAGAGAGTCTCTCCTTCCCATTCTCTATCTTGAAACACCTCTTTTTCCCTACTAGTGAAAGTTGCAGACTTCTTTTTAAAAAAAATCCTGTGCCATAGGGCTGCATGGAAATGGGGCGAGATCCTGCCCATTGGTCAGCTCTGTTCTGCATAGCGGACTCACCTGCTGGGAAGCTGCACAGCTTCCAAACAGGTTGAAGAAAAGTCTTTGCAAAACCCTTTTCTGACAGTAGCCAGTAGAGGGGGTTATGGCCACCCCTTTGCATGAGGAGTGAGAGGGCTGGGGGTGGGCGAGGATGCTGGGAAGAGCATAGCAGTTGTGTTTTGGGGGAGGCAGAGGGAGCAGACGTGTGCTATGTAATTAAAGAGGCGCAGCGTAATTGTTCTGACAGCCACGAGAAATCCAGTTTTGTACCGCAATGTTTTCCTGCAGCTGGCTGGCAGCCAGAGGTTAGCAAACAGCAATTGAGCGTTCAGGGAGGGCCTCATCTGTTCTTCAAGGACTGCTTTAAAACAAAAACAAACATGGGAAGGAGTGTGTTTGTGGTGGCCTGAGGAAATCCAGCTGTTGCAGGCACCGGGCTCTACCCTGGGCCCTTCAGCCTGTGCGTGCGCACCCAAACGTATGGTTGCCATGTTCTTTCCCAACCCTTAACCAGAGACCCCTGGGAAAGGAGGCAAAACCCTCCCCGTTTGGCTCCCAGTTCGTCACAAGAATGTAAGAAGAGCCTGCTGGATCTGGCCAAAGGGGGCCCATCTAGTCCAGCATCCTCTTCTCACAGTGGCCAACTAGATGCCTGTAGGAAACCTGCAAGCAGGACCTGAGCACCAGAGCCCTCTCCCCTCCTGTGGCTTCCAGTAGCTGGTATTCAGAAGCATTGCTGCTTCCAGTGGTGGAGGCAGAGCACAGCCATTGTGGCTAGTTGTCCTCCATGAATTTGCCCAATTCTCTTTTGATGCCATCCAAGTGGGTGTCCATCGCTGCCTACTGTGGCAGGGAGTTCCATAGCTTAACTATGTGCTGCATGAAGTAGGACTTCCCTTTGGCTGGTCAGCAGCTTCTGCCCAGCTGTGTGTTGAACCCGCATGCAGTTTCTGCTACCACCTTGCCTTTGCTCTGCCTTGATGCCCTCCCTGAATCATCCATCCACTTTGCTCTTAAAGCCATGGAAGGTTGGCTGCATCCCCATGCCCAGAACATCCCCATGCCCAGAACCTGCCTCTCAGCGGGCCTGGTGCCATGGCAAAGAGACAAGGCGGGCAGCCTCCTAGCTGGGAATTCGTTCACTGAGCAGAAACCGTTCTCTCACAGCCTCCTTCAAAATGGGCAGAATGGTTGCAGAGAGGTGGTTCAACGGCTTAGGCAATATGATGTGGCCCGGAGTGCTTTTGCAAGGCTTCAGTTACTGAGCCTGTTTCTGAAGAGGCAGCAAATCTGGTCACTGTATTTCAGATTAGAATTGCAGAGATACAACTGGTTGGTTGGGTGGGTTGTTTTTTGCGGGGTGTGTGTGTATGAGCACCCATAGCATGCCCCTTTTGCCAGCTTCAGGGATCTAAGTCAAGCCAAGATCATGGACTCCTCCTTTTCTTTTCTCTCCTCCCTCTTTTCTTTACCTCTGCTAAAGCTTATTATTTATATATTATTTGTGGCCCTCCAGCACAACCAACTACCCAGCTTCCTTGGCCCCACTCGGAAAGCGTCAGCCTTTCTGCTAGAACAGAGTTTCCCAAACTTGGGTCGCCATTTGTTTTTGGACTACAATTCCCATAATCCCTGACCACTGGTCCTGCTAGCTAAGGATGATGGGAGTTGTAATCCCAAAACAGGCCCAAGTTTAGGAAGCCCTGTGCTAGAGCGTTCTGCCAGTGGCCCTGTGCCTCTTCTTGTCGGCAGCTGACTCTGCCCACGTCCAGGTCTGGCCTCTTGAATTCATGCTATTTTGGGTAGTGGGGATGGGTAGGAGCTGTTCCTTTTGCCCCACCCCCTGTGTTTTGGCCTTCGCCCTCTCAAGGTTTGCCGGCATCCTTAAGCAGGTTGGCGGAACTTCTTCAGAAGCGTGTTCCCGGTGCGAGTTGCATGGACTTCTCTTCTCCCTCCCGCCCCTGCCAATAAATGGCCTTGAGCTCATCAAACAGGCAAAGCTGCAGAAGGGCCAAGTTAATTACAAAGCCTCATTAAACGCTTTGAGAAGGAAGGGGGCAGGAGGCTGGATTCCCCCCCCTCTCCTCCCCCAGGAGAAGCCTCCTGGCACCTGCTCCAGACACCGCCTGCTCTCGAGGGCCCCATTGTGCCCTCGCCAACCTGCCTTCTCCTCTCTTCCAGCTACTACCAAAGCATCTACGACACATCGGAGAACATTCAGATGAACTACCCGGAGGGACTGAGCCCAGAGGAAATGCTGAATTATGTGACGGACACGGCTAAGGTTCGGTGTGCTGTGACGTGGCGGGGGGCGGGGAGCAGCTCCCATCTGTCCTTCCAAAGACTTGAGAAGGGGGAGGGAAGAGAGAGTCATCGTAACTTTGTATTGTCTTGAGCTCTCGGTGGTTGTCATAGAGACATGCCAACAGCGCACAGGAAGGAGGGTGGCTGGCCTGCGCGCCATGCACTCACCAAACTTGCCCGTCTCGTATTAACCTGGAGCCCCTCTTCCTCCCTTTCCTACAGTCCCTGGCAGATGTGGCCACTGTGGTTGCCCGCACACTCTACCAACTTGCAGGAGGAAGTGGCAACACCTCAACTGTTCGGGCAGATCCGGCAACGGTACGAGCAGACGGGGGTCCAGGGCCCTGGCACCAGGCCTGAGATCTGGCCTTTCCCCCCTTCTGTCAGTGTGTTTGTGCGCGCGTGTGCATGCATGCGTGTATGTGTGTCCCTCTCCATGTTGCATCAACAGAACATGCATTGCTTCATCTCCCTGAACCAGCCATCTTCACCACCACAATCACTTTTTTTGGGGGGGGGTTCCTTTCTCCTCATGCGGACTGAAGCCGTATGGATGGTGCTCTGACCACCAATGACTAGCACAGAGCAACCCCACCTTGTTCAGTTGCACCAATCAGTCTCATTTGGATGGAATGTGTGCTTTGTGGAATTTCTTCTGATATTATTATTATTATTATTATTATTATTATTATTATTATTATTATTATTTGTACCCTGCCCATCTGACTGAGTTGCTCCAGCCACTCTGGGCAGCTTCCAACGTATATAAAAAATATAATAAAACATTAGACATTAAAAGGCTGTCTTCACATGTCTTCTAAAGGTTATATAGTTACTCATCTCCTTGCCATCTGACGGGAGGGTGTTCCACAGGGCAGGTGCCACTACCGAGAAGGCCCTCTGCCTGGTTCCCTGTAGCTTCACTTCTCACAGTGAAGGAACCGCCTGGAGCCCTTCTGTGCTGGACCTCAGCGTCCGGACTGAACAATGGGGATGGAGACGCTCCTTCAGTTAGTTAGGCAGGAAGGGGTCAGGTGCCTACATCTCCCCCTACCCAAAAAGATTCCCATCTCCATAATTTCTGAGCAGCCCCACCCTGCTGTTAGTCCATCAGGCAAGCATTGCCTTTCAAGCCTGCCTCTGCAGCCGTTGGGACAGGTTGGAAACACCCCTTTTGCTTTTTTCATGGGTAGGCTTACTAAATTCCTCACCATTCTCCTCTACAGATATGAAGTCCTGTAAGACAGCCTCCTTCCAGTTCTGGTTAGGCAAAAGGGCAGGTCCCCAATAACCACATGGTGAGCTTCCTGGCTGAACCCAGGTCCCCCAGTGAGCCAGCCCAGCCTTTTCTGCCTGCTTCTGAGTGGCCCCAACTCAGCGTTCTGCTCTTGAGGCCCTGACTCACTGCTTCGTCCTCTTTCCAGGTCACACGCATGCTGTACGGCTTCCTGATCCAAGCAAACAACCCCTGGTTCCAGGCGATCATGAAGGCAGAGCTCAAAGCCTTTCTGGGTAAAGTTGGTCTGGGTTGCACATGAAGTGGAGAGAAAGGTTTTTCATCCCTTGTAATACTAAAACTCGACAGCACCCAATGAAGCTTCATGTTGGGAGGTTTAGGGTAAAATAAAGTAGTACTTCCACACAGTGCGGAGTTAAAAGTGTCGCTGGATTTAGCAATGGGCTCAAAAGGGATGTAGATGTATTCTTGGAGGGTGAGGCTATATGGGGCTGTTAGCCATGAGAAATGCGTCCTGCCCTCAGGATCTGAATACCAGCGGCTGGGAATCACAGGTTATAAGAGTACTGTCATACTCAGGTCCTACATACAGGCTTTCCATAGGCATGTTGGATAGTTCTGTTGGTAGAGCATGCATCCCGGTTGTGGGTTTGAGCCCCACATTGAGCAAAAGATTCCTGAGTTGCAAGGGGTTGGGCTAGATGACCCTTGTGGTCCCTTCCAACAGCCACAAGAATGGGATGCTGCGCTAGGTGGGCCTTTGGGCTGGGCAATGCTGACTTCAGGGCCCGGTGCCTCTACCTGCCCAGCCCCTCTTGAAACCTTTCCCTCCTCTCCCGCCCCAATTTCCTCCCAGGAAATGGACCCCTCCAGTACTACATCGCTGTGAATAACCCCGTGAACTCCACCTACATTGTCCAGTACGTCTTGGCCAACCTCACAGGCACCCGGCAGGAGAACGCGACCAAGGAGCAGTGCCAGGAGCTCAACAAGAACTCCAAGGTGAGTTTGCTCATTCCACTCTTTTTCGAGATGCAGCGTATTATTCTGCCGCCTGCAGCACTTTTGTTTATATTACTTTTGCATTTGTGTCTCGCCCTTGTGGTTCAAGTTAACTGTATTGTTGATCTGCCTTGGGCTGTACTAGGAGAAGTGGAATAAGAGCAATAAACACGTGCATAGCAATAAACACATGCTGCCATCCCAAATCAGTAGGTTTGTAAGAACTCCTGTAAGCGACAAGCCCAGACATCAGGCTTCACTGAGAGCACATTTTGACCATTCCAACAACATCAAAAACCCACCTTGGGTCATAGCGAAAATGAAGTGTAGGAGGAGCTTCTTCAGAAAGTCCCAGACCCCCAGCTTCGCAGCAACACTTTTTGACAGTTTTAGGTGTCCACCTTTGGCTGGAACTTGCACCTGATTCTCTGCTTCCATTGCCCCTGTGTTCTCTCCACAGCTATACGACTACTCTTGGGTGCAGGGTGCCCCGTACCCAAATGCCACATCCCCCCGACAGCCGTACTGTGTCATGTCAACGGTCCGCTTCAGCCAGGCTTCCTCCCCGGCATTTGAGCTCCAGCAGTGGGGCTCCACTGAGTACTCCACGTGGACAGAGAGCCGCTGGAAGGAGCTCCACGCCCGGATCTTCCTCGTGGCCAGCAAGCAGCTTGAGGTGAGTCCTTGGGCCCAGCTTGAGGGCCTGGTAGCAAAGTGGTTCTTTGCTGAAGGTGCAGAAAGCAGAGCTTGGACCCAGACCTCTCTGGACATCTCAACAGTTTGGGGGCTTATGAGGCTTGAGCCTAGGTCCCATATCTGTGCAGAGGAGGTGGTGGCAGAGCATGCACTTCGTATGCAGAAAGTCAGGCTATGACTTCTCATATTAAAGGGATCTCTCAGCCAGGGAAGAGCAACTGCCAGTTAGAGTAGGATGGATGGACCAAAGTGTCATGCGTCCCAAAGAGGCATCGTGGAGCGGCTGGTCAAATCAGGATGGGGTGGGCGGTGGGAGCAGCCTGTTGAAGAGGCAACTAAGGTAGTTAACACTACACAAATCCTAAGATGGTTAAATAGCACCTTGTACACCTCCTTCCAGCAACTCCTGCAGCCATGCTGATGCCAAATGCATTGCTCTGCTTTCCTTTGGACTACAAGAGTGAGACCTCCACACACACTGCCCAGGCTTGCACCCCAGAGAGGTCATTTCAGAATTGCAAATGCAGCAATTTGACTTCACCCCCAGAGATGCAATCCATTGGCTCTCAAGAGAGATGGATGCCCACATAAATTCCCATCTAACGGGATCCAAAGGTGTGTGCTATTTGTTGGATCATCTTCTCAGCACCTGAACCCTTTTTGCCTGTGTCCTGATTTCAGCATTAAAGGTTCCGGCAGAAACTGTATGCCAAGACAGACAGCCCTTAATCCACTGGTGAGAGCCAGGACACACATGGAAGACAGTTTGCTACAAAATTTGGAATTCTGGGTAGCAGTAGCCACCCCTATTTTGCATGCAGAAGGAGTAGGGGTCAATCCCTGGGATTTCCAGTTGGAAGCATCTGGGGCAGCATTGCTGGGCGAGGCTTCTGCTTTGGAGAGCTGGTCAAGGCAGACTCTGAATAAGGCAGCCCAGCAGAGGTCAGAGGTCATATCTCTAGGGAGGCCAATGGACAGGGCAAGCTGGATTTCTGCCATCTGTAAAAAAATGTGCTAATAGGCAGAAGCAGGGAAAATTGTGCAGAATTCATTCTGGATTCTGCTGATGGTGGAACTGTTGTCCCTGCTGCCCCTCTGGCTACTGAGATTTCAGCAGGCATGCCCTCGTTTCAAGCCATGAAGACTAGTTCCTTCACTTAAAAAAAAAATCACATCTGAGTCTTTTGGGGAATAAAATTCTGCTCTCCTGTGGAATTCCCTCTGTGAGTCCCCTCCCAATAGATTTACTCTCCTCATGTCCCAAGAGATGCACTCCCGATTTCAAAGATGCTCCACCCCCTCCAAAAATAAATAAATTCCAAGAGTTGCTTTTGGGCTCCAGGGCTTTGGCCACAGCATTCTTTCTTCTAACAGTCGTTTGTTCTGCCTTCTCATTCTCTCCGCAGATCATCACGCTTATCGTGGGCATCACTATTCTGATTGTCTCATTCGTCGTCACCTACTTCATCAACGCCAAAGCAGATGTGCTTTTCACCAACCCAGGAGACTCGGGAGCCGTGGCGTATTGAACTCCTAGCACTCAAAGCCGGGCAAGACAGAGAACAAACTTTGGGATTGCTGGTAGAACAACACTGGAGCCTCTTCTTCCCTGATTGATGTGGATTGTGGCACTGAAAGGAATCTCACTTCTCTCCCCTCCCCACCGCCACCTCCCCCAAAACAATCTTGTACTGAAAGAAGATGCTGGCAATACAGAGATGATTTTTCTTCTTCTTCCTGCAGGGGAGATATTTGGCCAGATGGCTTTAAACTTCAGAGAAGATACCTTTCCTGCGAGGGCACCTGCTACACACTTCTGTGAGAATAGGTGGTCAGATACAGGGGGAAATCTTCTCCAGGGGTCTGTGCAGACGAGAGGGCATTCCTCAGTCTCTTTTGTTCTCCCTTTCCCTTTTTTATTATTTTAAAGTTCCAGGTTACCTAAAAAGATATTCTCAAATCATTTGGTCTGTATGTGTATCAAGATGCAAATAAAAGAGGGAGATCAAGAGGCTGGAAAGGGGGAATTGGGTGTAAAATATTTCTTTTTTTAAAAAAAAAGAATTGGAATTTTTTTGTACATATTCTATAAATAGCTTGGTTTAATTAAAAAAAAAATACTTGCGAATTAAATTGGTTGATCCCATTGGCTTTAATATCTTTCCTCCCTGGATGACGAAGGGAATCAAAGAGTTTGTGCAGAGCAGGGAAAACGGTGGTCATCTATTTTGTGTGGTGTCTATAGAGATCTGTTGAACTGGAGGGTGTGTGACTTATGCATAGCCACCAAGGAATATTCTGAGATGACGACACTGCCTTGCGTAGGGGAAGGAAGGCTTGACCCGGGGCTGTGTGAAAGTGAAGTGAAGAAGCTTTGGCTTCCAGAATAACTGGTTGGATACTCACTTCTGGCTTAAACGAGAGCCATGTCACCCGAGGTCCAGTTACATAATCTGGTTGTAGTGACATGACCATCAATGAAAATGCAAAAGTCTTTCATCGTCTGCCAGAATAAATCCGTGTAAACTTGGCATTGCGCATGGATCAGCTCTGATGTCCCAGAGTTTCCCATGGTGCATGGTTGAACTTCAGGATCCTACGGATGGGAAGGGTTGCGGGGTGGGGGTTGTTTGCTGCAAAGTTGTATCCTCCACTCTGGCACGGTGATGCATCCCTGGAGTCAGTCCTGGGGTCAGGCCTGCAGCATGTAGATGGCACCTTGACATGTGAAGCAGCCACAGGGGACAAAAAGAGGTGGCTTCAATCACCTGCCTGCTAGACAGAAGCAATTATGCAGCATTTCCTGGTAGCAGGGCACGCTGGATTGTCTGGAAGTGAGGTGAGAAAGTTAAATGGCGCGACACTGCTATTCCAATAGGGAAACCGGGGCAAAAGGTGGGATGCATGGTTCTCCCTACAGCAACCCTGTGATGTAGGCTAGGCTGAGAGTGAGTGACGGGACCACTCTAACCACTACACCACACTGGCTCTCACACCATCTCAGTGAGTGGCCCTCTCCACATGCTCTGGCAGCAGATTCAGTAAGTGACTCCTGTGCTGCAACCTTTTGGTCTTTCCTGAATCTGATGTCAGATCAGTTTCCTTGGACTGATGAAGCTCTGTTTCAAGTTTTATTGCAGTGCCATGGAGATCTCACGCTCTGTTCCTCTCAGTCACTTTCTCCCCACATCCCCAACTAAGAAGCCCATTGGAAAATGCTCCAGGCCCCTGATGAATTTTGGCCATTTTTCCTCTCCGTTCTGTTGGACGAGGGGTGGAGGGAATTTTCCTCTTCTCCCCTTCTGTAATTTTCCCCTTTTGGAATGAGAGCAGCAGATCTTTCTATCAGCTCTCCCTCCTCTCTCCCACAGCCCTTGGATCCGACGGCTGGCAAAGCGAAGGTGCAGCTGCCACTGTTGTCTCTGCCTCCTAACGCTCCACGGGTAGCCAATGGGCCTTCCTGCAGAGGACGCAAGAAGTCCTCACCCTGATGCTCTGGCTGCCGAAACCACGGCAACAGAGGGGCAAGCGGGAACCCAGCGTCAGCTAGACCTTGAAAAGGCTGAGACCTGTTCCTGCAATTCCCTTGGCAAAACGTCTTCTGACCGTCTTTGAAACTGAGGAAGGGCTGCAGCTCAGTAATAGAGCATCTGCTTTACATTTAGAAGGTCCTGAAACATCTCTCAGCACCCTTAACAAACTGCAGCTTCCCAAACCATTGCTATTTAGAATGGCATCATAGCTCTTTAAGTGTATGATGTGAATGTGGCCAGCTTCCAAAGAACCACCGTTGCCAGGGGGTACCACTTGTATTTCCAGCACTAGAGATGATGCTCCTGGGGTGTCAGATGCTAGCCTTGCCTTCTCTCTGAAGGAGAGGGCTCTTGTGCTCAGCTTCTGCTTTTGGGTTTTCCTTTGGGACATCTGGTTGGCCAATGTGAAAACAGGATGATGGAGTAGAAGGGCCATTGGCTGGATCCAGCAGGCATTAGGAGTCCACCTGAAGCACCAGGGACAGCCAAGCTCTGCCCCCCCCCCTCACGCACCAGACACACCATCTCTGGCTTTGTTACCCAAACCCTTAGTTCAGGACCTCTGGCCCATCATCAAGGTCCACGAGGCCAGCCATTTTGTCCCATGCAGCCACCATTGTTTGGCCATGACTTCCCATGGCTCTGGTGGTTGTTAAGGATTACGGCTACAGAATTCTTAAAACTACTAATTAACTTATAATTAAATTAATATATTTATCTGCTGCCCTGGGCTCCTTTGGGAGGAAGGATGGAATACAGATATTATTGTTTTTTATCATCATCATCATGTAATAAGAATAAGAAGAAGGTTTGTGTTTTGATGTTCATCAGGTATATACCGTATTTTTCGCTCGATAACACGCACCTGACCATAACACGCACATCGTTTTTAGAGGAGGAAAACAAGGGAAAAAACATTCTGAATGAAACAGTGGATGTATCATTTTTGTGCTTCATGCTGTGGCCACAGACATGTGATCTGATGGTGAATTTGGGGTGACCCAATGCAAAAATCCTGAGAATCCCTGTGGATCCATGCTTTGTAACCACGTTTTTGCACCATTGCAGCCCCAGGCAACAGTGGGTGTGTGATTTTGGGGGGGGCAGGCTGTAGCCATGGACATGCTATGTGCTCTGATGGTGAATTTGGGGTGACCCAATGCAAAGATCCTGAGGATCCATGTTTTGTAACCACGTTTTTGCACCATTGCAGCCCCAGGCAACAGTGGGTGTGTGATTTGGGGGGGGGGGCAGGCTGTAGCCATGGACATGCTATGTGATCTGATGGTGAATTTGGGGTGACCCAATGCAAAGATCCTGAGGATCCATGTGGATCCATGCTTTTTAACCACATTTTAAGTGGGGAAGGAAGGAAAAATACAGAATGGACAAGGAGCACGAGAGGGGTGTGCAGAGAAGCAGCTGGCTAAGAATGCAGGAGAGGGGTATAACGGGAGGGAGGAAAGGAAGGCAAAAGTTTTCCCTCACCTACCCACCCAAGCCAGCCAGCTCTCTCTCTCTCTCTCCCCCTCCTGCATGTTTTCAGCAGCACCGGAGCACAGAGACGACCCTCTGCTTGCCTGGAGGGGAGGGGCTTTCCCTGCTCTTTGTTCCGTTTGAGCAAACACAGCAAGGAAACAGAGGAGGGTGGGCAGTAAGACCCTGAGGCAGAATGCAGGAAAGCAGCCACTTCCTCTTTTCAGGTTTCCCTTCTCCGAGACGCGCGATTTGATTTTTGCCTGATTTTTTTTGCCATTTGGCTCCAGGGACCACACATTCGCTCAATAACACGCACAGACATTTCCCCTTCCTTTTTAGGAGAAAAAATCTGCGTGTTATAGAGGGAAAAATACGGTAAGCTTGCTGCAATTATTATAACAACCATGCAAAATCCAATGCCATTCCTTCTTTTGGATTTAGCTTTCAGTCGAAGACCAACATACTTTTGTGCATGTCAGGCAACCATCAAACACACAAGTGTGCACACACACACACACACACACACACAAATGCGCTCCGTCCAATTTAGCTTGCTTTCTGCACAAAGCTTCTCTACCCGTCTCGCCATCTCTTACAATTCTGTGACCCGGCATTTGGACTCATGGGAGAATTCCCTTCACTGAAGCTTGCTTTGCTTTGGTAATTAGAGGTGGCAGCAGGGGAAATCACACAAAACCCGGCAGAAAGTCAACAATTTTCTTTGCGGTGGGGCTGCAGCCTCAGAAGCTGCCCTTGCAGCTTTAAAAATATGTGCCTGCTATGGTTTGGGGAGAAGAAAGAGCCAGCATCCTGCCTCCCCACCTCTCTCCTTTCCATGCCGGTGGATTTTTTGGCAGGTGTAGTCTGCAACATGTTCTTGATGCAATTGCAGTGCCTTAGCGATGGGCTGTTTGCATACACCTGTTTTATTAGTCGTTCTGTGATGCTTCTCCGACGCTTCTGCAATCTGGAGGGGCTATTGCGCAAGAAAGGCAAGACACCCCTACCCCTAAAAAATGTTGGTTATATGGAAAGTTGCAGGCTTTCAACAGGAAGTTATAAGACATGCACTGATTGGAAACGAAGCAGTATGACCACCCCGGCAGAAGAGCAGTACTGAAAGCGTGATTGCGTATGACTGCCCCCACAGCATCATGAGCACAAATCGTGAGCAATCCACAATAAAATGGACCTCTACGAGGGCACCCTGAAGTCATGCTGAAGTTATGCACTGCTGCAACATGGGTGAAAACACCACATGATTTTTCACAAATTTTAAACTGGGGAGAGGGCCCAGTTATTGAAAAACAGTCCTCCCCTACTTAGATTTGCATTTCAATGAGTTGGACCCACACATGCTTGCAAACTTTGGGGGGGGGATGTTGATTGGAATGCGTCCACAATTTTGTGAGGCTGAAATGCCCCTTTATCCTGTGTCTGTGTCCAATGTGTTTCATTGTGAAGCCACAGAAACAACCCATGTGAGGAAAATGGTCCCAATTTTTTGGGAGGGTGTTAGCTTCCCTCAATTTATTTTTTTTGAAATTTATAAACATACCATGCTTATTTGGAAGAGAATATAGTGAATGAAATCTTTCTCTTCCATAAGAAAGCAGTGGTTTTCATGAATCATGATGGGGATGTAAAGAAAATAAATCAGCTGTTGTATGTTTAAAAAAAACCTCGTTGTTTTCTGTTTAACTTTTTTTATTTTAGACTATAACATTGCAGGAGATGTTCCTCCTTACAGAATTTCAATAAATATTCCATGTAAAATACTTAACGCAGTCCATTTTCCTTTCCAGTTCAACTAAAATTCAAAGTTGCTCAATTTCTACCGTTTGAAACATCTTAATCAGCTCTGTAACTGGCAGAGTTGATGTTGAACGTCAAGGCTTGGAACAATATAATCTCAATGATTTAAAGCAAGTAATCTACAAATACCTTGCCTATCCTTTATCCAAATAAATCAGCAATATCACAAGTGTCTCTAATTTCAGCTTAACACATTAGCTGATAGTTTAATATCTACTTTTGGAGACCAAGTCAAGAAACAATGATGTGAAACTCGAGGAGAAATTAGTGAGAAGAGGGATGGGAGAGGTGGGGACAAACCCCTCTGAGATGCTGTCTCCACAAACCTCCACCAAAGGGCATTTGGCGATGATGCAACCTTTGGCAAATGTTACCTGAAAATAAACAAGGTATGTGCTCACCTGTGGGGTCTAGGGAGAGGAGGAGGGGCTGCCTGGCCCCGAGGGGGCTCTATCAGGTAGCATCCCCTCCAACATGTTCTGGACAAAAATAGGGTCATATGTTGTGCTTATTCTCAGATCACTGCCTGAGGATGCATGGCTCCCCCCCCCCCCTTGTACATTGCCCACTGCACATTGACCATTTATTTGCTATTTTAAAAGCACAGAGTGAAGACAGACATAGGAGGAACAGCAGAAATGGCGTGAACACACTTTGGCTGCCCTGAAAATACAGTACAGTTTTCAAGCCACTTCCTGTCTGCCTGCCCCCCAAATATTAACTTGGTCTTCATGTTTTAAGAATGTTGATTGGGATGTTTAGTCTTGCTATGGATGGGATTGCAGCGGATGGTACAATACCTGCCAGACAAACACATCAAGCAACATTAAGACTCACCTCCTGAGTCTGAGCAAAGGGGCAGTTTGGTAAGGGAGAAGGCATTCTTGCAGATATTTGGGTCCCAAGCCAATTGAGACCACCCTAGACCTGCAGGGCCAAAGCCAGAACCCTCACAGGAACTGTTTCTCAGCAACCAAATGCCTCGCCAGGAATTGAGTAGACCAGTGACAGCTGCAAGTGCACCAGGTAGGAGGAATCTAGGGATCAGAGTGCCTGTATTCAACACGGAGGTTTGGCCCTTTTAAGAATCTACAGTTAGGTCACATGCCCAACATGCATTTAAAGCACTGTGGCACCACTTTAAAAGTTATGGCTTCCCCCCAAAGGATCTTGGGAACAGTGGTTTGTTAAAGGTGCTGAGAATTGGTGGGAGAGCTGTCACAGAGCTACAGTCCCCAGCACCATAAACAAACTACAGTTCTCAGGATGAGGCTGTTAAAGCGGTATAAAGGTAAAGGGACCCCTGACCATTAGGTCCAGCCGTGACCGACTCTGGGGTTGCAGCGCTCATCTTGCTTTACTGGCCGAGGGAGCCGGCGTACAGCTTCCGGGTCATGTGGCCAGTATGACTAAGCCGCTTCTGGGGAACCAGAGCAGCGCACGGAAACACCGTTTACCTTCCCGCCTATTTATCTACTTGCACTTTGACGTGCTTTCAACCTGCTAGGTTGGCAGGAGCAGGGACCGAGCAACGGGAGCTCACCCCGTCACGGGGATTTGAACCGCCGACCTTATGAGCAGCAAGTCCTAGGCTCTGTGGTTTAACCCACAGTGCCACCCGCGTCCGTTAAAGTGGTATAAGAATGCTTTAAATGTATGTTGCACCAGCCATGACCTTACTCACAAGGGTGTGAAACCTGAGAGCAGTAGCTGTGATAAGGCTCAGTTGCTTTAAAACTTGGTTGGAGGGGGGCTGCTTGCCTGGAGCTTTCCATGGTGCTGGAACCTCTGACCAGCCTTACATCCTTCTCTGTGGGGTCCAACATCATTGGACCAGAGCAGGCAGGGGTCTGTGGTGGGGAGGAAAAATAAAGGAGCTGGGAAAACAACATTGCAGCTGTGCAATTTTGCAGCAGGCTGACTCAGTATCTAGCAGCTTTCCATGCTCCTGTTCAAGATGCAGACAGGAATCCTGAACTCGACTGCAGGGATGGGCAGATTCTGGTTGGTGGATCTCAGCGATCTAGTAAAGAAACAGAACAGGGCCCTGCAAGCCTGCCCAGAAGGGCCTTTCACACCTGGCTCTCAGCTTTTCAATTCTTCCTTTCTTTCCCCCACACCCTGACTGGGCACAGCATGGGGCCAGGAGCACAATGGGGCGGCATTTCCCAACCTTTGAACTCAGCTGTTTCCCCTGGGTCAGAGGAAAGGTGGGGCGGGACAGAGGGGTGCGGTGGGGAGAACTGCAGCTGCCCCACCACCACCGCCCTGAGGGGAAACATATGGGAGTGAGCCGGGAAGGCAGAAATGGGAGCAGTTAATAAATGGAGCATCTTCCTATCCTGGCTTCGCAGACTGGGAACTTTCTGGCTTTGGAAGAGCTGGGAGGGAGTCAACTGAGGCTCAGCACAACGCCAGGGCTGCAGCCTCCCTTTGTGGCTGGAAGTGGCAGCGTTTTACACACACACACACACACACACACACACACACACACACACACACTGCCCTCACAAATCCAGCACGCCATCAAATTCATTATTTGCTTATTAAATTTTAAAAGCTGCTAAGCGGGAGAAGCGGGGAGACGAAGCGCCAAGCTGGGGAGCGAGCCTGGCGACAGAGCTCGGCATCAGAGCTGTCATCACCCAGTTTGGAGCTGGCTGCCTCCCATGGCATCCTTGGCTTCCGGGGAGGTGCAAAGGGCCTTCCTGGGGGGTGGGCCAGGCAAGCTAAGCTTCTGGTGGGGCCGTTCCAAAAGCTGGGGAGAAGCAAGGGAAGATCTGCTCCTTGGGGCCAAGCAAAGATCTGCTTCTTGCATACAAACCTTTGCACACGAAAGGTTCCAGGTTCAAACCGCAATGGCATCTCTTCTGTCTGAAACCTCAGAGAGCTGCTGCCAGTCAGTGCAGTAGACCAGGGGTCAGCAAACCTTTTCGGCAGGGGGCCGGTCCCCTGTCCCTCAGACCTTGTGGGGAGCCGGACTATATTTTGGAAAAAAATAATGAACTAATTCCTATGCTCCACAAATAACCCAGAGATGCATTTTAAATAAAAGGACATATTCTGATTCCCAGAATGTCCATGGGCCAGATTGAGAAGGCGATTGGGCCTCATCCAGCCCCCGGGCCTTAGTTTGCCTACCCATGCAGTAGACAGTACTGAGCTTGATAGACCAGTGGTCTGACTTGGTATTCCTTTCCTTGTAGGTCTTTTTGGTGGGATGTCAATCTGGAAGATTGGGGCTCTTCCAAACATTTTTTTAAAAAAAAGTTTTACAGAGACTTCTCATAATACAATAAAAAATTCATCTAAACAAAAATAAACACATGAAAAAGAAAAATGCAAAGTCCTCTCTCGTAGGTAGATCTTAACTCTTACCCCACCCAGAGAGAGGTGAACACCCCCAGCTGTCACCTGGGAGCTTCCCTTCCCTTTCCCAGCCTCCCACCCTGGGAGATCTTCACTTTCCTGCCTCTCACACAGGTTCCTTAGCCAACCATCCATCACCTTCACCTGCGGTTAGTTTGTTTGCTAACCCAGAGTAGGGGATTAAAAGCATAAGCAAAGCAGAAAGAGAAAAAGAAAATGAAATCAAAAAGATAGACATAAGAGAGGGATGAAAGAGTGAAAAAAGAAAGGAAAGAGAAAGAGGGAAAGAAAACAGATTAAAGAAAAACATTAGCAGAAAATGCAAAGAGGAATTTCTGTTTTTCCGCCTGTTTACATAAAAAAAAATTACTTAAAAAAAAATTAAAGATTTTCTTGGGTTACATAAGTACGGGCATTGTCTCTATTTTCAGGTCATGGAGTCTTTTCTACAAATCAGTTATGTTCAATGTGAGACACTGATGTTGTAGGCAGTTTAAGATTTACAGCTTTCAATCCATGTGAGCAGCCGTCTTCTCCACTTTCTGCTAAACAATCTCTCTTTTAGGCCAAACCTGTGATCCTGCATATGTGAGGCTAGAATCTGTCAGAGGGAATGCGATGAACCCGTCAGACTGGCCAGGTTAAGTGTTTCTCAAGGAGTGAGCTGTGAGGATAAAGTGGGGTGGAGAAATATGTAGGACAACACCTTGGGCTCCTTGGAGGAAATGTGGGAGGGGGGAAAATGAATGACTACTGAGTTAGATGGGGTTCAATGGCCTGGGCTCCATGGGAGGCAGCTTCCGATACTGAGCACAGATCCCTGGAACCGTGCTGAGCAATTTACCTGCGCTTAGTTGGAGGGCTTGCTCCTGGGCTTTTGGCTGCTGTGGGGCTGGGGCAGGTCTATCATGCCCCAGCAGCATTGCGGGGGTGAGAAGCCAGTGGATGCAGGCAAAAAGAGGTGAAAAGGTGCTATGCCACCGGCCTCCCCAATGACTTCTTGCTCCTCTGCGTCCAACCTCTCATCTCTTCCCCCCTTCTCCGCTGGCTAGCATGGAGGCAGCTTTAAGCAGAGCTGCTGGCTCTAATCAAGATGGATAGAGAGCGAGAGAAGAGAAAGAAGAGGGGCCTCCCCAAGAGGAGAGGGCCAGGGAAAAGAGGAGCAGATGGACAGGGGAGGTGGAGAGCCACGTGGCAGCAGCTAAGTGGATTGATGGAGAGGCCTTGGAGAGAGAGAAAGATGGAGCCACTGCAGGCCAATGAGAGGGAAAGAGCAGAGCTGCTGCCGGGAAGGGACCCAGGCAAAGGTGGTGGCGAAGGCCTGCAGCTGACAGATGGACGGACACAAAGGCGCGAATGGCAGAGGGTGCAGTTTAGAGGGGGGGGACAGATGGACAGGCAATAGAGCCCGCCGAAGAGAAGGGATCGGAGCATAATTAGCTTGGATCCGATTATGACAGACTCGATTAGGGCCATATTATGATCGGCAGCTTCTGCTACACTTTGGCTTTCGAGGGAACAAAGCCACAGAGGAGCCGGGAGCAAACGGGGACAGGAACAAGACCGTGTGTTTGTGTGTGTCCTTTTTACACAGATCTGACAGCAGGAGCAGCAACAGATTGCGGTGATATTGAGTAGCGAGGCCTTCTGTCGGGGGCTGCACGCAAACCCCAGGGAAATAAGGTGAACCAGGCAGAAGGCCTAGTGGAGGGAGCAGAGCGGGCCGGGCCAGGCAGTGGGCGGAGGGGTCTTGCTCAGGCGGCCTGGCAAGGGAGGCACAGACGGCGAGCGTGCCAGGGTGAGCCAACGCTGCACACACAGAATAAATTGCCTAGCCACACGGAGTCAGAGGCACACACCTCTCCCTGCATGTGTGACTTTGCAGAGAGGCCGAGAGCACTCTCCTTGTGTTGTTTTTGAGCCCACATGTTCCAACCCTGCATGTATTCTGCAGCATAGCTGTCAACTTTCAGATTTGAAAATAAGGGATCAACAGCCTCAAAAATAAGGGATCAGCAGCCTCACCTGTCCCAGGGACAGTCTACGGGATATCTAACAATCCGGGATAGCAGCGGGAAACGGTGCTGGAATAAGGGAATTTCCTGCAAAAAAAGGGAAGGTTGACAGCTATGCTCTGCAGTGCACTCCCCTCTGCTCACTGCCTAGGAGTGAGTGTCTCTTGAGTGTTTGGGGAAGGGCTGTAGCTCAGCAGTAGAGCATGCACACGTTTCCTGTTTCAACCCCCAGTGGCATCTCCAGGTAAGGGTGAGGATGTACCCGATCTGGAATCCCAGAGAGCTGGGGCCAGGCTGTGTAGACAACACTAAGGTAGATGGATCAAACTTCTGGCCCCTTCCTAATGCTCCTGAATGGGGCACTGATGCTTCTGGAAAGGAGTCCTGCTGATCAAGCCATCAAACACAGTGAGCAACATTAACTTTCTAGACAGGCAACTGGGAGCATGAGAACATGAGAAGAGTCCTGCTGGATCAGGCCAATGACCCATCTAGTTCAGCATCCTGTTCTCACTGTGGCCACCCAGATGCCTGCAAGAAGCCCATAAGCAGGACCCCAGCACAAGAACAACTCTCCCCACTTGTGATCCCCAACAATGGGCATTCGAGGGTGGGCCATTTCATAGCATTATCCTCCACGAACATTTATGGGCAGGAGGTGCTTCCTGTGATCAGGTGCAAGTGGCAGAGTTTCCAATAGGCTCTGGGACATAGCCTAGCAAATGCTAGGCATTTCCTGGGCAGACTACAATGGTTCGTTAGGAATTTTGACAGTCTGCTTCATCGCTCCTACATTTGAGGTGGCTTCCCAATTACCAACCATAGTGAGGATCAAATCCAGTTTTAAATACATAAATGTTCAAAGTTCTGAACTGGTTGCCAATTTGTTACTGGCCGAAGTTCAAGTTGTTACTATTAGTAAATAAAGCCCTGGACAACTTAGGACCAGTTTACTTGCAGATCGCCTGATGTGATATACGTCCACTTGACCGCTTAAATTTGCTTAAATTTGCAAAACTGACCGTGTTATAGATGCCACATGATATTTGTCCTGCGTTTGTTAAGAAATTGAACTTCTAGTGTGGCAGCCCCTACACTTTGGTACTCCCTGCCTATTGGCGTCAGGCAGGAGCCTTCGCTGTACAATTTCCGGTGCCTGATAAAAACGCTTTGTTCAGGCAAGGCTGTCCAGGTATGCAGAATACTGATGTATGTTTTCATGTGTTTATATCACCAATTTTATTATTATTATTTGCATGTTATAAATAGCTGTTTCTAACTTTACTGATAATTCCACTGTTTTATTCCTTTGTAAACCGCTTTGAGGCTTGTTTACAATCAAGCAGTGTATAAATTGTAGGATGTAAACCTAAAATAGCGTTCAGATGAGCTTCCCCCTCTGCCTTTTCACCCACATAATTAATGAAGATGTTGGACGGTGCTGGAACCATGACAGGCTGCTGTCAGACCCTACAGCAGGACACTGATTTATAATTTCATTTGGGGTCCAGCCTTCCAAGTCAGGGCGGATTTCTCCTATGGCAGCATCTATGGCCTCTAGCCCACCAAAACCCACCTCTTTCGTTGAAGGCGTGTGTGGTGGTTTGGTTCCTAGGAATGGCTTTGCAGCAGTTGGGGATCGTCCTCATTTCTTGTAGACAATTCTAAGCCAATTCTGTTTTCAAAGAAATTCCCAGGAGTTGAAGTTAAGCCAAGAAGCCTATCAAGGTTGTTGTTATTATTATTTTAATGGGGAGGAGTCTCTTCCCAGTTGCTGAAGATTTGGTGTGGGTTTTTTTTTTTAATATGATAGCGATAATGGCCACTATGGTTTATCTCTCAGCTGCTGAGCTTCCTTCTGCTCCTCGCTTTAAAATAAAGCATGGAGGGAGTCAGCAGCAGCACTCCGCCGGCCCTTCAAGGGTTAAGTCCGTCTGCTCTGCCTGACAAGAACAGGCCAGCCAAGGTCCCCCATGGGATTGTACAATATGTCGCCTTGCCTCTTGCCAAATGTTGCCTCTCTGGTGTTTTCATGGCTCCCATTTGCCTTCCCGCTCAACTCCCCCCCCCCCCCCCGTAAAATACACACTCACAGCAGCCTCCGCTGTGCCCATAGCAACTCAGTCCAGAGCTAGGCCTGGGAACAGTCGGCCTGGATTTGCTCGGATTCTGCAAAAGGAGGTCTCTTCTTCCGGAAAGGGAACATCCGAGGCACAAAAGGGGTGTTTGCTAGGGGTTTCGGGAACAATTAATTCGCTGGTGGCTGCGCTGTTTGTGCGCTGGTTGGCATTTGTCGCAGAGGTGCGACGGAGAAGCTAAAAGAAGGAAGGTCCCTGCTCCAAGGGCCTTACAATCTGAATGGAACACAAACACACCCCAGGATGTTTGAAATGAGAGTACTCAAAAGAGGATTGTGCTGCAATTGGTGGGATTCACTCCTAGGCAGAATGTACCTTGAAGGTGGTTTTCAGCATCAGATATGAAGCGATTTTAACAGCAACCCTAACGGACGTAGACATTTTGGACCACAACTCCTCTTAGCCCCAGCCAACATGGTCATAATGGCTGGGTCTGATGGGAGTTGGGAGTCCAAGACAGCTGATGGGCACCAGAGAAAGGGGCGGAGGAAGGGGGTGCAGTGGGGCGGGCTGCCCCGGGTGTCACCACTGAGGGGGGTGACAAAATGCTAGGCAGCACTCACTGCGGGGCCTGCAGCGTGCCAGAGCCACACGTCTCTCCTGGGAGTAATGCAGTGTATTGGCTCTGCGCTGCCCCAAACGGTCCGTCCACCGCCTCCCCCTCAGCTGTAGGGCGGCTGAGTCGGAGGAGGCAGGCAGACTCCTCGGAGGCCCCACAGAGCGTCCTGCCCCGGCTCGCTCTGCCCCCGTGGGCAGCTGGTCCTGCCCTTGGGGGCAGGGCACACGCCCTACCCCAGGTGCCTGATCGACTTGCTCTGCTGCTGACCAAAGGTGCAGCTGACCACTTGAACCTGCCCAGTCATCAAGTGGAGCTGGAAGGATGACCAGGGCTGGTTCAGATGTTTATTGACTTTATGGGTTACTTGTCATTTCTTTTTGTTTATTGCCTTTATAGCCTACATTTTTCTCTAAGGAGCTTGAAGTGGCATCCATGGTTCTCCCCCTCCTCATTTAATCCCCCACAACAACCCTGAGAGGTGGGTTCGGCTGAGATGCAGTGATCGGTCCGAGATCACCCAGTGAGGGAATTTGAGCCTTGGCCTCCCAGGTCCTAGTCCGACCCTCTAACCATGATGGATGGCTTCCTTTCCAGAACCTAGTTCTAGCAGTGTGATCACACCCAGAGCGGACACTGGGGCTCATGTGCCTTTTACAGGAAGGAACACTGTGCGGACAAGCAGGGCATTTCCCTCCCCCCTGGAGGACGAGCTGCAACTGGTCAAGTTTCCCTCTTTGATGCAACTGGCAGAGCATCCAGGCTAAAACAAGAAACTACAAATCAGGAAGTCCATGGCTCCAATTAAATGGAGGGGCAGCGGAGGAAAACCCAATTATAAAGTTGTTTTGAAAATTACATTTCCCGCCCCCCTCCGAACAGAGAGAAAACATACTTAAATTGAGCTGCTGGTGGGGGAAAGGGGGGGGATGAAAACTATACATTAAAAGAAGCAAGAAACAAAATCCACAACAGGTGTGGCAAAATCTGTGCTGTTAACGACATGCTCCATATTCTGGGGGCCATCATCAAGATTTCTGGCATTGCTCAGTGACTGGACCCAAGTTAAGCAGAAAGGATTCTGGTTGTTTTTGCTCTGCCCACCACACAGACTCACACTGAACTAAACATTTTACCCATGTGCTTATTTGATGTTTGTATCTTACTGCAGCTAGTATTTGGATTATTGTTGGTTTTGTATTTTATGGTTATATTACATGTGATTGTACTCATGTTTTAACTTGCTAATCATTAGTAGCGTTAGTATTCTTTCCTCTGCCATAATCTCACTCCCATTGCCACCCTCTAGTTCCCCTTCCCTGCATTTTACTTAACATCTTCCTCCTCTTGTCAGCCCTTTTGAGGTTGAGGAGTAAAGAAATGTTTTAGCAAATGAGGAACATGTGTATTCACTAAAATCTTATTTTTGTTAAGTAAGGCTGGCTTCTTTGTATGGAACTGATGTGATGCTTATGCCGTGACCTGCCCAGCAACTGTTTATAGGGTGAAAGGTGAGATATAAATCCACAAAATAAAAATTAATAAATGTTCCCAGGGCAGCTTACATAGTATTACAATTATACTGTAAAAACAGATGGAGAACAAAAGCATTAAAATGGCACAGGGTTGTATCCAAGTAAGCCTTACTTAGAGTAAGCCACTAAACTTCATAGCCATGATTAACATATCCATTTATTTCAATGGATCTGCCCTGAACATAAGAACTCCCATCAGCCATGGGAAGCCAGGAATTATGGGAGATGTAGTTCAGCAGCACCTGGCGGGCCAAAGTTTCCCCAAGTGGCAGAAAATCTGTATCTTTTTTTGGAAAAAGATTTATATCACCTGCCACAGGTGATATAAAAGCAACTTTGCAGGGGGTTATAAGGACAAGCACAAGAGAAAATCATTTTGAACACACAAAAGTATTATATAGTGGTACCTCGGGTTACAGACGCTTCAGGTTACAGACACCACTAACCCAGAAATAATACCTCGGGTTAAGAACTGTACTTCAGGATGAGAACAGAAATTGCGCACTGGCACAGCAGCAGCAGGAGGCCCCATTAGCTAAAGTGGTACCTCAGGTTAAGAACAGTTTCAGGTTCAGAACGGACCTCCGGAGCGAATTAAGTGCTTAACCCGAGGTACCACTGTATAAACTGGAAGAATCAAATACTTTAAAGCAGCTCACCCTTTAAGTGTGTGCTTGCTTCATGTTGCAAGACAGGTGCCAGGAGTTGGCAGTGGCACTTCCAGACAGTGCCTGAGGCCCGTCAGGGACCAAAGTAGATCCAAGAACCCTCCTGTCCTTGCTACTGCTTTTTAGTTTAGAAAAAAGGCGATTATGGGGGCATATGCTAATGATTATTTTGCATGGTGTGGAGAAAGTAGCTAGAGAACAGTTTTTTCTCATAACATTAGAACTTGAGGACATCTAACGAAGCTGAATGTTGGAGGATTCAGGGCAGGCAAAATAAGGTACAGTACTTCTCCACACAGCTTTTTGTTAAAACTCTGCGGTTCGCTCCAAAACGGTGTAGAGCGAGGGCCACCAACTTGGATGGCTTAAAAAGAGGATCACGCTAATTCACGGAAGATAAGGTTATCCGTGGCTACAAGCCACAATGGATATGTTCTCAAACCACTGCCAGGGACAGCGCGCCTTGGAATAGCAGTTGTTTGGGAACCACAAGAGCGCTGCTGCACTCAAGTTTCTACTCCCCCGTTTCCTGCAGGTCTCTGGTTGGCCCCTGTGACAGCAGGATGCTGGGCTGGCTGGCCTGATCCTGCAGCCAGCCTCTTCTGACGTCCTGACGCTGCCTGCTGCGCCTTCTGCTCAAACTGCATGCAAGCAGCCAGAGGAGTTGGGAGAAGGAGCTGTCACCTCCTCACGCCTCATCCTCTGGAGGTGCTGACTGGGCCCAGGGGCTAGCAAGTGGGGGGCGTGAAGGAGGGGGACTCAGGGAGAGGCCCCCCACTCCAAACATCTTGACCACTGGCTGCTGGCCCTTGCAAATCCACCTTTGCCCACGCGGCCTCCCATTCCACACACAGCCTAAGTGGAAAGTCCGCTGCACCAACTGTCAGAATTCAGGGTGATGCCAAGGCTGGCTTCGGGGGGGGGGATTTGTCTCTGTTAAATCAGCTTTAATGATTCCCCTCCTATGTGAAGGCGACGCGTGCCGGCTTCTGTCTCCCTTTTTCATTCTGCCTCTCCCCTTCCCTCTCTCTCTATTTCTTCTTTATGAAATATGCATGCTGAACAGATGTCTCCAACTCCCTGAGGGCCCACACCCCATTCCCCCCTCCCCTTGCCTCCCTCCCCTTTCCTCCAGGCCCCCCTCTCCTCCTGTCCCAGGGGCTTGCCCTTCTTTTCCCAGCCAATGGCATCCTTGCTCCTGGCTTTTAATATTTATGAGGGGGGGCACTGGAGTGGCCAATGGGAAGCCTGATGATGGACACAGCATGCGGCCAGGCTGGGTATATATAGTGGTTGGGGCAGGCATCCCCAGGTGCGCCCATGGTGTCAGTGCAGAGCACCTGGGTGTGTGGCGGATCAGGGGGCCCCCATGTGGCAGCCGCACCCCTGCCAGAAGGAGGCAGGTGCTGGGAGCAGAAGGATGCAAACTTTCTTGCCTGCAGATGATGGGATGCATGAGTGGATCAAGGGATGAATGGAGTGGCCCGCTCTACCTGGATTCCCACTCGGATATTGCCTCTGAAGCGGAAAAAGTGCTCCAGGAAGAAGTGGTTTGGGAAGGAAAGGGTCTCCTTTGCTCAGGGGTAAGACTTCTCATGTGTCTTGGCCTGTGTGTGTGTTTTTTTTTACTGTGTGCGGTTTTTTGGAAATTAAAAAAGAAGGCCTGTTTCGAAGTTGGTTTTGCACATTTGTGGTACCCGGCTGAATGATGTTGCCACAATCAGTAGGCAGAGAAAGAAAGAAAGAAAGAAAGAAAGAAAGAAAGAAAGAAAGAAAGAAAGGACACCTGGGGAAAACTGAAGGAAGTGGGGAAGAAAGGGAACCTTCTAGAGAGGAAAGGGTTTTTTTGTTTTGTTTATTTTAACTGAAACTATAATCCCAAATATATATCTATCTTATCCATCTAACTATCTATCTATCTATCTATCTATTTATCTATCTATCTGTCCAACCTCACAAAATAATAGTGTGTGAAAAATAGTCTCCATTTAACAAAACAGGTGAAGAGATCCCATGGCTTATATGAACTACATCTGTTTGCTGACCCATTTCTATCATATCAAGAGCCTTGGTCAGTCATTCATTTATAGACCATGGTTCTTCTGCCTGTTACTTCCAATATCTAGGACAGACAGGTGGATGGATGGACGGAAGCAAAACACTTTTATTTAATAAATAATAATAATAATAATAATAATAATAATTTATTTATACCCCGCCCATCTAGCTGGGTTTCCCCAGCCACTCTGGGCAGCTCCCAACCAAATATTAAAACACAATACATAATTAAACATTAAAAACTTCCCTAAACTTCCCTATTACTGTCTTGATTCACGAACATTTCCCTCTCCGCATTTCGTGCTGTGAAGGAAATGAATTACATCCTGCTTTGTTTCTTTCTGGAACAGGATTGCCAACTGACCAGCCTGGCCTGGTCTTCTACCTTTTAGAGCAACATGTTCTGTAGACATCATTCATGTTCAACTGCTCACAACACAGGAGATAAACCTTGTTACCTGCTCGTGTCAGCAGATCAGGCAAAGGAGCTGAGGCTGGTGTTTTTCTATTTTTTTTAAAAAAGTTGGCAAACCTACCAGAAAGGCGAGGCAAGTTTGTGTCTAAGAGTGGGCTGTCTTCATTTCCATGATATCCATAAAGAATTGCAAGCCAAAGTTTTGTTAGAGGCAGATTCAGAGAGGAGCCATTGGATCTGGGTGGAGCACAAATAGTAATAGTAACGCCTCCCGTCTGACTGGGTTGCAGGGTGATGTCCAGGGACAGAGGGGGTGGGGGTGGGAGAGGGATGGGGCTGCCGGTCCCCTTCCTTCATCCCATGGATAAAGCAGAAAGAAAGGCACTCAGACAGAGATTGCCTCCCCAACCTGCCCACTTAATTCTAACTCCTGAAAGGCATCTTGCAATATTTCCCAAAGATGCACAGGCACAGACTTTGACTAGCCTTCAACTGGAGGACGGGGCTTCAGCATCAAATGAAAAAGCACTCCGTGAGAATGAGCCTCTTCACTCCCTTGCAGCCTGAGCCCACGGCATTTGCCAATATTAACGTGGGCAGAGAAGGACCTTTCCTATCTCTTCCTTCTGAGATCCTTTTAAAACTGCACATGTGGGGGATTAAATCCAGCCTCTGCATGTGCTCTGAATGATGGGCTTTCTCCAGGAAGTTTGGAAGAACCCAGTGTGGCGCAAGGCAGCCCCTAAGATACGCCAGTCTTCCCGAGGGTCTCCCCGCAAATTCTGCTCCTGCGCCTTTCGTTTTTGAAGGGTAGCGGCTCAGTAGCAGAGCATCAAATCTGTACATAAGTTCACTTCCTGGCATCTCCAGGTAAAGCTGGGGGGAAACCCTAAATAAAACCCTGGAGAGTTGCTGCTAGTCAGTGCAGACAGTACTGAGCTGGAGGGAGTAATGGGCTAAGCTCAGCAGAAGGCAGTTTCCTATGGTCCTCTGAGGTGGGAAATGCCTGGTGCCCATCTATGTTTGAGCCTTGCCCTCCAGATGTGTGAGGATCTTGCGCTGGTGTTCTCCCACCTGACTCCAACTCTGTGAGAAGTTTGGCAAAGTTTTAAGTGTTGAATTCATGTGGTTTTGGCTTAACATCATTGTACATTTTAGATGGTGTTTCTTTAAATGAAGTGTCCCTTGCTAATGTTGGTTTTATTTTCATTTTTTTAATGCTAAACGTACGATCACACACCTTAGCAATCCTGAGAATTAATAACTAGATTCATTTAAACCAGCTTGGAGAATTTAGCTCCGTCTTGAATCTTCCATATGCAGAGCAAACGCCCTTCTCCCAAAAGCTACCATGAGAACAGAACACAGTGAGAGAGTCGGGGGAAATCTCACAATATTTGGCTTTGATTGCACTTAGCTCAAAAACCTTGCTTATACTTGCAGGTGCCACTCAGAGAAGCAGGCAGTAATAAAAAAAGGCATTTGGTGCCTCTGAGCATATGTAGAGTGCCTTTCCTCCTTCCACACCCCCAGAAGGAGGGTCCTTCAGTGTCATTTGCAGGGCAGTAACTGTGCCTCAGGGTGCTGGGTATCAGAAATTAAGCATGAGACTGTTCCTTTAGCTGCATTTGCTCCCCAAATACTGTGGCATTTTTTATCCATGTTCCCTCCAGCTTCCCCTTGTTTGAAAACTTCACAGGGGCTTAATTTAGCCGTGGCTCAGCCTTGAAAGCTCAGCCCCGGGAGCTTTTCATGCCACGAAGGAGACATCTCTGAACTTGTGCAGTGTGGTTCTGTAACCAAACCACCGACACACAGATCTGGGATGGGGGAGGCAACATCTGCCCCACAACATTCACTGATGAAATGAGGGGTCGGCTTGCAACACCCCAGTGCCCTCCTTCTCATCATCTCACACTGAAGGCTTCTCCCTTGCACATTCAATGCTCTGTCCACTGATTTTGCAACAAACTATTGGTTTTTAAAGCCAGGGGTGTGTCTTGTCAGAAGCTAAAAATGAGCCTCATTCCAGCATGCGAAATAGCAGCACCTTGTTCACTTTGTGGCACCATCATGTCCGCAATGGGTGTGCAACAGAGGGAAGGCATATCTCTCTCCCTTCTAGGGGTGAGCCCTGAAGACAAGTTGCGTGCTAACAAGCTATTAAGAACTCAGCCACCCCCAGAGGAACTCAAGAACCCATTTTCCTTTCCTTATTCAAAACATGTTTTCATACACTGGTTCAGAACTCTGCTGTAGCTTCTGATAACTGGACGAAGTTTGGATAACCCGAAGTCACTAGCAAAACAACGGTGTACTGATGCCCAGGGGGTTAGGCCAGGGGGAGGCAGGGAGTGGAACAAGAATGTTTTGTGCCACATGATGCTGTGTTGAAAAGTGCCCCTTTCTTTGTCAACTTTCAAAAATCAAGAGCCCTGCCGTGCTGGATCAGTGCAGGATCGATCCAGCATCTTGTTTCCAGCAGGTCAGTCAAAACGCTTCTTCTTGGGAACCCCACAAGCAGGACATGCCCGCCTTCCCATGCTATTTGCCCCCAGCACAGGTAGACTGCCTCCGAACTGTAGGTTCTGCCTCCGTATCATTATGATTGATAGGCTTCTTTTCCTCCGTAAGTGTACCTTTGTTTTTTTTAAAAAAAAAAAAGCATTGAAGCCTATGACTATCACCCCATCCTGTAGCAGCAAATGCATCCTGGGTTAATTGTGCATAGTGTGGAGAAGTAATGTTTCAAAGCAAGTTGAGCAGTTTGTTTTTCTCGATCCAAAAGATGTGGGTACTCCCTGGATGTAATGGATTCATTACCACTTAGGGTCTTGCTTCTCCTCTTGACCATGCAAAGTGTCATTTGAGCACAGACAGAGTGCCACATAAGAGCATAAACAAAGAGCCTTGGATCAAGCCAGAGGCCCATTTTCTCCTCAAAGTAACCAACCAGATGCCTCAGCGGGAAACTTGTAAAGAGGACCTTAAATGCAAGAGCACTCTTCTCACCTGGAGTCCCCAGCAACTGGGATTCAGAAACATTACTGCCTCTGACTGTGAAGGAAGAGCATAGCCATCATGGCTGGTAGCCACTGAGGGCCTTATCATCCACAAGGGTGCCTTTCCCGCCTTCCTAAGGAGGCTCCCAGGGTGTGTCTTCAGGCAGACTTGAGGGCTGCCAGTTCCTCCCATTTTTAAAAAATTAAGCACTGAGGACTAGCAGGCTGACGAGTCCTCCTTCCTTCCCAGCCACTGGGATAAGCTGGCTTTTGCACGCCCCAGGCACCAGATTTCTGTAACAGAAGGGCTCTTTTCCAGAGACAGGCGGGCTCTTCTCCTCCCTCCCGACCCTGCAGTCCTGTCTTCCCTCCTCTCCCATTCGCCACCTGTCACCTCTCAGGAGGGAACAGAGCAGGCAAGGGGCTTCCAAAGTCTGCCCCCCTCCCCCTCCCTCCGGGGTCTTGGGATGGAGAGCACGCTGGCCTTCCTTCCCCCACAGGCAGCATGTAGGAGCATCTGCCAGAGAATTCCCTCTTTTCAGACTGAGGCCGTCTGTCACTCGCAGATATTCCTCCAACCTACCACATTCAGTCGCTCTCCCTGTTTTTTCCATTCCCTCCCCCCCCCACTTTCTCTTTCACATTGCACTTTCTTTAATCCTCCCACCTGTTTCCTTTCATTCGCAACCTTTCCCCACACTCCTGGTTTCATGTTCACCTCTTTGATTGGTTTTACACAGAACTTACTTCGTTTTCTTTTAAAAACACAAACCTGGATCTCTATCTCTCTCCTCCCCCCCCCCAATGTTCCCTCTCCTTTCTTGCTTTCTTTCCTTTGCAAATGATTCTGGACCAACCCCACCCCCGTTTCCTTCAGGTATCTATTGTGGGCGGAGGGACATCTTGCTCGCTTTCGCCTGCCTTCTAGAAGCATCTCCAGCTAATACTTTACAGGTGACAGGCTGCCACAGACTCTTTATAGTCACACTATAAAATACCTGACAAACTCAGCTAGAGTGATTAGCTTAAATGAATGTATTTATTACATACCCCCACCTTTCCTCTGAGGAACTCAAGGTGGTTTACATATTTCTCCTCCTCCCCAATTTATCCCAACAACAACCCTGTGAGGTAAGTTAAACTAAGGAGTGACTGGCCCAAAGGTGCCCAGTGAACTTCATTGCTGAGTGGGAATATTATTTATTTATTTATTTTTACTACTACTACTACTACTACTACTACTACTACTACTATTACTATATATGGCAAAAGCTGCTCAACAGCGGAACAGACTCCCGCAAGAGGTGGTGGATTCTCCTTCCTTGGATTTGGACCCTGGTCTCCCGGTCAACCCTCTAACCACTACACCACACTAGGCTTGCTTGACTCCTTTTGCAGCCTCTTTTTCTACAGAATACCATCTGAACAGCAATAAAAACCACAGGCCGTCTAAGCTACTCTCCTTCAGTCCCTGCAACCGTGTTGGCCTCCATCTGTGTCAGGACACAATGAAGCAGAGTGCGCCTTTGTGGGTACAGCCAAACGGTTGGAAAGTTGCAGCGCCTTCTGTGGCTGTAGAGACCGATATGGGAGAGACATTGTCTTGTTGCAACTAGAGAGGATGAAGGCATCCAGTTGCGCTGCAGCATGTCGTTTCTTTTCTCTGCGCTCCTCCCAGCGGTCATTCCTCCTGGTCAGTGCTGTGGATGCACAATTTGACTGTCTCTAGGTGCTGTACCCCTAACTTCACATTATCCATGTTTTTCGGTGGGAATTTGCAGGAGAGGTCTGAAGGATTCGTTGCTGCTGCTGTTATTAGCGGTTGCTATTTCACGATTTGTTAGGGGCTATGAATCTGACGAAACTCCAGGAGGCAGTGGAAGACAGGAGTGCCTGGTGTGCTCTGGTCCATGGGATCATGAAAAGTCAGACACGACAAATCAACTAAACAACTGCACAGCTATTTTATGGCTTGCGCTTTTTAAAATAATAATAATAATAATTTTTAATTGCTTTTTTTTAAAAAACGTACAACAAAATCAATTGCAAATCCATATATAGAGATTACTCTGAATCTCAAGACTTCCTCCCATCCCTTCCATGGGTCCTAATATCAACATTTACAACCGCATATCAATCCGTTATCTACTTTTTTTATCCATCTGAGTTATCCATAGTTTTTGTTACCTTACAAATGAGATTAAAATCCTGCTAATGATTTTATCTGCTTACAATGGTCTCCTAAGTAAGTTATAAAATTTTCCCGTTCTTTTTTAAAGTTCTTGTCTTCACGGCTTGCACTATTTTATGGGTTCTTTGCATCTTCATTTGACTTCCTTGCAACCCACCCTGTGGCCTGCGCAAACATGGAGGTGCCCTGAATATTCCTATTACAAAAAAACTTTTAGATATATTCATTTGCTCCATTTGCCTCCTTTCAACAGGTTAAGGACTCTTCTTTCTCGCTCTCCCTCCCTCGGCGGTTAAGAAATCCCTTCTCGTCGGATGACTGGCTCTCTCCACAACTCAGCCCTGGCACAGATCCAGAGGGAAGACCAGCAACCTTTATTTCTCTCATGGCCTAAGCGGGGGCCATCGCCCTGGAGCGCCCGCCACCCAACTGTGCCATTTTGAGGTGGCCTCCTAAGCCGGGACCCTAAGCCCCACCCGTCCACCCCTTTGCCCCCCGACCCGCTCTAATTCGCCCTCCTTTCTCCCCCTTCCCTTGCCCCGCTCCCTACCTCGGCCGCCTTGCCTTGGGCCATGATGCTCAATTCGGACCAGACCGAGCTGGACCTCCAGCCGACGCACTCCGAGACGGAGTCGGTCTTCAGCGACTGCGGAGGCCGAGGCCTCGCGGGGGAAGAAGCCGGCGGCGGCGGCGGCGGCGGGCTGGGCTTGTGCAGCCAGTCCCGGGTAGCTGAGCCTGGCGACCCTCTGAAGAAAGACCTGCAGCACCTGAGCCGCGAGGAACGGCGGCGGCGGCGGCGCGCCACGGCCAAGTACCGGACGGCGCACGCCACGCGAGAGCGCATCCGCGTGGAGGCCTTCAACATGGCCTTCGCCGAGCTCCGCAAGCTGCTGCCCACGCTGCCCCCGGACAAGAAGCTCTCCAAGATCGAGATCCTGCGGCTCGCCATCTGCTACATCTCCTACCTGAACCACGTGCTGGACGTCTGAGAAGGGCCTGGCCTGGCCGGAGGAGCCCACACTCCTCCTCCTCTCCAACCTGCCTCTGCTTTCCTGCTTCACCTCCTCAGGGGAAAATATATGTATAGCTCGATCTCGATCCACTGTAGATATAGATAGGGGGGGCAGCTGGTGGAGCCAGTCAGATGGACCTGCTCCTCCAGCTCTCTGCCTGGTGGAATGGCCTACAGATGCTAAAATTCACCATCCTTAAATTCTCCAGGAATGCCACACAGGGGTGGCCAACATGGTGGTTAAACTGCCCTCCACCTGCGGGCAAGGAAATGTGGGGTGCCGCAATACTTTGTGCCTGGAACATCTCCTTGCCCAGGTCTAAACCACCCTGGGGTATTGTTTGTTTACACACTCACTCTCACTCTCACTCTCCTCTTCTCTTTACACACAAGTGGGCCCACTAGAAAAATGTTATTATCATCATCATTATTTACATTTCCATCACCCTAAGGTCCCAGGAAAGGTCACAACATTAAAACACGTTTTAAAACAATCATAGTCACAGATAAATATAAAAACCATAGTAGCGTCATTAGGCCAATCAAGCAAAATGTTACAAAACAGTGTGCAAACTTTGCCAGGACTCTTCATCAGGCTAAATGTCAACAGGGCAAAGGGGGCACGGAGAGAGAGCAAAAGTTTGCTGGTGATGAAGAGCTCTGGAGAACTCAAAAGCTTGCACACCTTTTTTCAGCATTTTTATATTGGGTTGCGGTCAATTTAGTTACACCTAGAGTAGACCCATAAAAATGAATGGGCATGTCAGAGTGGGACTAACTTTGGATTCAACCCCAACACCCTAGTATGGATTTGGATTTCATAACTCGTTAGTTTGTTTAAATGCAGTCTCAGTGGGCACATGTTCACTCAGTTGGCATGTTCACATGCATGTGGAGAAGGGGCAATATTCTATCCTACTTTGGAGCATTCTTCACCACCACCCTCCAGCTTGTCACAGAGGACTGAGCACAGAAGCAATCTCAGAAATACAAATAAGAAGACACAGGAAGGAACAAATATAAATAAATTGCAGCTGCTCTTCCCTCCCCCACCCCTGCAGATCCTTCTGTGATGCCAGCTACATCAATAGTGTGTTGATAATAGCAGAAATCTGCACCTTTTCATCTGCAGGGTGCCTTCCCACACATCCCCTCTCTCTAGCACAAAAAAGAAAGCATGTGAAGAATGTTCTTTTTTGGTTTACAATGCCACACCCCTAAAAACTGGCATGGCAGACTTTGCTGCAATAGGATTGGTTGAGGGCATCCCCACCACTACAGAACTGGGCTGGATTTATTTGTTTATTACATTACCTTTCCCCCAAGGAGCTCAGGGCTATGAACAAAGCACATTCTTCTCAAAGAATTCTGGGTATTGTAGTTTATTAAGGGTTCCTGGGAGTTGTAACTCCTTGAGGGATAAACTACAGTGCCCATAATTCTTTGAGAGAGAGAATGTGCTTTAAAAGTATAGTGTGTATACACTCAGGGCAGTGCACGCTGTTCCCCACATTTCATCCTCGCAGCAACCCTCTAAGGTAGGTTAGGCTGAGACACAGTGACTAGGCCACCCAGGGGGCTTCATGGCTGAGTCTGAATTAGAACCAGAGTCTCTACGGTCCTAGTTGGACACTCTAACCACTTCACTCCACTGCCTCTGAACAGAAACCATGTATTTATTTATTTCTATCCTAGCCTCCCTCCCAAAGGAACCCAGAGCAGGAACAAAGCAGGAACACTTACCAAACTAACATTTTCTAAGGCAACTGTTCACCACCACAGAGTGCAGATCTGATGAATTGCTTTGTATGTCATTTGTTTGTCTTTCTCAACTTCATCCTCCACCCCTGCTATGTTTTAGACTCCAACTCACATCTGCACCCACCAGATGCTGCTGGACTACAAGTCCCATTGGGCCCAGCCAATCGCAACTGTAGTCCAAAACATCTGGAGGTTAAGGAAAGTTGGTTTGTGGTCAACCTCCCAGAGAGCAAGAAGAATCTTACCACTGGGGTTGCTAGTTCAGGAGCATCCCAAGCCCTGAGACTCCAGGGGCAGCCTCTGGAGACGGAGGTTAATTGGGAGCAACTGTCTTGGTGCAGGATGGATGACCTAGGAGGACCCATTCCTGATATCCAAAATAGGGAGTCATTTATACACTTTTCACGATCTACTCTCCTTTTCCTACTTTTATTCTCTTTAGGGCAGCCAGATGTTACAGAGGGTCAGGCTTCTATATTATTCATAATTTCATAACAGCGTTTTGTTTGTTTGTTTGTTCATCAGAGCTGCAGCTTGTCAAGCACATCTGAGAAGAGCTGAGCTTCCTATGCACCTACAAACAGCAAATATCCCTGTTCTCCTTTGTATCAGGTCCTTGCCCCTCTTTTGTTTTCCAAAACACAAGACACAACGTAGTGGTACCGCTGGTGTAAGTCTGGCCCGTCTAGCTCAGAATACTGTTGTGACTAGCCTTCTCAAAACTAGTGCCCTTCCAGAGGTTTTGGCCTTCTGTCTCCCATTATCCCTGGCTGGCATGGCCAACGCCCAGGAACGATGGGCGTTGGAGTCTTGAGGGCACTACTAGGTTGGGGAAGGCTGGTTCCAAATATTCCAACAGCAGCTTTCCAGGGTTTCAGATGAGGGTCTTTCATACCCTCCAACATTTCTCCGATGAAAATAGGGACGTCCCATTCCATAATGATAATTTTACTATTTATAAATACACATATTTATATCTTACACATTTTACTGGGTCACCCCAACCACTCTGGGCAGCTTCCAACATATATAAAAACATAATAAAACATTAAACATTTTTTTAAAAAACTTCCCTATACAGGATTGCCTTCAGGTGGCTCGGGGGTTGGATAACTCCATACCCTCCAACATTTCTCCAGTGAAAATAGGGACATCCCAAGGAAAAGCGGGACGTTCTGGGGTCAAATCAGAAACTGGGACGGCTTCTCTAAATCAAATAGGGACACTTGGAGGGTCTGGTCCTTTCCTTCCCTGTCTGGAGATGCCAGGGATTGATGCTGAGATTGTGCTTGACCCCTAAGCTGCAGCCCTTCCTCTTCGGATGCTGCATGACCCACTTGTGTGTCTCGAACCACCAGCAGAAGACCAATGATCCAGACCAGCATTCTGTTTCTAAGAGGGACCTGCAAATGGTCCTTCCACTGCCCCACACACCAGGAAGCTTAGATGCTGGGCACTGAGGTGATGGACTTCCCCTATTGCTGCTCCCCCTGCATCTGGTGTGCCCCGGGCCCAGTCTACTGCCTCTAGAAATGGGATGTTCTGTTGAGCTGTTGTAGCCCACCCTAGTCCCTTTGCACAATACTCATAAAAGCTTGGGAGCTTCTGACTTTTCTCAGAACATGTGATTTGGCTCCTGGTTTGGAAGGAGACACGGACAAGTGCCAGGGTTGGAGAGGATGGAAGCCCCTTCTCATGTCTTGAACAACTTCTGCGTGCCACAACCAGCATTCCTTTATTATTTATTTATTTGATGTATTTATTTTTTAAGATGTTATTTATTTGCAGTGTTTATGCACTTTTTTGGAAGGGAAAGGACTTGGGAGGAGGAGGGGGGCTGGGGAAACCTTGTTTATGGTGTGTCTTTACATAAGTGTGTGTGTGTATTTATATGTGTGTCTGTTATTTGGTTTAGAACAGACAAGAGATGATGATTATTAATTATTATTATTATTGATTTTGTAAGCAGAAGGGAAGATATTAAATTCTTCCATTCAGATGAGAATGATCTGGAGGAGAAAGGCGGGGGAAATTAATGATGTGTCCATTTCTTTCTTTAAATAAATTAAAATAAAAATCCCCGCCTCATGTGGCCTTGGGTGGCAGCTGGGTAATTTCACGAGCGGTAATTGATGGTCACGGACTCCGCCTGTTAGGATCAGCCTAATCAAATCTTACGCTCCAAAGCATGAAATGATCACAGTGGGGTGGAAGGCTGGAGGATTACTGCTGGAGGGGCCTCCCCCTTCTTAAGCCCCCCCTCCAGGCAGTGGGAAGGCTGAATGTTTGGTTCACTGCCCCAGTGCATCATAGGCATTGGGTGGGCCAGTCCTACCATTAGGTGGACACACAGGTGACAGACGTGGGTGGGGTGGGGGGCATAAAAAGGGCATTATTATGAACTGCGTCAGCCAGATTTTTTACTGAAGCCACAAAATGTTTGGCCATCTCAGGGAGGGGTGTTCAAATTATCCCAACACACAGTGGTGCACAGAAGGGTCAAAGGTTGGGTCTCAGCCTTGGGCCTGTCAGCAGGATGTGCATCTCAAGCAGCAAGACTGAAGCTACATTCGCACCATACAATTAAAGCACTCAGATACCACTTTGAACAGTCAAAGGTTTATGGGAGCTGTAGTTTGCTCAGGGCGCTTAGAAGATACTGTCAGGAGTGGGTGCCAGGAGCAGGTTAGCAATAACTCACATGGCATCAGTGAAGTTAACTCCTTCTTCAAAGAAACAAGACTGCTCAGGAGGCCAAGCCTGGAGAGCACATCATCTCTCCCTGGTAGATCTTGCCCCAATGAGGCAGATGCAGTGACTGAAGGTCCCCACCTTCCCACAGCTCCCTGTGTCTCCTCCTCCCCCGGTTCCTTCCCAAGCAATCTGAAGCTCCTGTTGTCTTGCTTGTCTTTGCTCCACCCTCTTCACACCTCTTTGGGTTCTGGGAGACCAGCAGGGAGGGCGCCCTCTGGCTTCTTCAGCAGCCTGCCTTCTCTCCAGCCTCCACTTCTGCCTCTGATTCTGGACTGCTCTCAGCCAGACTCTTCCTGCTCACCAAATCCTGTTACCTCTTCAGCTCCTGACACCTCCTCTTCCGAGCCTGCTGCCTCTTCTTCCTCTGACCACTCATTGTCATCCCACCACCAATGGTGGGATATATTTAGCTGAGGGTTGTGCTGCAAAATCCAGAGGGGCGCATGACCTCAAGGATATCTGTTCCAATTCATACATTAGTCTGTTGGGAAGGTGGAAATTAGGACCGTTTAAAAATGCAGATCAAATAGCCAGGCTTGCTTTCCTAAGGTGGCTCTTCTAAATTCTGGGTGCCTTCCTTAAAAATACACCCTGCCTGTACTTCTGACAACTGGGAGACTCAGAAAGCCAGAAAAACGAAGAGGGTTGTCTGAGGCAAATTCATATGTTGTTGTTGTTGTTTAGTCGTTTAGTCGTGTCTGACTCTTCGTGACCCCATGGACCAGAGCACGCCAGGCACTTCTGTCTTCCACTGCCTCCCGTAGTTTGGTCAAACTCATGCAAATTCATATAGAAAGAGGCAATTCTTGAGATACTCTGACCTCAGGTCTTTCAAGACTGTAACAGGTCAAAACTGCAGCCTTGACTTGATCCTGTAAACAATTGCCAATCAATGGTGATGGCAATATTTAAGTATTATGTTCTGTCCTGCATGCTCCAGTTTAAACCCTGGCCATTGCATTCTGAATCAACCTTATGTTTCTGAGCTGTCTTCAAGGCCACTCCCATGTAAAGTGCACTGCAGTAATCAAACCACAAAGTAAATAAGGCGTCAGCGATTGAGGCTGGGTCCCAATGCTTGAAGAAGTGCCACAGGAAAAAGATGTGGCCTGATTCCTTCCCACTAGGAACACTAGGTCGTGACAACCTAGAGATGGGGTTATCTCACAACCCTGGAATCAGCCAAAGCAAAAGGGAATTAATTCCCCTTTGAGGGAAATTTACTAGACTCTGGACCTGGGACTGGAAGCTTGGGACTTTCATAAGAGGGTTCTGAATTGCCTCACCCACCACAGATGGTTCTCCATCCTTTGCTGGAGAAGGCAGAAGCACACAACCCCATGCTATGGTACAGTATGGTTTCCAAGATAAAGTACCACCCCTTTAAATTCCCTGCCACTCTGCTAGGGCATGAGACTCCCTGCTTCTTTTAGAGGGGGTGGATGGGTAAGAAGAAGAAGAAGAGTTTGGATTTGATATCCCGCTTTATCACTACCCGAAGGAGTCTCAAAGCGGCTAACATTCTCCTTTCCCTTCCTCCCCCACAACAAACACTCTGTGAGGTGAGTGAGGCTGAGAGACTTCAGAGAAGTGTGACTAGCCCAAGGTCACCCAGCAGCTGCATGTGGAGGAGCGGGGAAGTGAACCTGGTTCACCAGATTACAAGTCTACCGCTCTTAACCACTACACCACACTGGCTCTCTAAGAGAGGGCTCAGTAGAGGTTAAAAATTTGCCAGGTCAGTATTTCTTATTTGTCCTGGGACTTTCCTGACCTGCAGTTGCTCAGTCGCAGAGGAGAAGGTCCTAGGCTACAATCCCCCAATAGCAACTCCAATGTCAGAGCTGACAAAATCCCTCTGCCTATGAGAGGCCTTGGATTGCTGTGGCAAATTGTCCAGAACTGGGCTATGCAAACCAGTGACCCTGACTTGGAAACCCTCACCCAGAACCATAGAACTGTTTCCTGCTTCATACATGATCAACATCCATGTAGGTTCTCATCCTGGCTGGACCTTTATTGACACCACCATGTTAGTATGGAAAGGAGACCCGTCCTCTCTCCTCCTGGACCACTCTCCTCCTGGACGTTGCTGTTTAACATTTCAATTGTGCGGTAAATCAAAGCCTACAATATTCAAATCATCATCCCTCTGTTGCAGGGTATATTCTTCTTTGGCAATCACTCATAGCTGAGGAAGATTTTCTTCCATAAACACGGTTTTAAAAGTAACTGTGGAGGCCAATTCTGGATCCACACATCCTTTCACAGTGGGGACATAGGTTTCCGGACGGGAGTTGATCATGGTGAGGGTATGCCAAGTGTGCCTTCCTCTTAGTGTTTTTTTCCCTTTTCTCCTGAGTTTGAGCATCTTCAAAACCCATGACACCTTTGGTAAAGGCTGTTCTCCAATTGGAGCACTCACAGGCCAGTGTTTCCCAGTTGTCGGTGTTTATACTACATTTTTTTAGATTTGCCTTGAGAGAGTCTTTGAACCTCTTTTGTTGACCACCAGCATTACGCTTACCATTTTTAAGTTTGCAGGTTATGGGGCAGACTTAACTCAAGTCTTGCTTCCTGTTTTCAGTCTCCCTCTCTCTCTCTCTCTCTCCCCCCCCCCCCCGTCTTCCCAAGAAAGCAGACACAGAGCCTGGCAGCAAATTCTGTTTTCCTTTTTGCCTCAGAACATGTGGGGTTCCCCAAGGAGAGGATGGGAGGCCGGTTGCAGGTGTTCACAAGTTGCTCCAAATTTCTTCGGATAATCGATTGGATTCGGCTGAATCTCTGCCCACTGGGGACACATTTGTGGGGGGAATGGACATGCAAAGGCAAAGGCAGGAGCGTGACAGTTCCATCCCTGCTGAGTCCTAATTCAGAGTAGTCTTTGACTCTTTCTTCTTCCTCAGGGTGATGAAAATGGAGAGGCTTTGTGACTGCTTGGCCCAGGCCCCAAACGATGGAGCAAGATGTGGAATGCTGAAAGGGAGCAAATATAGGGGAGCAATTTGATTCAGTTCACATTATTATTATTATTATTATTATTATTATTATTATTACTTATTAATCATCGTCTAAACAACTGTCTCAAGGCGATTTATGCATAAGGTAGTTTAAAACGCTGAAAAGCACAAAAACAGAAAATAGATTTACAAAGTAGACACTTGTGCTATTTATTCTGCAAGGAAAGCCTGTAGGAACATAAATGTCTTCAACTGTTTCCCGAAAGTAATAATAATAATAATAATAATAATAATAATAATAATAATAATAATAAATTTTATTTATATCCCGCCCTCCCCAGCCGAAGCCGGGCTCAGGGCGGCTAACAACACTAAAACAGTGCAACATTATAAAAACATTATAAAAATTAATTAAAATCAAAATTGATGGCAACCATAAACTAAAGTTTTGTAAAGATTGCCAAAGGAGGGAGTCAGGCTGCGCCCTGACCAAAGGCCTGGTGGAACAGCTCTGTCTTACAGGCCCTGCGGAAAGATGTCAAGTCCTGCAGGGCCCTTGTCTCTTGTGACAGAGCGTTCCACCAGGTTGGAGCCGCAGCCGAAAAAGCCCTGGCTCTAGTTGAGGCCAGCCTAACCTCTCTGTGGCCTGGGACCTTCAAGATGTTTTTATTTGAAGACCGTAAGTTCCTCTGTGGGGCATACCAGGAGAGGCGGTCCCGTAGGTACGAGGGTCCTAGGCCGTATAGGGCTTTGAAGGTTAAAACCAGCACCTTAAACCTGATCCTGTACTCCACCGGGAGCCAGTGCAGCTGGTATAGCACCGGATGAATGTGATCTCGCAGCAAAGACCCCGTAAGGAGTCTCGCTGCGGCATTCTGCACCCGCTGTTGTTTGATAATAATAATAATAATAATAATAATAATAATAATAATAATAATAATTTATATACCTCCCTTTATCAAGAAATCTCAGGGCGGTGTACAACATTAGAAAGTGGGCATCGTTCATCTCTCAATTGGAATACTATTCCACATGGGCAGCCACACTAAAACCCTTCTCTGATTCTGAGATCTTAGGAACTTGCAGGAGTCAGGAGAAACCTTTCCACAGATCACAGCAATGAAGTGGGTGTATAAGGGATAAGGCAGTCTCTCAAGAAACCTGGTCCTGAGCTGCTTAGGGTCTTGTATGTTAGGACTAGCACCTTGAACTTGGCCCAGCAGGAAACATTTAAAGGTGAAGCTAGTAAATTTGTACTTTCTGAAACATTATGAGAACCGAAACACAGCCATCTTTTGCGATTTGCGCTTATCCGAATTTTGCAATGTAGTTATCCGACCAGTGTTTACAAAAATGCATTCTATTAGGGGAAACTGTGCATGAAAATTAATATATTAGTGAAAATAACATACAAAAATTCATTATGTTGCAGGAAATTGTTTGCAAAACTGTGGACGTTGGTAAAAAATGTGCTGTGCCAAAGACTTGAGGTAAAACGTGCATTATGAGAAGGGATCTGAAAGAAGTGGGGAAGGTGGACCTACAGATGCATTCTAGGAGGCAGTTCTGGATCTTCTGAAGGTGTAGGAGAGCTTTAGATGAAGGATGAGGCTGTCTGGACCAATAGAAAGAAAGAAAGAAAGAAAGAAAGAAAGAAAGAAAGAAAGAAAGAAAGAAAGAAAGAAAGATAGATAGATGATAGATGGATGATAGATAGTTATTCTGTCCAACTGCCTGCAATTTTGGACTTCCCTTTGGATGTGGCTATGAAGGCTGGTATGACAAGCTGCTGCTCCTCATAACTGATCACTGCAGCCCTGCTTCTGAGCACCTTCACTCTGTGAAGACTTAGAATTAAGGATCCAGGGTCTCCCTTCCTGGCAGATGGTGGGCACTCATCTGAACCCCAGCACCTCTTCCTGCATCACAACTGAAAGTGGTGTTCTACCACTGACTAGTTCTCCCTCCCACTGCACAGTAGCACCATCTTGTTGCACCCCACCACCCCCCAACAGCCCTGACCCAGCTCCTACCTCCATAGGCTAAAGAGCTGTGAGGGCTTCTGATTCACGGCCGTGGAAACAGCTGCTCCCCTGTTTATTATGGATTTGTGCGCTTTTCCCCAGTGAGACCAGAGGAGAACCGAGCGAGGCTCAAGAGGACATGCCTGGACATGCTTTAATGAAGAGGAAGTGGGGGGGGGGACAGCTTGTGGTTGTGGGTCACACGTGGGCAAGCAACTCTTGAGTCAGGAGGGCGAGTTTTGGAGCAGTTGGTGTCATCAACTCGTTTTGGTTTTTTTTATTTGAAAATGGTGCTTCCCACCTTTTTTTGCAGTTTTAGAGTTTATTGAGAAAGAACAAAACATACAAGAAAAGCAACACAAAAAGAAGCAGAGCATCACACCCTCTAAGTCACTAAGGGCTCTGCTGCACCATGAGATTTTACAACCACATGGGAGCCTTTTTTGACCTGTATGAACACTCACATGATGAATTGCCTTGTTTTCTTTGGCCCTTTGTCTCCTTCTGGTGCCCTTCAATTTTTTCCTCCCTTTTTTATTAGCATTAGTTGCTGGTACCCTTATAGTAGTTTTGCTTCCTAATGGTTTTGTATTATATGTGTTCATATGGGTTTGTGTGTTTTTTGCGCTTTTTATATGTAATGTACATGTTATATGATTCATTTAAAAAAGAAAAATCCCTAAAAAACTAGATAAATGGGGGCAGAGCAGGTTCATAGTGTCAGACTGATTATATCACAGCGTTTTAAGATAACTAAATTTCACAGCACAGAGCAGATAAAGAATTCCACACACTTGAATTGGAAATATACAAAATGAAGGCCCACCAGACTGCACCTTTGGAACCACATAGCTTATGTGTTATTTTTTTCTGTAGTAGTCAAGTCTAAATGTTTTTGTACCACAAGGAAAACTGTAGACACACCACCTGATGTTAATTGATCGCAAGACAAGTTGACACTTGTGTAAAAATGCAAAGGGGAGGAAAAGCCACAATAAATTGACAGAATACAGAGTTCAGTTAAAATCAGTCAATGTACCGTAATTCAGAGACAGAATACACTCTAGGCGCTAGGAATGTGGGAGAAAACATCAGAACGGAGGAAAAAATTCACTTCGCTTCACATTTTGACACGACTCTACCTTATTTGCATGTCCAAAAACAATATGCAGATTGAAATGCAGCTCTCCTTTCAAATCTGCACAAATCTGTTTTTCCCCAATGTGTATAATGTGCACCACAGTACACAAATCTGGGGAAACCGGTGAATTTTTGTATGGACTTCAAGAAAAATTGCAAACAGATGTAGAAATGAAGTTAAGATGGGGGGGCGGGATTAGAAACAAACCACGTTCACACCATACATTTAAAGCACAATAATACCCCTTAAAATGAGTCATAGCTTCCCTCGAAGGGAAACGAAACTCGTTCCCCTGACAAAGCTACAATTCCCAGAGTTCCCTGTGAGAGTTTGACTGTTAATCCTGAGGGGAATAGGGGTCTCCTAACAACTCTCAGCACCCTGTCCAATCTACGGCTCCCAGAATTCTTTGGGGGAAGCCTTGACTGTTTAAAGGGGTGTCACAGTGCTTTAAATGTACTGTGTGAATGTAGCCTGACATTATCCTTGAAGGCCAAGCCTCTCTCACACTAGGAGGACAGAGGTTTGGATCCCAGAAGGGGGGCAAACAGGCCAGGCTAAACTGCCACTGGCTCCCCTTCTTCGCTTGGGCCTTGCAGCTCATGCCTGACTCATATGTCAATCAACACAAGATACTATCACCAAAGCAACTATCTGTAAACAAACACTTAAAGTCCATAAAAACGGCAAAGGTAGTTTGTTTCCCAAATAGGTTTTATCTTAAACAATAGCAAACACAGTAAATAAAGACCCCACTTGTGATATACAAGTGGTTCAGTGCTCAGACGTCGTTCCAGTAATCCGACGTTTCATTGCTAAAGAGCTTAGTCATCGAGCTTTGGAGTAAATAATATACAGTCATACCTTGGTTGACGAATGACTTGCGAGTCAAATGTTTTGGCTTCCGAACACCGCAAACCCTAAAGTGAGTGTTCTGGTTTGCTGACATTCTTTGGAACCCGAACGCCCAGCGCTGCTTCTGATTGGCTGCAGGAGCTTCCTGCAGCCAATCAGAAGCTGCACTTTGGTTTCTGAACGTTTTGGAAGTTGAACGGACTCCTGGAAAAGATTTTGTTCGACTTCCAAGAAACAACTGTACAAGAGAAGACAGTACGTAAACGACTGAAAGCAGGGGTATATCTGTCCCTGTCTGCATGCTTCCATTGGGAGGATAATAGAAGAGGATGATGTCCTTCAGTTTGTGAAGGAGGTTTCTAAAAACCATATTAGGGCAATATCTTTATCAGCCCAACCAAAGTGTCCTGACAAAACATTCTGGGTGACCTAATAAAAACCTTGCCCTCATACAGATTTTGATTTCTGCCCCTTATAGATGTACACCATTGCCTTTTATTTAAAAGCCCACAGAAATAGTGTCTACTGCCCACAAAAAGGGGAGCTATGATCAGGGCTGGGTGTAGGGATGGATCAGTCCATTTCCAGTCATGCATGCCCCAAATTAGCCCATACCGTCGGCCAGGGCTCGGAGGCCTGCCTGCAGCCCCAAAGTCAAGTACAACTTAATGTCCCAAGTGCTGTTGCATTTGAACAGCAACGATCATCATCATTAATAATAATTAAATAGTTCAGTCACAGGGCCCTTTTGGAAGGCCTCAAGAGACTCGGCAGAAGGCCTAGATGAGGCTGGCCTTGTCACTACGGCCTCCTCTGCTCCCCTTGCTGCCTCTTGCGTGTGTATTTTGGGGGGTGGAGGTTGCCGAGGCAGCCTGACGGGAGCCCAGACAAATTAATCACGTTATGAAAGTGTGAACATTCTGCCGCTTTCTCCAGCCCGTCTGCAGCGCCCATTGTTACACGCCTGCCAGCCAATCCCACGACATATGGACCCCATTGTTGCCTCACACGAGGCAACAACCCGCACCGGCCTTGTGGTCCCCCTTGACAGATTGGGCTTCCTTCTCCTCCTCCTCCTCCTCCTTTAATCTCTCTCTCACTCCTTTGTGTTCGGCTTCAGGTAGACTTAACAGACCAAGTCAGCTTCCGTAGCTTGCAAGGCCTTCTTCACAACATTTTTTTTTTTTCATCACCAGAGTCCTGTCAGGAGGAGTATCCTTTTGACACAAGTGCATGTTTTTTTCTGTCTAGAAAGCAGGCCGTAATGCACGCAAGGACCCCACATGCACGCACATGTTAGGTTACTGTGACTCCTGGCAGGTTCTGAGCACATGTACAGGCGATAATAATCATCACATGCATGTAGACAGGAAACAATAGCCACACAGGATTGAGGCACTTTCTTCAAAGCACACACGGAATGGCTAACAAAGTGGCTGTAGCATCAGTTTTCAGCTTCTGTCACAATTAACCTACTAGTGCTTTAGGTGTCTCTGCACACTGGAATCTGTCTTACAGGAAGCAGATGTGGGATTTTTTTTTAATGCATTAACAGAACCCCCAAATGAGCCTTCCTTAGTAGTATTTTGGGGAGATTGGATATTCTGGCTATACCCCCTCTTGGTAGACTGAGCCCCCTAACTGGGGCATTTCCATCATTGCATTTCTATTTCAGCCTTCCTACAGTGAACACTGGGTCCTGTCCCTCCCTCACCCATTTTATCTTGTGATGCAGCCCGAGAAAGAGAATGACTGGCTTAATATCACCCACTGAACTTGGCTTAGTGGGATCCCTACCCCCTACACTACCCTGTTCCGGTTATATTTTCTCACCTTCTTAATAGTGCTGCCCTCACAATATGACATTTGGAATGTGCTATGTCAATATGAAGTAATGGCCACCAACTTGCATGCCTTTAAAAGAGGACTAGACAAAATTCATGGAAAATAAGGCTAGCAACTGCCTTGCCGGGAATCACAAGTGGGGAGAATTGCTGTCGCACACAGGTCCTGCTTGCGGCCTTCCCAGAGGCATCTGTTTAAACACAGTGTGCTGGACTATATGGGCCTTTGGCCTGATCCAGCAGGGTTCTTCTTATGTTCTTCACTGCTTACCTTAATATTTTCCAAAGAAAGCCACCATTTATTTCTGCCAGTAGCAAAATCTTGCACCCAGGACCATGTGACCCAGTAAAGTCTATGTTCTTGCACCAACTGGTCTGTTTCTTTCTGTCTAGTGGTACTGTTCCTCTTTGGATTTTTAAAATAAGCAATTCCACCAACTTCAACAGGAGTTACTCCAGAGTAAGCTTGCATAAGTTTACAGCCACCGTAGCACTATTCTGGAGTGAAAGGGAGGCATAAGAGATGGCACCTCCCATTTTGACCAAAGGCTGCAATTGTGTACACGCTTACCCCTGAGCAAACATGCATCTGATCAAACTGTGTGCGTTGGTTCGATTGACCGTGCTTAGGTTTTAAATGACATGGCGATGGGCAGTTTCCAAACACCCTCTTGTTTCTGAAGCCAGCAGAGGCAAGGCGTCAAGGAGCTGATGAATGCAGGAAACAGAAAACAGAAAAGCACCTTCTGTGGTGGTTAAGGGGTGCTGGTGTTTAGCAGTGAGCCTCAGAGTGAGGCCAGGAATGCGAGGGGGACACCAGTGCCCTGGTTTTCATCTTAAGAATGGAACTAAGGAAGCTGACTCATACCCAGTCTGCCAATTGGTCTATCTAGCTCAGTATTATCTACACAGACTGGTAGCAGCTCACCAGGATTTCAGGCGTGAATGTGTAGGGACTCTCTGCATGCAAAGCACTTAACCATGTCCCTTCCCCTAACAGGTGACGATCATCTCCCACACTCCACTTTAGGGGCTTAGCTTCTTTTCACCACACCCAGGAATATATATATTTTACAATCCAGCCCTTTTCTTGCTTGCGTATTGAGGCCCCATGTCCCCCCACCCCCGTTCCCTAAGGTGTAAATAACTAGACACAACAAAAGATATTGGTTTGGGGTCAAATAAGGCCACAACTTTATTGGTTACAGATGGAGGTTTGACCATAGGGATTGGGGTAAGCAACTGCGCATGTCCTTCCTGTCTGTCCACTGGGAGTGTTTCTAAGGGTGAAGCTGATGGTGGATGGGTGGGGGTTGACGCCCTATGACCTACATCAAATTGGGGTGTCCCCCAAGCAGTTCCCCTAGGAGGAGTGGTATGGCCCTAGCCCCCGTCTGGCCATAGGACAGGAGCAACTCCTCCTGGATTGTTTTAACAGGATACCCTTACCCATGGAGGGGCAGGCGGAGGCTACAACCTCCCCTCCAACCACGACTAGGCTTAGCCAAGGCCTATCTGCCTTACAAAGTTGTGATGATTGTGACGAGGTAGGCGAAAATCCAAATGGCCAAGTGGGAAAAATTCCTACCCGGTTCCTGAAAATTAGGCACCTGACATTGTCCAATAGCAAGGTCAAACCATACCTGAACAAAAACCAATTGAAGGGAGGGAGGGTAGGAAAACCGGCAAGAGAAAAGCCGAAAGGCCACACTGGCCGGGCATTTAAACTTTCCCTGGGCGCTGGTGCCAAGGGCTGCTATTGGTCGGTTGGTCCCGTGCCCAGGGGAATGCCCATTAACTTCTGCCGCCATTGGCCAATTTGGCAGCAGGGACACGATCCGGACTCCAGTAGGATGGATTTCCAGGGAGGAAAGGAGCCGAATGGACTTAACATCCAGTGTGAGGAAGAGTTCTGGGGAACTTAAAAGCTTGCTTCTTCCTTTGTGGGGTTTGTTGATCATTTTGACAGCCCCGCTTTCTTCCACGAAGGCACACAAAGGTACCTTCAAAGCAGGTCAGCCTCTCAAGCAAAGCATCGTGCGCTTTCAGACCAGGCTGTAGCTACACGGTCAAATGGCATCCTCTCCTCCATTCCCAGTCTTTTCTAGAACCATCCCAATGGATTCCATCTCAGGGGGAATCTGCTGCGATTTTCCAAGGTCCTTGCCTAACAGCTGCGGCCAGGGGCAGCTGCTCTTCCTTCTCTCTCTCCTCATCACAGCCATGCCAGCCGAATTCACACTGCCCTCTGCCTGTTGCTCACATGACTGCAGCCTCCTGATGGGGAGATGGAAGTGGTCTTTGGTGGGGTCCAACCTTTGCAGGCCGCACCACATCCATTTAAGCCAGGTTGGGGAGAAATGAGGCTGGACATTGCTCCAGAGAGCATCCTTGGGTTCACACTCTGAACTGCCCTGGGCATGTCCAAACCCAGCCTTCCCAGGAATAAATAAGCTTGTAATGTGAGCAGGAACTACAGTAATTTACAAACTGTGGAATGAGTTCTGGCTGACACCAGCCAGGAAAAGAAGCTGAGAAAACCTGGCTAGTTTCTATTTTGTAAATAGTTTGGTAGCTTGTTCCTTCTAATCCAGTTGCTGTAGACCATTCGAAAGCTTGCAAATACTACAAAGTGCTCCCTTACATGAATAAACTTAGCAGAGTTATTGTAAACAGGCCTGGCCCCAGGGATAGGCATGGCCAAGAATCTGCTCAGAGCCCTCAGCTCAGAAAGGCCTATCGCCAACTGGTCCTAGTCACTCGCTGCACCCTTACCTTGGGTATGATATATTGCTTTTAAATGGGACCTAAGCCATTTTAGGGGGGACGCAGGTAGCGCTGTGGGTAAAACCACAGAGCCTAGGGCTTGCCGATCAGAAGGTCGGCGGTTCGAATCTCCATGACGGGGTGAGCTCCCGTTGCTCGGTCCCAGCTCCTGCCAACCTAGCAGTTCAAAAGCATGCCAAAGTGCAAGTAGATAAATAGGTACGGGAAGGTAAACGGCGTTTCCGTGCGCTGCTCTGGTTCGCCAGAAGCGGCTTAGTCATGCTAGCCACATGACCTGGAAGCTGTACGTCAAATCCCTCGGCCAATAAAGCGAGATGAGCGCCACAACCCCAGAGTCGGTCACGACTGAACCTAATGGTCAGCGGTCCCTTTACCTTTACCTTTAAGCCATTTTATGGCTCCAATCAAATGTCTCCATAGTACAAAGAGTTCTAGTGTTGTGAAAGAGTGAGAAAAGCTTTTTTCTCTCCATGCCAGACATACATTGATAAACTTTGATAATGTCACCTCTTACCCGCCTTTTCTCCAAACTAAGAAGTCCCAAACGCTGCAAACTTTCCTCATGGGGTGTCATGCCTTACCCTTGGCCAGACCCCTCTTAACCCTCCCCTCGCCTGCCCCCACCAGCCTCCCCTCTCCCCTGTGCCTCTTGGCCCAAGACTCACAACGGTGTGGTTTTTCTAGCCATTGTTTTTATTAAAGTCAGAGATGGTTGGAAAAGAGGGGAAAGCATCTCTGTCCCTTTGGGGCCTCTTCTGCTTCTTGGGCCACTCTCAATGCCTCCTCTCTCTGCCCTCCTTTCTGCTTCCTTCGTGGTGTTTGTGGCTGGTGCTGGAGAAGGAACCCATGAGAATAGAGGAGATCTTGCTGGGGCTCCGGCTGGCAGCTGGAGGAAAAGGAGGAGAGACCCTGAGAGGAGTCAGCGGAGCTGCTCCCACCACCTTCACCTGCTGCCCCTCCTCTCCATGGGCACAGGCAAGCAGCACTGCCCCTACCCATCTTTGGCTGTGCCAGGGGTAGACAAACGTGCCCACCCCCATTGTTGCTGGACTACAGCTCCAACATCCCCCTGACTATTGGTCATGCTGGCTGGGGATCATGAGAGTTGGGAGTCTAACTAACGTCTGGAGCCTTTGACCATCGAAGCATGCAATAACTTTATTCCTGCACTGCAGAGGGTTGGACTGGATGACCCTCAGGGTGCCTTCTTATTTGACAGCTCAATTATTCCATTGCCTTATTTTCAGATGCCACAATTCTCAAATCCATTTGATTTTGGAAATGTTGATCCAATATGGCATCCCTGGATTAATGGGTGGACGGAGATTCATGGGTTAAGGGCTTCTGCTTGCCCGTGCCTAGAAAGCACAGCTCCAATAGGTTTTCTGCTTGTCCAATGCTTTCTAGGCACAGTCTGAGTAGTTTCCATTTGCGCCACCGCTTTCCTTGGAAAACCCGTCCTTTGCTGCTGAACCGCAGCAAATGCCAATCTGCAGAAAACCCAATTGATATTTGCTGTGATTCAGCGGAGGGACAGGCAGAAGCACGGCTGATCCCTGAGATGCTTACAGTGGCATGGATCTTCCAGTGTGTTTGGGGATGGGCTCTGAGAAGCTGGCCAGAGCGGCTCTTACCTCTCTTTGATGAATGGCTTCGGCGTGACTTGCTTGACCTTTTCCTTCTGCTGCTTTTTCTGAAACAGGAAGAGCACCTGTGAGAATGGCTGCCATGTCCACGTGAGACCCCACCTCCTCCATTCACCATTCACCAGGAGGACAGTCGGAAAGTGGGTGTGGTTCCCGTCTCCCCAGCTCACATTTAGGGCTTGTCCACACTGGAGTTTACTGTGGGTTTGCCGCTTTTTGCAGTCCCATTTAATTAGCACAATCCACATAATATTACCCTCAAACAGCACCAATCTCAATGCTTTTCTCCTGAAAATTTGGGTTTACCAGATACAGGATGTATTTTTTTGGGGAGGGGGCACTGTTGACTCTGCCCTCCCTGAGCCTGCCCAGGCCTTGCTGCTGAACAACATCAGCCCCCAGCTGCTTGGTGAGGCTGCAATGATCCCAGCCTCACAAAGCAACACAAGGCTCACACTGCCCTCTCTGAGCAGCTTTGCAAGGCTGGAATCTGATTAGATCCCAGCCTCGCAAAGCAGCACAGGGCTGGCTTGGGGAGGGCGGCATGAGCAACACCCCCCAAAAAATGTGCCTGGGGTGATCGTCCCTGCAGCCCCCCCACGCTACACCCCTGTCACTGTGAGAACAGAATTCTGCACAAGATGGGCCTTGGGTCTGATCCAGCAGCCAGGCTGTTCTTATACTATAGGATATTGGGAACTAGTTGTCCAAATGACCATATGTGTAGCCAACGTTGTCAGAATACAACTCCCATCATCCCTAAGCATTGGATATGTTGCCTGGGAGTAATGGGAGCTGGAGTTCAAAAACATCAGGTCTATGTGTGCACCACCTAGCTTGCCATAATGTCAAACTGGAGCTTTCTGTCAGCGTATGTTTGTCTGGGGTGGTATGGCTTGAACCCTTTCGCCGTCAGCCTCAAATCCCAGCTCCCCACTCTGGCTGCCAGCACAAAATTTCCCTGGTACCTGCTTCCAGACGAGCGGTCCTTAGGCCTCCTGTCCTTCTTGTCGCCCTTGGAGGACCTTTGAAGGAGCTCTTTGGAACCTGGACCCTCTGAAGGTGGGAGGCTCTCTGATTCTGCTGGTATCCCTTGGCTGGGAGTTGGTGATGGGCTGCTGCTGGGTTCAAGGATGCTATACTGATTCGTCAAGGGCTCAGCTGGGTTCCTCTTGTCCTCTTCTTCTTGCAAAGTGCTTAGGACTTCTGCAAGGGTGTACTCTCTGTCCGCAGGGAGCTGGGGCGCAGGATTCTGGGTGGATGGAGAACAAGGTATTTGAAACAATGGGCATGGACCTAATTTTCTTTCCTGTGGACAGAGGCACATTTAGGGCAGCGCGACCAGTTTCCCCACATTGGGTGCCAAGCCTAGGGGGTGCTGTAAGGCGTCACAACTATGACATAGTGAATTGAGCAGAACAGAAGGTGAGATGTGGGAGGGCGCCAAATTTTCAGCTCACACAGGGTGCCACTGAAGTTTCTACAACTATTTGACTGTAACATTATTTGTTTGAAGAAAGTTCTATTAGTAAAGCTTTGGAACCATATTTTGGGTCCAGACAATATTTATTCCAAGAGGAGTCAGTTTTTATCCACCCTATTGCTTCAAGCTGTGCAGTAGTAATACCTGTAATATGTTGTAGGGATGGACAGACTTGAGGCTTGTCAGACTGACTTTGCTTGTTGTTTGCTAGAACCGTCAGATCAGCCAACCAAAGCCAGAAATAAATAACGCATTTTGAGCACAGGCTGAGGCTAGGAAGATGTTTTCAGAACCTGAAATGAGTGGAGCTCACAGTCCTCTCACATACGCACTCATGGTTACTCCAAACTTTATTTTAGCAGCCTTATTTAAATGGAGAGGAAACAATATGAACTACTATTCAGAAACCTTTACTAATATACTTCAGAACACACAGAGCTCTACCAAGCACTTCCCAATCTATTAGCACGCCACCCCAGCTCTGCTAAGTAAATTCCCTTTAGACCTTTTTCAGCTGGGGTTCCCCAGATGCTGTTAGACTGGGACTCCCATCATTCATCATTCATCCCAGACTAACTGCTATGCTGGATGAGCTATAGTCCAACAGCATCTGAGACTCCAAGGTTGAAGAACACTGCTTTTTAAACAGCTAAGACCAGTTCAATGTACTGTTATAGATTTGAAGGGTCTAGATTATACCTGTGGGGATAATATAGACCAGTGATCCTGTGCTTGCTGAACCAATCAGGCCAGTTCATTTGTCAAGGTAATGGCTTCAGCTGCTCAGTTAAATAAATACCTGTCATTCACATCTTAAAAGAGTGAGCTCTGATCCTATAGAGACATGTGGATGAGTTTTTTCCCATCTGTTCTGGTTATATGCCACATCATCCTAGGATGGAGAATAATAGGCCAAGATGTGTATGTGAAAGTTGTGAGAGAATTTTTGCTGATGCTGGCAGCTGGAGACTCAGAGGCATGTTTTGCTCGGTGCTGGACTCCAAAGCTTTGGGCTTCCCTGGAACTCTAATGGGGAGGCAATATCTGTTTTGGTGTTAATGTTGTGAGCCCCTCCATCCTATGCTCAGGTTGAATATATGTGTCAAGAAAACCATATATCATAAAGACACGACAGTCTCTGTTGACCTTTATTCCAAGGAAACTGAACCCTGGGAAAGAGCAAACACGCCTGGAGTCTCTCACTGTTCAGAGATTGGGATGTGTGCAACACTGGTGTCAGAAGTGCTGGAGAAGAGCAAAGTGGGGTATCTGTGAAGGGATGGCAGAATGCACCTCAAACAGCAGTCCTTGGTGCAAGAGTAGGGATGGTGGAAGTCCTCAAGGATTATCCTACTTCCATCTCTGAAATGGTAGAGATCATCCATCTGTGAGTCTGGAGAGGGCTGGGGTCTTCTGAAGTAATCTTTGGTGTGAGAGGAGTGTGTGTTAACTATAGGTGTGTTCCTATTTTCTGTTGGAAATCTGAATACGTGCAACTATGCACACAGAGTCAATTAAGGTTTGGCAGACAGCCAAGGCAATGTGAAGGAGTAAGTCTGCCTGGTGATACAGAGGCATGGAGACAGCTCCATGATTGGTCAAGCTCTCTCAGAGGAATATTGATTA